>NW_022631090.1:4995717-5712108 GCF_010015895.1 Lontra canadensis
TCACTTCATTTGTGTTTGGGTAATCTCCAAGATCTCAGCCCCTATCTGATCAGGGCTAATCTGACTGACACGTGTATTTTAGAAAAGTTTGTCTATTTGTCCATAAGTCCATTTTTGCTCATGCATCTCTCTTGCGTGCTGAGCAAAATACTTATCAAGAGAGCTGAAATGGTTCTAAAAAGCTGGACACCAGTTCACCTTGGATGCCATCGCTATACTTCACTGTGGTGGATTATGCTTCTCTTCCACACTTCTCATGCCTGACTCTCTCAGACTCTCTGAAAGGCAGCCTGAGGAGCTGGTATCATAGGAGACCAGAAGAAAAGAAGGGGTTATACACTGAATATAAGGCACAAAATCTTTGGCAATCAGAATGTCAGTTTAGCCATCTTCAAGCTCAGGGCTTTCCAAACATCTGTACTGTAACTGTGGCATAAATAAAAAAATATTTCTGTGGAACCTTGGCATAAAAATTGAGAGTTGTGAGGCACCTAGGTGGCTCAGTGGGTTAAAGCCTCTGCCTTCGGCTCAGGTCATGATCCCAGGGTCCTGGGATTGAGCCCCGAATTGGGCTTTCTGCTCAGTGGGGAGCCTGCTTCTCCCTCTCTCTCTGCCTGCCTCTCTGCCTACTTGTGATCTCTCTCTCTCTCTGTCAAATAAGTAAATAAAATCTTTAAAAAAATGAGAGTTCTAGCATCCAGAGGCAATTAGCATTGGGACTTTGAGACTGAGGGATCCATGTATTATCAATATATTGGCAAACCTGTAGCTCAATTGCAGCACACTGGAGTGCTGGGACAGACTAAGGAGCACTGCTAGTTAAAAGTATTGTCCCAGACTCTGCTCATATAGCTCTCCTGGTTATGTCTCTTTTGACCTTTCCTGGTTCCAACTTCCACATGGCTTCTGGCAGATATTCTATCAGACAAAAATTGGCCTCCAGACTATAATTAGATGGCTGATGACAAAATTTGGTTCCAAGAAAACAGAGTGGGCGGGTAATAGGTGCTGCTAGAACATAAAATGAGCCTGAGTAATCCTTGTTGCCCCTATAGAAACATGATGCACTTGCATCAGGTACTCTAGGAAAGTACCTGATTCTAAAATAATTTTTAAAGTGTATTATTTTTCTGATGTCTCACTATTAGCAACAAACAATGAGATGATGGAGGATTATAGAAGATTTGAAAGGTTGTCTAGTGTGGTGGTAAAGAGTGTAATACTCTAATCAGTACTAGCTCAGTTCCAATGCCTCTTGCTGGCTGTGTGATCTTGGGCAAATTACTTGGCCTCTCTGAGCCTCAGTTTTCTCATATCTGAAATGGGGACAATAAAAGCAGTTAAGGTTGCATGACTTCTGAAACATAAGGAAATGAGCAGCCCGCTCTTGAGGGAGCTTGAGCAGAAAGAGGAGGCTTATGGCCAAGCCAGGTTTTAGCTAAGCAAAGGAGTGTTATGTGAAGTTGACCATGTCAGAGAGTTTGCTTACCTTGAGGTTCTGGTTCCAGAGAGCCCAGTGGAAAAGTCTAGAAGGATGATATAGGTAAAGGAAGTACAGAGCAATCCTAGGAGTGAGAGTGAATTGGGATTAAATGGGGGCATTTAGACATTTTGATATTTTCTCTATTGTATTTTTATTATAGGTGGTTTGGAGCATGTCTTTTCTTCCTCACTAAAATCATAATGGTTCAACACCTCTTTATAATCCCATAGGGCCATGTACTAAGTGTTCAATAAAGATTTTAATGATAAAAATATTATCTGATGATAATCTAATGTTTTAAAGTCATCCTGGAGATGCAATTCTGTCAAAGAAAGGCATCAAAATATTTAAACAGATTAAACCCATGGGTTTCCTTTATTTTTGTTTTTTAATATTATCAGTCTCTCAGAGCATAGGTCAGGAGTGACTTCCCCCTTCTAACAAGCATGCATTTCCAGATTTTCTGTGGTTCAGTGATAGACTCTTAATTAGAGATTCCAGCACCTGGGGCCTGGGGTAGAAGCCAGGCTCAGCAGTCTGATGTTCCCAGAGTCTCCAGGGAAGCGTCACCTACTACTGGGTATGCCACTAGACATGCACTAGACCTCTGACAGACAGTTACACAGCTTCCACTTGGTAGAGATCCAGGCTCTTATTTCTCTATCTCTTGACTAAATCTTGATCACTTTTCCTATAAAGGGCCACAGAGTAAATATTTTAGGCTTAATGGGCCAAAGGCTCTCTGTTGCAACTCATCAACTGTCTTTGTAGTGCAAAAGCAGCTGTAGTCCATATGTAAGCAAGTGGAAATGGTTAAGTGTTCCAATAAAACTTTATTTACAAGAATAGGCAGCAAGCAAGTTTTGGTCTGCAGCGCTGTAGTTTGCACACCCCTGGTCTAGAACGTTCCATGTGTTTCTCACACCTTGGTTTAGTAACTCCAGCATGGCTACCTGGTAATATAAGTTTGAATTCTTTTTATTTTTTTTTAGGTTTGCATTATTGATAAAGTCAGAGGTGAGGAATTCGCTCACTGTGTCAGCCTGGATGCCTGAACATTATGCCTTGTCATGCCTGAGCACACCTCTGCCACTGTGTTTATTATGGAGTCCTATTGAATTCTTGGTGGTTTCTTCTCCTTGATGCATTTGCAGAAACTCAGATTAGTGACTTTGGGCTCTGGGCAAATGGTCATCAAATTTTTTTTTTGTACACCTAATCTCTACTTGGCACCTGATGTTGTTTTCTTTCTTTTCTCTCATGCTTTTCCATTATCTGAAAGATGTCATTCCCCTTGCAATGTCCTTTTTGATTTTGCTGTTTAGCCAAACTGCTCTTGGCTGCACCATGCAGTGCAGACTAACCAGGATTTGCAATCAGAAAAAAAGAGTCCCGAGTGAGCAGCTTTCCCCTAATGAGCTCGGCCTTGGCTTGGCCTCCTGATTAGATCTCACATTCTACCAAAATCTGTTAAATGCAATGTGAGATCCTACATTGGACCCTGAAAGAGTAAAAGGACATTAGTGGAAAAACTAGTGAAATTAAGTAATTTAGTTAATAGGAATGCACTAATGTTAATTTCTTTTGATAAATGTACCATGGTTATATAAAGATGTTACCATTAGAGGAAACAGAGCGAAGAGTATGTGGGAACTCTCTGTGCAACTTTTCTGTGAACCTAAATTATTCCAAAATGCATAGTTTATTAAAAAATAAACTTGCCTGCTTAACTGATCTCCCAGCCTCACCCCTCCCACTTTATTGGTAGGTGATATGGCAATCTCATTTATGATAACATGTGAAAAATGCAAGTCTCCCTACTCCCACCACAGTTTCCTCATTAATTCCCTGGTATGACATAACATATACCAAGGACACTTCTGAAGTAGATGGAAACACAATTCTCATTATATTTCTCTCCTCTGATTACATACTTAGAAAATAGGTTCTTAACACACACTGGGAGCAAAGAAAGTGTGAAGAGTCTTTTGAATTGTCAGTAAGGAGTCCTCTTGGGTTCTTCACCTAGTGGCATAAGTTAAAAGAGTTAGTTGTTAAAGAAAAAGTGTTTGGTTAGATCGAGCCCTCCCTGAGGAACAGATTCCTAGTATTTAATATTTTCTAAACTCTTTTCTAAGGGTGGCCTAACGAATAGGCTGGTGGATTCAGGGGCCAGTTAAACTGACTTGACTAGAGGTTAAAAAGGCCTCCAATTTCTGTTGCCCCAATTTCTGCTGCCCCCTAATTAATGTGGCCCATAGTTCTTCACTCCTGTGAGTTAGGCCTAGGGCATTAAAGTGTTTCCCATTAAAATGCAAACATTGCCTAAGATGGGGAAAAAGTCCAGTAAGGCTAACCAGAACCTGCTTAACCAGAACCTAAATGACGTATGATTCATTCATAGGGGGACTGTGGTGGGTTGTTATTCTTGTGCCTCATATATTTAGGTAAAAACCATTTTATGTACTCACATATGCAGTCACATGGAAATAGCTTTAAAGAAAAATGAATAAACAAATGAATAGCTTTGTGGGTGGACCATTTTGTATGCAAAACAATGTTGATTTAGCTATTTTTGTTCCTGGGTTATATGTGGGTCAAGTTCGTTAATCAGAATCTAGTTATGTCAGGTAGGGCAAGCAAAAGATTGATGCCCTAAGAACAGGAAGATGAAGTTAATGCTTCAGAGCTGGGACATGGAGATTGAAGCCCAAAGAGTTTGCTAAGGCAAAAAGGAACAGACAGGTATCATTCGTTCATTAGTTTATTTAACATATTTTCTTTGAGTGCTTAATTATATATTGGACACTCTTTTAGGCACTGAGTGAACAAAACAGACAAAATTGTCTTCATGGGGTTTATACAGATTGTAAATGGAAAATGTATAATATGTTAGGATGTGTTAAGTTCTATGAAATAAAAAAGCAGGACAAGGGAATAGATAGTGATGATGAGAGTTGGGGGTGTTGTCCCAAAACCAGGTGATCATGATTTAGAAGCTAAGGAAATCCAATGTAGCAGCAAGTCAACACTTGTGAACAAGAGAAACTAAAGACAAACACTAATGGTAGGGCAGAAGCATTTGCTCTGTACTTTGGCTTATTCTGTGCTGAATGTAGCAGACTTCTGTCCACAGGTACTGTCAGAATCCTGAAGGAGTCCAATGAACGGAGGCAAATTTTGCTATATACGGTCACCAAATAGTCTTGACATTTTCAGACCTTCCTTTATATGCCCACTGTGGCTTGCATTTATGCTATCTTGTATGCCACACCCCCTTTCCACTTTCCTGATAGTCTACAACCTAGATTAAAGGGGTGGGTTGGAGGAAAACCAGAAAGGGAGGAAATTCCAAAGCGAAGTGAAAAATCTTAAAATTGGCATTGAACTTTCAGCTCCAGAGGCTTAACATCTAAGCATATTTCTTAAAAGCCCAAGAAATGTAGTATCTAGCATAGTACTTGACATAAAATCCATGCTTAATAGATATTTGAAAGAATGAGTGAACTGAACTAATGCCACAGCAAAAGGAGCAACTAGAAACAAAAGAAGGAGATAAAAATGGCTTCATGTGATATCAGCTTTTTTCCAAACATAAACTCCCCCTGTGGATTTTGCATCTTCTGAAATAGGGTCATTTACAAGCAGTTAATTTAACCTCTTTTTTCCCCCCTTAAAAACTAATCCATGCTAATTAAATGAGGTCATTCATTTCTCTTACTTAAAGAACTACTTCGTGTACCTTATGGACTTGTAGGTCAAAGTAATGTGATCTTGCTGCATCCATAAAACTTCAGGACCTTGGTCTTCATGGACCTAAGAACAATCTCTTTAAATCACCTCACGCTCTTTAAAAATAAGAGGAAGACTCCCCTCCACACACCTAGTGTTTCAGTTATCTGATTCAGATGCTTCAGGATATGATGCTAAATCTGTAGCTGTTATCTTCTTTTCTTCAGTTAAGAGGTGGCTGCTTGAATTATAGCCTTAGCTATTATACCTGAACTTCTCACTTACTTAAAAACTCTGTCATTTTAAAATTTAATTAGAAAAATGTATTCAGTTCAATCTGTAGAACAACAAACATAATTGAACAGGACAAGTATTTTATTTCTCTTAAATCCCACTTATAAAAAATTACAAAGATGTGAATCTAGATTTCCTGAAATGGAATTTCTAATGCCCTCACTCCCACTCTCTCCCAAGAGAAGAGAGCAAATCAATTCTAGTTCATGTTTTCCTTCCTGACCAAGGCAGAAAGTATTCATCATTCTCTGGGCAGAAGGTCATGTGGTTTCCTTGAATCATACTTTGCTTTCACATTCTGCTATTTGATAAAAGTCCCTGTGGAGACTTCTTGAATGAAGAGACCACCTCTCCAAAATGAATGTGTTCATCTCTTTTATTATAACACAGGAACTCATTTGAGATCTTGGTTAGAGAAATGGATTATAGGCTATAGCCAGTGACTGCAAGACTGGTTTATGACCAGGTAAACTTGACCAGCCATCCCTTCATTCTCTTCAGGAGCTCCAGCAAAATTATCTAAAGGTTAGCTCTCTGGTTTTCTATTAAGAGTCTGCAAATAATCTCCAAGAAGTCCCCAGCTCATTACCCAAGTGTTTTCTTAACGGAGTTGAAAGCCTGGACAGACACTGATTTCATAGTCTATTGGTTATGGAGTCCCAGAACTAGAATGAGTCTTAAAGATTATGGAATCCAACCATGTAATCTTAGAAGGGGGAAACTGAGGTTCAGAGAAGGAAAGTCACTTGCACAGAGTTACACAACTAATCAATGATAAAGTTAGGATTATAAAGGCAGTTTTCTTGATTCCCAATCTAATGTACTTAACACTATCCTCTCATCAATGTTCAGCACTGCAAACAACTTCTGCATAGTCATGCACTTACTATGCTTGTTTCTTTGTTGTGGAGTAGACAGCCACTGTATCCCAACAGTGATTCAGGAGAGGGGAAGTGCTCTTGATTTTATTCACCTTTGCCCCATTTTAATAAGGTTAGGCTTTTCTTCTTGCATCAGCTATTTTGTTAAATAGACATTTTTTTTCTAAGCATAGATAGGATTGATAAGTAAACAGAGAGATGGATATATAATCTCATTCAAGCTTCTTTGTTACATGCTGTGCTGTTACAGAATTGTGTGTTTTTTTCTCATTGTACGTATTTACTTCTGTGTGCGTAGTTTCAAACTGAGGTTTAAGAGGCAAACAAATGTGTGTGTGTGATCACAGACACACACACACACACACACACACACACACACTTATAAGCCAAACTACTTGGGTACAAAACTTGGCTCCCCCCATTTGTTTTCTGCTTAACTTTGGACAATTAGCTTAATTCCGCTGTGCCTTAGTATTCACATCTTTAAAAATGGGGATACTAATAGTACCCACTTCAGTCTCAGTTTAAAAGATCAGTCAGAGAAGCAGAACCACTATATGTGATAGATAAAAAGATATGTTATAAGGATTAGATATTATGCAATTGTGGGAGCTAATTAAATAGTTCTAGCATGGCTCATTTTAGTATTTGGTGTTGAGCCTAAATCAATTGGGGAAGTGGGGGGGAGGTACTTAGGAGGACAAACTGGATCCCACGAGGACAATCTGGAACCTATTATCTTTCACCACCTTCAGCCTTGATGATGTGGGTAACCTCCAGGAAAAGCTGGTATCCTTCACCATGGAGCTGAATATGTACCTGGCCCAAAGTTAGAGCAGCTAAAGAAGGACATCTTGAGGTAGCTAGAGGAGCTATATGAACTGAAATCTGACCCCATAAGGACCTTCAGTGTCAAAGTGGTAGCTCCTTCACTTTCACCATTCAGATCTTGTGCAAATTTCTCTTGTAGCTAACTGTAACTTGGGGCCGTACAGAGAAAATAATTCTGAGAAACATAGCTCTAGATAATAACTAATTTGGCATAATACAAAGCCACCACACTGTGCCTAATATACTGTAAGCATTTACTAGACATTAGCTCTTATACTTGCTAGTGTGGTTCTTTGATTAGTTCTTTTCTCTTCTACTAGTGCTTTTCTTCTCATGAGAAGAGAGAATATGTATGTTTTTATGTACCATTGTATCTCTCCACCTAGCACAGTGGTTAACATATGATGGAAACTCACGAAATACTTGTTGAGTGAGTAGAAAGGAAGGCAAGACATAAAGAAGACAATTTCTCCAAATTGTAACTCTTGCAAAACAATCTGTCATCAAGTATTATAGATAGTATATGGAATACAAACAAATGCACAAGATCTAGTCTTTGGCATACCTTACAGTTGGAGGGTGGGAATTGGACATTGAGATGGTAAGTACTTCAGCAGCACAAGGAAGTTTGAGCAGAGAAGGACTGGTGATAGTAGAACTGGTCCACCTGTTGGTGTAGTCTCCAACAGAAATATTCACCTGTGCTGGGCATTTTCCATTTGTTTTTCTAGAGTCAGTCCTTACCCTTCTGCATTCTTGTGCTCCAGGAATCTGACCTTTACAGATGTACCAAATAAGTTTTTGCCTTTTGCCTTTTCAGTTATGTGCAGCCAATGTAAGGCAGCACCAGAAGATGGGAGGAGATGAAGGTCAGGACAATTATTCCCTCAGGTTCCTGTTAGTTCTCAGTTGCTGAATTCCTCCCTCAAAGACCACGATTTCTTTTTTTTTTTAAATTAAATTTAATTTTTGTCAGTGTTCCAAGATTTATTGTTTATGCATCACACCCAGTGCTCCATGCAATATGTGCCTTCCTTAATACCCACCACCAGGCTCACCCAACCCCGCATCCTCCTCCCTCCAAAACCCTCAGTTTGTTTCTCAGAGTCCACAATCTCTCATGATTTATCTCCCCCTCCAATTTCCCCCAACTCCCTTCTCCTCTCCAACTCCCAATGTCGTCTGTGTTATTCTCATGCTCCACAAGTAAGTGAAACCATGTGATAATTGACTCTCTCTGCTTGATTTATTTCACTCAGCATAATCTCCTCCAGTCCTGTCCATGTTGATACAAAAGTTGGGTATTCATCCTTTCTGATGGAGGCATAATATTCCTTTGTATATATGGACCATACCTTCTTTATTCATTCATCTGTTGAAAGGCATCTTGGCTCTTTCCACAGTTTGCTGACTGTGGGTATTGGTGCTATGAACATTGGGGTACAGATGACCCTTATTTTCACTACCTCCGTATCTTTGGGATAAATACCCAGTAGTGCAATTGCAGGGTCATAGGGCAGCTCTATTTTAAATTCTTAAGGCATCTCCACACTGTTTTGCAAAGTGGCTGCACCAACTTGCATTCCCACCAACAGTATAAGAGGGTTCTCTTTTCCCCACATCCTCTCCAACTCTTATTGTTTACTGTCTTGTTAATTTTGGCCATTCTAACTGGTGTAAGGTGATATCTCGATGTGGTTTTGATTTGAATCTCCCTGATGGCTAATGATGATGAACATTTTTTTCATGTGTCAGTTAGCCATTTGTATGTCTTCTTTGGAGAGGTGTCTGTTCATGTCTTCTTCTATTTTTTGACATGATTATCTGTTTTCTGTGTGTTGAGTTTGAGGAGTTCTTTATAGATCTTGGATGTCACCTGTTTGTCTGCAGTGTCATTTGCGAGTATCTTCTCCCATGCCATGGATTGCTTCTTTGTTTTGTTGACTATTTCCTTTGCTGTGCAGAAGCTTTTGATCTTGATGAAGTCTGAAAAGTTCATTTTCGCTTTTGTTTCCTTTGCCTCTGGAGACATGTCTTGAAATAAGTTGCTGTAGCCAATGTCAAAGAGGTTACTGCCCACATTCTCCTCTAAGATTCTAATGGATTCCCGCTTCACATTGAGGTCTTTTATCCATTTTGAGTTTATCTTTGTGTATGGTATAAGAGAGTGGTCGAGTTTCATTCTTCTATACATAGCTGCCCAATTTTCCCAGCACCATTTATTGAAGAGACTGTCATTTTTGCACTGTATATTTTTTCCTGCTTTGTTGAAGATTAGTTGACCATAGAGTTGTGGGTCCATATCTGGGCTCTCTACTCTGTTCCACTGGTCTATGTGTCTGTTTTTGTGCCACTACAATGCTGTCTTGGTGATCACAGCTTTGTAGTAAAGCTTGAAATCAGGCAAAATGATGCCCCCAATTTTTTTTTCTTTTTCAGCATTTCCTTAGCAATTCAGGGTCTCTTCTGGTTCCATACAAATTTTAGGATTATTTGTTCCAGCTCTTTGAAAAATGCTGGTGGAATCTTGATCAGGATGGCATTGAAAGGTAAGATTGCTCTAGGCAATATAGATATTTTAACAATGTTTTTTCTTCCAATCCATGAGTATGGAATGCTTTTCCATCCTTTTGTGTCTTCTTCAATTTCTTTCATGAGTGTTCTGTAGTTCCTCGAGTACAGAGTCTTTACCTCTTTGCTTAGGTTTTATTCCCAGGTATCTTATGGTTTTTGGTGCTATAGTAAATTGAATCAGTTCTCTAATTTCCCTTTCTATATTTTCATTGTTAGTGTATAAGAAAGCATCTGATTTCTGTACACTGATTTTGTATCCTGCCACATTACTGAATTGCTATATGAGTTCTAGTAGTTTGGGGGTGGAGTCTTTTGGGTACACCAGCTCCCTTTACACCTTAAAGAACTCGAAAATCAACAACAAATTAAGCCAGCCCCATGCAGAAGAAGGGAAATAATCCAGATTAGAGCAGAGATCAATGAGATAGAAACTAGAGATACAGTAGAACATCAACGAAACTAGAGGCTGGGTTTTTTTTTTTAAAGAATCAATAAGATCAATAAACCAATGACCAAAGTAATCCAAAAGAAAAGAGAGAGGACCCAAATTAATAAAATTATGAATGAAAAGGGAGAGATCATGACTAACACCAAGGAAATAGAAATAATCATCAGAAATTATTAACAGTTATATGCCAATAAGTTATATGGATGCATTCCTGGAAACCTATAAACTTCCAAAACTGAATCAGGAAGAAAATGACAACCTGAATAGACCAATATCAAGTAATGAGATTGAAGCAGTGATCAAAAACCTCCCAAAAAATAAGGGCCCAGGACCTGATGGATTCCCTGGAGAATTCTACCAAACATTCAAAGAAGAAATAATACCTATTCTCCTGAAGCTGTTTCAAAAAATAGAAACAGAAGGAAAACTTCCAGACTCTTTCTATGAAGCCAGCATTACCCTGATCCTCAAACCAGGCAAAGACCCAATCAAAAAGGAGAATTTCAGACCAATATCCCTGATGAATATGGATGCCAAGATTCTCAACAAGATCCTAGCTAATAGGATCCAACAGTACATTAAAAAGATTATCCACCATGACCAGGTGAGACTTATCCCTGGTATTCAAGGGATAAATTTGCAAACCAATCAATGTTATAGAACAAATCATTAAGAGAAGAGAGAAGAACTACATGGTCCTCTCAATTGACGCAGAGAAAGCATTTGACAAGACATGACATCCGTTCCTGATTAAAACGCTTCAAAGTATAGGGATAGAAGGAACATTCTTCAAATTCATAAAGTCTATCAATGAAAAACCCACAGTGAATATCATTCTCAGTGGGGAAAAGCTGACAGCCTTCCCTTTGAGATCAGGAACACGACAAGGATGTCCACTCTCACCACTGTTGTTTAGCATAGAAGTCCTAGCAACAGCAATCAGACAACAAAAATAAATAAAAGGTATTCACCCCTGGGGATAAAAATACATTATATGTTTATAAAAAAAAGAAAAAAAAGGCATTCAAATTGGCAAAGAAGAAGTCAAACTCTCTCTCTTTGAAGACGACATGATACTTTATATGGAAAACTCAAAAGGCTCCACCCCCAAACTACTAAAACTCATACAGCAATTCAGTAATGTGGCAGGATACAAAATCAATGTACAGAAATCAGTTGCTTTCTTATACACTAACAATGTAAATAAAGACTACGAGTTCTTGAGGAAAAATGTTCAATCTCATATGTCTCAGCTATAGGTCTCTCTCTGTGTCCTAGTAACTGCTCCCCCCAACTTGTCCCTTCAGGCCTAGAGGTTGTATAGGCTTCTCTGCTATTGCTAGCTTAAGGATGCTTTGCCACCCTTTGTTGGATTCTCTTACCCTTTGCTACACCACTTAAATAACCCCTTCATTAAACTCTCCTAAATTAACCACTTAAAGTATGACATCTGTTTCCTCCTATGACCCTGACTAAAGTATCAGTTCAATCAAGTACTCAGAGGCATGTACTGGGGTTTCTGAAGCATGAAAGCAAAAGTATCTAGGTGACAGACAACACTCAAAGTCTGAAATGGGGTGGCATCCTGGTTCTCAATTATTAGTCTGTTTCAATAAGAACCCTGACCATATCTGAGGTTCCATAATGCAGAACCCAACTTCTTGTGAAGGAACTTGTTAGATATAGGGAGACAGACAATATAGTCCTCATTTGTACCAAGAAACTGAGGTAGAAGCTCAGTCATCCAGACTGAATCACTATGGGTTAAGGAAGAGAAAAGCCACAGGGACATGATTCTTGGGGTCACTCCAGGCTCACTGCACACCATGTATGGGGAAGAACAACTAAGACCAAACCTAGCCACTGGAAGAGATAAAGTTCCCAATACACTCCTAGTCATGGTTAGGATTTGTAGGGCTATTGAGCAGGCCTGGGATTGCAAGGAAATGGCTTCAAAGACTAATCAAGTGGGAGAGGCTTCATGTAGCCAAATTGTAGAAAACATTAAGTACCAAAAAAGGGGTTTGGATCTGAAACCCTAGCAAATAGGAGACATTGATGACTTTTTAACATTTGATGTCAATGACCTTTGATAAGTCATTTGTGAATGTGAATGTCTAATGTGAATGATATGGAAATATCTTTACTCTCAGTATGGAGAGAAATTAGTGATGATGATGATGTTAGCAGTTGCAATTTATTGAGCACCTACTAGGTGTCAGGTGCATGCCCCTCCCTTTATAAACAATATCTTCTTTAATCTTTACAATAACACTTACATTGTCAATATGATTATTGTCGTCATTTTATGCATGAAGTAACTGAGGCTCAATAAACAGTTAAACACTTTGCTCAAAGTACTAGAGCTGGAGTTGAGCCTAAGATTGGATGGCTCCAAACCCTGTGCTTATATTCTCCATAATAGATCATCCCATTCCCATTCCATTGTCTTCTCCCCACTCCCAGTGTACCTATGGGCCTTTCTGTCTTGAAGTTGGCATTGTCTCCTCAGCTATATTACAAAGGGTACCAATTTGCCAGCCTTATTTATGAGCACCAAACACCACCTTTATTCTCAGACAGATACTTGGCTTTTTGCCAAAGTAATGGCCCTGATATTTATCTTCTTTCAATCCTCCTGCATTTAGACAGCAGATGATGAGAAAGGAGAATCTGGAAACTTTGAAGCTGACTTTGGAGTTGCCCTCTACAATTGCCCTGAGGAGGTCTTGGAGTGAATCACCAACTTTCCAGATTGCATTTACTGATTCTTGGATAGGATAGGTTATCTATCCCTGGCATTGTACTTCTATGGCCCTCAGCTTCCAGTGACCCCAAAACATTGGGATGATACATCATGCTCTTGGAATAGAAAAGACATTCATTTTCCAAAAATTGAAACCCTTGTTAGCATGGATGTTCAGTTATTTTCTTCCCACTTTTATACAATCATTATTTTTAAGTAAATGTCTGAGTTAAAAAGCCCCTTAAGAATCTATTTCAACCTCTTCAGCTTACACATAGGAAAACTGAGTTCCATAAAGTAGAAAGGACCTGTCTAAGGTCTCATAGTAAGTGAATGTTAGAGCCAAGACTAGAGCCCAGATTTTCTGGCCTCTTGGTCCATTGCCCTTTCCTGTTTCTTTTTATTATCCACTCATGGTTTATTTTTCACAACTAGTGTGTAGGCTCTTGAACACAGTGACCTGTTCTATATGTTCTTTGTGCCTAGGGAATTCTTAAAAGTACTTGGCATGTGGTGGGTTCTTTGTGAATGTTGATTTTTTTTCCCAGTTGACCTTAGTTGGAACAGAACAGATCTTTCAGGTTTGGGGTATTGGCTTAGTTTAGAACCATATTTCCCATTTTAATTTCATATTGGTCCAGTGGAAATGCCAGCTGAATCTATTCACTTAGCAAAAGGCCTATCAAAGAAGCCTAGAATGTTGTCTAATCCTAATTCTTATAAAAACTTCTCAGGAAACAAACTTCCTGACAAAGCCTGATTCCATTTCTTTCTTTGAGAGTGAAGAGTTGGTGAAGTCTTATTGGGAACTCATCTTATAGCTTATATGCTATGGGAGCCTCTCCTGCGCTTCACATTCATGTGGGAAATTTATGAATGTTATTAACACTTTACAATTCAATTTCTCTGTCTTTTGTCCTTAGGATAATAATTACCTCTGACATTAGTTTGTTTTTCTCTGCCTGGGGCTTGCAGGTCTGAGAGTGGTTAAAAAAACACTTCCAGAGACATTGGAAATGAAATAGCTGTATCTCATGGGAGGACCTGTTTTCTCTTTTTGAGGTCAAATTTCTGCATATGGTTAGTTCCTAATATGGTAACAAATGGTGGGTAATTTAGTACTGTGGCTAGTGTCCATGTATTGCATTCAGGCCAGACTTCTGAGCTAGAGGGTCACAACTAACCTTCTACCAATAGGGAAATCCCTTTCCCTATACTCTAAAATAAAAATACACCAATGAAGCCACCTGGAGCATGCTGAGCAAAATACCATATTTCCCAGTCCCTGAATTGGGCAGGGGGGTGTAATGGAAGGTAGGAGTGATACATGATGATGAACCAGTGGGTAAAAAAAAAATAATAATAATAAGTAAAGGGGGGAGGAGTCAAGATGGCAGAGAAGTAGCAGGCTGAGACTACTTCAGGTAGCAGGAGATCAGCTAGATAGCTTATCTAAAGATTGCAAACACCCACAAATCCAAAGGGAGATCGAAGAGAAGAAGAACAGCAATTCTAGAAACAGAAAATCAACCACTTTCTGAAAGGACCTCTTCTGATTTGGTTAAAGGATATTTTCCTCCGGTCTTTGCCACCCTTTTAGTATTTTACTTGCTCCTTCATATACTCTTATCTGGACAAAATGACAAGGTGGGAAATACACCACAAAAAAAAAGAACAAGAGGCAGCACCGAAGGCTAGGGACCTAATCAATACAGACATTGGTAATATGTCAGATATTGAGTTCAGAATGATGACACTCAAAGTTCTAGCCGGGCTCAAAAAAGGCATGGAAAATATTAGAGAAACCCTCTCGGGATATAAAAGCCCTTTCTGGAGAAATAAAAGAACTAAAATATAACCAAGTTGAAATTACAAAAGCTATTAATGAGGTGCAATCAAAAATGGAGGCTCTCACTGCTAGGATAAATGAGGCAGAAGAAAGAATTAGCGATATAGAAGACCAAATGACAAAGAATAAAGAAGCTGAGGAAAAGAGGGACAAACAGTTAATGGACCACGAGGGGAGATTTTGAGAGATAAGTGACACCATGAGATGTAACAACATTAGAATAATTGGGATTCCAGAAGAAGAAGAAAGAGAGAGGGGAGCAGAAGGTATATTGGAGAGAATTATTGGAGAGAATTTCCCTAATATGGAAAAGGGAACAAGCATCAAAATCCAGGAGTTGCAGAGAAACCCCCTCAAAATCAACAAGAATAGGTCCACACCCCGTCACCTAATAGTAAAATTTACAAGTCTTAGTGACAAAGAGAAAATGCTGAAAGCAGCCCAGGAAAAGAAGTCTGTAACATACAATGGTAAAAATATTAGATTGGCAGCAGACTTATCCACAGAGACCTGGCAGGCCAGAAAGAGCTGGCATGATATATTCAGAGCACTAAATGAAAAAAACATGCAGCCAAGAATACTATATCCAGCTAGGCTATCATTGAAAAGAGAAGGAGAGATAAAAAGCTTCCAGGACAAACAAAAACTGAAAGAATTTGCAAACACCAAGCCAACTCTACAGGAAATATTGAAAGGGGTCCTCTAAGTAAAGAGAGAGCCTAAAAGTAGTAGATCAGAAAGGAACAGAGACAATATACAATAACAGTCACCTTACAGGCAATACAATGGCACTAAATTCATATCTCTCAATAGTTTCCCTGAATGTTAATGGGCTAAATGCCCCAATCAAAAGACACAGGGTATCAGGATGGATAAAAAAACAAAGCCCATCTATATGTCACCTACAAGAAACTCATTTTAGACCCGAAGACACCTCCAGATTTAAAGTGAGGGGGTGGAAAACAATTTACCATGCTAATGGACATCAGAAGAAAGCAGGGGTGGCAATCCTTATATCAGATCAATTAGATTTTAAGCCAAAGACTATAATAAGAGATGAGGAAGGACACTATATCATACTCAAAGGATCTGTCCAACAAGAGGTCTAACAATTTTAAATATCTATACCCCTAACGTGGGAGCAGCCAACTATATAAACCAATTAATAACAAAATCAAAGAAACACATCAACAATAATACAATAATAGTAGGGGACTTTAACACTCTGCTCACTGAAATGGACAGATCATTCAAGCAAAAGATCAACAAGGAAATAAAGGCCTTAAATGACACACTGGACCAGATGGACATCACAGATATATTCAGAACATTTCATCCCAAAGCAACAGAATACACATTCTTCTCCAGTGCACGTGGAACATTCTCCAGAATAGATCACATCCTTGGTCCTAAATCAGGTCTCAACCAGTATCAAATGATTGGATCATTCCCTGCATATTTTCAGACCACAATGCTCTGAAGCTAGAACTCAATCACAAGAGGAAATTTGAAAAGAACCCAATTACATGGAGACTAAACAGCATCCTTCTAAGAATGAATGGGTCAACCAGGAAATTAAAGAAGAATTGAAAAAATTCATGGAAACAAATGATAATGAAAACACAATGGTTCAAAAATCTGTGGGACACAGCAAAGGCAGTCCTGAGAGGAAAATATATAGTGGTACAAGCCTTTCTCAAGAAACAAGAAAGGTCTCAAGTACACAACCTAACCCTACACCTAAAGGAGCTGGAGAAAGAACAAGAGAGAAACCCTAAACCCAGCAGGAGAAGAGAAATCATAAAGATGAGAGCAGAAATCAATGAAATAGAAACAAAACAAACAAACAAACAAAAAAACCCAATAGAACAAATCAAAGAACTAGGAGCTGGTTCTTTGAAAGAATTAATAAGATTGATAAACCCCTGGCCAGACTTATCAAAAAGAAAAGAGAAAGGACCCAAATAAATAAAATCATGAATGAAAGAGGAGAGATCACAACTAACACCAAAGAAATACAGACAATTATAAGAACATACTATGAGCAACTCTACACCAACAAATTTGACAATCTGGAAGAAATGGATGCATTCCTAGAGACAAATAAACTACCACAACTGAACCAGGAAGAAATAGAAAACCTGAACAGACCCATAACCAGTAAGGAGATTGAAACAGTCATCAAAAATCTCCAAACAAACAAAAGCCCAGGGCCAGATGGCTTCCCGGGGGAATTCTACCAAACATTTAAAGAAGAAATAATTCCTATTCTCCTGAAAATGTTCCAAAAAAATAGAAATGGAAGGAAGACTTCCAAACTCATTTTATGAGGCCAGCATCACCTTGATCCCAAAACCAGACAAGGATCCCATCAAAAAAGAGAATTAGAGACCAATATCCTTGATGAACACAGATGCAAAAATCCTCACCAAAATACTAGCCAATAGGATTCAACAGTACATTAAAAGGATTATTCACCACGACCAAGTGGGATTTATTCCAGGGCTGCAAGGTTGGTTCAACATCCGCAAATCAATCAATGTGATACAACACATTAATAAAAGAAAGAACAAGAACCATATGATACTCTCAATAGATGCTGAAAAAGCATTTGACAAAGTACAGCATCCCTTCCTGATCAAAACTCTTCAAAGTGTAGGGATAGAGGGCACATACCTCAATATTATCAAAGCCATCTATGAAAAACCCACCGCAAATATCATTCTCAATGGAGAAAAACGGAAAGCTTTTCAGCTAAGGTGAGGAACACGGCAGGGATGTCCATTATCACCACTGCTATTCAACATAGTACTAGAAGTCCTGGCCTCAGCAATCAGACAACAAAAGGAAATTAAAGGCATCCAAATCGGCAAAGAAGAAGTCAAACTATCACTCTTCGCAGATGATATGATAGTATATGTGGAAAACCCAAAAGACTCCACTCCAAAACTGCTAGAACTTGTACAAGAATTCAGTCAAGTGTCAGGATATAAAATCAATGCACAGAAATCAGTTGCATTTCTCTACAAAAACAATAAGACAGAAGAAAGAGAAGTGAAGGAGTCAATCCCATTTACAATTGCACCCAAAACCATAAGATACCTAGGAATAAACCTAAACAAAGAGGCTAAGAATCTATACTCAGAAAACTATAAAGTACTCATGAAAGAAATTGAGGAAGACACAAAGAAGTGGAAAAATGTTCCATGCTCCTGGATTGGAAGAATAAATATTGTGAAAATGTCTATGCTACCTAAAGCAATCTACACATTTAATGCAATCCCTCTCAAAATCCCATCCTTTTTTTTTTTCAAAGAAATGGAACAAATAATCCTAAAATTTATATGGAACCAGAAAAACCTCAAATAGCCAAAGGAATATTGAAAAAGAAAGCCAAAGTTGGTGGCATCACAATTCCGGACTTCAAGCTCTATTACAAAGCTGTCATCATCAAGACAGTATGGTACTGGCCAAAAACAGACACATAGATCAATGGAACAAAATAGGGAGCCCAGAAATAGGTCCTCAACTCTATGGCCAACTAATCTTCGACAAAGCAGGAAAGAATGTCCAATGGAAATAAGACAGCCTCTTCAATAAATGGTGTTGGGAAAACTGGACAGCCACATGCAGAAAAATGAAATTGGACCATTTCCTTACACCACACATGAAAATAGACTCAAAATGGATGAAGGACCTCAATGTGAGAAAGGAATCCATCAAAATCTTTGAGGAGAACAGAGGCAGCAACCTCTTTGACCTCAGCCACTGCAACTTCTTCCTAGGAACATCAACAAAGGCAAGGGAAGCAAGGGCAAAAATGAACTGTTGGGATTTCATCAAGATCAAAAGCTTTTGCACAGCAAAGGGAACAGTTAACAAAACCAAAAGACAACTGACAGAATGGGAGAAGATATTTGCAAATGACATATCAGATAAAGGGCTAATGTCCAAAATCTATAAAGAACTTAGCAAACTCAACACCCAAAGAACAAATAATCCAATCAAGAAATGGGCAGAGGACATGAACAGACATTTCTGCAAAGAAGACATCCAGATGGCCAACAGACACATGAAAAAGTGCTCCATGTCACTCGGCATCAGGGAAATACAAATCAAAACCGCAATGAGATATCACCTCACACCAGTCAGAATGGCCTAAAATTAACAAGTCAGGAAATGATAGATGCTGGCGAGGATGTGGAGAAAGGGGAACCCTCCTACACTGTTGGTGGGAATGCAAGCTGGTGTAACCACTCTGGAAAACAGCATGGAGGTTCCTCAAAATGTTCAAAATAGAGCTACCCTATGACCAAGCAATTGCACTACTGGGTATTTACCCTAAATATACAAACATAGTGATCCTAAGGGGCACGTGCACCCGAATGTTTATAGCAGCAATGTCTACAATAGCCAAACTATGGAAAGAACCTAGATGTCCATCAACAGATGAATGGATATTTAAGAAGTGTTATATATACACAATGGAATACTATGCAGCCATCAAAAGAAATGAAATCTTGCCATTTGCAATGACATGGATGGAACTAGAAGGTATCATGCTTAGCCAAATAAGTCAATATGAGAAAAACAACTATCATATGATCTCCCTGATATGAGGAGGTAGAGATGCAACATGGGGGGTTAAGGGGGTAGGAGAAGAATAAATGAAACAAGATGGGATTGGGAGGGAGGCAAACCATAAGTGACTCGTAATCTCACAAAACAAACTGAGGGTTGCTGGGTGAGGGGGGTTAAGAGGGGAGGTGGGGTTATGGACATTGGGGAGGGTATGTGCTATGGTGAGTGCTTTGACATGTGTAAACCTGGCGATTCACAGACCTGTACCCCTGGGGATAAAAATATATTATATGTTTATAAAAAATAAAAATTATAAAAAAGAATAATAAGTAAAGTGCGGCCTTCTTAGTGTACTGGTTGCCGTTTCTTCTTTCTTGTAAACTCTTATTTCTCCAAGTGCCTCATCTCTCCTTATTCTCTTGGAAGATTGAATGTGCCCTTTACATAATACTCCCTTTCTATCAAAATAATTTTGATCTCTGACATAGTCCCATTCAAAAGCACATGTTTGCCATGGGAAGAGCAATAGACTTGGATTCAGAATATCTAAATTCTTCATTAACTTTAAATACTGATAAATTACATGGCTATTGAGAATCCATTTCTTGCCTTCCCCCTCACAATTCCTGACATCCTAAGGTGTCATTGAGAAAAGCCTAGACTAGTTTTGCTTGAAAAAAATTTTGTGAAACTTTGTTGATTTTATGTCTGCTGTCACCATGGGACTAGGTATTAAGGTATCTTAAGCACAAATCAAAGTGGAACTCTGGCTACATTTTGTAATGCAAACTCCCCTCATGAGATTTTCAGGATCTCCTTCCAATTCAGCTCCTTTCTCCTGTTACCAAAGAACAAGGACATAGGCATTTTAAAAGAGCAATGGGAGGGATAAGCTTGCAAATGTGACCTTGACACCCCAATTTAGACATGTTACCCTCAGTGATCTCATCAAATAATTTTTGAACAATGTTTGGCATCCTGTGGCAGAGGGTCTATCAGATGAAATAAAATAAGATAAAAACAGAGAGGGAGACAAACCATGAGACTCTTAACTATGGGAAACAAACTGAGGGTTTCTGGATGGTAGGGGGCATAGGGTAACTAGGTGATGGGCCTTAAGCAGGGCACTTGATGTAAGAGCACTGGGTGTTATATGAAACTGATAAATCACTAAATTCTACCCCTGAACTTAATAATACACTATATATTAACTAAAATGAAGTTAAATAGAAAATTTTAAAAAAAGAAAATGTCAGGTAGGGCTGACTGCTCCAAAGATTTTGACACTAGGGTTATTATTTAGCTCTGTGTGTGTCTTCCCAAATATTCAGCGTAAATTGATAAGAAGAGTTCAAGGTGGCACTAATCACAGTCTAATCTGTGGATATGAAAATACAGGGTGTTAGAAAACTATAAACATATCCTTCAGGGAGAAAAAGAAGAGAAAAAAATACTCATCAAGGTAGGCCAAACATAGACTGTAACACTTTAAACTTGGTTGGGTATAACTTATCCCCATTCTGCTAGCAAATAATAATAATTATTGTTATGATAATAGTAATATTTTGAATGATCACTATGAGCCACGCATTATGCTAGGGGCATTATATCTATATTCTCATTTATTCTCAAAAAACAATCCTATGAGGTAACTAGTGCTACCATCACTTTTACACTTGAGGAACCAGGCTGGATTTTTAGTTTAAAATTTAGTTTAAAATTTTTAGTTTAAAATTTTTAGTTTAAAATTAACACATTTTTCTTTCTCTTTAAATTCACATAGAATTCACACACATAAAATGCACCATTTTAAGTTATACAATTTGGTGCTTTTCAGTATGCTCACAATGTTGCACAACCATCACTACTATCTAATTACAGAATATATTTATCATCCCCCAAGAGAAATTCTATACCTACTCAGCAGTCCCTCCACAATTCTCCTCTGCCCCCAGGCCCTGGAAAACCATAGTCTGCTTTCTATCTCAATCGATTTATCTCTTCTCAATGTTTCATATAAGTGAAATTATATAATATGTGGTTTTTTTGTGTCTGGCTTCTTTCACTTAACATAATGTTTTCAAGGTTCACCCATGTTGTGGCAAGTATCAGTACTCAATTTATTTTTATGGCCAAATAACATTCCATTGTGTTGATATGTGCATTTTGTTTATTCATCATTGATAAACATTTGGGTTGTTCCTATCTTGGCTATAGTGATCAGTCCTGCTATGAACATTTGTATGAATGCATTTGTTTGAATATATATATTTAATTATTTTCAGTAGCTACTTAAGAGGAGAGTTGTTGAGTCTTATGATAGTTCTATGTTTAACTTTTTGAAGAACCACAAAACTGTTTTCCATAGTGGTTGCAGCATTTTACATTCCCAACAGCAATGTATGAGGGTTCCAATTTCTCCACATTCTTACCAGGACTTGTTATTTTCTATCTTTCTGATTATAGTGTACCTGGTGGGAATTGAAATAGCATCTCATTGTCATTTGATTTGCATTTTCCTAACGACTAATATTGTTAAACATTTTTCTTTTTTGGATAAAGATTTATTTATTTATTTATAAGAGAGAGAGAGAGAAAGTGAGAGTACATGAACAAGGGGAGTGGCAGGCAGAGGGAGAAGCCAGCTCCCTGTTGCACAAGAAGCAGGATGTGGTACTTGATTCCAGGACCCTGGAATCATGACCTGAGCTGAAGGCAGACACTTAACCAAATGAGCTACCCAAGAGTTGGAAGCATCTTTTCATGTATGTCTTGGCCATATGTATATTTTATTAGAAGTGTCTATTCAAATCTTTTGTCCATTTTTTAAATTGGGTTGTCTTTTTAATATTGAGTTGCAAGTATGCTTTATATATTCTGGAGACTAGAACCTAACCAGATACATTATTGGCAAATATCTTCTCTCCCATTCTTTGGATATTTTTTTCACTTTCTTTATAATGTTCTTTGAAGTGCAGAAGTTTTAAATTTTTATGAAGTATAGTTTATTTTTAACTTGTGCTCTTGGTTTTATATCCAAGACACCATTATTAATGCAAGGTCAGGAAAATTTACACCTATGCTTCCTTCTACATGTTTTTTGGTTTTAGCTCTTATATTTAGGTTAATAATAAGTTAATGTTAATTAACTTAACACTTTAAGTTAGTTTTTGTAAATAGTGTGAGGTAAGAGTCAAACTTCATGTTTCTTTGCATGTAGATATCCAGTTTTCCCAGCTTTCCATTCATTCCCAAATTGTTATAACATCATTTACATTTAATGTAACTACTGATATGGCAGATTCATGTCTGATACTTTGCTATTTGTTTGCTATGTATTTTATGTCTTTTTGTTGTTTTTGTTCCTCAGTTACTCCAGTACTGCTTTTTTTTGGTGTGTTAAATAGATATTTTCTGGTGTACCAGTTTCATTCCTTTGTCATTTATATTGCTGCATACTTTTGTGCCATTTTGTTAGTGGTTGAACTGGTAATTGCCAATAACGTCTTAATTGCAACAATTTATTTCAAATTAATACCAAGTTAATTTCAATAGCATACAAAAGTTTTCTCTGTAGCTCTTCTATTCCATAAATGTTGTTACTGTCACAAATTATATCTTTAAGCATAGTGTGCTCATCAACCTCAATTTATACTTATTGTTTTATGTGCTTAATTGCCACCCATATATCCTCTACAGTGAAATGTCTCTTCACCTCTTTTATCCATGTTCTAACTGGCTTGCTTATTTATTTTTTGCTATTGAGTTTGAGGATTTCTTTATATATTCTATATGCTACTTCTTTGTCAGACATGTATACTACAAATACAGTCTGCCCATTTGTAGTTTGTTTTTTTCATCCTCTACAATATCTTTTTAAAAAGTTCTAGTTAGTTAACATACAGTGCAATATTGGTTTCAGGTGTAGAATTCAGTGATTCATCACTTACACACAACAGCCAGTGCTCATCATAACAATTACCTTCCTTAATACCCATTGCCCATCTAGCCTATCCCCCACCCACCTCTCCATCAATCCTCAGTTTGTTTTCTATATTTAAGAGTCTCTTATGGTTTGTTTCCCTCTCTTTTTTCTCTCCCTCATCATATGTTCATCTGTTTTTTTCCTTAAATTCCACATATGAGTGATATCATATAGTATTTGTCTTTCTCTGACTTGCTTATATTGCTTAGCATAATACACTCTAGCTCCATCCACATCATTGCAAATGGCAAGGTTTCCTTCTTTTTGGTGGCCAAGTAATATTCCATTGTTTATATATGTTACATCTTCTCTACCCATTCATCAGTTGATAGGCATTTAGGCTCTTTCCATAGTTTGGCTATTGTTGATAATGCTGCTATAAAGATCAGGGTGCATATACCCCTTTGAATCAGTATTTTTGTATCCTTTGTGGAAATATCTAGTGGTATAATTGCTAAATTAGAGGGTAGTTCTATTTTTAACTTTCTGAAGAAACTTCATACTGTTTCCAGAGTGGCTGCACCAGTTTGCATTCCATCAGAAGTTCAAGAGGGTTCCTCTTTCTCCTTATCTTTGCCAACACCTGTTGTGTTTTGTGTTCTTAATTTTAGCCATTCTAACAGGTGTGAGGTGGTATCTCTTTCTGCTCTTAACAGCATCTTTAACAGAGTAGAAGTTTTTAGTTTTTATGAGCTCAAATTAATTTCTTCCTTCCTCTCTCTCTCTTTTCCTTCCTTCCTTCTTTCTTTCCTTCTTTTTTCCTTCCTTCTATCCTTCCTTGAGTTCCAATATATTTTTAAAATTTTAATTCCAGTATAGTTAAAATACAGTTTTATATTAGTTTCAGATGTATATAGTGACTCAACAAATCCACACATCACCCAGTGCTCATCACAACACTGTGTACTCCTTGATCTCTATTGCCTATTTCACCCCCCCCACCTACCTCCCCTCTGATAAGTATCAGTTTGTTCTCTATAGTTAAGGCTCTATTTCTTGGTTTTTCTCTCTTTTTCCTTTGCTCATTTGTTTTGTTTCTTAAATTCCACCTAGGAGTGAAATCATATGGTATTTGTTCTTTTCTGACTTATTTCACTTAGTAATATACTCTCCAACTCCATCCATACTGTTGCAAATGGCAAGATTTCATTCTTTTTAATGTCTAAGTAATATATTGTTTATATATACCACATCTTTATCCATTCATCAACTGAGGAACACTTGGGCTGCTGCCATAGTTTGGCTATTGTAAATAATGTTTCAATAAACATAGAAGTGCATTGTATTCCTTTGATTTAGTGCTTTTGTATTTTGGGGGTAAATACCCGGTAGTGCAATTGCTGGATTATAGGGTAGCTCTATTTTTAACTTTTTGAGGAACCTCCATATTGTTTTCCAGTGGCTGCACCAGTTTGCATTCATGCCAACTGTGCATAACTGTTCCTTTTTCTCCACATCCTTGCCAACACTGATTGTTTCTTGTATTGTTGATTTTAGTCATTCTGATAGGTGTGAAGTGATATCTCATTTAATTTTGATTTGTATTTCCCTGATGATGAGTGATGAGCATTTTTTCATTGATCTGTTGGTCATCTAGATGTCTTCTTTGAAGAAATAAACACCTTTTCATGTGTTCTGCCCATTTTTAAACAGATTATTTGTTTTTTGGTCATTGAGTTATATCAGTTCTTTATATATTTTGGATACTAAGACTTTATTGGGTGTGTCATTTTCAAATATCTTCTCCCATACTGTAGATGACCCTTTAGTTTTGTTGATTGTTCCCTTCACTGTATGGAAGCTTTTTATTTTGATGCAGTCCCAATAACTTATTTTTGCTTTTATTTCCCTTGCCTTGGGAAATATATCTAGAAAAATATTGCTGTGGTTGAAGTCAAAGAAGTTACCGCCTGTGTTCTCTTCTAGGATGTTTATGGCTTCAGGTCTCACATCTAGGTATTTAATCCATTTTGAGTTTACTTTTTTGTATGGTGTAAGAAAGTGGTTCAGTTTCATTCTTTTTCATATAGCCGTCCAGTTTTTGCAACACCATTTGTTGAAGAGTCTATCTTTCTCCCTTTAGATACTCTTTCCTGTTTTGATGAAGGCTGGTTGACTATAGAATTGTGGGTTTATTTCTGGGTTTTCTATTCTATTCTATTCTATTCTATTGATATATGTGTCTATGTTTGTGCCAGTACCATACTATTTTGATTACTACGGCTTTCTTGTAAAAATTCAAATCTGGAATTATGACACCTCCAGGTTTTCTTTTTTCAAGGTTGTTTTGGCTATTTGGGGTCTTTTGCAATTCTACACAAATTTTAGGATCATTTGTTCTAGTTCTGTGAAAAATTCTGTTGCTATTTTGATAGAGATTGCATTAAATGTATAGATTTCTTTAGGTAGTATAGACATTTTAACAATATTTGATCTTCTAATCCATGAGCATAAAATGTCTTTCCATTTCTTTGTGTCATCTTCAATTTATTTTACCAGTGTTTTCTAGTTTTCCAAGTATAGGCCTTTCACCACTTTGGTTAGGTTTATTCCTAGGTATCTTTCTGTTTTTGGTGTAATTGATATGGGGTTTTTTTTTTCTTTATTTCTCTTTCTGCTGCTTCATTATTAGGGTATAGATGTGCACCAGATTTCTTTATATTCATTTTATATCCTGCAACTTTATTGAATTTGTTTATCAGTTCTAGCAGTTTTTTTGTAGAATCTTTCAGGTTTTCTACATATAGTACCATGTCATCTGCAAATGGTGTTTTACTTCTCTCTTACCAATTTGGATATCTTTTATTTCTTTTTGTTGTTTGATTGCTGTGACTAGGATTTCCAGTGCTATGTTGAATAGAAGTGGTGAGAATGGATCTCCTTATCTTGTTCTTGACCTTACAGGAAAAGTTATCAGTTTTCCCCCATTGAGTATGATGTTCATTGTGGGTTTTTCACGTATGACCTTTATTACATTGAGGTATGTTCCTTCTTTTTAAAAAGATTTTATTTTATTTATTTGACAGAGAGATTTTATTTTATTTATTTGACAGAGAGAGACACAGCAAAAGAGGGAACACAAGCAGGGCAAGTGGGAGAGGGATAAGTAGGCTTCCCGCCAAGCAGGGAGCCAGATGCGGGGCTCTATCCCAGGACCCCAAGATCGTGACCCAAGCCAAATGCAGATGCTTAATGACAGAACCACCTAGGTGCTCCAAGTTATGTTCCTTCTAAACATACTTTGTTAGGGTGCCTGGGCGGTTCAGTCATTTAAGCATCCAACTCTTGATTTCGATGCAGATCATAATATCATGGGTGGTGAGATTGAGCCCCTCCACCTGGCTCTGTACTCAGGGGTAGCCTCCTTGAAGATTCTCTCCCTCTGCCCCTCCACACACTCACTAATGTGCTCCATTTCTCTCTCTCTAAAATAAATAAATCTTAAAAAAAGAAAACTTTCTTGAGAGGTTTTATCATGAATGGATGTATTTTGTCAAGTGCTTTTTCTGCACATATTGAAATGATCATATAGCTTTTATTCTTTTTTTTTATTGATGTGATGCATCTCATTGATTGATTTGCAGGTATTGAAACATCCTTGCATCCTGGGAACAAATTCCACTTGATCATGGTGAAAAATTTTTTGATGTATTATTGGATTTATTTTGGTACTATTTTGTTGAGAATTTTTGCAGTTACACTCATTAGAAATATTGATATGTAGTCTTCTTTTTTTGGTGGTGTCTTTATCTGGATCAAGGTGATATTGGCCTCATAGAATGAATTTGGAACTTTTCCTTCCTTTTCTGTTTTTTGGAATAGTTTAAGAAGAAAACATGTTAACTTTTTAAAAAAATATATTTCATAGAATTCTCCTATGAAGCTGTCTGGTCCTGGACTTTTGTTTGTTGGGAATTTTTTACTACTGATTCAATCTCCTTACTAGTAATTAGTCTGGGTAGGATATATGTTTCTAAAAATTTACCCATTTCTTCTAAGTTGTCTAATGTGTTGGAATATAGTTTCTGATAATATGCTCTTATAATTAGTTGTATTTCTGTGGTACTGGTCACTATTTTTCCTCTCTCATTTGTAATTTTATTTATTTGAGTCATTGTTGTTTTTCTTGATAAGTGTCTAGAGGTTTTTCAATTTTATTGATTTTTTTTTCAAAGAACTAGCTCCTAGTTTCCTTGGTTTGATCTGCTCTATTGTTCTTGTTTGTTTGTTTTGTTTTTGTTTTTGTTTTTTATTTTGTTTCTACATCATTTGTTTGTATTCCAGTCTTTATTATTTCATTTCTTCTGCTGGTTTTAGGTTGTGTTTCTTGTTCTCTCTAGCTCCTTTAGGTGTAAAGGTTATGTTGTTTATTTGTGACTTTTCCTCCTTCCTACCATAGGCCTGTATTACAATAAACTATCCTCTTTGAACTGTTTTTGCTGCATCTCAAAGGTTTTGAACTGTTGTGTTTCCATTTTCATTTATTTCCATGTAATTTTTAATTTTTTCTTTTATTTCCTGGTTGACCCATTCATTGTTTAGTAACCTGTTTTTCAACATCCATGTATTTGTCACCTTTCCTAATTTTTTTTGTGTGGTTGACTTCTAGTTTCATAGCATTGTTGTCAGAAAAGAGGCATGGTGTGACTTTAATCTTCCAGTATTTGTTGGGGCTTGTTTTGTGCCCTAATATGTGATCTATCCTGGAGAATGTTCTAAGTGCACTTGAAAAGAATGTGTATTCTGCTCTCTTAGGATGGAATGATCTGAATATATTTGTTAAATCCATCTAGTCCACTGTATCATTTAAAGCTATTGTTTCCAGATGCTTAATCAACTGAACCACCCAGATGTCCCCCTACTATTATTGTATTATTATCAGGTAGTTCCCTTATGTTTTTTTTTTTTCCCCTTATGTTTGTTATTAACTGTTTCATGTACTTGGGTGCCCCTATGTTGGGTGCATAAATATTTATGATTGTTATAACTTCTTGTTGGTTTGTCCCCTTTATGATTATATAGTGTCCTTCTTTGTCTCTTGTTAGGGTCTTTGTTTTAAAGCCTAGTTTTTCTGTTATTAAGTATTGCCACTCTGGCTTTCTTTTGACATCCATTTGCATGATAAATATTTATTCATCCCCTTACTTTTCAATCTGCAGGTGTCTTTGGATCTAAAATGAGTCTCTTGCAAGCAGCATATACATGCACCTTGGTTTTTTTTTTTAAATCCACTTGTCACCCTATGTTTTTTGATTGGAATGTTTAGTCCATTTACACTCAAAGCAATTATTGATAGATAGGTATTCATTGCCATTTTGTTACTTGATTTTTGGTTGTTTTTGAACATTTTCTTTGATCCTTTCTCCTCTTTCTTTCTCTAATTTTTTTTTGTTTTCCTAATAATATACTTGGGTTACTTTCTCTTTACTTTTTGTATACCTATTACTGTTTTTGATTTGTGCCTACCATTTGTTTTATATGTAACATCTTCTGCATGTTGCAGTCTGTATTAAGCTGATGGTCACTTGATTTGGAACTGATTCTCTCCCCTGCATGGTTCAGAAATTTGGTGTCATATTTTACATCATTTTCTTTTGTTCTTCTCTTGAGTGATTTTTACTGATGTACTTAGTCTTCTTCTTTTGTACTTCTTATTTTTCTTACTCTTATTTTTGGTTTGTTGTTATTGTTATTGTTTTCTACTCTCAGAGTCCCCCTTAAAATTTCTGGTAGAGCTGGTTTAGTTGTCATGAATTCTTTTAGCTTTTGTTTTTCTGGAAACCCTTTATTTCTCCTTGTCTACTGAATGACAACTTCCTTGATCATGTATTCTTGGCTGTAGATTTTTCCCTTTCAGCATTTTGAATATATCATGCCACTTCTGGCCTGCAGTATTTTTGCTGAAAAATTAGTTGATAGCCTATGGGGTTTCCTTTGTATGTAGTTCTCTTCTTTTCTCTTATAATCCTTAAAAATCCTTAAAATTTTTTATCACTATTTTTTTGGTATTTTAATTGCTATGTGTCTTGGTGTGTACCTCCTTGGGTTTAGTTTGTTGTAGTATCTCTGTGCCTTCTGAATCTGGGTCTCTGTTACTTTTTCTAGATTTAAGAAGTTTTCAGCTTTATTTTGTCAAATACATTTTCTGCACACACACCCGCCTTCTCTCTGTTTTCCTTTTGGGATCCTTTTGATGAAAATGATACTTTGCTTGATGGTGTCACTGAGTTCTCTAAGTCTATTCTCTTATGCAACATTTGTTTCTCATATGTTCAGGTTGATTGCTTTCTGTTATTCTATTCTCCAGGTCACTGATATGTTCCTCTGCTTCCTGTAGTCTACTATTTATTCCATCTATTGTATTTTTAAGATTTGTTTATTTTATTATGTTCAGTTAGCCACTTTAACACATCATGAGTTTTTGATGTAGTGTTCAATGTTTAATTAGTACATATACCACCCAGTGCTCATCATAACACATGCCCTCCTTAATATCCATCACCCGGTTAACCCCCCACCCCAAAACCCTCAGTTTGTTTCCCAGGGTCCATAGTCTCTCATGGTTCATCTTCTTCTCTGATTTCTACCCCTTCAGATTTCCCTCCCCTCCCCTATGGTCCTCTGTGTTATTGCTTATGTTCCACATATGAGTGAAACCATATGATAATTGTCTTTCTCTGCTTGACTTACTTCACTTAGCATAATATCTTCCAGTTCCAGCCATGTTGGTGCAAATAGTGGGTAATCATCCTTTCTGATGGCTGGATTATATATATATATATATATCCCACATCTTCTTCATCCATGCATCTGTTGAAGGGCATCTCAACTCCTTCCAGAGTTTGACTACTGTGGACATTACTGCTATGAACATTGGGGTGCAGGTGCCTCTTCTTTTCACTACATTTGTATCTTTGGGATAAATCCCTAGAAATGCAATTGCTGGGTCATAGGGTAGCTCTATTTTTAAGATCATGAGGAAACTCTATATTGTTTTCCAGAGTGGTTGTACCAGCTTGCATTCCCCCCAACAGTGTAAGAGAGTTCATCTTTCTCCACATCCTTGCCTACATTTTTTGTTTCCTGTTTTGTTATTTTTTGCCATTCTAACTGGTGTAAGGTGGTATCTCATTGTGGTTTTGATTTGTATTTCCCTGATGGCCAGTGATGTTGCAATTTTTCCTATATCTGTTAGCCATTTGTATGTCTTCTTTGGAGAAGCATCTATTCATGTCTTCTGACCATTTTTTTTTTTACTGGATTATTTGTTTTTTGAGTGTAGAAATTGAGAAGTTCTGTATAGATCTTAGATATCAGCTCTTTACTTATAATGTAATTTGCAAATATCTTCTCCCATTCCATAGATTCCATCTATTGTATTTTTAATTTTACTTATTAAGACTTTCATCTCTGGTATGTTATTTTTTTATCTCTTTGTCAAGGGTTTCACTGATGTTCTCCACTCTTTTCTGAAGTCCAATGAATATCTTTACAATCAGTACTTTTTTTTTATCATTACTTCTAATTCTCTAACAGGCATGGGGCATCTGGGTGGCTCAGTCAGTGGAGCTGCGACTTTTGATCTTGAGGTTGTGGGTTAGAACCCCACACTGGGTGTGGAGATTACTTAAAAATAACACATTCTTAAAACATCAAATTCTCTATCAGGCATATTACTTACTTCTGTTTCATTTAGATCTCTTGCTGTGATTTTGATTTGTTCTTTCATTTGGGACATATTCCTGTCTTATTTTGTCTACCTCTCTGTGCCTGTTTCTGTGTATTAGGAAACTCAGCTACATCTTCTGCCCTTGAAAGTAGTAACTTTGTGAAAAAGAGGGCCTGTAGTACTCTGCAGTGTGGTGTTCCTTGTTCACCAGAACCTGGCATTTCACGGGAGTCTCCCATGTGTGTTTCTTGCATCCTGTCGTTTTGTCTGAGTCACTTTTTCTTTTGGTCCAGATGTCTGCACTGAATCTCTGCCTGTTGTGGGCTGTGCTTTCTCTCTGAGGTATTAGTAAGACCCGGGCATGCCAGGTCTGAGGTGGCATGACTGCAGGAGGGCTTGGGGGTAGGGAAGTGTTGTAAACAAAATTTGGGCTAAGCTGCTAGTTTTAGGCCAGATCCCCTGAAGCATGGTGGCCGCTGGGGCCTCGTGCATGAAGGTGGTAGCAGCAGCCAGGGGTTATAGTATGAAGAGGTGGCAGCAGCCAGGGGCACAGTTCACAGTGGAAGTGGTGGTGGCAGGAGATGCACAATGTCTGTGTGGTAGCTGCACAGGGTGCACACCCACAGCACTAACCAATTTGCCCTGAGCCCAGGGCTGAAACCTGCAGGCTTGGAGTGACAAGTCCTCAGAAGAACATGTGAGGAGGGTACACTGCTAGCAGGTTGGGTAACAAGTGTCTGTGCAGTGCTGCCTCCCACAGGTGGCTCTGTTTATGCCAAGGGTGGGGGAGCAAAATGGCACCTGCTAGATCATTTGTTCCCAGAGAAGTCCCCCCAAAAAGCTCTGAAATCAGTATAAACAGATCTCCCTCCTGTTATGCAAGCTGTTGCTTCTATGTTGCCTCCCCATGAGCTGCTATTTCTTTAATGGTGGTGACCCAGCTATTACTCATCCTCCAGGCTCACCAGGGCTGAGTCAGCTTTTAAAGACCCCAACTCCAAGTCCCTGCTAGTTATACAAACTCAGGAAATTCGGCCCCACTGGTGTTCAAAGCCAGACTTTATGGGTATTTGTGTGGGCTCCCTGGTGCTTTTCCTTCCCCACATTCCCTCCCGACCACTCTTTCTGCCCTTCCTAAGTTCTCAGATGGGACTTCTCTACATTTAGTTGTGGAGTTTGTTCTGCCTGTCTTTGGATACCTCTCCAGTTTATTTACAAAGGTATGAGTGATATCTAGCTGTAAACGTGGGACAGGGTGAGCTTAAATTCTTCTTACTCTGCCATCTTCCCAAGCTCCCCTAAGTTAAAATATATTGATATTTCCTTTTATGGATCATGTCTTTGGTGTCAAGTCTAAGAACTTTTTGCCTACCCTTAGATCCTGATGTTTTTATCTTTTTTTTCTCATCATTTTAGATTTTATTTTTAATGTAGTGATCCACTTTGAAATTTTGGGGGGTAAAATTTGTGTGTGTGAGGTTCAGGTCAAGGTTTTGTTCTTTTCCCTCTTAATGTCAGAGTGCTCACCACCATTTTTGAAAAAGCTGTTTTTCCTTCACTGAATTGCTTTTGCATCATTGTTAAAGGAGACAAACCATAAGAGACTCTTAATCTCATGAAACAAACTGAGGGTTGCTGGGCAGTGGGGGATGGATTTGGTCGGCTGGGTTATGGACATTGGGGAGGGTATGTACTATGGTGAGTGCTGTGAAATGTGTAAGCCTGAGGATTCACAGGTCTGTACCTATGGGGGCAAATAATACATTATATGTTAATAAGAAATAAAATAAAATTAAATTAAAATAAAAAAATCATTTGGGCATATTTGTGTTGATCTATTTCTGGATTCTCTATTTTGTTCTCTTGATCTATGTGTGTCTCTCTATTGATAACCATGCTGTCTTGATTATTATAACTATGTAATAGTTCTTGAATTCAAGTAGACTGATTTTTATCACTTGTCTCTGATTCTTTCCACGTTGCTCTTCTTTTTCTCAAAATTACTTTAGTTAGTCTAGTTCCTTTGCTTTTCCATAAAATTTTAGAATAAACCTGTCTATAGCTACAAAACATTTTGCTGACATTTTGATAGAAATTTGATAGGAATTAAGCCCATGTATCAATCTGGGAAGAATTATCATCATTACTGTACTGAACTATTGTTCTTCTAATCCATGAACACAGTATGTCTCTACATTTATTTAGATGTTCTTTGACTTCCTTCATCAGTATATAGTTTTCAGCATACAAGACTTACACATGGTTTGTTAAACCTAAGTAGTTCATATTTTAAATTGTATTTTTAATTTTACTGTGTACATTTTTATCACTACTATATAGAAATATAATTGTTTTTCTATGTTTATCTTATATCCTGCAATCTTGCTGAATTCCTTTAATAGTCCCAGGCAAAGTTTTATAGATGTAAATTCCTTGGGATTTATTTAACCTGTAAATGCAGTGAATTATAATGAATGATTTTTGAATATGAAACCAATTTTGAATCCTTGGAATAAACCACACCAGGTCATCACTTATAATTCATTTCATATATTGCTGAATTTTAATTGCTAATATGTTGTGAAGGATTATTGTACCTATGTTCATTGGTCTGAAACTTTCTTTGTACTTTCTTTGTGTGGTTGTAGTATCAGGATAATACTAGCTTCACAAAATGAATTGAGGAGTGTTCCCTCCTCCTCTCTTTTTTGGATGTGATTGTGTAGAGTTCATATTTATACTTTAAGTGTTTTGGTAGAATTCTCTAGTGAAACCATCTGCACTTAGAGATAATTTTTGAGCAGTTTTAAAATTATAACTTTAATTTCCTTAATAGTGATAGACCTGTTCATATTCTCTATTTCATATTAGATAAATTATGGTAAATTTTGTTTTTTGAGGAATTAGTTCATTTCATCTAAGTTCTCAAGTTTTTGTGTGTAGAGGTTTTTTTTTTAAATATAATATTCCTTTTTTTAAAAAAATGTTTTATTTTTGTGTGTGTGTTCCAAAATTCATTGTTTATGCACCACACCCAGTGTTACATGCAATTCATGCCCTCAATACTCACGACCAGGCTCACCCAACCCTCACCCCCCTCCCCTCCAACACCCTCAGTTTGTTTCTCAGATATCCTTGTGATATATGCAGGATTTGGAGTGATAAGTGTTGTTTGAGTTTCCCTATGGTAATTTGTGACTTCTCTCTTTTTTTCTTCCTCAGTCTTTCTAGAGGGTTGTCAATTTTATTGATCTCTTCAAAGAATTAGCTCTTTGTTTTATTGATTTTTTCCTATTGTTTATGTTTTCAATTTCACGGATTTTTGTTCTTTATTATTTGTTTCCTTATGTTTGTTTTGGATTTATTTTGCTCTTTAATTTGGTTCTTGATGTAAGTGCTTAGATTATTGTTTTGAGACTTTCCTCTTTTCTAATGTATGTATTTATTGTTATAAATTTCTTTCTCAGCACAGCTTTATCTATGTCTTACAAATTTTGATGTTGTATTTACCTTGGCATTCATTTCCACATATTTAAAAAGTGTCCATTAAGAGTTCTTCTTTCAGTCATGTATTATTTATAAATGTGTTCTTTAGGGGCACCTGGGTGGCTCAGTTTGTTAAGTGTCCAGTTCCTGACTTTGGCTAACATCATGATCTCAGGGTCATGAGACTGAGCTCTCTGCAGTGCTCTGTGCTGAGCATGGAGCCTGCTTAAGATTTTCTCCCTTTCCCCATGCCCCCTCCCCCTATTCATGCAAATGCTCTCTCTCACTCTCTCTCTCTAAAAAAAAAAAAGAAAGAAAGAAATGTATTTGTTAATTACCAGGATTTTTAGGTATTTTCCTTTTATCCTTCTATTACTGGTTTTTAGTTTGATTTCACTATGGTCAGAGAATGCACTGTGTGTGGTTTTAATTCTTTTAATTTTTTTATGGCTCAAGATATGGTCTATCTTGTTATATGTACATAGGTACTTGAAAAGAATGTGTATTCTGCAGTTAGGTGGAATGGGGACAGGAATGGAGCCCTGTTAATTCTAGAGATGGATGGAAGTCTAGTTGCCCCACTTGACCTCCACTGACAATGTGGAGGGGAAAGCTCATTCTGGTCATACAGTGATGAAAGTGTCAGCTTCATGCTTCGCCTCATCTGGTACCACCCTAGCATGGAAGTTAGGCTGCCTTGTTGCAATCTTGTGAATTTGGAAGTCTAAGCTTTCTATTCTTCCTTTACTGGTTTGGATGAGGCCAGAAATTTTTCTGTGGTGTGTGGCTGGAATACAGTAGCATTGCAGTATTTCACTGCAATATTGTTTAAAAATTTTCTCTTTCATTAGGTTTCTTCTTTCCTGATTCTCTGGCTAGAAAAAGCAGACTTTTGCTGGCAATTTTTTTGGATTGCATCCATTGGCACTACCAGATTATTGGCTTCCTCCACTACAAGTTTGAGATATATGAGCAAAATAAAAACCCAAGGACCATGTCTCCATGTTGCTTTCTGGTCCTGAGGTCTTTAGCTGCTATACTTCTTGTCTTCACCCTTCAGAATCTTCTTATATTTGCTTTTTATGTAATTTTCGGGATTTCAGTTTTACTTACTGGGAGAAGTAGGGAAAAGTATGTCGACCACATTTCTGGAAGCAGAAGTCCTAAATTAGTTTCTGTAGATGTCACTTTTATGACTGGCTTCTTTTCACAGACTCATAAATAGCCAATCCCTGACTTCTTTCCCATGGTACAGAGAGACAAAAGAAGAGAAGTTTAGAGCAGAAGGCCTCATTTGAGTGTCTGATAGTGAGCACATGCTGAGGGATTAGGACTCAGCAAAAAATGCGACTGGGCAGAAAATGGAATACTAAAGAGATCTAGGGTTTTGATGGTCCATAGTGAGGGCAGCATGCTCTTAAGAGATATGTGTATGAGTGGACAAATGGGGCAGAAGGAAAGAAACCTGGGTATGCTATTTTTTAATTTTTTAAACAATATTTTTTTATTTATTTGAGGGAGGAAGGGAGAGGGAGAGTCTCAAGCAAACTCTGCATTGACCATGGAGCCTGACACAGGGCTTGATCTCATGACCCTGACATCAGGACCTGAGCTGAAATCAAGTCAGATGCTTAACTGTGCCACCCAGGTGCCTCCTTTTTTTTATTCTTAAGATTGAAAATGAGTTTGGCATATGTTCAAGGAAGAGAGATGGATTTGCCACCTTTAAAAAGAAGATTATTTATTTATTTATTTATTTGACACAGAGAGAGAGAGAGAGAGAGAGAGCGTGAACACAAGCAGGGGGAGCAGCAGGTAGAGGGAGATGGAGAAGCAGGCTTCCCGCTGAGCAGGGAGTCTGATGTGAGGCTGGATCCCAGGACCCTAGGATCATGACCTGAGCTGAAGGCAGATGCTTAACCAACTGAGCCACCCTGGTGCCCTGGATTTGCCACTCTCTAACCCATAATTTACTTAATAACCTGTTTATTGTGTTTTTCTTCTCACTAGTATATAAGCTCCATGAGGGCGGGGATTTTCACCTGAATTGCTTACTAATGTATCTTCAGAGCCTAGAATGGTGTCTGGTATGTAGTAGGCTCCCAATAAATATTCATTGAATAAATAAATGTGAATGAATGACGTAGATATTGGGAGACCTAGATTCTGTTCCCGACTTTTCCCTAACTAGAGATCTTAACCAAGCCATGACCCTTTCCCTGGCCTCAGTTTCTGAAGTTATGAAAGATAAGGATTACACTGAAAGGTAATTTAGGTTCTTTTGTCCTCCCTTATTCAATAGTTCTGAGAATATTTATACTTCTGTGAATATTTGTATTTTTCTTATAACCTATTTATGATTTCCATTCATGAGTTTACTCTTCCATTTACTTAGCCATCAACTCATTTATGCTTCTACCTATCCTTCCATCTACCAATCCAACCATCCAACATTTCTTTTTTTTTCTTTTTTTTTTCTTTTTTTCTCTCTTTTTTTTCTTGATCCCCTTTATTTATTTTAACCCTTCTTCCATTCACCTCCCCTCTGAAAACCACCAGTTTGTTTTCTGGATTTAAGAGTCTGTTTTTTTTTCCCCTTCTCTTTTTTTCTTTGTTCATTTGTTTTGTTTCTCAAACTCCATATATGAATTCAATTGTATATTATTTGTCTTTCTCTGACTGACTCATTTCACTTAGCATTATACCCTCCAGATTCATTCATGTTGTTACAAATGGCAAGAGTTCATTGTTTTTATGGCTGAGTAATATTCCACCATATATATATATATGTATATATATATATATATGAAATATATATCACATCTTCTTTATCCATTCATCTATTCATCTATCAGTGGACACTGAGGTTGCTTCCGTGTCTTCACTATTGTAAAAAATACTACGATAATCATAGGGGTGCATATGTCTTTTTGAATTTGTGTTTTGTTTTCTTTATGTAAATACCCAGTAGTAGAATTATTGGATCATATGGTAATTCTAATTTTAATTTTTTGAAGAGCCTCCATAATGTTTCCCATGGTGGCTGCATCAGTTTGCATTCCCACTAACAGTGCATGAGGGTTCCTTTTTCTCCACATACTTGACAACTATTGTAATTTCTTATATCTTTGATTTTAACCATTCTGATGGTTGTGAGGGGATATCTCATTGTGTTTTTGATTTGCATTTCCCTGATGATGAGTGGCGTTGAGCAACTTTTTATATGTCTGTTGGCCATTTGTATATCTTGTTTGGAAAAATGTCTACTCAGGTCCTCTGCTCATTTTTAAATTGGATTATTTGTGGGGTTTTGGTGTTCAGTTGTACCAAGTCTTTATATATTTTGGATATTAATCCTTTATCAGATGAATCATTTGCACATATCTTCTCTCATTCAGTAGGTTGTCTTTTAGTTTTGCTGATTGTTTCCTTTGCTGTGTAGAAGATTTTTATTGTGGTTTAGTCCTGATAGTTTATTTTTGCTTTTGTTTCCTCTGCCTGAGAAAATACATCTAGAAAAATGTTTCTATCACTGATGTCAAGGAAATTACTGCCTATGTTTTCTTCTAAGAGTTTTATGGTTTCAGGCCTCACATTTAATTCTTTAGTCCAGCTTGAGTTTATTTTTATGTATGTAACAAAGTGGTTCAGTTTTCTTCTTTTGTATGTAGCTGTCCAGTTTCCCCACCACCATTTGTTGAAGACTGTCTTTTTCCCCATTGCATATTCCTTCTTCCTTTGTCATAGATTAACTGACCATATAAACATGGGCTTATTTCTGGGTTCTCTTTTCTGTGCCTTTGACCTATGTGTGTATTTTTGTGCCAGTACCATATTGTTTTGTTTACTACAACTTTGTAGTATATCTTGAAATCTGGGATTGTGATACCTCCAAGCTTTGTTCTTTCTCTGGATTGTTTTTGCTATTTGAGGTCTTTTGTGAGTCCATACAAGTTTTATTACTATTTGTTCTAGTTCTCTGAAAAATGTTGTTGGTATTTTGATAGGGTTTGGATATTTTGATAGGGATTGGATTAAATCTGTAGATTATTTGTGTAGTATGAATATTTTCATTATATTGGTTCTTCCAAATCATGACCATGAAATATCTTTTCATTTGTTTGTGTCATCTTTAAATTCCTTTATCATTGTTTTATAGTTGTCAGAGTACAAGTTTTTCAGCTCCTTGGTTAAGTTTATTCCTAAGTATCTTTTATCTTATTTTTGAGAAGGAGAGAGAGAGAGCCTGTGCATGAGCAGGGAAAGGGTGGGTGGGTGGGAAGGGCAAAAGGAGAGGGCGAGAGAGAATCTTAAGCAGGCTCCATGACCAGTGCAGAGCCCAATGTGTGGCTTGATCTTACGACCTGGAGATTATGACCTGAGTTGAAATTAAGAGTCTGATGCTTAACTGACTGAGCACCGAAGTGTCCCTTTTCCTAAGTATTTTATTATTTTTGGTATAATTATAAATGGGATTGTTTTCTTAATTTCTCTTTCTGCTACTTCATTATTAGTGTATAGAACTGCAACAGTTTCCCATATATTAATTTTCTATCTTGTGACTTGACTGAATTAATTTATTAGTTCTACTAGTTTTTGGTATATATGATACCATGTTATGTGCAATAGTGAAAAGTTTTATTTCTTCCTTACCAATTCAGATGCCTTTTATTTCTTTTTGTCTAATTGCTGTGGCTAGGACTTCCAGTACAATGTTGAATAAAAATGGTGAGTGTGGATATCTTTGTCCATTATCTTAGAGGAAAAGCTCTCAATTTTGCATCATTGACTATGATGTTAGCTGTGGGATTTTCTTATATGGTTTTTATTATGTTGAGTTGTATTCCCTCTAAGCCTACTTTGTTGAGAGGTTTTATTGTGAATGGATGTTGTACATTGTCAAATGATTTTTCTGTATCTTTTGAGATGATCACATGGTTTTTTATCCTTTCTCTTGTTAACATGATACATCATGCTGATTGGTCTGTAAATATTGAACCATCCCTGCATCACTGGAATAAATCCTACTTGAACATAGTGAAAGATTTTTAAAAAATGTATTGTTGGATTTGGTTTGCTAATATTTTGTTCAAGATTTTGACATCTATGTTTATTAGAGATACTGGCCCATATTTTTCTTTCCTTTTGCAGTGTCTTTATCTGGTTTTGGTATTGGGGTAGTGCTGTCCTCATAAAATGATTTTGGAAGCTTTCTTTTCTTTTCTATTTTTTGGAACTGTTTGAGAAAAAAAATAGGTATTAGCTCTTCTTTAAATATTTGACAGAATTTACTTGTGAGTCTAACATTTCTTGAATACTGCCTGTGTGACAGGGACTTCAAGATACACAAAAATTTGTGTCAGAGGTAAAGCAAGTGATTGAAGTTGTACAGATTATTACTCTGGAGAACTATGGAATACCATAGAGTATATAACTATATATAACTTCTAAGCTAAGGGATTAAGTAATACTCTGTGCTGAAACTAGGTAAGGGCACTGGGGTTGCAGAAGTGGGTAGGCAATTACCAGCAGAGGAAGCAACAGATGCAAAGGCCCTAAGGCATTAAAGGAGCTATACATATGTTAAGGGAAAGAATGACCTGTTCAGGGGGGAGTTTAGTGAGCTAACTAAGGGCAGAGGGGTGTGAGATAAGATTCAAGAGGGAGATAGGTACATGTAAGTCCTTAAAAGAGTGCAAAGAGACCAAATATGTGCACATTTTATCTTTCCTATAAGCTACTTGAGGAAGAATGTCTTGAATGATGTGTGTGAGCGGCTCCATTAATCTCCTGATTCCCCTGTCTGTTTTTGTATTTCCTTTTTGGAGACTTTTCATAGGATGAAATAGTAGTAAATAACACTGTTATATTAGAATCAAGAAAGGAATATCTGGTTAAAAGTTATAGGGCTTGTCATAAAACCAACTGCTATGTAGGTTGCTCCTTATTCTACCATTTGGATGAATCTAAGTTCCCAAAAGGGCATTTGAGCTCATCAAACTCTACCAAAAAATGCTCAAACTTTTCATAAGTAATCCTGGATTCTTCCCAGAAGTAGCTGTTAATCACATTGCACAACAAAGTTCTGCTTCAGATCATCTTTTTTTTTCAGATTTTAAACAATTTCCTTTCTTAATTATAAGAAGAGTAGTATTATAGTAGTAGACATTATAGTTAAAATTTATGGAGCATTTATATGTAGCAGGTACATTAGTAATGGCTTTCCATGCATTATTTCATTTATTATGTGCCAGGCACTCTTCTAAGTGCTTCTAAGTGCTTCTAAGTGCTCAGTGAATCTCCATCACAACCTAAAGGTAGGAATTATTATTATACCCATTTAACAGATGAAATTGAAACCTAGAGGAATAAGTTTCTGTTCAAGGTCTCCCAGATTGTAAGTGAGGATCTAATAATTCAAATTTAGGATGTATAGTTTTGGGGATTGGACACTCAACTATTTGGCTCTATAGTGAGTCAAACCATCATGGGTTGCTAGTGCCAAAATACAAAGGGGCTGAAAATGACAAAAAGCAACAGACTTCAGAATCCAGTTAGTGAATTTGGAATTGGGGAGAAGTACAAGCTCAGATATGGGATCAATTACGCAGAATATCCAAATCTGAGTAGGACTAATTTGAGTACCAATGTTGGGGTGATCGTGAGTCAAAAGCCAACAGGTAAAGGGTGAGAATATCATTCATGAGTCCGCAGTCATTCTGGTTGGCTCTTATGGTTTGAACACATACTTCCTTTGAAAGGCCTGTTTTATTACTATTATTTGAATCTTAACCCCTCCTTGTTCTATCATTCTACTATTTCTAGTTTGTTGTATCAATAGTTTACATTCAGTCCAAGATTACTCAAGGAGAATTCTTCTAACTCACCTGCATTCCGAAGGCATATTTAAGAGCATGATTATCTTTCATCTTTGGTTATAATGCACTTGAAACATGTCGAGAACCCGAGAAGTAATACACAGAAGGAAAGAGAGAAGACTAAACATATCTGACCCATGGGAAACACAGTTGTGAACCAGTTAATAAGGGAAAAAAGAGCCTATGAAAAATCAAATTAGGCTCAATCAAGAGCCTGCAGGAGAACCTCCTTCTGCATGAGAAATGCATTTAAGACATTGATTTTACATGTATGTACCTACTTTATGTGGATTGATTTTTTAAATGTTTTGTTTTGAAGTAATTTTTCTACATGCAGTTATAAGTAATAATGCAGAGGTATCCCAGAGCACACTACCTCATTTCCCCCAATGATGATATTATGCATAACTATAGAACATATCACACCAGAAAATTAATATTGATATAACTCAACTATCATATTTAGATATCCCCATTTTTATTTGTTGGGTATGTTGCATTTGTGTGTGAGTCTACTTCTATACAGTCTTATCACAGGAGCAGATTTGTGTGACTACCACCAACATGGTCAAATGCTGCCCTTGTATAACCAAACTCATCTTTCTATAGCACGCCTTACCCTATCCTTAAACCCTGGCAATCACAAACCCATTTCTATAATTTTGTCATTTATAAAAGCTATAAAAGTGCTATTTGTCTTTCTCTGACTTACTTCACTTAACATTATACCTTATAGGTCCACCCAAGTTGTTGCAAAATACAAGATCTTATTCTTTTCTATGGCTGAGTAATATTCTTTTTGAATTAGTGTTTTTGTTTTCTTTGGGTAAATACCCAGTAGTGACATTATTGGACAATATGGTAATTCTATTTTTAATTTTTTGGGGGAACCTCCATATTGTTTTCCCACAGAGGTTGCACCAATTTGCATTTCCATCCTAGGGTATAAGGGTTCACTTCTCTCCACATCCTCACCAACATTTGTTATTTATTCTGTTTTTGATTTAGCCATTGTGACAGGTTAAAAGTGATATTTCACTGTGGTTTTGAATTTCCTGATGATTTCATTTCCCTGATAATTAGTGATGCTGAGCTTTTTCTTCATGTGCCTGTTGGCCAGCTGTATGTCTTCTTTGGAAAAATGTCTATTCAGGTCCTCTGCTCATTTTCAATCAGATTACTTGTTTTGGGGTTTTTTAAATTGTTATTTTTTAATCTATCTATCTATTTATTTATTTATTTGGTGTTGAGTTGTATAAGTTTTTTATATATTTTAGCTATTGACCCCTTATCAAATCTATCATTTGCAAATATCTTCTCCCATTCAGTAGGATGGACAGCAAAGGTATAATGCTAAGTAAAATAAGCCAGTAAGGGAAAGATAAATTCCATATGATTTCACTCATATGTGGAACTTCAAAAATAAACAAACAAAAATCTCTAATATAAATGAAAAGACAGACTCTTAAATACAAAAAACAAACTGGTAGCTGCCAGAGGGAAGGTGAGTGGGAGAGTAGATGAAATAGATAAAATGGATTAAGAGTATACTTATCTTTTTTTTTTAAAGATTTTATTTATTTGACAGAGAGAGATCACAAGTAGAGAGAGAAAGAGAGAGAGGAGGAAGCAGGCTCCCTGCCTAGCAGAGAGCCTGATGTGGGACTCGATCCCAGGACCCTGAGATCATGACCCGAGCTAAAGGCAGAGGCTTAACCCACTGAGCCACCCAGGCAGCCCAAGAGTATACTTATCTTGATGAGCACTGTGAAATGCATAGTATTATTGAATCATTATATTGTACACCTGAAATTAATATAACACTGTTAATTATACTTTAACAAAAATATACAGTTGGGGGGGGAATTCCCCTTATACATCTTTAAAAAACTTGTATATATGGAATCATGCAGTATGTTATGATTATTTTTTTTTACCCTACATATATCTCTAGAGATTCACCCAAGTCATTGTTTCTATCAATAGTTTGTTCCTTTTTACTGCTGAGTAGTATTCCATGGTATAGATGTACCACAGTTTGTTTAATCATTTAATCATTTATTGTTAAATAACGTCTGGTTTGTATCCAGTTTTTGGCTACTGTGAATAAAACTGCTGTTGATATCTGTACATGTTTTTGGTTGCACATGAAGTTTTAGTTCTTTGAGATAAATAAATAAGAATAAAATTTCTGGGTTGTGTGATAGTAGCATGTTTAGTTCTGTAAAAAAAAAAAAACCTGCCAAACTGTTTTCCACAGTGGCCATACCATTTAAATTCCAAATGGCAATATATGAGTAATCTTGTTCCTCTCACATGCTTCCCAGCATTTGGTGTGGTCACTATTTTTTGTTTTAGCCATTCTGGTAGGTGTATAGTAATATGTCATTGGGGTTTTAATTTGCATCTCTCTGATGGTTCATCATGTTGAACATCTTTTCGCATACTTATTTGCTATCTGTATATTCTCTTCATTGAAATTTATCTTCATGTCTTTTGCTTATTTTATATTTGAATTGTTGTTTTTCTTTTACTGATGACTTTTGAGATTAGGTTGCAAATATTTCCTTTGCAAATATTTCCTTTCCATCTGTAACTTGTCTTTTCATTCTCGTAACATGGTCTTTCAATGGAACAAAGGCTTTAAATTTTGAGGAAGTTCAGTTTATCAAATTTTCCTTCCTACAGCTTAAATATTTTCTCCTTTTTTTCTTAAAAAATTATAGTTTGAATATTAAAGTCCATGATCCATTTTGAGACATTTCCTATATAAAATATGAAGTTCAGGCCAAGGTTCATTTTTATGCCCATGATAGTCCAAGTGCTGCAGCATGATTTGTTGAAAATGTTACCCTTTCTTCATTGAATTTCTTTTGTATCTTTGTCAAAAATCAGTTGGATATATTTGTGTGGGTCTATTTCTGGCTATTTCTATGTTCTATAAACATATCTATGCTCCACTGATCTATGTGTCTATGTCTCTATCAGAACAATACTGTCTTCATTAATTTAGCTGTATAGTTAGCCTTAATATCAGGTAGAATGATTTCTATCACTTTACTCTTCTTTATAAAGGTTGTTCTAGCTTTTCTAGGGCCTGTGCCTTTCCATATAAATTTTAGAAAAAGCTTCTCTAATTTCTAAAATAATCTTGCTAGGATTTTGATACAAATTGCTTAAACTTATGTTAAATCAGTTTGGGGAAATTCTTTACTATGTTGAGTCTTCAAATTCATGAACACGGTATATCTTTCCATTTATTTAGGTCTTCATTGATTTCTTTTGTCACATTTTATCTTTTTTAGTATGCAGATCCTATATATATTTTCTTAAGTGTATACCTTAATTTTACTGGGTCAATTGTAAATGGCATTATGTTTATAATTTTAGTTTCCATGTGTTCATTGTCAGTATATAAAGTGATGAATTTTTCTGTGTTGCTCTGTGTATGCTACAACCTTGCAGATATTTAGTTTCACTCCTTTCATAGTTTTAACAACTTTCTGAGCCTGACTTCCAGGATGGCTACTAAATAGGAGAGAGAGTGATTGCCTCAGGCAGATGCACTTACAGCAGTACAATATGGAAAATTGACATGAAGAGTGGAGGGATATAATTAGGTAAATATATATACTCCAAATATACAGGGTTCTGGGGCCCATTGGCAAAGAAGCATATAGATCAGACTCCCCTAAAATGTCCTGTGTACTTGAGATTCGTGATGACCTAAGAGGTCATTAAGAGGTCATTTATGACCTAAGAATCATAAAATGAGGTTCTGAATAGACTTAAGTCAAGGAAAAAACGCTGGAATTATATGAAGATATTTTGCCTTAAAAAAGGAGCACATACAAAATAATTTATGAACTATGTCTCTACAAAATAAAGTCTGAATCAAATTCTTGTTCTGGTAGTGGAGGTAAATACAATTGAATTGATCACCCTGAACAGATCATTTCTCAAATGTACAGTGTGCCTAGATTCATACATGCATATGTGCATACATACACACACAGAGACACTTCTACGCTGCAAAGAGTTAATTGATCTGCATTAATTTTAATATGAGGGACTTACATAAACTGCTACAGATAAATCTTTTATTTTTGAGCTAGCCAGTGTTGAATGCCCAGTGGTAATTGTGATTCTATTTCACCAGTCTGGATCAGAAGACTTGTCTCTACCATGTGTTAAGATATATATACTGGGGGAAAAAAAACAAGTCAGTGGGCAAACAGCTGGCTAGACATGGGCAAGCAAAGTATACAGTGCATCAGAAGAGGGTGTGTTGATTATATGTTGCAATACTCATAAGGGGCTGGGATTTCTAGGATATCTTCTTTAGATATAGATTGTGGTTTCAAATTGCCTACACAGCTTTCTGCTGAGATTACTTACATGTCATTTGCACAGGGTTAATATTGGAAGTTCCCTGTGTACATTTTGAATCTCTCATTAAATAATGCTCTTTTCTGGTGTGGGAGAGGAAGTACACTTTTCTCTAGGCACGTCTGTGGTCATATTATGGCCTTTAGCTCCCTGTAAATCAAAGACTTGATCTGTTAAAATCTGGGAGGCCAGATCTCTCTCCTAGCAATAGTTTTAAGGAACAATTGACAAGAACATGTTTATTTGCAATGCTTTCTCTTTATAACCTTCTCTCTAGTTCTTTCATAAAGGTCTCTACTGACTACAGCTATTCTTATACCACTGAAATAGGGGGCCAGTGAAGTGATTGGATCTCACAAAAGGTGGGAAGGCTGTAATGACTTCCCTTTCCCCCCAATCTTCCTACTCATTGGCAAATCTTGAAATTCCACTACCACCTTGTCTTTACCTTATTGTATATCTCAGAAACTTTTGACAAATGTGACCACACCCTCCTTTCTTAAATACTCTTCTCTCCAAACTTTCAGGACACCACACTGTCCTAGTTTTCCTCCTACCTGGTAGACTGCTTTTTCTCTGCTACTTTATTGGAAATCCCTTTCTCTATCTTCTAAAATTGGGGGTTCCTCAGTGCTTAATTGTGTCCTTCCTTCTCTATCTATACTCATTATGTAGGCAATGTCATCTAGTTTTATTGCTTTTATATAATTTCTATGCTGAAAAATCCCAAATTTATATCTTCCTAGTACTTTGGATACCTATATCCAACTGGCTTCTTGGTATCTCTTGGATGTCTAATAGGTATTGCAAACATAATGTGCTCAAAACATAATTCACTTGATTCTGTTCCCTACTTCCCTCCTCTGAAGTGGTTAAACCTATTGTTCTTTACATAGTATTTTTTAAATCTCCCTTAGTGTTACTATATCATTCATCCAAATGCTTAACACTGTTAAAACAAGAATCATCCTTGATTTCTCTTTTTCTCTCACAAATCACATTCGATTCATCAACAAGTGCTCTCAAATTTACCTCTAAAATTATATGCCACATATATCTACTTTTCTTAATTTCCCTTGTTACCATTAGTAATTAATCACCATCTTTGTTCAACTGAACTATTATAATAGTCCTCTTAGTGCTTTCTCAATTCCTCTCGTCCCCCACAACTAGCCCCAGGACTAACAACATTTTGCAATGTTAATCAATCCATGCTTAAACTCATTTGGTGGCTGCATGAACTATTTCTCTGACTTCAACTTGAGTTATTGCATATATTGTACTGGTTCACTGAGTACAAGCTGAAAGTTTTGTTTTTCTCTCCCTATCATCTCATCCCAGAGTCACCTCCTGAGGGTCTTCTCTCTCATCCTATCTAACATATTTTCATTGTCTACCACTCTGATCATGCTATCCCATCACCCTGTTGTATTTTCTTCTTTGTACTTATGGCTATCTGGAAGTACTTGACTGTGATTTAGACTGAAAACATTGCTTCAAAATGGATGTGATAAATTAATGGATGGCAATCTTAACCATGTATTTTTAAACAGGGGCTATTCTTGACACTCCAATTTCATTTCTTGCAAATCCCATCCATGTTAATGGTCAATCATGTCTGAATTAATTTCAGTAGTGGCTTATAAAATAATATTTTTTAAAAAGGGGTACACTGTTTTCAAATGAAATCTTCTGTGGAATCCCAATAAATCAAACAGATAAATGGAATTGCTCTGGGGAAGCAGAAGATAGGTTGGGATCCTGTGCCTGCCTCTTAAAGCTTCTTTAGAGGCCCCTAAGACCCACCATAGCATCCTGGGGCTCTAAAATATGGCTTGAACCATTGAATTTGATATTTAATAGAATTGAATTCAGGGTCACGACACTGGGTCCTACTTCTCTAGCTTATGCTTATTCTAAACATATATTTAGCAGTACTAATGGAAATCAAAGACCTTATACAGATTGGCCCCATTGAATTCCATGGCTTGAAAATATGTCCCATTTAGACATTATTAGACCAGGGCACTGTTCATTTTGCTAAGAACAGGAACTCATGGTACTGAAGTCCAAGATTAAATCAGAGCACCTTTTGTCATTGCAGGGGAAATTACCCTGGAGATTAACAGATGATTCCAAACTACTGTTAGTTGAAGAGGAGTTCAGCTGAAAAAGTCACAGAATAATTGCTTGTGTAGAGAAGATGTTCATGTTCCTCTTGTTCCTTTATAAATCATTGGTGCCAATACAAATTATGGCTTCCAAAGTGTTGGGAAATAGGACCTCTGCAGTGTTGGGAAATAGTGGGAATGGCCAGTTCAGTAGACATACTTGATCTGAGAGTCCTCACTATCACTAATCAAACACAGAAATTTTTCTGCCTGAAGGATCATGTCCTTATAATAGTAGTTCTGAGGCCAAGAGGTGACATGGCAACAGTTTATCTATATTCTTTCAGTAATTGATTAGAAAAATAAGATCCTTGAGTTCTTCACTAAAATTGTTTCCAGGAGCTAGGATGATGTCCAATAATAGTAAAGGTCATTTAGAGAGACTGAAAAAGTCAATACAGTTCTCATGTACTTATGGCCTCAATTAAGCTGCCATTCTAATCAAAGGAGAAAGTCTGTTTCATTATCTGTCTTGCTAGATAAGGAGATCTTTTTAAGCTGCTTAAAAATAGGTTAAATTATCAGAAAGTCTCGGCGTGTATATGAAGACATAACCATGGATATTCTATCCTGTGTTTAGATAAGAAATTGACCTGAGGAGCACAGTTCAACTGCTTCTGGAAGTCCCTGGGGAAAGGGCTATTTTTGAGCCTCTTAAGAGCCTTCCAGGTATGATATGTAGCAAAGCCCCAATGGGATATCACAGGCTGAAGGGCTGTACTGTGGTCTATCTAGACTTTAAACCCTTTTATCAGTTCACAGTGAACTCATCTTGGGTTCCTAGTGATAACGACAAAGCCCTTTAGATTGATGCACTAATCAGCCCTCTATAAACAGGACTGGGTTAGAAGCAAGATCAACTTATTTACCAAAATGCACCTAAGAAAGAAGGTTCTATGTAACTATTCCTTCTCCATCCACTCCTACTACTGTATGCAAATGCCCAGAAGGATGTACTGTAGTGTGGGCAGGCAGTGCTGCTATCTCCCAGGTGTTCTAGAAACCTTGTGAATAGGGCTCCTGGTGTTTCAGGACCTTGAACTTCTAGCCCTTTTAGATCTTTATTTCTGAAGCAAGTTTCTGCCATCGTATACTTCTGATTTCATTCTCACCTCTTGGCCTTTATTTATTTTTTTATTATTATGTTCCATTAGCCAGCATATATTACATCATAAGTTTTGTTGTAGTGTTTTTTAAATAACAGTCTTATTGAGATATACTATAAAATTTGCCTTTTTATTTTTATATTTTTTTATCTATAAAAGATATTTTTTTAAAATTTCATTTAATTGTATTTTTTTGTGTTTGTTCCAAAATTCATTGTATATGCACCATACTCGGTGCTCCATGCAATATATGCCCTCCTTAATACTCACCACCAGGCTCATCCACCTGCCCACCCTCCTCCCCTCCAAAACCCTCAGTTTGTTTCTCAGAATCCACAGTCTCTCATTGTTTGTCTCCCCCTCCAATTTCCCCCAACTCACTTCTCCTCTCCATCTCCCAATGTCCTCTGTGTTATTCCTTATGCTCCACAAGTAAGTGAAACCATATGATAATTGACTCTCTCTGCTAGACTTATTTCACTCAGCATAATCTCTTCCAGTCCCATCCATGTTGATACAAAAGTTGGGTATTCATCCTTTCTGATGGAGGCATAATACTCCATTGTATATATGGACCATATCTTTATCCATTTGTCTGTTGAAGGGCATCCTCGTTCTTTCCACAGTTTGGCGACTGTGGCCATTGCTGCTATGAACATTGGGGTACAGATGGTCCTTCTTTTCACTACATCTGTATCTTTGGGGTAAATGCCCAGTAGTGCAATTGCAGGGTCATAGGGTGGCTCTATTTATAATTTCTTAAGGCATCTCCACACTGTTTTTTAAAGCATGCAAGTCAATGATTTTTAGTATATTCACAGAGTTGTGCAATCATCATAACTAATTCCAGAACATTTTCATTATCCCATACTTATTAGCAGTTACTCCTCCCTAACCCCAGCCACTTCTCTCTCTATAGATTGCTTATTCTGGAAATTTTCCTCTTGTTAACTCCATTCTTTTTTCCAAAGGTGTTTTCTTAGATGTTGGGATAATTTTCAGTTTTGTTTCAAAGCTGGCTTAGAATATTTAGAGTTTGCTTTACTGTAAAAACAGCTCAATTATGATCTTTTCATGCTTTTTGTATATATATTTTTTCACCTAGGCCTCTTAAACCATTACTCCTTGTCTTATCTGAGAGTCATTATAAGACAGTAGCTAAGAGTGTGATGTTTAGAGTCAGACCTGTGTTATAATTTCAGCTTTATCACTTCTGAGCTTTGTGATCATGGGGCAAGTTATTTATTTCTCTGTACTTCTGCTTCCCCATGTGTAAAATGAGAATAGTAATAGTAGGTATGTCATAGGGTTACCTTGTGAAAATTGGAATAATTGAATAAATGTGCACATAGCACAGTAACTGAGACATATTAAGTGCTTATTTGATGATAGATCTCATTATGTTTTTAAGCTATAGAATATGATGTATCAGATTATATGATAATGTGCAGTTATGACATGTTCATTTCTGTATGACTTAGTTCAACAATAAGAACTTAGAACATTGAAGATACTGACATACAGAGATAATCTTTTCATTTCTTGCACATTGCTACATTTTCACTATATCTTATCCAAAATTCATGTTTATTACTTTCCAAAAGGTCAGAAATCTCTATCTTTTCATCCCAGATTCAAGCTGAGCTCTCTAGAGTCAGTGGGGCTCCACAAAGAGTGCAACACAAACCATTGACATAGTCAGTTGATTTGAATTCATTAAAGTTTCAACTGAAATTTTCAGATGGGCTTCAGGGCATCATATCCAAGGAGGAAAAGGCTCATGGTATCAGGTCTTGGATTTTTCAGCTTCTTTGTGAACTTGAGAATAAAAGTTTGCATTTTAGCTTGGGTTTCACCGAGTCCTAGAGAACATCATGTTTTCCTGAAGGAGAGTTATTTTTCTTTGAGAACTGTCTCTACTATGTCATGGGATATGCATTCATTCCTCACCATTAAAATCCAGTAATAGGAATGGCAAGGACATAAGGGAGCTATTCCTTCAAAAACAGTTGGTTTGTGTGTTCTAAAACTCTCTGTAAAAAAAGAATAATAAGGCATTGGAGATGAGACTTCACCCCCTTCAGAAAATGACACCACATGGAATACCGAATACATCTTTCTCTGCATGAGATGATATTAGTGGCCTAGAAATAGAACTTAGTAAAATGAAGCTCACAGTCATAAATAGACTACTGAAGGTTTGCAAGTGCAGGGAGGGAATTTAATCAGGAAAATGTTCTTTTAATTTTAACAATTTTTTTTATAGCAAAGCCACTGAGGAACTTAGACGACTAATTAAAACAGAGGGACAGAAGGTGAAATACATGATTCTTGTACCAAGGCCACTGGAATGCAGGAAAAGTGCTTTGGCATATTTGCTTCCCAAGAAAATTGTGGGTCTGCTTGTGTGAGCCACACCCCAGACCAGCCCCGCGTGGTAGGATGCTTTATTAGAATGTGTATTCCAGCAAGAACAGTGCTGCCTAGAATTGGACCATGGGGGTGGCACACAGAGTAAGACAGCATTTAATAGACTGTCTTAGGAGTTCTGCCTGCTGTTGATTTGGCTGCTTTGACACAGCACATGGATCTGGATTTGTTGTGAACTTTAGTAGATGACTAAATCAGAGTGTTGGCCAAAATTTCATGCTGGCAGCCTGTAACAATTCAGCAGTGTAATTCAGTGGATACGAGCATAGGTTCTGACATTAGATCTACCTGGGTTTTAGTTTCTCCCTTCTTCTTTGCTTCCTTCCATCCCGTAAGTATTTATTGAGTGCTAAATAATATACCAGCATTGTGCTAGGCAGTGGAGATAAAATGTGGAACAATACTAGCTATAGAACTTGCCCTTTTGGAGTTTATAGTCTAGTTAAGAAATGAACAAAAAATAAAATAGGTACAAATTGTAGGAATTTCTATGGAAGAAACAAATAGGGTTTGGTGATGGGATGAATGGGGAGTGTGTAATCAGGTAGTATGGTCAACTTTATTACTTACGTACTATGCAAACTTACCCTCTCTTAGCCTAAAATTATCTCACCTGTAATCTAAGGGAAACAGCAGTACGTTCATTATTAGGTTTTTGTGGAAATTAAAAGATGTGATGCCTAGGCAGTTCTTAGGTCAGTGTTTAGCACTGATTACAACCATAACTACTGCCTTTCTATTATGAACAAGGCCTTGTGGTGCTAAACCTTTTCTTTTTCAAACTAAACATCCTGGGTCCTTTGGCCATTCTTCTAAAACACTTTCCTGATCTCTCGCTCTTTTGCTTTTCTTCTTCCCAGACACCGAGGCTGGGGTTTTGAGTACTATCTCCATTATCCCCGAAACTAGCACTGAGAGAGGACCCAGCTGAGGTTCTGAGAGAGGGTTGCTAGTAGCAAATTTGAAGTGCAAACGTATTTTCAGGGTGGGCCTAAGGCAGAATGGGCAGTGAGATATTCTGTGCTGAGTATGGAGCCCAATGCAAGGCTTAATCTCACAACCCTGAGATCACGACCTGAACCAAAACCAAGAGTTGGATGTTCAACCGACTTTGCCACCCAGGCACCCCTGCTTTGTTTTTGTTTTGTTTTGTTTTGTTTTACTATTAATTAAGCTCTACATTTTATTCAGATTTAATGAGTTTTCTTAAAAAGAGTGGTAAAATATACATAACAAAAAATCTCTCTCTATTCCCTTTTCCCACAACCCCTGGCAACCGCCATTTTGCTTTTTGTATCTACCTTTTTGTATTTAATTACTCTAGTTACCCCCATGTAAGTGGAATAATAAAATAATTTTTTTATCAAGCTTATTGCATTTAGCTTAATGTTTTCAAAGTTCATCCATGTTGTAACATGTGTTAGAATTTCTTTCCTTTTAAAGACTAATTGATATTCTATTATATGGTTATACCACATATTTTGTTTATCCATTCATCTGTTGATGAACACTTGGATTATTTCTACTTTTTGGCTACTGTGGATAATGTTGCTAGGAACATAGGTAACAAGTATTTGTTTGAATCCCTGCTTTAAATTCTTTTGGGTATATACCCAGAGGTAGAATTGCTGGGTCATATGGAAATTTTATGCTAAGTTTTTGAGGAGCTACCATATTGTTGTCCACAGTGACTGTGCCATCTCATATTCCTATCAGTAATGCATAAAGGTAACAGTATATTTAAAGACTTTCAGACTAATTTCCAACACACAAAGATCAGAACATTTCACATTTTTCAACATTCTTTTCCTTTATATCAAGGGCTGGGGAGAGGCAGTGTTACTTGTTTAGATTCTACATCAAAGGTCTAGGGAGCAGCGCCAAATCCAAGTAGACATTCTAGGGAGGTCAATCTGGACTCAATTTGAGACACCTACATTAAGTGAGCTGCTTTGGGAAAAAGAAAAAGAGTTCCCAGTCAGCTTTTGAAGCCCTACCTGTCAGGGACATTTCAGAGAAGATTGGTGAAGCAAGTGAAAGTTTGAAATAGAAGGCCTCTTTGAACTTAATCCAAATCAAATATTCTACCATATTAGGCACTAATGCAGCAATTAAGCAAAAAGTGGTTTCAGTGAATGTTTTAGAACATATGACTTTATAATCACCCTATATCTAACTATAGGATATATTTATTTTGATAGTTGCCATAGCCTTAAACCCCCAATAATGAATCTATCCCTAAAGGAAGAATTTTTAGGGTTTAATATTTGGGTACTGGAGGGATATTTTGTCTGCTCTAGCCCATCTCATTGCTTATTTTGTCTATATGTTCTGGTTATAGGAACTTATATGAAACCTATCTGAAAATTCAGGGTTAAAATTGGGGTCTGTTTTCTCCCTTTCCCCTATTTTCTTTCCCTTTTCATGAACAGTTTTCCTACAATGATGGATGGCTTCTATTTTTAATGGACCTGTAAAGATGAAAAGTGTGATTGGCTTAGAGAGACTTGGAATACAATTGTCTCCTTGAGTATGTTTAAAGATTTTGTTTATTGGGGCACCTGGGTGGCTCAGTGGGTTAAAGCCTCTGCCTTCAGCTCAGGTCATGATCCCAGGGTCCTGGGATCGAGCCCCGCGTCGGGCTCTCTGCTCAGCGGGGAGCCTGCTTCCTCCTCTCTCTCTGCCTGCCTCTCTGCCTACTTGTGATCTCTATCTGTCAAATAAATAAACAAAATCTTTAAAAAAAAAAGATTTTGTTTATTTATTTTGAGAGAGCAAGCACACATGCATGAGGGGACATGCAAATAGAGAAGAAAAGAGATTCTTAAGATTCTTTTTTTTTAGGATTTTATTTATTTATTTGACAGATCAAAACTAGGCAGAGAGGCAGGCAGAGGGGGAGGGGGAAGCAGGACCCCTGCTGAGCAGAGAACCTGATGTGGGCTCCATCCCAGGACCCTGAGATCATGACCTGAGCCGAAAGCAGAGGCTTAACCCACTGAGCCACCCAGGCGCCCCATGATTCTTAAGATTCTTAAGCAGGCTCCACACCCAGCACAGAGCCCCACATAGGGCTGGATCTCACAACCCTGAGATTATGACCTGAGCCAAAATCTAGTCTGATGCTTAATCCACTGAGACACCCAGGTGCCCCAAGTATGTTTATTTTAGTACAAAGGGGTAAGAAATCCTGTTCAGCATCTGTAGGATTAGAATTTGGCTCATTTCTCCCAGTAACAGTGGAGTACCCTATCAACATCCATCCATAAGTTGAGGGCATCTTATTGCTCATTCAAAAGTCTTTGGCCTCTGTATACCTAATGAGAAATTTAATCTAGCAGTTTTCACTAGCTGTATGAAGAATTAATGATTCATTCTTGACAATTCTGATTAGATATTCTACCTGGAATTAAAGCAACTACCACTTTGTATACATTAGTACTGCTTGGTTATCAACTGTGGTATAAATGATTTGAGTTCCAGGAAGTAACCATAGTCAAGGTAGACTATGGTTGATGGTGTCTGAAATTATTTTGCTTCTACCATCATTTGCATTTTAATTCATTTATCAACAAATAAGCAAAGAAAAACATTTGCATTTTAAAATATTTTTAGGAGTCACAAAGACTACTAGATAATTTTTTGTTTTTAAAAAATTAATGACTACATTTCTTTTTATTTTTTAAAATTAAAATATAGTGTATTATTCATTTCAGGGGTACAGGTCTGTGATTCATCAGTCTTACACAATTCACAGCACTCACCATAGCACATACCCTACCCAATGTCCATCACCCTGCTACCCCATCCCTCCCACTCCCCTCCACTCCAGCAACCCTCAGTTTGTTTCCTAAGATTAAGAGTCTCTTACGGTCCAGTCTACCTCTCTGGTTTTGTCTTGTTTAATTTTTCCCTCCCTTCCCATATGATCCTCTGTCTTATTTCTCAAATTCATCAAATCAGTGACATAACATAGTAATTGCCTTTCTCTGATTGACTTATTTCACTTAGCATAATACCCTCTAGTTCCATCTATGTCATTGCAAATGGCAAGATTTCATTTTTTTTGATGGGTGTATAATATTACATTGTATATATATACCACATCTTCTTTATCCATTCATCTGTTGATGGACATCTAGACTCTTTCCACAGTTTGGGTATTGTGGACATTGCTACTATAAACATCAGGGTGCATGTGCTCCTTCAGATCACTACATTTGTATCCTTGGGGTAAATACCCAGTAGTGCAACTGCTGGATCATAAGGCAACTCTATTTTCAACTTTTTGAGGAAGCTCCATACCGTTTTCCAGAGTGGTTGCACCAGCTTGCATTTCCACCAAAAGTGCAGAAGGGTTCCCCTTTCTCTGCATCCTCAACACCTTTCATTTCCTGACTTGTTAATTTTAGCCATTCTGACTGTAAGGTGTTATTTCACTGTGGTTTTGATTTGTATTTCCCTGATGGCAAGTGATGTTGAGCACTTTTTCATGTGTCCATTGGCCATTTGGATGTCTTCTTTGCATAAATGTCTGTTCATGTCTTCTGCCCATTTCTTGATTGAATTAGTTGTTCTTTGGGTGTTGAAATTGATAAGTTCTTTATAGATCTTGGATACTAGCCCTTTATCTAATATGTCACTTGCAAATATCTTCTCCCATTCTGTCAGTTGTCTTTTGGTCTTGTTGACTGTTTCCTTTGCTGTGTAAAATCTTTTGATCTTGATGAAGTCCCAATAGTTCATTTTTGCCATTGCTTCCCTTGTCTTTGGCAATGTTTGTAGGAAGAAGTTGCGGCTGAGGTTGAAGAGGTTGCTGAAGGGTTGTATTCCTATCTCACACTGAGGTCTTTCATCCATTTTGAGTCTATTTTTGTGTGTGGTGTAAGGAAATGGTTCAGTTTCATTCATCTGCATGTGGCTGTCCAATTTTCCCAACACCATTTGTTGAAGAGACTGTCTTTTTCCATTGGACATTCTTTCTTGCTTTGTCAAAGATTAGCTGACCGTAGAGTTGAGGCTCCATTTCTGGGCTCTCTCTTCTGTTCCATTGATCTATATGTCTGTTTTTGAGCCAGTACCATACTGTCTTGATGATCACAGCTTTGTAATAGAACTTGAAGTTCCAAATTGTGATGCCACCAGCTTTGGTTTTCTTTTTCAACATTCCTCTATCTATTCAGGGTCTTTTCTGGTTCCATATAAATTTTAGGATTATTTTTTCCATTTCTTTGAAAAAAGTTGATGGTATTTTGATAGGAATTGTGTTCAACGTCTAGATTGCTCTAGGTAGCATAGACATTTTCACAATATTTGTTCTTCCAATCCATAAGCATGGCATGTTTTCCCATTTCTTTGTGTCTTCCTCAATTTCTTTCATGAGTACTTTATAGTTTTCTGAGTATAGATTCTTTGCCTCTTTGGTTAGGTTTATTCCTAGGTATCTTATGGTTTTGGGTGCAATTATAAATGGGATCGGCTCCTTAATTTCTCCTCCTTCTGTCTTGTTGTTAGTGTATAGAAATGCAACTGATTTCTGCACATTGATTTTATATCCTGACACTTTACTGAATTCCTGTATGAGTGCTAGCAGTTTTAGAGTGGAGTCTTTTGGGTTTTCCACATAAAGTATCATACTATCTATAAAGAGTGAGAGTTTGACTTCTTCTTTGCAGATTCAGATTTTTTAAAAATTTCTTTTTGTTGTCTGGTTGCCAAGGCTAGGAATTCTAGCAGTATGTTGAATAACAGTGGTGACAGTGGACAGCCTTGCCATGTTCCTGACCTTAGGGGAAAAGCTCTCAGTTTTTCCCCATTGAGGATGATATTCGCTGGGGTTTTTCATAGATGGTTTTTATGATATTGAGGTATGTACCCTCTATCCCTACCTCTGAAGAGTTTTAATCACTTTGTCAAATGCTTTTCCAGCATCTATTGAGAGTATCATATCATTCTTGTTCTTTCTTTTATTAATGTACTGTATCACATTGATTGATTTGTAAATGTTGAACCAACCCTGCAGTCCTGAGCTACTTTCAGGATTTTCTCTTTGTCTCTGAGACTTGTAAGTTTTACTACTAGAAGATAGGGTGTTGACCTATTTTTATTGATTTTGAGGGAGTTTCTCTGTGCCTCCTGGATTTTGATGCCTGTTTCCTTCCCCAAATGAGGGAAGTTCTCTGCTATAATTTCCTCCAATATACTTCTGCCCCTCTCTCTCTTTCCTCCTCTCCTGGGATCCCAATTATTATTATAATATTGTTTCTTCTTATGGTATCACTTATCTCTCGAATTCTCCCCTCATGATCCAGTAGTTGTTTATCTCTGTTTTTCTCAGCTCTTTTATTTTCCATCATTTGGTCTTCTGTATCACTAATTCTGTCTTCTGCCTCAATTATCTTAGCAGTAAGAGCTTTCCATTTTTTATTGCACCTCATTAATAGCTTTTTTTAAAAATTTCAACTTGGTTAGATTTTAGTTCTTTTATTTCTCCAGAAAGGGAGTCTCTAGTATGTTTTATGCTTTTTTCCAAGCCTAGCTAGTATTTTTATAATCATCATTCTGAACTATAGTTCCAACATCTTACTAATGTCTGTAATGATTAGGTCCCTGGCAGTCGGTACTGCCTCTTGTTCTTTTTTTTTTTTCCCTAAGGTGAGTTTTCCCACCTTGTCATTTTGTCCAGAGAAGAATAGAGGAATGAGAGAACAAAGTGCTAAAAGGGTAACGATGACCCCAGAAAAATATACACTAAATTAATCAGAAGAGACCTGCAACCAGAGTCAAGGGGAGAAAGAGAAAAAAAAAGAATATGATTAGGCTGGTGAAAAGAACAGAGCTAGGATTTTGGGTATATTAGATTTTGGGTATATTTTGGTCTGTTAGAAGAAACTGCCTCCCAAAATGTTAAAGAAAGAAAAACATATATACACAAAAATAAAGGTGAATAGGGTGAAGGGATGGAATATGACTATAAAAATGAAAATGAAAAAAAATGAAAAGAAATTGATAAGAAGTTGGTTGAAAAAAGAAAAAAAAATTAAAAAAAAGGAAAGAATGTGATCAGGTGGGACACTAGAACAAAGCCATACACTAGATTTAGGGTATAATTTGGCCTATTAGAAGAAACTGTATCCCAAAATTTTAAAGAAAGAAAAACATATATATATATATATATATACAAAAAGTAATGTTAATACAATGAAGGGATAGACTATGACTGTAAAAAATGAAAATTAAAAAAGATTTTTTAAAAAGGTATTGATAAGATGTTGGTTTAAATAAGAAAGAGGAAAAATTTAAAAAAAATAATGAAAATGGAAAAAATAAAGAAAATTTAAAAAAAATTAACTTTGAAAGACCAAAGAATCATGGGGAAAAAGCCATGAATTCTATGTACTGTATTTCCCCTAGCACTGGCGTTTTGCAGCTCTCATTAATCAGTAAACTTGTTCTTGGCTGGATGTTCTTTCTGATCTTCTGGGGGAGAGGCCTGTTGCAGTAATTCTCAAATGTCTTTGTCCCAGATGGAATTGCACTGCCCTTGCCAGGGGCCAGGCTAAGAAACCTACTTGGGTTTGCTCTCATTCCCTGAAAGTTTTCTGTATAGCTTTGGAGGATGAGAATGAAAATGGAGACCTCCCTATCTCTGGCCCATAGGACCTGAGAGCTCAGGGCCCCACTCCTCAGTGAACCCTCAGAGAAAAGCAGTCAATCACTCCTCTATCCCTGGTCTCTGGGCACACCCCATGCTCACCCAGCCTGTGACCGAGTGTTTCTATGTCTGGCACATGACCCCTTTTGGAGTCTCCAAACCCAGCAGATTCCTGCAGCACACTTCTGCACAGGTCCTCCCAGTGGAGAAAGGGGGAGGTCTCCCCGTATCTGCCACTTGTGAGGTCACTACTTGAAGAGCAGTGGCCAGACCATGCCAGGGATCATGGTTTATGGCAACCGGGAGCTGAGAACCCACTCCTCGGCTCCATCTCTGCAACTGGCCTCCCCACTCTGATACTTGGGAGCTCTACCACACTCAGGCACCCTCAGTCCTTCTGTGACCCTGAGGGTCCTGAAACCACACTGTCCCAGCAAGGGTCCCACCCCTGATTTAGCCACTGGAGCAACATCTTTCAGAGGAGCAGACTTCTAAAAGTTCTGATTTTGTGTTCCAGTGCTCTATCACTTGCTGGGAGCTTGCTGAAGGAGGCTCCCTCTCCATTCCCCTGTGGCTATCTTCCCATATATTGCTTCGGATTCACTTCTCCACATGTCCTACCTTCCAGAAAGTGGTTGCCTTTCTTTTCATAGAACTACTGCTATTCTTTTTTTTTTTGATCTCTCATTGAGATAGTAAATGTTCAGAATGGTTTGTTAACTATCTAGCTGAATTCCTGGGACCAGACAAAATTTAGATCTCTGACTCCTCCACCATCTTGCTCCTCTACAAGATAATTTTGGCTTTAAGAATTAGGAGGAATCAGTAATCATCAAGGAAATGCAAATCAAAACCACAATGAGCTATCGCCTCATACCTGTCTGACTGGCTATTATCAAAAAAGATAAGAAACAAGTGCTGGTGAATATGTGGAGAAACATATTCCAACACAGTGTTCAACACTGTGCACTGTTGGACAAAATGTAATTTGGTGTAGATGTTATGGCAAACATTATAGAGGTTCTTCAGAAAATTAAAAATAATACTTCCATATGATGCAGTAATTCCTCTTCTGGGTATTTATCCAAAGTAGATTAAAATGCTATTTTGAAAATATATAAGCACTCCTTTGTTTATTACAGCATTATTTAGAATGGCCAAGATGTGGAAGCAACCCAAGTATCCATTGATAGATGAATGGATAAAGAATCTAATGGAATATTACTGGCAATAAAAACAACCCAATCTTGCCATTTGCAATAACATGCATGGACCTAGAGGGTGTTATGCTAAGTGAAATAAATCAGACAGAGAAAGACAAATACTATATGACTTCACTTATATGTGAAATCTAAAAAACAAATGAGCAAATAAAACAAAACAGAAACGTACTGATAAATATACAAACAAAGTGGTCATTGCCAGAGGGAGGAGGGATGGAAGATGGGCAAAATAGGTGAAGAGGATTAAGAAGAACAAAATTCCAGTTATAAAAAAGAGTAAGTCACAAGGATGTATAGATGTATAGTAGAGCCTAGGGAATATGGTCAGGAATATTATTATTACTTTGTATGATGATAGATGGTAACTAGACTTATTGTGATCATCTTATAAGGTATATAAAAGTCAAATGTACACCTGAAACCAGCATAATATTGTATGTCAATTATACTTCAATAAAAATAAAGAAGTAGGCAGAGTAGATCTTAATATCTCATTAAACTGATCTGGTGGATAATAAATGAAACATGACTTAGGCCTTTTAGGAAGATGCCTGTCTATGTGTTGTGCTGAGGAGAGTTATAGATTAGTGGTCTCCAGAATGGTGTGCTTGAAGGAAATATTAGAAATTCTACTGATTTATTAACTTTTATTGTATGAAAGAATGTGCTTATACTTAAAACTCAAATTGTCATTGGTACCCTTATTCTTTACCTATGTTAAGAGGGACTCATTCCATCTAAGATTTACAAGATGTACTGAAGGAAGGGTAAGAATTCCACAAGCAGAAACTCATTGATTTGCTTTCAGAACATTGAACTACACTGCAGTTTTTGTATGTCTACCTCAGTGAATTTATGAATTATATTATCTGATTTTAAACTAACATAAAATGGATATAAGTCTTCAAAAATATTTTTTCAAGGCCACTGTGGATTCAAGATCATACTCAAAAGGTAAGCACAAATGAACAACAATAAGGTGGCAGAGCTGGCACCTCTCCTATTTGTGGCATGAGATTGTCATCAGCTATTGATTTATGAGGTAAAGAGAGTGGTGAGCTAATTATTTTGGAAAAACAGTTTTCCAAAAGCAGAACAAAACAAAATTATTGAGAAGACTATTTGAAAAAAGAAATCCCTATTTATATTATCATTAATGATCATATCTCATCCTAAGTATATATTTGCCTTGAGTTATTAGTGACTCATGATGGATTATGTACATCATTTATAGAAAAATAGTTTTACATATATTTGGAGATGTTTCCCAGCATATTTTGTAATGTGGAACATGATCTGCCCTTATGCTGTGTATAACTCTGGTTAGACTATTGGTGACTTCATTCTAAGGATTGCTTAGGATAGAAAAATCCTTCTTCTTCCATACATTCTCCCTGTATTTCTCAGCCTTTATTCTACTTCCTCCTTCTCTGTTTGTTTCCCCAGTCTCTTGGATTCAAATCATCCTAATATTTTTATCCCTGCCTCCGTCTGCAATGTCAAACCAGTAGTTCCCTCTCTATATTCTCAGTTATGTTTACTCATTAAAAACTTCTCATAGCAATTTTATAGCTGACTCTTGACACCACTATTTTTCCTCAAAGGGACTCTGCCCTCTTCTCCTAGAATGTAATTTTATTTTTAAATAAACTTATGAAACAGGGATTTATCTTTTTTTAACAGGTAGAAACAAGGAATTTTTTTTTAAAAAGATTTTTAATTTATTTATTTGACAGAGAGAGAAACAGAGAGAGAGGGAACACAGACAGGAAGGGTGGGAGAAGGAGAAGCAGGGTCCCGCTGAGCAAGAAGCCTGATGCAGGACTCAATCCCAGGACCCTGGGATCATGACCTGAGCCAAAGGCAGACTCTTAACAACTGAGCTACCCAGGCACCCCTGGAACATTTTTATTAAGTGAAATAAATAAACAGAATTTCAGTGATTGCAGCAATGCAAAGCATTTATACATTTATAAATTGCCTATATATGAATAAAGATAAAGGCATGAAAAAATGGGGAAAATAAATTCCTTAATTCTCAAAGATGTTAAGTGTATGATGAAATAATGACTTCTTAAACTAAGAATAATGTCAAATTGTTTTGCTAATCTAGATTGATTGTATTTGATAAATTGGAAATTGTTCATTTTTTGTGGGCTCATAATATTTTTCAAAGGACTCTAGTCAAGTTGAAGCAATGGTACAATTGAGGCATTAGTGACACTATTAGCAGTATAGCCAGTAATCATTCGATTAATTGGATTCAAAAGAATAGTAAAGTGCTCTCTAAATAACAGATATAATTATGTGGTCATATAACTATCAGTATTTTTTCAGCTGTATAAGAAAAAAAAAAAAACCTAAAGTGGTTCTGAACGAAAAATTGATTCATGTGGCCAAATAGTCCAGTGGAGGTACTTGACATCAGGCATGGCTTGATCAAGGTATTCTAGCCAGGTCATAAGGAATATGTTTCTATCTTTTTGTTCTGCTTTTTTGTATGTTGTTGGTCTCAGCCAAGTTTTCCCAAATGCTGAGAAAGATGGGCACTAAAACTCTAGACTTACATCCTACTAGCTTAGGAACTCTAGCAAGACAACCCTCTTTTCCAGTAATTTAAGTTAATATCTTGAGGTTTACTCTTACTGACCAGGCCTGGGTCACCTGTTCTGTGAAGTCATGGGGTTAGTCTCATCCAAATCACATCAGGAGTTGTTTTCCAAAGGAAATTCAGGGTATTACCAAAGGAAGGAGCAATGGACTACCAAAAGCAAAGATTGAACTTCCTCATTACGGCATCCCTTGGGCTGAATGGAACTTATTTGGGATTGCTCAGTTGCTTTCATTGTTCAAGATGGATCTGTTTCCTGTGAGATTCTGAGCTTTTATTGAAAATATGACCTCACTTCTATTGTTTTCATTGTGTCCTAGACAAGAGAAATAATGAGTATGAAACAATAAAAAATCTTGAGCTCGTCTTGTATTCCTTCTGCGCTCCTCATTCGTTCACTCTAAAAAGAGCTCATTTCTTAGAATGGAGAGATAGTTCTAAGATAGCACTATAACTGTATAGTATCTTAAGAAGTCAAGATCTTAAATGATTATCTTGAATATATGGAGGCTCACCAGATCTGTAAGATCTGTAGTCATGACCAGGGGAAAAAAAATTGATGGGAAGACAATACTCTCCGTATGTTGTCTCTAGAAATTCCACTCTCTCCTCCCACCCTGTCCATTACAGTGAGTCCTCTTACCACGTGCGACAGGAAATGCATTCTAAAGCCTGGAAGAATGACTAGGACTGCAGACTTCTAGAATCAGAAATAGGCCTGCCTTTCATAGCTACAGCCAGTGAAGCACTCTTTTTGTATTGTTTTTAACAGAAAAGATCTTTCTGTCATTCATTAGGATCCAGTGAAAGAAATACTGAATGGAGATGATGCCATGTAATTGGCAAGAAGGTCCCTTGGCCCTGGCTTACCGCTGACAACTGTCTTGTACTTTCCTTCCAGTCACCAGTGAAAAAAGTGGGGGTTGGGCGGAGGAAATCATTACCAATGTTTTCACCCTTATTTAGTACAGATTGAACATATTATGATACAAGTGTTAATGTATCATGAAAAGAGAACTATTGACAATTCCCAGCAGTGACCAAGGCATGCATGGGATGTTGAACACCACTCTGGCTGACATTTTGCAAGCAGCCTGAACTGGGTGCGGGAAAGGGAGAGGGTCAGGAGATGAGATTATCATCACAAGGTTTTTTTCCTGCCTGTTCAAGCTGTCACTTGTTAATTGTATTCAGCTCTCATCACTGTCGGTATAGGAGGGTGACTGGAATTATGAATATGAAAATTTCCAACTTTTTAATTCATTTGTAACCAATGACTGATTGACTAGCACAACTGGGTTTGCATTTTAAATAGCTTTTTTGGCATCTTTCCAGCACCTAATACAATACAGATAATTCCCTGACAGCATGCCAGAGATAATGCAATTATCATTGAGTTTCCTTAGACATGTTTTATATTATCTACTTAAAAGAATCCTATTTCCTTGCTGTAATCTAATCTAACTTGGACCTGACTATCTTAAATGAGACAGATAGTTTAAAGACAAAGAATAAGCTGGGGATGGGATAAGGTGCTTGCTGCCTTTGCCTCTCCTGTGAGACCGCATCTTCTGGGTAATCTGGGTCAATGAAAGGGCCCCAGCCCTCAGTTCTGCATCCTCCTGTCCCTAGGGACATCTTCGCTTCCTTCAGGCTATTGCCACGAATGTTTCCAGTTACTATATTCATAGGAAGAGATCTTGAGGTGACTTTTTAGTTCATTTCTCTCCCTCTACAAGGAATTACATTGGGACTATTCCCGAAGAACTTGTTGCAAGTTCAAAACTCCACTTGAATGAGGACCTTTAGCCTCCCCCTGCCCTGTCCAACAATCCACAGGAGTGTCTATTCCCCTTTTTTCTCAGGAAGTTCTTCTTTATATCTGACATAAGTTACTGATAGAATATCCCAGTGCTCATTTTTCCTTAATGGAGATTTATGTAGTGATGCATTAGAATTCCTGAAAATCACAGACAACTCACCCTTTGGTCTTTCCTGGTAAAACTGTTCCTGGAAATCATAGTCAACTCACTCCTTGGTCTTCCTTGGTAAAACTGTTCTATTTCCTTCATTTTTCCCTTTCAGGCCTGAATATCTGTAAAACTGTTCTATTTCCTTCATTTTTCCCTTTCAGTTCTGAATATCTGTTCACCCTGGTCCTCACCTGGTTTTCCATGTGTTCTGAATTACTGGAGCCCAGAATTGTTCCCTATGGGTATAGCCAGAATAGGTTCAGCCTGGGACTGCTTGGGCCGTTAGGGATAGACAGTCTGATGGAGACTCATGCCAGAAGAGACACGGCCCACAGAGTGAATAGTGCAACTCTGCAAATGAGCTTAATTGCATTATTTGTACTATGAAAAATAAAAATAATTACAAACCTTCCAGGTTCTTTCAGAAAAATAGTCCAGCCACCCACGGCAGGGAAGTTTGCACTTCCCACTCGCTCATATGTCACCTTAATGGCAGAAAAGCTCTCCCATTGGTCACATAAAACAATCATAGTGGTTTTCATTCCCACACAGGTGAGAATTTACTAGAAGGGATCCATGCTGCATTCCCCACCAATTTGATTTTCATTAAACAAGTGGTCAGACTCTAATTCAGCCATGAACACAATGTCTGGCCCACAGCCCTCAGGAATGTTTTTGCTTCTAACTGGCCATTTATTTGTTTATGCAACAAACACATATAGGGCTTCTGATGTGCCAGGCACTATTTTAAGTACTTCACAAATATTAAGTCATGTAATCTCCATGACAATCACAGGAGGTAGTTACTCATAATACCCTTATTTTACAGGTAAGGAATATGTGGCACAGAGTTAATAAATAACTTGTCTGAAGTCATACCGCCAATGAGGGGCAGGACAAAGATTGCAAAGCTAGGCAGTTTGATTTCAAAAGCTGCCTGCTTACCTACAATACTTCTCTACCTTTTTCACTTTTTTCTCCATCCCACCCTCCAAGTCTACCTTTTTTCCAAGACTAGACATTGGTCTCTCCTAAATTCATTTTTTCCAGTAATCTTCTCTAGTATATTATACAAGTATGTAGTGCATGATTTGGGCAGAGAGATGTCTGGGAGAATCGCCATGCCTAAATGGTAAGCTTTTCTTCACTTTGTGCATTTTGTTCTTGTGTTTTTGTTTGAGATTTTATTTATTTATCCGAGAGAGAGAGAGAGAGAGAAAGAGAGAGACAGAGAATGAGTGGGGTTGAGAGGCACAAGGAGAGGGAGAAACAGACTCACTGCTGAGCAGAGAGCCCGATGTGGGGCTGGATCCCAGCACCCTGAGATCATGACCGGAAGGTGAAGGCAGACACTTAACCGGCTGAGCCACCCAGGCAACCCACGTGCTTTTTTTTTTTTGCCACCTTAATTATGAGGAAAGATTTCTTTCTAGATGCTTAATCAATTGCTTTCCCAAAGCTAAAAACAGAAAACCTGGTGAGAAATTTGAGCGATTTCTTTTTAAATTTCTCAGATGTCTGTGATTGGTGTGAGCTGAGAGCCCTGCATTTTGCTCTGCCCGCATTGCCTGCAGTGCCTGTATACTTGAGATGAGATCAAATACCCTAGATCACCTCCAAGAGAGATCCAGGAATAACACATATTAGCACACGTATTAGCAGGCTCCCCTCCAGTGATTCTTATACAAGAAGTTTGAGATTGCTGCCCCAAGAAGCTTTGTGAATGGCCTGTCTGCGGAATTAATGTGGAGGTTTTAAAAGAACACAGATGGCCTGGATCCAACTTTGGAGAGTTTGCGTGGTGGTATGCTAGTACCATGTCTCTAAAAGAAAAAAAATAAAATCTGATGTATAGCATTTGCCAATTTTTGTGGGGTACATATTTCCACCATGATTTATTTCCAGCTACATATGTGAGGTCCTTGAACTCCGAATTGGGAAGCCACATGCACAGTTGATTCTTGCAAGCCTGTACAAACTGGCACCTGCACACTTGAAGGGGTGAATATGAGAGGGTGTGCGTGGGAAGTTGGCAGTCGCATAGGAAGGGGAAGGACATCGAATGCAGGGAGTAGGTGACAGAGCTGGGATTTAAACCCAACCCTTTCTCACTCCCAAGCCCACGCCTTTAATCCCTATATTGTCTATCCCTTTGTTCACACTATGCAGCTAGTTTCTGGAAGATGCTTTCCCTCTAGCTCTCTCTGTGAAAATTCTGCCCATCCTTCAGGACTTGCCTCAGCAGCAGCCTCCTCCTTGAAGCCTTCCCTGTATCATTTCCCCACTCCCATTAGTATGGGATGGGTTATGAAAAGTCATTGTTGTCGGAGGCCTGCTCTAAGCAGAGCCAATCTGCATAAAACAGGATAGCAATGAAAGCAATGGAGCACAGTGATAAGAGCACAGGTTTCAGAGCCAGACATACATGACTCAAACCCCAAGTCCACTACTGATCAGCTGTGTAGAGAAGTAGTCATCTTTTTAAGCCTTGGTTTCACAGATGTAAAATGGGAACAAGAGCAACCCCGTGGGATCATTGTAAAGATTAATAGTAACTTATGGGAAGTGCCAGAAACTTATAAATGGTGGTTATTATTATTCATGCATTTGCCCTATGCTGACAAATGTCATCCATGGCTTTGCATCTTGAATTATTTGATATCAAAGTCACCATCTATAAGCACAGTTTTCCTTTACCAACCTTGAATGCCTTTCCCCTACCTACCCAACAAAAAAGCAGGATTTGAGTTTGCCTTTGGTGACTTTCAGCCTTGCCCCATGGCTTGGTCAGGGCTGCTGACCCAAGCAGGAGCTATGGCCTTAAATGGCTGACTTGCCTGATACCCATTTGCCCCTCCTGCTTCATGTTGTTTGTGATTTTCAGAGCTACGAGTAAATCAGAAGAGATAAAGTTGGAATTGAGATGTATTACCTGGCTACATACTAAAGTTCCAATGTAACAAAACTCACTTTCCATGCACTGTGGTGGGTTTGAGTGGCAACCAGCCTCAGTGGGCTGATGAAGTGAAGAAGAGGTTTTCAAGAAAACAACAAATACCAGTCCATCAACTCAGCCTTTGGCCTACAGGTGGGAGAGAGCCAGATGTGTCTAAAGTTCAGAAGCCTAGGCCCAGATCCTCCAGGATGCTTGCTGCTGGGCTTTTGTGCTAGAGATTAACCAACTCTACATAACTCTGTGATACCTAAAGTCTTTCTGGAATGCTCTTTTGTAAACTCAGGCATTATTGAAGGCTGCTTTCAATATGTGATCATTGTGAGTAGAGCCACTAGCTGCTGTTAACCCCCATGCAGAAATGAATGAAGTAGCTTTCACCAGGCATTTGGTAATGCTCAGTGAGATTCAGGCAGATGAGGCTTAACGTTGTGGCCAGGATGGGCTGCCTAGGTATCAGAACTGGGTAGGGGTTAATAGAGCACTTGAATAGTAGCATGCGAGAAGGGGGAGAATATTAGAGTATATTTAAAGTAAACTTGGCTGTTCAGAAATGGGAACTGGGAGGCTCAGGAAACAAACTTTCCAGACTTTACCATTTTGCCTCAGGCTGATTCTGAGTCCCAGGTTCAGAGCAGCTCCCTGAATTGCCAAGCAGCAAGTGACTTCGCTTGCTGTTGGTCTGCACTGAGAAGCAGTAGATAATGGTTTGACAATATTTGGACATACTTGTATGCACTTGCTGACAGCCCAGGGACTAGAGGGTTGCAGAGCTGTATTTCAACAGCCTTTTTCAATGCTTGCTCTCCCGCTTGTGGATGCAGGGATTGTGGAGGATATCACTGAGTCAGAAGTAAGGATTTAAATAACAGAGGGAAATAAGTTCTGGTTACATTTCTTGGAAATGCCATAGTGGTAGGTGGTGAGGGCAGGGCCCCAGAAACATGATAGACTCTGCTTTGATTTCTCTCCTGCCATAGCCACAAGTTCAAAGCAACTATTTCTTTTACCTTTTTAAAAAGATTTATTTGTTTATTTGAGAGAGAGAGGGTGAGCAGTTGGGGAGAGGGGCAGAAAGAGAGGAAGAGAATCTCAAGAAGGCTGCATGCCCAGCATGGAGCACAATGCAGGGCTTGATCTCATGACCCTGAGACCATGACCTGAACTGAAATTAAAAGTTGGACACTCAACGGATTGAGCCACCCAGGTGCCTCAAATTATTCTTATTTTAATTGTAACTGTGCAATCTGTGAGGGTTTTTTTTTCCTCCATAAAATTCTAATTTTGTTTCAACAGGATCTGATTAGCTGGGAATTATCTCAGAAGAAAATTTCAAATCAATTTATTAAAATGAAGCAACTGCTCCCAGTCTTCCCTCACTGACTTCCTGATAAAGACAAAATGCCAGATACTCAAACCCTCTATGAGATGAGTGAAGCTTGACATTTATTCCAAAAAACGGTGTCCCCTCTAGGGGAAAAAAGTACCTCCACAAGGATTTGACATTATTAATACTCATTCAGCCCACTAATTATCTTGTCTACTCCTATCCAGTCTTTTGAAGGGTTCGTCCTTGTTGCAGGTGTTAGGCTGTTCATTTCCACTCCATAAATATTTACTGAGCATTTATTATATGTCAGGTACCATGCCAAGCATTGAGGCTAAAAATATAATTATTGCAGTTACTATGGATTGATTATTAAATATGTACCAGATACTTTAGATGTATTTTCTCTTAAATCCTTCCAACAGCTCTACACAGATAAGTGTAGATAACTATTATCATCCCTATCTTGCAGATGAACAAATTGGTGTGCAGAGAGGTTCAGCAACTTTCTAATGGCCACAAGTGGTAGAAGTATGACTTTAAGCCCGTTTTTTTTTTCCTAGTTCAAGATTCAACATTTTTGCTCAATCATGTATATTACTGTTATAAAGACTTTGCCTTCTGTCATGTGATACAAAAGCCCTATTGGTAAATATTATTAATATTCACATTTTACAGATCAGGAGGCTGAGAGAAATTATGTGACTTGCCTGAGGCCATATGAGGAATAAGTGGTAGGGCCAGGATTTAAACCCTGGGAGTCAGACTCCAGAGCACATGCTTTTAACTGCTATTTTCCTTTCTGTGAAATCAATCTTTGATTATTACATGAGAGCAAAGAGGTCAAAAAGGCATATCACTAGCAATACAACAAGGCAAACTAGAACTAGAAGCCCAGTTAGATGAACTTGAAATAGGCAGGTATTGTAATTCAGGTGGACCAGTGGAATGACAGAAATGTTACAAGGAATAGAAAGCAGGTAATTTCAAGCCTACTTTGAGCCTTACCATCTCCTCCTGGGGTAATAGTAAGCAAGTTAGATCTCTGTGATCCTCAGCTTTTCCATCAGTATGATCCAAATTACAGTCTCTGCTCTATCTGACAGAGGTATTATGAAGATGAAAGAAAATAATAGATATCAAAGTGCTATTGAAATGTTTTCATTTCTATTAAATTCATTTTTGGAGTAATTAGATCCATTTTCTATATGTATTTGTATGGCATAGGTACCCCCTGATTGTATCTGACTCCTGGTGATTAAGTGACCTGAATGTACAACAGTTGCCTTTAGAAATATCTAGAAATGAGAGTCAACCATTTGTTACTGAAAAATTAACAGCAAAAGGAATGTTTTTGGACTATCTAAATTGTTCCATTATCACTCTAGAACTTTGCTTTTACTTACTGGAAGATTTTTCTTAACAATGATCTATTGATTTTGATTTTGAAGTTAGCTAGGACCCTTACTGGCTGTGTGACATCAGGAAATTCACCTTATCTTTCTGAGCTATAGTGTTGTTTTTCCCCTATCCAACAGGATTAATAATATACTCCTCACAGAGATGTAGTGAGGATTAAGTGAGAGACTGTAAAGCCACCAGCATAGTGCCCTGCCATAGAAGACATGGTCAACAAGTACCAATTCCCTGGCCCCTACTGTTTTGACATTATTTGGCAAGATGACATGGATATTGATTTGCCTTAAAAACAAAACCAAAAACTTTCTGCCACAAATAGTAAATGGTTGACTTGTTAACCAGTACAATCTCTTCTGGAACTTAAGGGCCAGAGTATCACCTTATGTAGTCTTATCCCTTTGTTCCTTCTGTTGGGTCATCATCCCTAACAAGTAGGACATAACCATGGAAAAATGGAACGAGCAGGTATAAACATCTAACTTGGATTCATGTGAAATAATTGAATTTCCTGGGACCCTCCACTGCAGTGGCACCATCATTAACAACATATATTCTGGGGACAGGGAACCCCCTAGGCTTTTAGTTTAAATATAGGAGTGCTATCTCCATAATTATGATCAGCTCCAGGACTAGTTGGTTAACTTGCAAAGATCTGTGATTTCCACAGGCTGCACTTGGGTCAAGGGCTGTAAGCCATGAGTCACCTTTGAGTCCCGCCTATCCACCTGTCCTCCCTCCTCCTTTTCCTCTGCCTTTGCCAGAGAAATTAGTGGCTGAAGAGAAGCCAGGTTGATGGGTTCCTTTTTGTACTCTATAAAATCTGTTTTTGAATTTCTACTTCAGGCAAGTGGGATCAACATCACTCTCCCCAGTAAAATGCAAACCTGTGTGACTTAATTTATCACTCTCAAACAATATCATTATGAACACATTATGTTTAATAGAGCAAAAAAGAGAGGGAGTGTGCAGTAGAGCTTTATGATATTGGTCTGGTGACTGCTCATATTCACCCTGGCTTTGAGGTTTGGCTAATATGTATCAAGTGGGAGGGTAGTCTTGGCTTTTTAGATGTGTTCAGGGATTCTGCTCTTGGAACTTATGATTCAGACTTGCCTGTTTTCAGGATTCAGGTACATTGCCTTTTTTTTTTTTAAAGTTTAAGTTGTTTCTGACAACAAAACTAAGAGATATTATCAAGGCCTGCTCATAGAATTATTTGCCACAGATGATACCAAACTCAAATGAATAGACATTTCTGTTTTAGCTTCTTTATGACCTACCACTTACCACAGCCAACTTATATTAGTGGGCTCAGTCAAGGACAAATGACAAATAGCTACCCTAGACTAGAATACAGTCTTCTTAGCAGCAACTGACATGAACACATCCCAAATGTGAGTCAAACCTGAGCCTGCAGCCTGCTTAATTTAGGAGAGTGGATTTCAGCCTATAGGTCTAAAGCTGTAGAATGATTCTGATAAGTTCCCAGAGTGCCTTAGTGCTTCATAACAGCTATATTCCTTTGATTTGGGCCCAAAGCAACCGCCATAATTGGCTGCACTGCCAGGGCTGTTGTTTGCCTTAGAAGCCGTGTACCTGATTGTGTCTTAGTGAAGGCAGGGTTTGACCATATGGCCTGTCATGGAATTGAGCCCCTCTCAGAACTCTAAAATATTTCTACCCAAGTTATTGGGCATGACCATTTTAGTTATTGTGACATAAGCAAAAATGTAAATATTAGTTGTAGCCAATAAAAACGCCAAGGCAAAAGGCAATTTAGAACTCTTTAAGGGTCAAGGTTTCGTTTAGAAGTTGGACCTGGCACCCTTCTCAGAAGGTCAGTGGACTGGCTTTATTGATGCATCAAGGAAGAAGCCATTCCTGAGCAAGGATTCTGACTTGCTCCCACTCTGTCCTTGGCTGTTTAAATCTGGGAAATATTACAACTAGCATATAGGGAAATCTCAGCTTCCAAGTGTCTACTCACAAGTAAGGCTGAGGAAATGATCCATTTTAGAGCTGTAAATGTTTGTGGAAATAGCTTCTTACAAGTACTCATATAAAGTCATGCACCCCAGACTGCACCAAATGTTTTTGGCAATAGAGAAAGTTATTGCTTTGGAGGTAGGGTGGGAAAATGATGAAAGGGAAGGGAAAATGTAAAATAATTTAGACTGCAAAGCTGGCCCAAGTGCCAGGGAGGGGAAATGAATGGTTTGAATGAACCTAGCAGTTCACTTATCTGGTTATTTTTATCTACTTTTGATGAATTAGTTCTGGGAACCCACTATCACAACAGCATTCTCTCAACTATGGTTTGCCCCTTCCTATCTATGTGATCTAAATAAGTGATGTGACTTCATGAGCCTCAGTTTACCCATTTACAAAATAGGGATAATAGTATCTACTTCACAAGTTCACTATAAGGATTAAATGTTATATATATCTTACTTCTCCTATTCATGGGGCAGTGCCCGCTCTTCTCTCTCTAGGTACACCCCTAAATACATTATCCTGTGAGAATAACCATAAGGTAGAGAAATGCATCCTGTCTAGACTCAAACCAGGGTCAATACCAAGAATTAGTAGAGACACCAGAGACAAGTATTGGGTCAGGAGCTGAGACTATGAGGTGGATAAAACAGCAAAGTAGAATAATGCCTCACCCCAGCCAAAGATGTCCACATCCTGATCTCTAGACTTTGTAAATATGTTACCTTACATAGCAAAGGGGGCCTTGCACGTGTGATTAAATTAAGGATTTTTAGATGGGGAAGACTATCCTGGATTATCTGGGTGGGGCCAATGTAATTGCAGGGGTCCCAGTAAGAGTGAGCCAGAGGGTCAAAGGCAGAAGACAATGTGACAACAGAAGCAAAGGTTTGAGTGGTGCCATTGCTGGCTTTGAAGATGGAAGGATGTGATAATCCAAGAGAAATGAGCAGCTCCTAAAAGCTGGAAAAGCAAGGAAAAGTTTTCTCCCCTAGAGGTTTCAGAAAAGAACCAAAGAGCCCTAGAATTAAGTGGTCTTTAGTAAATAATCCAAGATTTCAGGCAAGTTGCCTCTTTTCTTGATCAGGACTAACATTATGTAGTGCTAGGTCAGCTGCCAAGATGGTTTTATTTTAGGGGCATCATAAAGGGCTGAATTGCTCATAAAAATTCACATTAGAATAATGGAGGAAGACTTGCATAGTTCATTGAGGAAGTAGGACAATTAGACATCGGCCTATGGTTTACCATATAGCTGTTTCACTCATACAATTCACAATATATCTGTATGATATATTTTATTACTAAATATTGCCTGTGTCTTATTCACCAGTATATGCTCAGCACTTAGCATGGAGAGAGTGCACTTACTACATTCTTTGTGGATGAATGAGGAGCAGTTTGTTCTGAGAGTCAAATGCTGAGTGAGTCTTAATAACATTGGTACATGAAGAAGGCTAAAAACCATGATCTACTAAAGGAACATGTCATCCTTTTCTAGAGTTAAAAAGGTAGCTCACTAGAGACTGCATAATGACCATTTCTTCAGAGAAGATTTCACTAACATGGCTCCTACTACAAAGCAAATGTGTCTTTTGACTTCCATTGAGATGTAAAGTACAGAAAATTGTAAAGAATAATAACACCCATATCCCCCCCAGGACTATAATTAACTCTGAGCATTTTGTCCTACTTCCTTCTAGTCTGTTTTAGACACTAGGACATTAAAAGTAAGCTAAAGTTCCCTTTAACCAGCACCCCAGTCTCATTCCTCTTCACATTAGAGATAGAGTATAATAAATTTTATACTCTTATGTATATCACCATAAACAGTGGATATTGTTTTTATGTATATAATATTTTACTTATATAATTGGCATCACATTTTATTTATTATTCCATATATTACTTTTTTTTAGTCACCATTGTTTTCTAAGATATGCCCATGATGATATAAGAGTTCTAGGCAATGTCTTATAATTGCTGTAGTAGTTTGCCTTAAAATTACACCATATGTCTCCCTCTTTGATTTCTTCCCATTATGTTTTCCTTCTCTTCCCCTATGATTCCTTGAGAGACTCTTAACTCTTAAGAAACAAACTGAGTGTTGCTGGAGGGGAGGTGGAGGGGGATGGGGTAACTGGGTGATGGGATTTAAGGAGGACACGTGATGTGATGAGCATTGAGTGTTATATACAACTGATGATTAACTGGACTCTACATTTGAAACTAATGATCTACTGTATGTTGGCTAACTGAATTTATATAAAAAAACTACATCAGATGTAATTATTATATTTCCCTCCTGATGGACAACTAGGATGTTTTCACTCTTAGTGCTATACAAAGAGCACTAGAATGTACTTTTTGCAGATAAGGTGGAGCAGCCTCATTCCTTTCATATTCTCTTTCTTACCAATAAATCATAGACTTAACACATCAAACAAACAAGAAATCTCCAAAAGGAGAAAAAAAAGCAGACTGCCTTAGGGACCTCAGGACTTAAGGAACAACACAGCAGTGATTTTGCTGTGTTCCCTTTTTACATTCCATATATCCCAGATAGCATACTGAAGTAGCCTCTAACCTGGAACCAACAGGCACAGCCAAAAAAATCTCCAAGAAAAGCTTGTTACTCCCAGCCAAAGCACTAAGGAAAGGGTGACCTAATAAGAAATTTTTTGGCAATACCTGTCCTACTCCAAGTAAACACCAATGAAAAAACTATATCCCACCCTCCCTCATAGTTTCAGTGGGCCAAACAGAAGCTAACTTTCCACCCCACCCTCCCATCTTGCAAAAAGAAGTGGCTATGTTCCAATTCTCCTGCTGGGAAGCACATCTTCTGCCATATCCCCACCTGGAAAACAGTTGAAAACCTCTGATTTCCCCACCTAGGTGGCATCGATGTACAGAGTAGGGACCTGATCTATTCTCTTATCCCCTCACCCCATTACCTCTTGCTCTGGGGAAGTAGATGATATTCTGATTCTCTCTCTGGAGTGGTGTTGGTAGAGCTGAACAGGAAGGAGTTAACTTTCATGGCAGCAACGAGGCAGAACATGGTTGTGCAATGTGTCTATGTCTCCTCCTCTATCACTGGCATTAGCTAGCCCAGAGGTGTGCTGAACTTACACACTCTCTTGATGTGGGTTTATGCCCCATATTCCCTGAAAAGGTATCAGTAGGGTGAAGAGGGGAGCTGAACTTTCACCTTACCATTCACAGTGGGGTGGTTTGATTTAGCTTCTACTTTTGTTAAGGTGGTATTAACAGGTCCAGACAGATGCTTAACATAAACTCCTACTCATACCTGCGTATTGTGCTTAAATATGGTGATTGCCTGCTATAAAGAAGGTTAAAGAGGTCCAGAGTCTTACAACATAACACCTACATTTTCTAAGATATATTTAGAAATCAAGGATCAGGAAAGCCAGAACTCAAATGAGAAAAGATAATCAACAATGAGAGGACTCAGATTTTGGAGTTATCTGACAATGATTTTAAAGCAGTAAAAAAATAAAATAAATAAAGTAGCAATCACAAAAATGCTTCATTGGGCAATAACAAACACTCTTGAAAGAAATGAAAAATTAAATATAAAGAAATAAAAATATAGAAAAAAAAGAATGTTATAGAATTGAAAAACATAATAACTGAAATTAAGGGGGAAAAAAAAGAAACTTCCCAGACTGGCTCAATAGTAGATTGGAGATGACAAAGAAAAGAATCAGTGAACTTGAAGAAATGTCAGTGGAAATTACCCAATCTGAACAACAGAGAGATAATAGGCCGAAAAAGCTATGAGCAGAACATCAGTGACAGTGAGCAATAACAAAAGGTCTAATATTTGTGTTATCAGAGTCCTGGAAGGAGAGAAGAAATACTGTGGATTGAAAAAAGAAATACTTGAAGAAATAGTAGCTAAAGACTTCACAAATTTGGCAAAAACCACAAACCTCCTGATTCAAGAAGCTAAGTAAATCACAGGAAGGATAAATCCAAATAAACCCATGTCAAGATTTCATAATAATCAAAACATTGAAAACGAAAAACAAGGAAAAATCTTGAAAGAGGCTAAAGAGAAACAATAAATTACCTATAGGGGCCCAGTGATTCAAATGTCAGTGAATTTATCATCTGAAGTCATTGAAGCCAGAAGGAAGTAGCACTGAAGGAACTGTTGACACCAAATATTATATGCAGCAAAAATATCCTTCTGGCATGAAAGGATAAGGAAAACAGTCTCAAATTAAAAAAAAAAAGCAAAACTAGGAGAATTTGTTACTAGCAAACCTACCCTTAAAGAACAGCTAAAGAAAGTTTCGTAAAGAGAAATAAAATGATCAGAGCAGAAGGTTGGGACTTCAGAAAGGAAAAAAAATAAAACAACAACAACCACAAAGACCCCAAAACCACAATATAATGGGTAAATATAACAGACTGGTCTCCTCATCAGATTTTGAATGGTCTGTTGGTAGCTGCAATGGCCACAGTCGCCAAACTGTGGAAAGAGCCAAGATGCCCTTCAATGGACGAATGGATAAAGAAGATACGGTCCATATATACTATGGAGTATTATGCCTCCATCAGAAAGGATGAATATCCAAATTTTGTATCAACATGGACGGGACTGGAAGAGATTATGCTGAATGAAATAAGTCAAGAAGAGAGAGTCAATTATCATATGGTTTCACTTACTTGTAGAGCATAAGGAATAACACAGAGGACATATGACTAGAGGGAAGGACTAGAGAGAAGTGAGTTGGGGGAAGTTGGAGGGGGAGACGAACCATGAGAGACTGTGGATTCTGAGAAACTAACTGAGGGTTTTGGAGGGGAGGTGGGTGGGAGGTTGGGTGAGCCTGGTGGTGGGTATTATGGAGGGCACGTATTGCATGGAGCACTGGGTGTGGCTCATAAACAATAAATTCTGGAACACTGAAAAAAAATAAAAAAATAAATAAAAATTATAATAAAAATAAAAAATATAAATAAAACAAACAAATAAATAAATAATAAATAAAAATAAAAATAAAAAAATAAATAAAAATTTTAAAAAATTACAATATTACTTGCCCAATGTATGATGAGAAAATACTTCAGGTATTTATATTTTAAAAAGTGATCATATTGTAAAGGGACTTAAATGGACATAGTGTTTCCTTATTTCATTTGAAGTCGTAAAATATTAGTCCAAGTAGCCTGTACTATGTTTAGTCTATATAATATGTTAATTGATATATATATATATATATGAAACATATATTATATATATGTTTACCTAGAGCAACATCCTAAAGGTTGTAATACATAGAGCAACCAACAAAAACATATATAAATACATTATAAATTATAGAATTTAAATACACTAAACATAAATCAAAATGGATTTCTATTCAATGTTCAAGTGACCCAAAAGAAGGCTTTTAAAGGGAAACAGAGGAATAAGAAATAAAACAAATAGGAAACAGATAATAAAATAACAGACATATGAATACTTAGAGTGGTCTAAATATATCATTTAAATGACTGAGATTGTCATCAACTCAGAAAGACACCGGTACCCATTAACAGTCATTACCAATACCCCACTCCCCATTCCCAGCCTTAGGCAACCACTAATTGATTTTCTGTCTCTACAGATTTGCTTATTCTGGACATTTCACATAAATGGACTCATACAATGTATGGTCTTTTGTGACTGGCTTCTTTTACTTCACATTATGTTTTCAAAGTTCTTCCATGTTGTAGCATGGCCCCTCATTTTTTAAAATTTCTCACTTAATTGGGTATAAAACATGGTATCAGGAACAATGATGGGCTCATTGAGGTGCTTTATTTTGTTTGCTTTTCAAAAAAATCCTTTGAAATCAGCAAATAATATCATCTTGATTATAGATGAGGAAAATGAAACTCAAAGGTTAAATAATTTGCTCAATGTCTTTGAGCTAGTAAGTGGCTGAGCCAGATATTAAGCCCAGGTCTGATACCAAAGCTCATGTTTGTTCCCCTATGCAATGTCACTTCTCCATTTAAGATAAAGTAGACCTGTTTCAGAAGATAACTTGGAATTTGCCTGATGACTAGTGATGATTGTTATTTGGCCATAGTAACAACATTGGAGGATTCTGTTGGCCTTGACTTGACTTGGTCCCCTTGAGAACAGAAAGGACTGATTTTCTCCAACCATGAAAGCTGGTCTTGCAGAACTGGGCCTCCCACATCTTTCATTTGTGACCAATTCTGCTTGCATGTCAACAGATTTGGCGAATATTCTTCCCCATCTATGACAAAGAGGTTAAGCATCTTCAAACATTTGAGGTTTTAGATGAAAGGAATATATATTTATTTTATATTGTAATTGGTGGCAATTTATCTAGGTTATCATGCTTAATTAATGTAAGTGGAAGGCATCATTTGCTACAGAGAGCTATAATTATTTCCAGGGTAAACTTGAAAGTTTTAGGGAAATTTGGTGTTTCATTCTGTAGATTCTTTCTACAGTCTCTTTTAAAAATATCTATTTTTCTTTACTGGTGAAAAGAGCATTTTGAAATTTCCTCTCAGAGACTTGCAAGCAGAAAATTTGTTGAGCAAATAATGTGCAGTTGGGAAAAGCAGCTTAAGTAGCCAGATTTTCAGTGGATAATTTGATATTCTTAGATTGTCAGATACTGTAAGGCATCCAGGTAATTTGCTGTTTTGAACCAAAACACAATTGCCTCCCCAAGCCCCCACAACTTAGTTTTGTTGTTTGAAATGTTGCCTAACAATGGCTTTCTCTCTTTAACTCACCATTCTGCACCATCTGTTAGAGAGTGCCTATTTTGAACACAGTGTCTCATGCATCCTATCATTCTTATAGCTCCTGGAGGAGCCAGGCTGTTTGGAGAAGGAATTATGGCATTGAGAAAAGGAAGAGGAAATAAAAAGGTAGAACAGGAGTTCTCAATATATTTCTAGGAAGTTTCTCTTCTATAGCAGGATAAATATCCCATTGTGGTCCACCCTTTTAATGTGGGGAGTGATACCAAGTCAAAAATGGGTTTAGGTGTAGTCAAAGCCAGATCCAATTCAAGCACAGAGTTTAAAGGTCAAAAACCAAGGAGTACTCACTGGGTGATTATTTTCTCTTCAAAACAATCCTTTGGGGGTCAGGAGGGTATGTTTAGCTATGCAGAGCTAATGTTGGAGGTAGAATCACGAATGAGAACGTAGGTTAGCAATAAGATAGCAATAGAATGGTGCTGAAAAACGAGATACAATCAGTCCAGCTTTATCCTGAGTGATAGCCTATTGCTAGTACAAGCTTAATTTAAAGTCCTGGGGACATCCTTCCTAGGCGATTGCCCTGTCTTTATGGCGTCAACCAGAGCCCAGCACTATAAAGTGGCTGGGGAGACAAACAAAGGTGGGATATTCAAGAGTTTTCAATGTGGCCAGAGTGAGGTTAGTGAGTGGGTTAAGGAAACAGTCTTGGGTTATCCTCCTAAACTCAAATAATCCCTTTATGGGCTCTTGCTGGGATAAACAGAAAGTGCTGAAGGGTGACAAACATTGGGTGATACTGTTGGGAATGAATAAAGATTTGGGGGGATGGGAAGTGAAGGCCAATATAATTGCATGTGAACAGCTTGCTAGTTTATTTGGCCATTCATCTTGAGCAACCCTTAGATTCTGTGATGGTTAATTTTATGTGTCAACTTGACTGGACTATGGGTGCTTAGATATTTGGTTAAACCTTATTTCTGGTTGTGTCTATCAGGGTGTTTTTGATGAGATTAACACTTGAATTGGTAGACCAAGTAAAGCAGATTGCCCCTCCTAATGTGGGTAGACTAAGTAAGAAAGAATACTTCCTCTCTGCCTTTTTGTCTTCAAGCAGGATGTTGGTCTTTTCCTGCCTTCAGACACCTGGGTCTGGACTTCTCAACATCCATAATCATGTGAGCCAATTTTTGTGATCTCTCTCTCTCTTACACACACACACACACACACACACACACGCATACACATTCTATTTCTGTTTCTCTGGGGTGCCCTAACACACTACCAAAATTCCCATTGTTTGTCTCTTGATCAGTCTAATTCTCCCTCCAAGTGAACTTCTTGGAATGATGGAGTGAAATGTTCTTGCACTGCTCCTGTGAGAGGAAGAAATAATTGTCTTCTACTTAAATCCACGACTGCCTTCTTTCATATAATCACAGAAACCCATGTGTAGGCTTAAGATTTTGAGAATTGAAGTTGTGTGGTTGTTGACTTATTTAGCCTTGTGCTTGCTTGTATGTCCTATGCTATAACTGCAGAGGACTAGAATCAGCTCTTCTGGCTGAATTGACTGGCCAACAGATGAGTGGAAATGTTATGTAGACCCAGACTGTGCATCCTTTATGTTTGTCGGTGTCGCTGCTTTAAATGTTCACAGTGCAGAGATTGCGTTGTTTTATTGTGTTATTGTGTGTACAGCAGCTAGGCTAATGTCACATGCATATAGGGGCTTCAGTGGAGTTGAGTGATAATAAAATATTGTTCACTCTCTATATGCAGATCTCTCAGGAGAAAAAAGATTAACCAAAAGCTTTGTTATGGCTACATGGCAAGCCATATTTAAAGCTGCAAAGGAAAATTGCGGTTAATCATCAAATGTTTGGTTGTTATCAGTAGTGGGGAATATTTAGCCCCCTGAGGGGAAAGATCACATTGGCAGCTTATTTTATATTTAGCCCACAGATCATACTCTTGAAGACTGTCCTATTTACATGTGTAGTTGATGAACACAAACATAATGTTTTAAGTATTTTGTGGATTTATTTAAAAAAACAATAAGAGAGGAATGGTTTCCCATTCAAGATCTTTATCTGGGCAAAATGTATGATGATAACTGTGATGTTGACTATGATGATGTAGTAATAGTAGCTACTGTATATTAAATATTTATTAACTTGATGTGAGAAAGGCAAAAGAAAAAATTAAATTTCCCTACTACTTTCAGCCCATTGACAAGTCCTTGAAATATGCAGTGACCGTCCTCTAGGAACTCACTGCCTCGATGTTAATACTTTGTTAAGAGCAAAAGGCAATCTTAGCTTAACATTATCCCGACCCTCCAGGATCCTGTGATTCTACTTTAACATATAAAAATTCCTCTGGAAACTTCCTTTATCTCTACTGCCCCCTCCCCAAATAAATGTTAGCAATCATCCTCCAAGCATAAGGACCACTGATATACATCTGAAGGGTCTCATGACTAAGATTTTACTAGATGGTAATAAATGACCTTATCCTAACAACAGCTAGTCCCCTCAAGGTCCTGGAAACCTTGCTTCCAAAATTCCTTAGAGACTTACGTTATCCCAGCTTGAAAGTATATAAACAGTCATCCATCACAATTCTAGTACAGATCTTTCTGCCCATGGGTCCTGCCCCCTGCTTTAATGAAACCACCTTCTTTCACCAAAGACGTCTCAAGAATTCTTTCTTGACTATTTGTTCTGAACCCCAGCATTTCTACTGGCACTGTTCTAGGCACTTTACCATATAACAACTCATTTAATCCTCAAAAAGACTACTTTCAGCCACAGAGCTTCACTTATGGATGCTCCTTGAATGAGAAAAAGGAAGTATTTTAGAAGTGCCTGCACTACTGCACTTTAAATAGAAACTAAATTCTGTCCATTTTTACCTACTGTTAAAATATAAAGGATTGTATGTGTTATTTTCCTCAAAATGTCAGTGTGTTAGATATTTGTTTCTTGGTGCTTTGACCAACATCAAGCTCTTTCTTCTTTTCCGACCTGGCCTCCTCCTCTCTGCTCATTCCTACCTTTTCTTTCCTCCTGCTCTTCTTCTTCCTTCTTCAGTGGCCATGTGTAGAAAGATGAAAGACATTCTTTGTGACATGGGCCCTGTTTATATCCTGCAAAAGATGGTACTACACATCAGGCCATTTGAAAACTTCTGGATTATTAAGGGAATTTTCCAATATTCACAATGTTTAAAATAAATTAAGTCTTGACCCAACCAAGTTTTATATAAGGTTAGTTTTGACTATCTTTGACTATTTTTCACACTTACATAGATCATATATAATGTGTGTGTGGGTGTATATGTTAGAATCAAGGATAAAAGATTAGAAATGACTCCATATTGACCTTGCAGGCTGGCATTCACTTCTCAAAGATTTATAGTCATAATTTTCAGTCTCTATCCCTCAAAGACCTGGTAGTAATAAGCTAGGGTGAAATAGCTTTTCATTTTACAGCAGATATACAGCTTTATTTTAAAAAGTGCCCCAATGCCTAAGAGAAAAACAGGTACACTTTGATTTCAAAGGATTTACTTGGTGAAGTTGTAAGCATTCTAAAAAAAAATGTGTCTTTGAATGTTATGAAAATGAGATACACTGAAGCATGGAAAGTGAGCAACAACCAAAGGACACCCAGTGAGACAGATCGGTCTCTGAGCTCTCTGTCGTCTGAGCTCTGGGAGATGATTTAAGTGGAACTTTTTCCATACTATCAGCTGCTTCCCTCTTTGTCATGAAAGATAAACAACATTGCTAGGTGCCATGAAATCTACCTAAAATGAACTGGGTTTAAAATAAACTGTTTCATACCATTTTACCTGGCCCAAATTATTCAAGGCATCCTACAAAGAGCCATGTTATTAAATAAAAGGAAAAGCAATTAAAAAAAAAAGCTTACTCCTAAGCTATGAGCTCATTAATCTTTACACTCAATCTTATAACAAGTACTGCTCTGATAACATGAGCTTGGGAGGTATTTGCTGTACAACATCCAATGTCAGGTTAATTACTGAAATAAAAGGTAGTGTCTATTGTAAACTATTATATTTGGAGAGGCAGAGACTGTAAGAGAGAGACTGTGTGCATGCATGGATCTGTGTGTGAACACGGAGGGTGGATGGAGCCTGTGCATTGCAAAATTATGTAATAAATAAAGTTTGTTTTTAGTATACACTAGGCTCCAGCAACTGTGGGTGCCCAGATTTTCCTGCTGGTTCTGTCTCTTAGCTGCCCGAGTTCTCTGGCCAGTGCCTCTGCCAGACTTGGCTCCATGCAGTGTCCCCACTTTGCAAATTTCTCTCTCCCTGTCTTCTATCACAACTTACCTATTCTGAACTCTCTTAATTAGGTACCTCTTTCTAGTTGATAATAAGTACCCTCCTGGGCTAAAGAAACATAGGAGCATAGAAAATCAGAGCTTGGAAATAAGTCAATCAGAAAAAGACAACTATCATATAATCTCCCTGATATGAGGAAGTGGAGAGGCAACGTGGGGGGTTTGGGGGGTAGGAGAGGAATAAATGAAACAAGATGGGATCGGGAGGGAGACAAACCATGAGAGACTTTTAATCTCACAAAACAAACTGAGGGTTGCGGGTGGGGAGGGGGTAAGGAGACGGTGGTTGGGTTATGGACATTGGGGAAGGTATGTGCTATGGTGAGTGCTGTGAAGTATGTAAACCTGGCGATTCACAGACCTGTACCCCTGGGGCTAATAATACATTATATGTTAATAAAAAATTAAAAAAAAATTAAAAAAAAGAAAAGAAAATCAGAGCTCGATGAGATTTGGTTTAAACCCCTCATTTTTTACCTTGGTGATTCTAGAGCCCAGAGACAACCAAAGTCATACAGCTGGTTACATAAGCTTCTGGAGTTAATGCTTCCACCAAAAGGAGACTCTAACAGTGAAATTACTTCATGCATGATGTGGAATAATAGATATGAAAAGGTCTGGAGCCATGTTGAGGCTTTTAATGGGAAGTCATTCCTTCTTCTCTGCTACTGATTGGCTTCTGTCTCTTGTGCAAAGCATGGGCCCTGTGCTAAGTGCGCATATCATCCTAGCTGGCTACACCTGTGCTGTGTGCCACAGAAACTACCTCTGGTACATTCTCTGATGGATGTCAAAGAAGTGGCTTCTAGGTAAGAGGTGAGTTTATTGCAAAGTGATTTCACTTTTTCATAGAGCTCATTTCCATTTTCTTTTGCAAAGTACTGATATGACTTGCCACTTAAATAGAAAAAAGCAGCTCCACTTAAAAAAAAAAATGTAAGGGGCTGTTCCCTAAGAATTCTACAGTGGGAAGCCATCCAGAAACATTTCAGAAATCACAGTCATCTTTATGCTTTCCTTGCTAGATTCTGCTCAGAACTTAATAGACCAAAAACCAAAAGGCCATGTGGGCTGGTATCAGAGTCCCATGAGAAACTCACAGAGGTGGAACTCTTTTTGCCTTAGGTTTGCTGTCTCTTGAAGTGTCCAACAGGCATATCATATAGGTTTGGGCTCTAAGATGTTACATACATAATAAGGCTCCTCTAAGTCCCCTTCTTGACTAGGCCTTGATTTTGGCCCCTACCTTGTCTTTGGCCTGCTCAGCTTGTTCTTAGCAAAGAATCCTGCTAAGTAAGTAATCTCCCCACTCCTGATATCTAATTATCCTTGTTATCTGATCAACTTCCTCATCCCTCATTCTTGCTGTCTAAGCCCTTGGCCTGTCTTTAGAAAGAAACCTGCTGGCCAGTTTCATAAGAACCCCTCCCCACCCATTGATATTTCTTCTCAGTAATTTTCTATCCATTGATCCCCTCACCCTGCCCATTGGCTATATAAATACCCAGCTGTCTTTGCTGTGGCCAGAATTCAGACCAATATTTCTAACCCAGTGCAGTAACTCTATTGCAATATTCTTTGAATAAAGTCTTCCTTTCTGTTTTCACAAGGGTCAGAATATTTTTTTACTTAACATTCTCAGTTCCAGAATTCCACCATACTGCATCCCTAATGAGGTGATAACTCAGGTTCAAGCTGAATACTTCCAGGGACAGGAGTTCATTACTTTGAGGTGGACCATTTAGATGATATGCAAGATGTGAAAGGCAGCAACCTATTGGAAAAAACAACTTTGGTGTCAGATAGACCCAAGGTGGCTGGCTGGTTTCTTCCTTCTAACCTTGTTGCTTCCGTTCAACAGATATTTTATGAATCCTTTGCCAGCAACAGGAGAAAATGGGATAAGGAATCTGTTCTAGATAGAGGGAACAGACTATGTGAAGGCCATGAGGCAAGAAATAGGCAAGAAAGGAGAGAGCGGCATGTATTAAAAAATAATTTTCAGAGAAAGGTAAAATCATGATGCTTATACACATATAAAAATGAATATGTATTAAATAATTTATTTTACTAAATGATATGAGCAAACCAGGCAGATGTAACTGGGGTCAAAACAGCACAGATTTATATGGAGTAAAGGAATATTGAGATGGACTGCAAATAAAGACAAAACTGGTTTTTCCACAGGGGTGGGGAATAGTCAACCAAATCACTATGGGGTAGGATATAACTTAAAGTTCTCTCAGTTATCTGCAACTTGGAATGACTTGCAAAATGGCTCAAAGACAAAGAACAGGGATAGAATCTGGTAGCCAAGAAAGTGTACTGCAGAGGATGCATAGTTTTCCATTAAAATACATTTTTTTCTCTCTGTGTTTGAGTAATTCAAAGATATTCTTTGCAGCTAAAGTACATTTCCAAGAAGTAAGTGATTAGAGTGTGGTAAGCAAGGGCCAGATCATGAAGGGCTTTTTAAGTTAGGCCAAGAAATTTCAGCAGGGAAGTAACATGATCAGATCTATGTTTTAAAGAGAGCGTTCTGTATATATGGACCACATCTTCTTTATCCATTCATCTGTTGAAGGGCATGTCATACTACTCAGCCATCAGAAATTATGAACACCCAAATTTTGCATCAACATGGATGGAACTTGAGGAGATTATGCTGAGTGAAATAAGTCAAGCAGACAAAATCAATTATCATATGGTTTCACTTACTTGTGGAACATAAGGAATAACATGGAGGACATTGGGAGAAGGAAAGGGAAAGTGAAGGGGGGATATAGAAAGGGGATGTGAACCACGAGAGACTGTGGACTCTGAGAAACAAACTGAGGGTTTTAGAGGGGAGAGGAGTGGGAGGATGGATAAGCCTGGAGGTGGATTGCTTGGAGCACTGGGTGTTGTACATAAACAATGAATCTTGGAACACCGCATCAAAAACTGATGATGTATCTTATGGTGACTAACATAACACAATAAAAAAATAAAGAGAGCATTCTGGCTGCATTGTTATTGGAGGAACAAGATGAAATGTATGGACCAAGTTAAGAGCATGTTGTAAGCTGGACTCCCAAATCCTTCCACTGCTGCTACTAGTGGTAGAGTCTTAGATGAAGTTACTCAACATTTCTTTTTTTTTTTTTAAGTGAAGTGAAAGTTTGTTAAGTGAAGATAAGAACAGAAAGGATAGAAAAAGAGCTTTCCAGAGTGAGAGGGGTCCCAAATGGTTTACCACTGAGGACTTTTAGGGTCTGTGTTCCACGTTTCTGAAATTCCATTTTCTTTTCTGGAAAATGGATAATAATACCTTCCTTGGAAGATTGTTGTGAAGATTAGTATTATGTATGCATGTTGTAGACAGCAAATATTTCTTTCCCCGCTGCTCTCACTTTGCGACCAAATTGTTAGAACATTTTCATATTGAGCCAAAACTTGCTTCCCTTAACTCATGTGATTGTGGAGGTCCTAGTAGTGCTATTTGGATATATACGGACATATAAAATAAGACTAATCTCTCTTTTCTTCTCATATTTAAAGATAGATCTATTATTTTCTTTAAGTCCTCCTTTTTGAAACTAATCATTGAAACTCTTTCATAGTTTTTTCTCTCTCTCCTGGATACTGTCCCCTAGATGAAGGGAGTATCTCTCCTGACTTACAGCATACAAAGATGAAATGAGCATAATACTCTAGGTATGGTTAAGAGAGTATTCTGTAAAGTGGAACAATCAGTTCTCTTGATCTGGATAATAAAACTATTTTATTGCCTAAAATCACATTAGCCTTTTTAGCAATCATGTCATATGATTGGTTCATTTTTAGCCTATGGCTAATGAAAGTGCCCGAGTATTTTTCACATGAGCTCTTTAAATGAATTTCCCTTCATTCAGAACATACACAATGGCAATTTCAACTTATACACAGGATTTCATTTTGCCCACTAACTTTTGCTTTTGTTGCTTCAGGCTAGCTTTCGAGTGTGTGTGTGTGTGTGTGTGTGTGTGTGTAATATATATTCATCCGAGTATCACAACATTTTATAACCATGACCAGTAAATTTCCTTCCACTGATATAGTCTTATAACCCTTACCCTAAAGCACTCACTGTTGCCATTTCCTTGTGAATCCCTTCAAAAATGCTATTTCTATACAAGCAAATGTACAACTAAAAATACAAATGATATCATACTATATATACTTGTCTGCACTTTGTCCTTTATATGTAATAATTCCAGTAGAATGTAAGCTGTAAGAAAGTGGGATTTTTGTTTGTTTTTTTAGCACCTAGAAAAATGTCTGACACATACTGGAGGCTCTAGAAATATCCATGAATGCTGAACAATGTATTTGAAAATTTTCCATATCAGTATGTTCCAAGGATCAACAAACTTTCTATAAAGGACCAGATAGAAACTGTTTTAAGATTGCAGGCCATATGGTCTGTCACAACTATTCAGTCCCGTTGCTGTAGCATGAAAGCAGCCATAGACAGACAATATGAAAACAAATAGGCTTGATTCTGTGCCAATAACATTTTATTTACAAAAACCAGTGCAAGGCCAGATATGTTCTGTGGGCTGTAGTTTGCCAACCCCTGGTACATACAAATCAAACTGGCCTATTTTCATAGTTGCGTACTAGTCTATCACATGGGTAAGCTATAAATTCTTTAATTGGACCCCTGTTTTATGTTCTTCTAGGTTAGCAATCTTTTGTTATTATAATCAATGCTGCAACAATATTTCAGCGAGAAAACTTTTTCTCTGTGTGCTGGTCTGAAAATATATTCTAAATTGTATTGGCCATGTAAAAGAGAGCAGACATTCTTAATTAAACTGATATCATATAATTGCCATCTCAAAAGGTTGCATTAATCTGTGCTCTTACCTCCCAATGTGTGACAGACATTGCCCACTTCTTCATACCCTCTCAATGCTGTGCATTATTAAATTTTCATTTCTGCTAAACTAGAAGGTGAAAACTAGGTGATCACTCATTTTTATTTTAACTTTTATATAAAAAATTCAAACACACAAACAGTACAGGATATAGTATTATAACAATTAAATAGATGTTATTATTTTACCTTCTTTGCTACACATCTCTCCCTCTTCTTTCTTTTTAAAGAGGACATACACTGTTATAGATTGAGCTAGAATCCCTCTTCTGATCCTTTTCCTCTCCCTTCATCCTCAGAGATAACCATCTCAGAGTTGATTATATATCACTACCCATATATATTATAATACGCATATTATATAGCAATATATAATATACATCACAAATACATATGGGGTAATGATCTATAATAATATAATTAACAATTTTTTTTATATTTAACAAATTTATAATGTATATCATTCTATTTATGTTTGTATATGCATACTTATGATATATATACTCACATTAATATGTAGTATCTCTGTGTGTTTTTAAGCTTTATATAGTAGTAAATTGTTTGCAACTTGCTTTTTTAGTTCAAAATTATTTTTGTGGTTTATGCACCTTTTTTTTAGATTTTATTTATTTATTTGACAGACAGAGATCACAAGTAGGTAGAGAGGCAGGCAGAGAGAGAGAGAGGGGGAAGCAGGCTCCCTGCTGAGCAGAAAGCTGGATGTGGGGCTCGATCCCAGGTCCCTGGGACCATGACCCAAGCCGAAGGCAGAGGCTTTAACCCACTGAGCCACCCAGGCACCCCTATGTACCTTTTATTTATTCACAATTGTGCTTGAGGTTTCTGTGGATATATGTACATCTAGTTCATTTTAGCTATAATGGAGTATTCCCTTGTACTAAGAAAGCATAGTTTATCCATTTTTCTCCTGTGCAATAGTTAGATGTTGTCAAAGATTAACAAAGATGGACACTAATTAAACTTGTAGGCATGGATTATAATCAGTAATATACTATTACCACAGGAAAAAGAGAACAGTGTGAACTCAACTTGGATTTATATGTAAATGACAGATTTTTAAAAGAAGAATGAGGGAAGAAGGATGGGTATGAGGACTCAGAAGAGTCAGGATGGTGAAAGATTAAAAAGTAGGTTGGGGGTTTGTCCATGTGAAATCCATCTGGATTTGCTTACTGGCCCTTACTGAAGTTAGGCTCTTATCCTCTCATAGAGACTGGGAGATGGGGCCCTATCTTCAGATGTTGGCTGGAACAGTCAATTCTTTGTTTGGGCAGACTTGAGTTTTTCTCAGGAAAGCACTTTAACGGTAGGGGGTGGAGCTAGGTCATCGTAGGCATGTAGCTTTGAGCCGTTAGAAACCATGTTAATGTTTTTATTCCAGTCCTTACAGGCCTAGTCAAGAAGGGGCTCAGAGGAGCTTGGGTAGAGTTTGGCCAAGGAGAGAATCTTTTCAATGATTGCCACCTTTTTTTTTTTTTTTCTCTAACAGTGTGGCAGAGCACACCCTTATACACTAGAGTCAGGGTTTCTTTAAGATAGAATCTTAGAACTAGAATTACTATGATGTAGGGTCTGGCATCTACAGTATTATCAAATTATTCTCCAAATTAGCTGTTCAAATTTATGTTTCTACCAGGAATACATAAAATATGCAATTTTCCCAAATCCTTAGCAGTCTTTTGATCTACTAGACCAACATTAGGGTTAAGGCAAATGAGATGTCATGCAAGTACATTGTCAGATCCTGTCTATTTAAAAGTTTGATACTTTGTTCATTACTTTTTTTCTTGCATTAACTTGAGTTTGTAGAATGTTGTTTATCTTGACTAGTAAGTTTTTTGGTACTCCTTTATATTTTCTGCTTGAGTAGAGTGCCTTACTTACCTCTCCCTAGTCCCAATCCCCCTAGATGTTAATTAAATTTATGCCTTTTTGTCATTCTGAAGAGTATAAAACGGTCCTTCATTATCCTAATTTGCATTTGCCTGATTGTTAGTGAGATCAAGTCTGTTTTTCCACATTTACTAATCGTCTAGGTTTCTTCTGTGAAGTACATGTATATACCCTTTAGCTATTTTCTTTAGGGTGCTTTGCCTTCTCTATATTAATTTATTGAACCTATTTATATATTCTGCATTTAAAAACACTTTTTTGGCTATATTCATTACAAATATCTTCTCCCAGTTTATGTCTGGCCTCTTCATTTTGTTTATGGTATCTTTTGTTATGTAGAAAATTTTAATTTCAACATAGTCAAATTTATTTGACTACCTTTTCATTTACGACTTGCATTTTTCAGTGAGTTTTAAGATATTTACTGTACCCCAATACCCAAGCTCTTCTTTCTTTCCTTTTAAAAGTTTTGAGGTTTTGCTTTTCATATTTAACCCTTTAATTCAGCAAGATAAAATGGGAATCTAATTTCCTCTTTTTTCATACTGATACCTGGTTGGTTGCTCAACAAAATTTATTGACTAGTTTATCCCATATTTTTAAAATTAATTTATAATGGAATCTACATCCTATACAAAGTTCAGAAATGAAAATGGGTGTTTTTCTGAGTTTTCTATTGCATTATAGTGTTCTATTTGTCTATTCTTATACTAATAATAAACAAAAAATGATAGCTTCCTCATGGCTGAATAATATCCCATTGTGTATATATACCACATCTTTTGTATCTGTTCATCTGTTGATGGGTATTTAGGTTGTTTCTGTATTTATGTCTATTGTAAATAATATAGTAATAATTATGGGGGTATAGATATCTCTTCAAAATCCTGTTTTCATTTCCAGGTGTATAGCACAAAGTGGAATTGTTGGATAATGTGGTAGACCTATTTTTCACTTTTTGAGGCACGTCCATGTCATTTTTTAGAGTGGTTGGAGCAATGTGCATTCTCACTAACAGTGTATAAAAGTTCCCTTTCACCACATCCTCACCAGCACCTGTTGTCTCTTATCTTCTTGATCAGAGCCATTCTGACAGGTGTCTGGTGATATCTCATTATGGTTTTGATTTGCATTTTCCTGATGATTAGTCATGTTGCTCATCTTTTCATATGCCTCTTGGCCATTTTGATGTCCTCTTTAGAAAAAAAAAGTCTAAATAAAGGGTAAAGTAGTAGTTATTAGGAGATAGGAGAATAGTACTAATGTTGTTTAAGGGCACAAACTTGCAAAGAGTGGCAAATAAGCCAAAGAGATCTAATGCATAGTACAAAGAATATAGACAACCATATTGTACTATAATTATGTAATGTGATAAATAATGCCATAACAGCACTCATATTATAATATACAAATATATCAAAGTAAAAATTGTGTACTTTAAATTTATATATTGAAGGAAACAATCAACAAAACTGAAAGGCACCCTAATTAATGGGAGAAGATATTTGTAAATGACATGTCAAATAAAGGATGTATCCAAAATACATAAAGAACTGATACAACACCCAAAAAAACCAAATAATCCAATTAAAAATGAACAGAAGAAATGAATAAACATTACTCGAAAGAAGATATCCAGTTGGCCAAGAGACACATGAAAAGATGCTCAACATTACTCATCATCAGGGAAAGCGAAGTGAGCTATATCACCTCACACCTGTCAAAATGGCTAAGAACAACAACACAGGAAACAAATGTTGGTAAGGATGTGGAGAAAAAGAAACCCTTGTCCACTGTTGGTGGGAATGCAAACTGGAGCAGCCACTGTGGAAAATAGTATGGAGGTTCCTCAAAAAGTTAAAAATAGAACTACCCTGAGAACTAGTAATTACACCACTGGATATTTACCCTCAAAACACAAAAAACATTAATTTGAAAGGATATGTGAACCCCTATGTTTATTGCAGGATTATTCACAATAACCAAATTATGGAAACAACCCAAATGTCCATTGATAGATGAATAGATAAGTAAGAAGTAGTGTGTGTGTGTTTGTGTGTGTGTGTGTGTTTGTGTTTGTGTGTGTGTGTGTGTGTATAAAATTTGCAGTGGAATATTATTTAGCCATTAAAAAGAATGAGACCTTGCCTTTTGCAATGACATGGATGAAGCTAGAGAGTAAAACGCTAAGCAAGTTAAGTCAGTCAGAGACAAATACCATATATGTTATTTCATTCATATATGGAATTTAAGAAATTTAAAAAATGAGCAAAGGGGGCACCTGGGTGGCTCAGTGGGTTCAGCCTCTGCCTTCGGCTCAGGTCATGATCCCGGGGTCCTGGGATGGAGCCCGCATCGGGCTCTCTGCTCATCAGGGAGCCTGCTTCCCCCTCCCACTCTGTCTGCCTCACTGCCTACTTGTGATCTCTCTCTCTCTCTCTCTCTCTCTCTCTCTCTGTCAAATAAAAAAAAAATAAAATCTTTTAAAAAAATGAGCAAAGAAAAAAGAGAGAGACAAATGAGTAAATAGACTCTTAAATATAGAGAACAAACTGATGGTTATCAGAGGGAAGGTGGGTGAGGGATAGGGAAAATAGGTAATGGGGATTAAGGAGTGCACTAGTGATGAACACTGGTGATATATGAAATTGCTGAGTCACTATATGGTACACCTGAAGCTAATATAACAGTGCATGTTAGTTATACTGAGATTTAAAATGAAATAAAGTATATAAATAAAATAAAAAATAAGCTTATACAATATTATGTCAAATTTATTTAATAAAAAATTTAAAATAGGGACTCTTGGGTGGCTTAGTTGGTTAAGCCTCTGACTGCTGATTTCAGCTTAGGCCATGATCTCATGGATGATATCGAGCCCCAAGTAGGGTTCTGTATTCAGTGGAGTCTGCTCGAAGATTCTCTCCTTCTGCTCCTCTTCCCAGTTACATGCACATACTCTGTTTTTAAAATAAACAAATAAATATTTTTTAAAAAATGAAAATAATTATAGTTTTATAAGTCATGGTTTCATGGAGGGTAAATCCTCCATTTATTATTATTATTATTATTATTATTAATTATTTGGTGTTTTCCTGGCTACTCTTGGCCTTTTATTCTTTAGTATAAATTCTACAATCAGCTTTTGAAGGAAAAATTTTGTTGGAATTGTATTGGATTTATGAAATAACTTGGAAGAAATTATAATCTTTGTGATACTTACTGATTTTCCTATCCATGAGTATGGCCCATGAACATTGATGTTTCTTTATATATTTATATCTTCTTTCATTCTTTTAATAATATTTTATAATTTTCTCCATAAAAGTGTTATACTTCTGTTACTAGATTTATTTTTTACTACTTATAGTATTTTTTCTATTGTAAATAACATCTATACTTGGTATTTATTTTACTTTTAAATTATTTATTGCTGGTGTATAAGAACACAGTCTTTATACATTAACTGTATATCCAATGATATATTACTTTTAAAAGCTTATAGTTTTTCTTGGGTTTTCTGTGTAGACAGACATTGTCCAAATAATGTCAATTTTATTTTTTTCTTTCCCATATTGAAATATTTGCTTTCATTTTCTTGTTCAGTTGTATTGACCAGATTTTGCACCATAATACTGACTAAAAACAGTGACAGTAGGCATTCTTCATGTGTTCTTGACTTCAGATACAATATTTCAAGCTGATCAGCAGTTATAGTTGTTATACATTTTCCAGTAGGTAGCCTTTATTAAGTTAAGGACATCAACTTTTAAAAAGAGATTTTATTTATTTATTTAAGAGGAGGGGGGAGCAAATGAGTGCGGGGGAGTATTGGGGGGGCGAATCAAACTCCCTGCTGAGCAAGGAGCCAAATGTGGGGCTCTATCCCAGGACCCTGGGATCATGACCAGAACAGCTCCTTAACCGACTTAGCCACCAAGGCACCCCAGGACATCAACTTTTTAAACAGACTTTGTTGTTTTAGAGTAGTCCTGGGTTGACAACAGAATTGAGAGGGAGATACAGTGATTTCTGATATAACCCCTGCATCCACACTTGCATAATCTCCCCCATTATTAACATTCCTCACCAGACTGGTAGAGCTTTTTACAAAGGATGACCCTACAGAGACATAATCACTCAAGTCCGTAGTTTACCTTGGGATTCGCTCTTGGTGTTGTACATTCTATGGCTGTGGACACATGTTTAGTGAGTGACATATATCTATCATTATAATATCAGTGTATTTTCATTGCCCCTCAAAATCTCTGTGCTCTCTCTATTCATTTCCTCTCAGCACCACCCACACACACACTGGCAATCACTAATTTTTTTTTCACTGTCTCCATGGTTCTGCCTTTTAGAAAATTAACTTTTTAAAAATTAATTAATTCATTTATTTGAGAGAGAGAAAGAGAGAGGGAGAGCATGAGCAAGGAGGGAGAGGGGTAGAGAGAGGGAGAGAGTATCTGAAGCAGATTCTACACTGAGCGTGGAGCCTGATACAGGGCTGGTTCCCACAACCAGGAAATCATGACCCGAGCTGAAACCAGGAATTGGATGCTTAACAGACTGAGCCACCCAGGTGCCCCTAGAAATTTTACTTTTATCCTCAGTTTTTATCCAAAAAAAGGTATAGCTATTTATCAAAAACTTTTCTTGCATTTCATCAAATTATTTTTGTTTGATCTTACAATGTTAAAAGACATATTTTTTCCCTTGAATGCTAAACCATCATTGTAATCTTCAGATATGCCAAACTTGGTCATGAAATGATATATAGATGGATTGGTTTTGTGATATTTTATTTAGTGTTTTAGTGTTTATGTTCATAATTGAGCTTCGCCTATAATTGTTCATTTTTGTTTTGTCCTTTTCTCTTTTGATGTCAAAACTAAACTAGACTCATTAAAGAATTGAATATTTTTTTCTAGAATATTCATGTAAATTAAATATTATATGTTCTTTGAAAGTTTGCTTTTTGAAATTTGGTTGAGGGAGATTTTTAACTATTTATTCAATTTTTCAACAATAATTGTAGGGTTTTTCAGGTTTTCTGTTTCTCTGTGGGTTGGTTTGGAGGAAATTTTCCCTAAGGTTAATTAGCATAAAGCCCTTTGTAGTCTTCTCTTTTGATGGTTAAAAATATTCTCACTAAAAAATTAATTTAATTACAATGGTGGGTATATGTATTACACATCTGTATAATGCAAAAGCATATTGTATAATGAAAAGGCAAAGGTATAGAGACAGTAAAAAGATCAGTGTTTGCCAGGAGTTGGGTGGTGGGGAGACAGGATGAAAAGAATGAGCACAGAGGATTTTTAGGGCAGTGAAAATACTCTCTATGGTGACATAATGATGGATACATATCGTGATATAGTTGTCCAAACCCATAGGTTGTACAAACGAAGAATGAACCCTAATGTAAACTTTGAACTTTTAATAATTATGATGTGTCCATGTAGTCTCACTGATTGTAACAAATGTACCACTTTGGTGAGGGATATCAATAATGGGGGATGCTGTGCATATGTGGAGACAGGGGGTATATAGGAACTTTCTGTACCTTCCATTCAATTTTGTTGTGATCCTTAAAACTGCTCTAGAAATGAAATCTATTAATTAAAAATATACATTTAATTATGGGTGAAGTTAACTATAAATTTAAAAGCTATTTAAAATTATTCTGTGAACTGCATGTCCTTGTTTATCCATTTTCATTTGAGTTTTTAGTATTTATTATAGGTTTTTAAGAACTATTTATATAATAAATGAAATTAGGTCTTTACCCTGTGCTATAAATATTGTTTCATTTTTATTTAAATGTTTAGAATAATTTTTGTAGTTAGAAGTTAAAATCTTTTCTGTATTGAAATTTATCAGTCTTTTCCTGGGTGACTCCTAGGTTTTGTAGTTTGCTTAGAAAGGCCTTCCTCAATATTAGATTAATTTATAAATGTCCTGTCATACTTACATTTAGCATTTTTATCATTTTATTTTTATGTTTAAGTCTTTTGTTATCTGGGATGTATTTTTGGTTAGGGAATTAGCCAATTTAATAACAATTGATAAGATCAATTATCAATCAGTAATCAATTCAATAACATGAGTTATTGAATATTTCCTGACAGATTTTAAATACCATCTATACAGCGTAAAACTCGTATCTTTATAGGTGCTCTTTTGGATACTTTTTTCTGTTCCACTGACCAGTTTATTTTCTTATTATCCAGTCATAAAGTGTTTTAATGACCATAGCTTTATAGTCTATTTTCTAGCACTTTTCTGGCTATTCTTACATGTTTATTTTTCCCCATGAACTTAATAGCTGCATGTTTAAATCCAAAAAGTCCTGTTAGTATTTTCATTTGGATCACAAGTGAATAGACTAAATTTTAGACTAATAATATGTGAATTGTTATCTTACAATATTGAGCTTTCACATTCAAGAGCAGTATATCTTTCTATATGTACAAGTTTTCTTTTATACTTCTCACTGATACTTTAAAGTTCTCTTCATAGAAATATTATGTGTTTTTGTTTGGTCCTGTTCTAAACAGCATCTTTACTTCCATTAAGGTTTCTAAAAATATGAAAGTTAATGGTTTCCTCATTTGTAAACTGATGATGATAATCATAACTATTACTTCCCAGAGCTATTTCAGGGATTGAAGGAAATGATGTATTAAAGTACTTGGCACAGTGCCTGGCACCTAATAACCATTTCATAATTATTGGAGAATTTATTCTTGGACATTATGTAATGAACCTACCAAGAGTATACAATACAGTGTCATCCAGATATTTGTCTTTTCACCCTAATATCTAGACTCTGTATGCCTTAGAATCCCCATTGGAACGTGGGGCTAGCAATTCCAATCTCCATTTCAAGAAGAAGTAGTAGTCACGAGAACGACTCATTGTTTAACCATCAGCAACTAAAGCAGTTCCCAGGAGCTCTTTCCTCTGTTACTGTCTTTCTGTTCTGAGTACTTAACCAGATCATAATTTTCTTTTCTTTTTTTTAAGTACTTTTTTTTTTAAAGAGTCTATTTATTTATTTGACAGAGAGATCACAAGTAGGCAAAGAAGCAGGCAGAGAGAGATGGGGAAGCAGGCTCACCGCTGAGCAGAGAGCCTGATGTGTGGCTTGATCCAAGGACCCTGAGATCATGACCTGAGCCAAAGGCAGAGGCTTAACCCACTGAACCACCCAGGCACCCCCATAATTTTATTTTCTATAATATTTCTAAAATATTTCATATTTTCTCCATTCCCACCCAGGACTTTCCTGATTTCTGAGAAGATAGTAATGTGGAATTTCTAGCTATGATTGGAAAACATTTTCTAAGGTGGTTAGCCCTAGATTATTATAAAAGAAATTTGGGTGGGCTAGACAGATGCTTCTGCTTTGGAAGACCTATTTCGGTTATTCCTCATGATCTGAGCTTTGATCCTGATAAGCCAATTTTTGAAGTTTGAGGTAGAGAGAATTCTATATTCTGACTCCCCTGGATGGAAAACTCTGGGATATTTTTAATGGTAGGGTACAGAATCTTAGCTGGTTGGAAAGAAGAACAATTTATCTAGGGCTGTTGGCTGCAGTATTTAACTCATTTATGCTTATCAGCACCAAGTCACAGGAGCCCCTGAAGGAAATGGATCTGGGTCTTGGAAGCAAGTACAACTTTAAAGACTGGTCCATCTTAATATTTGGAGTTCCAAGGAGGTCCCACTGCCCTTTAGAGTTCTTCTCTGTTAGCTCATGGAGGCCTTTGACTCTGCATTTATGTAAGCACAGAAGAAAAGGATGGCAGTAATGTGCAATTAATTCGGAAGGAAAGACTTGTGTTAGCTGGCTAAGTTTTCAAAGAGGAAGGCCTTGAATTTCTGTAGGTGGGGGTATGATATTGGGGAACTGTTAGAACAGAGTATTGATAATGGGTCTCAAAGGGAAGGTCTTCTAAAGGCAAATTTTTAAAACACAAACTTGAATACACAAATAGCCAAATTAACACAATCACCATCCTTCTAATATCCTGTCATCAGTGTTACTGTCTTCACATATCCAGGCAAATGACTCTGCAAGGCTGAGGTAAATGATCATATAGACATCAGACTTCTCTTTTCCCGTTCATTTAAGTCCCATCTTTCTTACCTCAATCCAGCTAGACATATTCATCACCTTACTTACATTATACTAAGTCTAAGCACAATTGCAGAGAGTTTATGCAGATTTGGACCTCAGGACCATAAAGAACCCCATGAAAATCTACTTTTAAACAAGCAACTTTGCCTTGAGGCATAGGCAAAGTAAGGGGCTTATCTAGCCTCATTTAGAACACTGAATGGTTACTTGATAAATTGTAAACCTGGCAATTGATCCTGGGGCATTCACAATTTGGTAAAGCCTAACTAAGGCCAAACCTTAGCTTTAAGTCTTTGTGAAACAAATTGATGGAATGTGCATAATATAACAGGCACTGTGTATAGCACTGAGAATGTAAGAATGAACATGGCACGGGCTCTGATCTCAAGGAGATTGTAGACAAATGGGAAGACAATTATGAAACAAGGGGCTAAGTGCAGTGGTAGAGAGAAGCGTAGGGTTCTGAAGCCTCAGGTTCAGAGTTGATCACTCAGGGAGGCTAAGGTGGAAGTCTTAGAGCACAACAATGTTTTAGGTTTGAGTGGGGCAAGAGAATCCAGAATGGAAGACCAAAGATGAATGGCCAGCAAGGGAGTGAGACTAGGAGACAACGGGAGAATGGTTTCAAGAAATCAGAAGAGGAGAGAGACGTTGAAGGAGTAGACAATAATGTCAAATGGAACAGAGAGATCAATTAAGAAAATGACAGACGAGTATCAGTTGAATTTGGAATTATGAAGATCATTGGTGACTTCAGGGAGAGCACTGTTAGTGGGATTGTGAGGGATGAAGCAAATTTACAATAAGTTGAGATATTAATGAGAAATCAGAATGTTAAAATAGTAAGTGTGAACTATCATTTCAAAGAGATTTGCTGGGAAAAGAAGTAAAGCAAGAGGATACTACTAGCTAGAAAGGGTTGCAGGTTAAGAAGGGTTTTGAATTTTGTTTAATGTGAAAGAGCCTTGAGCATGTCAGTATGCTGTGGAAAAAAGTCAGCAGGAGGGAATGAGGTTGTGGATGAGAAGGAGGGGATGCCTTATATACTAGTGTCCCTGAGAACAGAGAGGGCAATAGGAGCCAAGTGGGTGAGGTGGCCTTGGATGGGAGTGATAGCTTTCTCTTTGAGACTGCAGAAAAGGAGTCAACAGTGGGAGTGGTTGCTAGATAGGAAAGTCTCCCTTCATGACCTTGATTTTTCTCAGTGAAGCAAGAGGCTTGAGCATATGTAGTCTGTGAAGGGAGAGGTGGCAGAGTAAGATTTAGAACAGTTAGGTGTATGGCAGAAATCATGGTGTCCAGGAGAGAATATAGGAAAAAACAAAGGTGATGACTACTACTACTACTACTACTACTACTACTACTACTGGTAAATATTTGGAAATTCAACAACAGTTTGGTATTTTTAGGCTAGTGTGGAGAGAGATGCACCATGGCCAAGCAAGATCAGCAGTTTCTTTAGCTCCAGGCCTCTAATGGGTTATTGAGGTCAATGAAATTCATGTTTGGAACCTTCCCACTTTCCTCTGTAAATAGCTTCATACACAATGCAGGTCTGCAAACTTCGAAATAAATCTGCTGATTACAATGATGGAGAGGAGGAAGAATAGTTAACGTCCATTCAGTGTTTTCTAAGTGCCAGACACTGTTTTAAGCTCTTTATATGGATTAGAGTTAGCTAAATAAGTTAATCCATTGAAACTGATTATGTGTGTGCATGTATGTGTGTAGACCTATGTATTACAAACATCATACAGATGACATATATCCTTTGTACTCCTACATATAACCTATGTACACCACACTGTGCTTGACACTTAGTGGGGACTCTGGTTGTCCTCTCTTTCCCCATCTTCCCATCCTTCATAATTAGTCCTCGATACTTATCACTCCACCCAGGGCTGGGGAAAGAGAGAGGTGAATACAGTAGTTGTCATTTCTTTGAGGACAGGGGCCATGCTCTACCTTGTTTGAGGTCCCCATAAGCACTGGCATGGTAGTGGACATGTGGCAGGCTCTAAATAAGCTCTAAGGCTGAGGCGCCGAGGCTCCAGTGTTGGAGCCATGACTGGCACGTTCTCAGGAACACATAAAGAGCAGCCACCCAGTAACAGAACTTTTGGCAGTGCCCAGCTGGGGATGGGGCACTAGGCCTGGAGCCTGAGGACCTGCATTCCACATGCAGCTCTGCCACTAACCAGCCAGGTGACTCTGCAAATCTCTGCTTGCCTGGGCTTCAGCATCTTCACCTGTGAAGCAAAGGTTGCAATCCTTTCTCCACACAATTCATAAAGGTTCTGTAAGGATCCAGTTTGGCTGACAGTCATAAAAGCTCTTTGCAAAGTAAAAAGTGTACAGATGTGAAGGGATGTTAGCTCCCAGGGCCAGGGCTTGACTCAGAAGAAGAGAGGAAGGGAGAGTCCCTGAGTAACCTGGACATATGGGGGTTTTAATTTGTTTTCCTCCTCTTTAACTAACATCCATGATTCAAAGTGGTACAGCATTGGAACACTCTGTCCTTTGAGATCCTCAGGGACAGGAGAATTTGTAAAGCAGTGAGGCAGCAACCAGCTCATAGCATAGTGAAAAATAGATGAAATATGGCAGGGTTCATACTTGTGATTTTTCAAAATTGCCTAACAGCAGTTAGGTGAAATGCAGGTGGCGTGTCCTCTGCTTCCCTAGCAAATCTTCTGTTACCCTTGCCTGCTCTGGCAGTGTAGTCAGACTCCACAGCTCTCTCCTGAACCTTCCTCCTTCTTTTATCTTTCCTTCCTCCCTTGCATAACACCATCCATTCTCTTGGCCATAAGAACCAACTCTGAAATCTGTGCCTACAGCCCACAACTCTGACCCAAGCCCTAGATCTGAAACCATTCAGATGTCCTATAGGTGTTCCAGATCTACCCTTCCAGAATCTAACTTCCCACTTTGAATTGGCTTTTTCTCCTGCAGCTTCAGTTATGCAGAAGAGATAATCTCAGAGGCAAAAAGGGAGATGGTTTGAAGTTGAGGACATAGTCCAGGCACCCTTTCATGTGCAACTGAACAGAAAGGAGCAGGGGTGAAGGCTAGGGAGCTGGAGGGAATACAGATGAAGCCTTGCATTAACTCTCATTATTTTCATGACCATTAATCTCAGCTGGGCCCTTGGTGCTGCCTGCCACTCCCTTTCCTTGGTTCATTCATGCACTCTCTTACTATGCTTTTCTTTCTTCCTCAAACCCCTAACACCTCCTCCCTCATGACCCTTTACAACTGCTGACCTTCTAAAGCAATCAGAATAGAAGTTCCACAGATTCCCAAATCTACACTGCAAATATATCCATATTCTTTCTCTTCTCTCTTGTTACTATGAAAGAACAACCTCTGCTCTTATTGAAGGCCAACTCCTCCCTATGTGCACTATATCCCAACACCTCTAGGTTGCTCAAGGCTATCACTTCAGCAATTCTCCCGTTGATCTCCTGAATTTGTGATTTTTGCTTTTTAGTAGTTCATTCCTACTGCTATATAGACATACTGTTAACTGCTAACATTTAAAAAAAAATCCTCTTAACTCCACCTGCACTCTGTCTATGGCCTCAGTTCTCAGCTCATTTTCTTAGCAAAACTCCTCAAAAAATTTGTCTCTACTTGCAGGGAGGCTGGGTGACTCAGTTGGTTAAGTGTCTGACTCTTGATTTTGGCTCAGGTAATGATCTTAGGATTGTATGATTGAGCCCAGTATTGGGCTCCATGCTCAGTGGAAAGTCTGCTTGAGATTCTCTCTCTCTCTCTCTCATTCTGCCCCTCCCCCTGCTTGTCTTGTCTCTCTTGCTCTTTCTCTAAAACAAATAAATAAATCTTTAAAGAACTTTGTCTCTACTTGCTGTCCTCAGTTGTCTTTTGTGCTCACTCCAGTCAGGTTTCTTCTTCCATCACTCCACCAAAATCATTCTGTGTAAAAGTCACCAATGACTTCCATTTTGTTAGTAAAGTGTTCAATTCTTATTCCTTATCTTGCTAGACTTATCAGCAGCAATTAACACAACTAATAATGCTTCCTAAAATACTTTCTTCACTTGGTTTCCAGGACTTGGCCCTCTTCTGGTTCTCCTCCTACCTCACTAGCTGCTCCTCAGTTTCCTTTGCTGATTCCTCTCTGTGTTCTCTGATCTCTGTGATCCCTGGGGTTCCATCTCACGACACTTTTTTGTTGTTGTTATCTGTACTCATTCCCTTGGTGATCTCATTCAGATACATGGCTTTAAATACATTTTTTTAATAGAGGGAGAGAGTGCAAGCCAGGGCTGGGAGGGATAGCAAGAGAGTGATAGAGAGAATCTCAAGCAGACTCCCCCCTGATCAGAGAGCCCGATGCAGAGCTAAGGCTGGGCTCCATCTCATGACCCTGAGATAATTACCTGTGCCAAAATCAAGAGTTGGATGCTTAACTGACTGAGCCACTAAGGTGCCCCTCATAGCTTTAAATACTAACTATACAATGATGACCCCCAATTTGTTATTCCCAGTATGGACTTCTCTAACTTGTAGGCTCCTACTTCCAAAATGAAATTCTTGATCTTCACCTCCAAACCTACTTGTCCCATATTCTCTCTTATCTCGGGAAATGGCAATTCTATCCTTGAATTTCCTCTCTCTCTCTTAATCTTTCTCCCTCTGTCCATCTAATTTGTAAGGAAATCATGTTGGTATTACCTTCAAAATGTATCCAGGATTCAACCAATTCTCACCATTTGCATTGCCATAACCCTGGTCTAGGCAGCATGATTTCACATCTGAATCATTATAGTAGTCTCTTCTAACTAGACTCCCTGTTTCTGCTCTATACCCCTACATTATATTTCCACACAGAACCATGAATGGACCTTTTGAAACGTGAGTCATGTCACTCTTCTATTCAAAGCCCTCATTGTTCCTATTTCACTTAGAGGAAAATTAAAGTCCTTACAATGACCTGCAAGATCCTATCTAATCAGGCATGGATCCCCATCCTGTGCTTACTCTGACCTCATCATCTCCAACCACTCTCCCCTTTCACTTACTTTGCTCTACCACAGTAGTCTCCTGGATCTTTCTAGAATATGCTAGTCATATTCCTGCTTAAGGGCCTTTTTCCTTGCTGTTACCTCTGCCTGAAAGGATTTTTCTCCCGTGTATACATATATAGCTTGTTCTCTCAGTGAACGAAAAGAATGAAAACCATGAGTAAATGATAAACAACCCCTTGAAACCCTCATAACACCTAAGCCCAATAAGGCCCTTCCTCTATTTCTTTCTATAAACCCTCTTTGGGAAGTTTCATCTCTTACTTAATTCTAGCTGGTTACTGGCAGAGCAACTGCAGCTGGTTCTGGAGGAAATAGAGAGGCTGTAATCTAGCCGGTGCTCACCAAGCCCTGAATCAGGCTACACCATGCAGACTGGATAAAGGGGTGGTACTTTTTTCTCACGAATGTGCTACCTGTCTGTTCTCTGACCAAGTCTTATGCTTGGGGCTATCTACCTGGAGAAAGCATCTTGTTAACTACTGACACAAAAACTCCAAAAACGCTAGCTGTACCTCTGCCTCCTGGGCATCACTGAATGTTCTACTGGAAACTCAAACACAACATGTCAAAAATGAACTCATCATCTTTTCCATCTCCACTGTGAATCTACTCCAATTCTTTACTTCCAAATGTCTGTTAATAAAATCACCATTTTTCCAGTCATCCAAGCTCCCAACTTTAGATATCTTTTCCCCCTACCTTCTTTCACTTTCAGGCAGATTTTCAGGTTCTGTCAGTTCCATCTCCATGTCATTTCTTTTCTCTGGAATCCTAGAGCCTCATTGTATCCACTTGACTATAATCATGTCCTAAATAATTTTGAGAGCTGCTTAGGAAATTCCCTCAGCAAATTGCCATGGAAGTTGTGGGATGCAGATGGGTAATTGTCCATTTAAACTACAGAGCTGGTTTAAGTAGAAACCCTATGAAAAGATTAGAGAAGAGCACCTCCTTTTCATGTTCTGGATCTGGCTAGGAATGTGTAATGCAGAGCAAATTATAAATTTCCCCAGAGTATTTAGATTAGAATCAGTAGCCCCATTCCTATTTTATAAAAAGTCCACTAAGGCACATCCAACTCTTGTGAACTTTTGTTTCCTTGTCTATAAAGAAGAAGTAATTCAACAAGATGAACTCTCAGCTTCCTCTTGCTCTGACAGTGCAAGGTTCCAAGCCTTTTGCTCAAACACACACTTCACATCAGGAAAAAAGAAGAGAGGGGAACTAGCAGTTATAAGTACCTCCCATGTACCAAACTCATTATACCCATTATGCAGCTTAATACTTATGACAACTTGGTAAGAAAGGGATGCCTGTTTTACAGCTGAAGAAGCTGAGATTCAACTAAGTTAAATAAAAAATGTAGGATCATATGCTTAATAAGACTGGGCTTGATCCCAGGTCCCTTTGCCTTGAAAGCCTGTCCCCCAGATCAAGATGTAGAACTTGTCCCTGTAATTTTCACTTAGGTGCATTTTTTTAGTCCCAAGTTACAAAAGAATTCATTTTCAAGCTAAGGGCACTGAACCAATCATCTAAGCATTATATATAATCATTTGAATACCAGAGCTCACTTTTCCTTTCCTCTTATTGTCCAATTCACTTCAAGCCACATATTGTAGTAATCCTGAAGTATGGTGTTCCCTTCAGGGAAAAACATAATTGTGCAGAGCTTTGTGGCATGACCAGGATTAATTATGGAGAAGGATAATTAGCATTTTAGGTAAGACCATTTATAACATCATTCAAATCAAAGTATTGGCAGCATCCTCAGAGAGGACCCATTCCTTTCCCTCTTCAACTATAATTAAGTGCCTTTTCTCTGATCCCTGGAATAATTCTGTTGGTAAAGCCTACCTTTAGGTGAGAAAGTTTAATCATATCCATTAGGGTCATATCTACCTGTTGGAAGGTAAAATAATCAACCTGTTTACTGGGCACTTGGAATCTCCTCAGGTGCCTCAACTGGGTTTGGATGATTTTTAAAAAATTACCAATGATGAATTAAAGCTATTTCTTTCTTTTTCTCCTTCTGTCTCTCTCTCTCTCTCTCTCTCTCTTTTTTTTTTTTTTTTAGTGTTCAACGATTCATTTGTTAAAGCAATTTCTATAACACTGTAGAACTGTGAAATATTTACTAGTTTAGAAATGTAGTCACATATCTGGAGTTCTGGTTTTCCAGTTCTGTTGGTAACAACCATTTTGATTGACATAGGAATAAAATATTTTAAGACAATACTCATTATTAATGCCTTTGCTCAGTGGCATTACCCAGCAAAATTCCTAGGGAGGGAGGCAAAGAACAGGTAAACTTTGGTGAGAAGAGGAGAGGTTATGGAGTTTGGGCATTTGTTTCAATTGCTATAACTGAATTAGCCTATTATATCGTTCTTTTTTTCTGTCTTTCTAGGACTAGGTCCTTCTTTTCTAGATAGTTAGCAGATAGGCCTGTACCATTCACTGAAAAGGGAAATGGATTGGCAATTAAGAGGTGGCATGATGATGACTGGTGCTTGGAAATGACTTCTGCTTGGAGGAAAGAGGGTACACCTGAAGAGAAGGGAGCTCTCTTGAGTCTTAACCCTGAGAAGTAATGTGAAATGCCACTTGTTTACTGTATCACCGTCTGTAAAGGAGTATTTGAAGGCTGGTGGACTTTTTTTTAAAGGCCCTTCAGTAACACAGAGGTAACCCATGTATGCAGGCCTGCTGTGCCTATTAGCAATCATAGCCCCACAGGGGTAAAAAGCACAGTCAAGAATCGATGAGGCACCCACTTTAATCTATGAAGTGCTGTGAAAGATTTGGTCCTAAAGAGAGCAAAAAATGGAAGGGAACAACAGTAGTCCACATCTATTTGGGTTTGGAGGAAAGAGATAAGAACATCACAATGAGAACTAAATTGATACACTCTGATGGGATTAAGGAGAACAATCACGGCTTTCAGAGACAAAAGGATATGGCAGAGGGAGAATTGAATGATTCACATATAAAAGGGAGCATGAGATTAGTAATGACTCAGAAATAGCAGAAAGCCAGAGCTGTTTTGAGATCAATCTTTTGAAAGGAGTAAGATAAAATAAATACATATATATGTATATATATATCCTTGACAGTTTGAACATGTTGAAGGGTTGGCAGGAATCAGTATAGACCAAATTTCCCCCAAGCCAACTGCTTAATTTATTCTGGTTGTTCTGTGATATACTCACCCATATAATTGATTGCTGCTGTCTGTGCTTTCTAGACGTTTGCATATTGCATTACTCTGTTTCATTCATTTTATTTAATAAAAACCCTTATGTACCTGGAACTGAGGTAGAAGTTAGGAACACTTAAAAAAAAAAAAGAACTGAAGACATACATGTTTCTTCCTCTCAAGGAGTTTATGATTTTGATTTGGAGACAAGATTTTCAATCATATGATTTAAAAATCATGGTGACACAGAAATTTTCTTGAAAAAATTGAAGAAACTAAAAAATTCATGACTTAAATCATCATTTTGGTATGTTGGCTCTGAATGAGCATGTCTCATATTATTTTCTCCAAGGAAATGGACTGAGTTGTAAATTTAGAAGCAAAGGGGTCATTGGGAGTTAGGATTCATCTGGGAGGTGGATCCTCAGCTGGCCACTGCGTGGATGGTTATGGAGGAAGGGAAAAGCAATAGGGATAGATGCAGAGGCAGGAATTTCAAAAGGTGTATTTGGTAGCAGTGAATAGAAAGGTTTGACTGGAATATAGGTTTCATGTTAAGGAAGTAAGTGAAGGCTCTCGAATGTCGACCTGAATGTACAGATTTTAATTCTATAGGGCTTTTGGGTAGAAGAATGGTATGATCACTTTTATTGGTCACTTACCAGTATAGCACGTCCATTTCACACACCACAGGGCCTTTGAAAAGACTACATTTTCAGTTGAAACAAATAAGAGTAAGGAAGAGTAAAGTGTTTAGGGCTGTTTTCTAGATTTTTTGTCTTCCAGGTCCATGTGGCCATTTAGAGCCTAAAATTAATATTCACAGTTGAAGGCATTAAGCTTGACACTCTCCCTGACCTAGGTGTGCCACCTTAACAGTTCTATATCAGGTGAAATCTCATGACAAAAGAGTTCTGCCATTTAACAAAGTGATTTGCAATGCCTATGGACAGTACTCATCTGGTTATAGCAACTTCACAGTGACCTTAAAAACAGGGACATTCCCCCGACCCATCATATAAGGAAAGAACTTGCAGTGCCTAGAAGCATGGGTTTTTAAAGTCATATAGCTCTGGGCTGATTGGACTCCAACTCTGTCACTTCCTACTCGGGACACTTACATAAGTGTTTTTGCCTCTCTGAACTTCAGTTTCTTTATCTACAGAATGGAGAGAAGTGTTCATACTTCGTAGAGCTTAGGATTAATTAACATCGTGTATGCAAACCTTTCAGCGTGGTCTCTGGCATATAGCATTCAGCATTCAGTAAGTGTCATCATTTGTTGAAAATAGTGAGAGTTTTGAGTGCATACTGCATAGAAGGTGGAAGAGTGGGTGGTTAAGATAAGAGTATGACTTCTGGAGCTAACCTGCCTTGACCCCAATACCAGTTCCACTTTGTGACCTTGAGCAAATAACTTAACCTTTCTATGCCTGAATCTTCTTGTCTGCAAAATAAGGATAATAGTGGTAATTATGGCATTGCATTATGAAGGTTATATGAGTAAATACAAGTAAAAAGTGCTAGAACACTGCCTGGCACATAGAAAACCTCGGTAGGTGTTGGCTGTTATTACATGTCAGGCACTAGAATGATGGTTTTACATGATTTTCTCATCTGTTCCTCAGATGCCCTATGAGGGGTAGATATTAGTATCCTCATTTCATAGAAAATGAATTTGAATTGAACTTGAATTGAATCTCAGATATATTCTAGTTAGTAATGTGTCTTAGACACTGGTGTGTCTAAGGTCACACCAGTAACAAATAACTCAAATTCAGGTCTGTCTGACTCCAAAGCCTCTGAGCCACTTTTCCATGGTAGGACTAGCTTATCATAGAAGGGGTGTTTAGGTGTGGTACACCAGGGGCTGATGGGAAGGAAGGGGTGAGGGAAGGGAAGGAGGGAGAGGCAAATTTGGTGTCAGATATATTGAAGTTATGAGGCTGGAGGGGACTTTCAGAGGAGAATATCTTCTATTTTCCGTGGAAAGATGTGTTCCTTTAGAAGTCAGCTGTCTGTTCTTAGTCCGTGCTGTAAACACTTCAGGGGATTTGCAGAGCTTAATTAGAAAACTTCAGCCGTATTTTAAAATAGTAATAACACAAACTTCTTTAAAGGGCAAAAAGCTAGTGAGAAGAAGTTGTAAAATGAAGAGCAAACCTCCTGACTGAGAAAGGTCAGTCATGCCAAACAAATACAATATCCAACAGGAAGCAGTCTGAAATTCTACTTTTTGAGATTTCTTTCTTTAGCTCCAGAAACCTTCCCATAATAAAATAGTAATAGTCCTAATAGTGAGATTATAACTATAACTAGAACAAATAGAATGCATATCATGAGCTAGACCCTGTTTTACGTGCTTTACATATACGAACTCGTTTAATCCTCACAACAGCCTTATAAGAAAGATCTTATTAGGGGTGCCTGGGTAGCTCAGTGGGTTAAAGCCTCTGCCTTCAGCTTGGGTCTTGATCTCAGGGTCCTGGGGTCGAGCCCCGCATCGGGCTCTCTGCTCGGCGGGGAGCCTGACTCCCCCTCTCTCTCTGCCTGTCTCTCTGCCTACTTGTGATCTCTGTCTGTCAAATAAATAAATAAAATATTTAAAAAAGGAAAGATATCATTATTATTCCCATTTTATAGGTGAGAAAACTGAGGCATAGAAAAACTAAGGAATTTATGAAAATCATACAGCTTATAAATGGCAGAGCCAAGATTCAAACCCAAGTAGTTTGACATCAGCATCTGTATGTTATACATCACATTATACTGCTTTATTGAGACATTATCTGTTATTAACACATTAGTTAGGTCTAGATTTTCTGCTTTTTTCCAGTATGATAGCTGTCCAATAGCTGGGTAGAAAAAATCTTGAAGCCACCAAAATAATATGCGGGACCAGCCATAGAGCTAAATAAAGTTCCATGCCTCCCTCCGGGGGAAGAAGTGTTGGTGTGGTTAAATGTGGGAGTGTGCCAGTTAGGCCAACCTGGACTAGCTTCAGAGTTAACTGTGGTCCTTTTGCTGAAATTGTCATAATAGATTCTTTTAACAGCTTATCCAATGAGAGAATTTTTTCAAATATTTATTTATTTTAGAAAGAGAGAGAGCGTGTATGCGGGGGGTGGGGGTGGGGAGGGCAGAGAGAGAGAGAGAGAACCTCCAGCAGACTTCACTGAATGTGGAACCTGACGTGGGGCTAAATCTCACGACCCTGCAATCATGACCTGTGCTGAAATCGAGTCAGACACTTAACCAACTGAGCCACCCAGGTGCCCCTCAATGAGAGAATTTAACATGATATTTAAGCGCACCACCTCTAGAGGCATCCAAACTGGGGTTCAAATGCAGGCTCTGGAATTTGCTAACCGTGACCTTATGTAAATTACTTAAGTTTTCTGCACATTGATAACACTGGAAAAATTGTGAGAAAACTAGGACCAATCCCACAGGATGGTTGGAAAGAAAAATGAAATAATCAGTTTGAAAAGAAAGTAGTGCAGAGTTAGAACTCAGTTCATTTGGCTGTTATTCTCTCCACGGAGCTTTTGGGAGCCTCAGTAGTTCATTTCTGAGTCTGATTCACCAGTCATTCTTTCCTTTTCCTGTCATCTTTTGGAAGGTCTCCAAGGTCTTCATTCATTTGTCTCTATGGATTTTCTTTCCCCTCCATTTGGCTTTCAATTTAAAGTGGACATTTATTCAAACCAGTCAACCTTTCCACAGCGTCAACCATATTCTTTGCTAAAATGGGTCAGTAAATCCAATCATTTTGCTCAGGGGCAGAAGTGAAAGGAAACATGAACAAGAGATTGATATTGAAAAGGCACCAAGATGTCAGTACCTATTTTCTTAATGAGGTCTTTCCCAAAGTATGGTCTGTGGAACATTAGCCTCATGAGATCCTCCTGGGGGGAAAAAAAGGTTTATTTTGTCAAAAAGATTGAGAAATAGAGCATACTGTACTTCCTTTTTAGAAAGCCATACTGTACAATAGTCTATTACAAATTTTAAATAATTTTACAGGAAGAAAATCAGTTTAACTCTGTCTTATCCAACACTTACAAATTATTTTGACCTCAGAACCTCTTGGAGTGGTAAATTACCTTCATGAAATGGTCATCTCAAAGTACGGTACCAGCAGACCACCTTACAGGTCACAAAGCAGAAAGGCTTACAGACTAAGGTAGGATGCTTGAACCATATAGCTTATTGAATTAATCTAAAATGTTCAGGAAAAAGCGAAGGAAATACATGGTTACATTAACACATGGGATATGTGGCTGTTGATACAGCTCATCAGTTCATTAAAATTTACCTATTAAATTTGTCATTTGTTTTCAGATAATAGTAACAAATAATACTTCTTGAGTTCCAGGCACTGTTCTGCACTTCTTATGTAAACTCAACACAGCCTTAGTTGTGCATATGTGGTGGGGAAATGAATAAAAGGTTCAGTTCACAAAATATACACTTGGCTTTGTCCTAGATTAATGACTCGAGTAGCTAAATTTTTTATTTATAGTTATCCCTGTAGATTTTAATAAAAAGGAAAGAAATAGACAAAAATTAACCTGCTGGTAGATTGAGTACATGCATCTGATTTCACTCCATGAGTTCTCCTCATTTCTTAGGTCCAGTGAAAGCTTCGAGTATAACCCGGAAAAGGTAAGAGTGTTGTACTTAAGACCAGGGGAAATGAGTGAATCTATGCATACTGAAATCAGAAGCCTCTTATTTTCTTCTCCTACTCAACTCTCAAAATGTTGGCAGCCAGATCTTTACTCTGCAGGTAGCTTGGAATCTTGCTAGGAAATCTTACGAGTTTTGGAATAAAGATCCAAAGATACTGACATCAGAGAGTTCACCAAACCTCCTGAAGTGCCTCTAAACTCTATTACAATGATTCTGTTTTAAAGACATAAAGCCCACAAATAGAAATGGAAGAAAGAAAATAATATTTTGGGAGATGGAAAGCAAATAGATCAATGTCAACATAATTTTTTAAAAGGCTTTATTTATTTATTTGCCAGAAAGAAAAGGAGAGAGAAAGAGAGAGGGCAAGCAAGGGAAGCAGCAGGCAGAGAGAGAAAGTCTCCCCACTGAGCCAGGAGCCCCATGTGCGGACCCAGGGACTCTATCCCAGGATCCTGGGATCAAGACCTGAGCTGAAGGCAGAAGCTTAACCAGCTGAGCCACCTAGACATCCCAAGGTTAACAGAATTAGCAAATCTGAGAAACATGATTTTTTTTAGCCTAGCAGTGGGGGAAGCTGAGAGCCAACCTGGTTTACCCTGCAGTATCATGAAAAGATCACAGGTGGAGGTACCATGTGCCTCTTGAACTGGGCATAAAGGGGAAGCTATTAGAGGAGGATTTATGGAAAGCTGTTTAAGAAATAGGTCCCTGGATGTTTTCCCTCAACTCCACACTTCTAGGTCACTGCCCCATCTCAACCTCAAGAGAAAACTACAGATGGTAAGACATAGGATCTCTAGCTGTGGAATACCATGACAAGCTTGCATATAATAAAGAACACATGATTATGTAAAATGAATCCAAAAGCTGAAACCCCAGTCTTTTCCTCTCTCTAGATCTATTTGGAAAAATTATCCAAAAGTTAGAAATAAGGTTAAAAGAGTATGGCATGTCATTTTGATGTGATATGGAACACTGTTTAACAAGCCCACCCAAGGATGATTTACCTATATAGGGAAATATATCTTTATTTGACTTTGATTTTTATACTAAGGACTCAGACTCTGGGAAGTTATAAGTTAACTTGCAGGTTGCAAATAATTTTTGCAATAGAAAAGGTTATAGTTTGTATTGCCTTGTTGGATATTAACTAGAATACCTAATAAAGCAATCTTATTCTAAAATTGTTTCTTAAATGACTATAGGTCATGTCTAGTTCCTCAAAATGTTCTTAGAATCTGCCTGACCCTAGATTTGTGTGAAAGTCTTGTTTTTAATTTTTTAAAAAGATTTTATTTATTTATTTGACAGAGAGTGTGAGAGAGCACAAGCAGGCAGAGCAGCAGAGGGAGAGGGAGAAGCAGGCTGCCCACTGAGCAGGGAGCAAGATTCCGGACTCGATCCCTTAACTTTGGGATCATGACCTGAGCTGAAGGCAAACGTTTAACCCCACTGAGCCACCCAGGCACCCTTGTTTTTAATTTTTTAAAACATTTCATTTTGGCAGTTTCTTGAATGTTGGCTGTCAGACTTTCAGCTCTAGGTAGGAAAATGAGAGTATTTCTTGGGAAATTTGACCAACCAAAGAGGAAAACCTAAAAATCTACTAACATTCAGTTTCTCAACAAATGGCCCAGGGAGATCACCTTGTGTTTACGATGACCAATTATTTTATTATACAAAGTAAGACATTTTTGAGAGTAAAAGGAGGCTTCATTAATAATTATCCTGGGGCAGCAGACATAACCTGGGACTCTCCTGGTGATAAGCAGGATGTATCACTTATACTACTTATAGTGAAGTTCTTGGTCAACAATCTCACTCATGCTCTCCAAATTTCCAGTCAGCTCTTTTGTCTATCAGTAAATGAGCAGAGACCCAAGCATTACAATGATTTGATGAAAGCCTCTAACTTTGAAAGATAAAGATCAAAACAGAAAAGTAGTTAAATGCAACAGGGAAGAAATGGAAACCATACAGGGAGAATAAAATCCCTTGTTCCCAGAAAACACTACCATAAATATCATCAGAGAGCTCAAATTTGTATGAAATTTATTAAATGAGAAGAGAATTATGTAAAAAGAAAGGAAAAGGAACATTCAGAGAACACACACACACACACACACACACACAAAACCCTTGGAAATTTAAAACATAATAAAAACAAACAAAAAAATGGAAAAGGTAGATGATAAGTTATGAAAATCTAATAGAAAGTAGAGCAAAAAAAACAAGAAGTGGGTTATAGGAGAGAGGTTAAGAAAATTGAGGACCAAAGAGGTCCAGTATCTAAATAATAGGAAATGCAGAAAGAGACAGATGTGACAACAGAGAAAATGGAAAAGAAGAAATCATCTGTGAAATAATATAAGAAAAATTTCCCATAGTGAAGACAATGAATTTTCCTATTTAAGGGGCTCAATTAGTATCCAGGACAAGGAATAAACATGAGCCCACAACATGGCACATTATTGTGAAATTTTAGACTATTAGGAGAAAAAAAAGAAGATTCCATAGCTTTTGGGATGGGATAGAGGAAAGTCACAGACAACGCATCAAGAATGATCTTGGACTTTTTAAAGGCAAAACAGCAAGCCAGAAGATAGTGGAGCCATGCATTTAAAAAATCTGAAGAAAAAGAAAATTCTAACTTAGAAACCTCAGACAATTATTAATTCTAGGAAAAATAAGAAGTTGTGCAACAAAATAAAAATAGACAAAGGTTATTATTTTGTTGTAATGTAAACACTGATCTAAGCTAAATATAATTATATTGGGAGTTCAGAGAGATGGGAGATGTGTTTGTGGTAGGTAGAGAAAAGAAAGAGTAGCAAATTTTCATCTTCTGAACATGCAAATCAATAGATATGCCTAATATAGAAAACTCATGAGTTAGCAATACAAGCATGTAAATTTAGAGATATTGAGATATGCATCAAAAGAATCAATGAAAGTATTTGAAAGTGGTTTCCTAGTGGGAAGGGAAAAAGGAACAAGGGAAGGGAAATAGGGACTGTTGTTTGGCCAAACAAACCTTGTAGAATTCATTGATTTATTATAATAGGTGCATGTGTAACTCTGATTAAAAAAATTAAAAAAATATTAAAGAAATGAATAATCATTTTGTTTGGGTCATAGTTCCAGAAACAATACTAGAGTTTGGAAAATTAAGTACTTGGTTTCAGCTTTGAAGCTTACATTTTGATAAGAGATTCTAGTTCATGGACTTAATTCAAAAGAACCATTGTGGAAATGGTTTTGTCTTTCATAAAATCTATTTTGGCTCCTAGAATGCTTCAGTTGATTTTTATCATATGTGAAAAAAAATGTTTTGAGGCAGCATTTTCTTAGATAATGAGCACTTAGGAAGAGACACTACGGAATATCTCTTCTGCCACTGAATGCTGTACCAGGCATGAACAAGCCATTCACCTTTTTTTGGACATTAGTTTCCTCAGCTTTCAAATGGATATGTTAAGAGAAGTTATGTCTACTATCATCTAGTGGGTCAATAGTCTTCTCTTCCAGAACCCTGATTCCAATGTCAGGGAGATCTAGAACTCTCTGAGACAAAGACTGATGAAGGTGCAACAAAGAATACCTGTGGATAGTCCGTTTTGAGTTGGAATGGAATCTTAGATGTTCAGAGGAGACCCAAACCTTCCCCTAGAGGTGCAGTATTCCCAACAGGATCAGAAGCTTCTTGAATAGGTAAGGATACAGCTGTTGAAAATAAAAACATGAAGTTCCTCTAGCAAGCCTACTGCCCTTTAAGATCATATAGGCTCCACTCAACAGCAGAGCTCTCCAGACCACAATTTAGCTCCAAGCTGAGTAAATAAAATCTTCCTTTTGCTTTACATCAAATTAGTTTTTCTGTGCTTCTTTATTCCTTTCTCCCACTGTGCTTTTGTTCTGGGACCCAATTGCTCATCTTCTTGTCATCACCCCTGCCCAGCAGATATTTTATAACCTGCTCCTGTGACCATATCTTTTCCAGAAGTTGGCTTTCATCTCTAATCTTAATTCTCTGCCAATCTAGTATATATCTCAAAAGGATGAGTAGATACTCAATGGAAACAATTCCATTTTTTAAATTTTGTTTTTTATATTTTTGAAAATCCGAGAAGTTCATAGTGATGTTTCAGGATCCAGAGTGGTTGGGGTGTGAGGTGGGAGGCAGAATTAAGGTTTAGTTCATAGAACTCCATGTTTCATTCTCTTTCAACCAGATCAGATACATACACACACACATACACACACACACACATATATACACACATTTACATATACATGTGTAATATATAATGCCCATATATGACTTTTCAGCATGAAAAGTTCATCTTTAAACGTTTTAATTAAATTTAATTATATTTTAAAAAGCAAATGTCTAATATATGGAAAAATATTACTTGGACTCAAATCCCAGATTTTTTCACTTACTGATTTTGATCATCTAATTATGGGTAAGTCATTTAGCCCTCTCTGAGCCTCATTTTTACCAGCTGTATCATGCAATATATATTATGAAAAAGCAGGATCCAAAGGTAAGGGAAATTATTTTTACATTCTCCTTGAACCTTCTCACCCTAGCATTTCAGGTGGTCATAGCCTTCAACAAAACTTCTGTCCTCTGCCTATGCCAAATTTAGGGGTGAACAGACAAGGTTCTCTAAACTATGAGAGGCCAAATTGCCTTGGGTGGTTGTGTGTGTAGCCCAAAGGAATCTTTGCCTGGGTCTGTCTGTAATCATTATTTAATGGCAAGGTGCCACACTTCCTTTTTTCCTTTAGGGTATGACTCACTAACACCTGGTATCCAGCCTTGTATGACTCCTCTGCTTACACTGCTTAATTCTTGACTGCTTATTGTGCCTCTGACACAAAAGAGAAATGTTGTCCCAGGCGTCATCAATTTAGCATATTTCAGTTGCCTACTCTGATCACAGAGTCACTCCAGAGCCTTAATTCTTAACTGCTGAAAATTAATCTGACACTTTGTGCACTCTTAGATGGAGACAAATGGACCTTGAATAATTTAAAGGACATTTTCTTAAAGCATCCAACAGCGTTGAAGTCTCCTGATTTTTCATTTTTTTCTCCAACCTGAGCCCAACAAGCTAAATGACAAATATTGATGCTTTCATTTCTCTAAAAACAAAGTCTCAGTGTGCATGTCCAGTGGTCACAATGTATTTGCTTATCAAAATTGAAAATCCATTTTGGGGAGCTTATAACTATGTACCTGCCTCCTTTTGGGTTCCTGACACTGAAGAATGAAAATTGGTGCAGCTTCTCCTAAACTATTCAAATGTGCTATAGTTAAAAAGAAGGAGGGACAAGCACAGAAAGTAGATTAGATGAAGGCCAAGGATGATCTAGTAGTTACAGTGATATATGCCTAGGTTTTAATATTAATAGAATTCCTAATAATAGTGTCTTCACAGATTACTTAAGTAACTCTAAACCACAAACCATAATAAACATTGTTCAGGCATATTTTCAATGGATGGATCTTTCCTAAATATGGCTCATCCCTTAGAAGATCCAGCAAAATGTTAGTCTCTGAGGGTGGGTTTTATTTTGTATGTGTAGGAGTAGTTGTCTCTTTTTAACCCAGCATTCTGCCAAATTAGGACAAACCTTCTGGAAATAGACATTTAAGAGCCAAGGAAGAATTGGGAGAGACTGAAGGAAAAAGATTAAGGAAGAATGATAGCCATCACACTGGTCTTTAATATTGTTGATTGCCATAACCCAGTCCTGGGTCCTCTCCTCTTTTCACTGTACAGTCCTTTCTAGTTGACCTCATCCTCCAGACTCATGGCTTTAAATACCATTTTAAGCTCATGGATCTCAAATTTCTATCTCTAAATTGATCTGAGCTCCAGACTCTACTATGCAACTGCCTACTTGAACAGCCCAGCTTGAATGTCTCCAAATCATTTCCAAATCAACACATCCCAAACTAAACTCATTGTCTTCTCCCACTTCTGTTCCTACATATTAGGTATCAAACACAATATTAGGTATTAGAGATATAACAGTAAACAGGTTTCTGACTTCTGAGGTTTACATTTTATTGATAGGGAGTGATAACAAAAACACAAAGAAATAAGCAAGTCCAATGTTTTTTTTTAAATATATAAAGTGTACATTAAGTATATTGAAGCAAAGTGGGCTAAGGAGATATAGAGTGACGGGGAGCATACTGTACTTAATAGGATGTCAAGGAAAGTCTCTTGAAGAAGTTTTATTTTGAAGAAGATATTAATTAAGAAAAACTTGAACAAAAAGAAGGAATAAACCATGCAGATATCTGGGAGAATATTTCACATGAATCTGAAGTGCAAATGCCCTGAATGTGGATATACTTGGTTTGTTTGAGAAAAAGCACAACAGCTGGAGTAAGAAGTCAGAAGAATAGTTGTGAGAACTATCAGAGAGGTAGCCAGGAGCCTGATCATATATGGGCTTGTAGGCCATGATAAGAAGAATTTGATTTTCATTCCAAGTGTGATAAAAAAGTCATTGTAGAGTTTTAAGGCATAAATTGATCTAGATTTTGGAACGATCTCTAGCCCATTGTGGGGAAAATAGACTGTAGGGGGCCAGAGTGGAAGCAGGGAGTCCAGTCAGGATGCTATTGTGGAAGTCCAAGGGAGAGATGATGGTGGCTTAGATTAAAGCCATAGCAGTGGCTATAGTAAGAAGTGTTTAAAAACACTTTGCATTTTGTAGGTAGAGCCAATGGACTTGCCTATCTAAGGGAATGGCACCACTTTCATCCTTGCAGTCTGCAAGCCAGTAAACTAGGGTTTATTCTTGACTTTTTTCTTTTACTTTACCTCTACGTATAGTCTATTGTTAGTGTCTGTTGATTCTCCTCAGGTGAAGACTGAGAAGAAGAGCATTCCTGGCAGAGAGAGAAGCAGGTAAAATGAAATAAAATGTATAGTAGGATCAATTAAAACATAGACTGTTTCTCAAGGAAACTAATTGAAAAATAGCATCTAAGATTAAACACCACTACATAGAATGACCTTGTCTAACTCCTCCCTCAGCCTCAGTTACATTAATCCCATTTCATCCTCCTGTCATTTTCCTTCACAACCTGTCACAAATTGTGGGTACATATCTAGTCATTGGATTATTTATTTAATGTTTGTTTACCTCACTAAGCTAAAGGCCTAGGTGGAATGCAAGGACTAAGTCTGACCTTGTATCTCTAGTGTCTAGCACAGAAACTGGCTTATTGAGTATACTTAGTGTTTGAGAAAAGAATACATGAGTGAGCAAAAAAGATTATAAAGAGAATGCTGACAATCTTCTATAAGTGATTTAGAGTATTGACAAAGAATGAGATTACACATAAAAAAAGTCTTGACCAAAATATTCTTAAATCCTAGAATAAGTCAAAGAGTAGTAATATCACGTTTCTTACAGTCAGCAAACAAGAGATTTCCAGGTACTAGTACAAAATAGATTTGTTCCTACACAGACTAAATGGTTTCTAAACTCCCTTCTAGGAGTATAAGATTCTGAGACGTATAACTGATAATCCATTAATCTAGGGAGCATTTCACTGACTTGTTGATTTCACAAAAATATATTAAGTACCTACTCCGTACTAGGCACTGGGTTAGACTTTGTGGACTCAATATTGTTTCACAATCCCTACTCTCAAGGGGCCTGCATACCAGTGAGGACATTCATTTGAAAGATATGCATGGTATAAGTGGACATGATTTCTTTCTTCCAGGTGTAGGTCCCAAGTGTGACATCTTAAGGACTGGCAACAAATTGGCCCATACAGTTGTCAAGGCTCTTTGAGAAACAGATACCAAGATGATATTTAATGTCCAAGGATTTCATTAGGGGGAATCACCTGTGAGAGAAAATGGGGAGAGGGCCACTAAAGGTTAGGAGAGCTGTTAGATCACAACTTAAGTCTGACCCAGAGTAAAGGGGACAGAGAAAGAAAGTCCATGCAGTGTCCTAGACTTCTGAGCATTCTAAAGAAGGGTTGGTGAGGCCTTGGGGAGTCAACTATCAGAGGGGTCCTGTATCTCCCAGGGATGGACCTGCCTTAATTTCCTTGCCATACTTAGTTGGGAGTAACCTGTAGGGAGTGTGACTTGGGACAAATGCTGTGATAGATTTTGGGGGGCAGCACCTAGGGCCCTTGGTCAATTATGCTTATTGTAGATTCCATGTCATGGCTGCCAAAGCCCACTACAGAGTTATGATGATGTAGATAGACCACAAATATTTACTTGGAAAATGTACAGTGAATAGATTCCCAGGGATAATGTTAGAAGTCAACTTTTATGGAAGACAACGAAAAGAAATAGTGCAACATAAAAAATTGATTACCAGATTGCTAGTGAAAGAAGCACTCAAGCTTGGCTCTCCTGGGTCTATACAGATACATTTGTATAATTTCTTTATACTGGTGTCTATTTTTACTGACAATCTCTAAAGATGGTGCTACCTACTTTGTTGAGGATACTGCTATAGCTATGATTGATACTGAGCATTGTTTACTCTCAAGTGTGCTCATATTCAGTCTTCCAAACCCCATTAGTCAATTAGACAGCTATTAGTAAATCCATAGCAATGGATGCAAATGGGAGTGAGGTGCTATTTTCTTTATTTTCCTCCTTTAACTCTATCAAACAGGATATGCTAGATTATGCTGCAGTTAGAAGTAACCTGAAACATTACAATGGCTTGAGCTGGCAGACATTTATTTCTCACTCCTTGTGAATTGGCTGGGGCTCTTCTCTATGCCATCCTTATTCTGGGACCCAGGCTAATTGAATAGCCGTCATCTATAACGTTTCTGCTCATTGCTACAAAGGGAAAATAGCAGGTAGCCAAGCATGCAGTATGTCTTAAAACTTCTGCTCAGAAGTGACATGTGTCTCATTACACTGCCCAAACAAGTCAAATGTCCAAGCCCTGACTTTAAGGGAGAAGGAAGTATTATACTTCTGCAGGGAGGTGATCCTTATGTTAATGGACACTACTATAGAGTCTGGAAGTTCAGTCTGGACAGTCTTGCCTATATCCCTGCTACCTAGAAAGTTACCTGGCACATACTTGGCACACATAACTGAATGAATGATTAGAACTTAATCCTGAACCTGTGAGGCCCTTTAAATTCCTAGCATCTCCTCGTTTCATCTCTTGAAATAGGGATTATCTAGCCTGAAAGTACAAAAGGAAAGAGGTATAAGAAACCAGCTGGATTGGTAGTGAATGATCAGGGAGCTTGATAAGTCCTAGGCAGGAAACCCCTTTCATGAGTTTGGCAATAAGGGAAGTGCTGCTCATGTGCCTGAAGGATTACAGTTTCTAGGCTTGACTCAAAAAGTGTCCTCCAAGTCAGTAAGTGTTTATTGAAAGCCAACATTGTGGCAAACAAAAACTGAGGATTACAGTGGAGATAGCGTGGGATCTAAAAGTATTATGAAACATAGATTTTGCCCTTGGAAGTTTATAGTCCTACTGGAAATACAAAGCATATACAGTTAAAAAAAATGAACAAGTACTGTGTAATGGAAAGAACATTGACTTAAAGCCAGATCAATCTGGGTTTGAAACTTGGATTTATTACTTTATTTTGTATGATTAGGACAAAGGTTTTAACCTTTCTAAGTTTTTTTTTCACTCATCTGTGAAATGGTGGATGATAACAGAGCCTGTGTCACAGAGTTGTTGTGCATATAAAATGGGATAATGTATGTCGCAGCCTAGCACATATTTAGCAGACAAGAAATAATAGCTAATATTTACTGAACACTTACTATGTGATTATATGGTCTAAATGCTTCGTATATATCTACACACATACACACTTCTAATGTTCATTCCAAGGTTATAATATATATACCTGATATATATACTCCTTTAATCTTTACCACAACTGTGTGAGGTAGGTGAAACAGGTACTATTTTTATCCCCATTTATAAGTGAGAAAGCTGAGGCACAGAAAAATTATGTAGCTCACCCAACATATACAGCTAGTAAGTGGGAACTCACTTTTAAACTCTGGTAGCCTGATCATGATCTTCGGGGCTGTACTCTCAATTACAACGTTATGCTGTAAGTAAGCATGGAACATGCAGACAACAGTTACTAGTTAAGACTATACATGGCATAAGTGTATATGTCAGAGAATAGTAGGCTATAGAACTGGAAGTTAGGTCAGGAAATATGGTGGAGTATTGGAAATACTATGATTATTAAAGTTATTAGAATTCAGTGAAGAGTAAAATATGCAGGCTATTATTGTAATGAGTAACTAGAGAACAATTTGAGAGTAGTTATAAACAACTGCTATATTTCTTGGCAGAGATGGGGTTTTAGGGTCTTCAAAAAAGGAAGGTGTGTGGGGCCCCTGGGTGGCTCAGTGGGTTAAAGCCTCTGTCTTCAGCTTGGGTCATGGTCTATGGGTCCTGGGATCCAGCCCCGCATGGGGCTTTCTGCTCAGCGGGGAGCCTGCTTCCCCCTCTCTCTGCCTGCCTCTCTGCCTACTTGTGCTCTCTCTCTGTCAAAATAAATAATAAATCAATTTTTTTAAAAAGGAAGCTGTCAGTACAGAGTCAAATTATGAGGGAAGTCTTCATAAAAGAGGTAGAATCTGAAGATTTGAATTTTTCAGATAGAAAAACGAGCTAGTTGGGTACCTGGGTGGCTCAGTCTGTTGAGCATCCAATTCTTGATTTTGGCTCAGGTCATGATCTCAGGGTCATGAGATGAGCCCATGCTGGGCTCCACACGTGACAGGGAGTTTGCTTGAGATTCTTTTCTTCTGCCCCTCCCCACTGCATACTCTCTTGCTCTTTCTCTTGCTCTAAAGTAAATAAATCTTAAAAAAGAAAAAAAGAAAAATGAGCCAAGGCATGGCATATGGAGAGGTGATGACAATGACAAATAGTCTTGAATGAAGAGGAAGGATTATCTTAAGAAGTCACATTAAAAGTTGGTAACACAATAATAAAATAAGGACAGTGGCATTAATACTTTTTAAAAAGTATTGCACATTCCTGTTTGTATCATTCAGTAGTGTGTGGTAGAAAGAGCACTGGACTGAGAGTCTGTGAACCTATTCCCATATACCTCTGCTGTCACATACTAGCTGGATAGACTTGGCACATAGCTGACCTATCAAATAGGCAGTGCAAGTTTCGTTTTTGAACCTTTTTTTTCAGAGAAAGAAATTAAGTGATTTCAACCCCAAACTACATGACCAGTAAGTTGTATAGGGTCATTCTGACTTCTCATCTAAAATACATTTCTTTTTCATTACATTTTCAGTAAGACAGCTGGGAGACAGTACCATTTTATGGGAAGAGGACCCAAGATAACGACATTTCACATGAGGAAGAGGGAGGTGGAACCAGCTACGAGTGGGTCTTTGCATGGGAGAAGGATATCAGAAAAGGGCCCTAAGTAGTACAGAGGCAGCATGAGGGTCCGAGAGGTGGGATAGGTACCCAAGCAGGTTGCAGGATGTAGAAAATGTGGAAAATGCCGCTGAGCAAATTTCTTTCCTTTCATTTTGACCAGGATGAGAGTTCACTCACTTTTATAGTGTGCATTTGCAAAGAGAATTTGAGACAAATTCATGAATATAAATATGTGTATATGTGCACACATGCACACATACACACACATAGACAAACACAAAATGGTGAAGTGGTAGGGAGAAAAAGGAAAAAGAGTGGTGTTTAGGATTGTTTTCAACAGAAACATTGGCATGTAAAAATGGGGTCCATAGATCATTACAAAACATCATAAGGCAAAAGCCAGAATAAACACCATTCACCAGAAAGTACTTGACCTAATAAGACACCTACTAGTTTCACCAACCACCTTTTTCTATCTTTTCACTCCTGCTTTACCTCCCTAGGAGCTGGACAGCCTCCTCCCCCTACTTCTCCTACATTCACCAGTTGCAGCAGAGTGATTTCTGGAGAAATTGAATTCATTAGGATTTTTATGGATAATTATAGTTGCAATATGCTTGGAGTCATTTTATTAAAGCAGTTATGAGGTAATTAATCTTGTCAATAACCTCTGGAGTGAATGTGCATTTTCTGTATTCTCCACGCTTCTTGCCTCTGTTCAAGTCTCTGAAAATATTCAAATGTGTTTGCCACTTCTGATGCTTCCACCCCATCCAGACTGAAAGCCAGCCAGGAGCCCAGACCATAATTATTTTCTTGGCCAAGGAAAGGGATATAAGACAGAAGACCTTTAGTTGTCCTTTGCTTTTTTTTTCCTGTTCTTGCTATTTCAGAAGGAAAAACTACCTGTGATCTGGTATCTCTCTATAACTCCTTCTCCCAAAATTAGGAGAACTGACAATTTTTCTGGATAATAACTAGCAATGCAAGGGCCTCTGAAGCCTGTTCCCCACATTGAATACCCATGTGTCTCAATTTCTAATAGTACCCGATAAGTAAAAATCTGAACGCACAGTACTATGAAATGTGGGTGCTTAGCATCACAATTATCAAAAGATGATTCCTTGCCCAGAGGTTTCCTTTAAATGGGCATTTAATACAGGATCTAGTTTATAAAACCAACTATATTAAAATTCCATAAAATGAAAATTTTGGAAAATGCTAGTTTGTTAAACTCAAAATCAAACTACATCTCAGTATTTCTTTTTGTTTGACTATGAGCTGACCTTCCTTTCTTCCTTCCTTTCTTCATGCCCACTTGAAATATAGACACTCAGCTTCTCTTCTCTTCAACCTGTTGCTCTTAAATGGTTTCAGTAAGCCCTAATCTTCACAAGTCCAAACCAAGTGCATCTTTGACCTTACTGCAGAAGCCTGCCTGCTACGGGCAGGACACAGGACCATCAGGGGCCACAGGGATAGTCCATCCATGCCAGTGGCACACAACAGATCATACCCATTCTCCTCCTGTCCTTCTGCAACTCCAAGCCTCAGAGACAAAGTCAGTACCTTGAGCTTCTGAGGTTTTATGGCCATTTTCAGCTGTGACTGATGGGCAGCATCCCAGAAAAAGTGAATTTAATGGATCTATTTCCATTCCTGCCTTCATTGTCTATAATGCCAACTTCATCAAGCACTCGAAGTGCTCATTAAATTTGCCTTTTTTTTTCCATTGGGATCACCGTGTAATTTGTATGGAGTGTTTTATATTGAAGTACACAAAGATTGTACCCAAATGCCCCCAATTCTGAAATCAGGTAAGCGACAATAATCGGTTGAATTTTACGTTGCTGAATATATTACTGAAAAATGTTGCTGAAATATATTCTTTATACTGGACTGAACTATGTGGCTATTTCCTTGCTTAGCCTTTATCACACTGCAGAGGGGTAGAGGATGAAAAGTGCTTTTCCTTCAGAGAAGTCAAGGCCCTGTGGGGACAGCTGTCAAGGCCTGACTTATAGTATAAGACTCTCTATCTTGCCCTTGGGCCTTCCTTTCCATCCAGCCTCATCTTCCATCACTTCCCCATGTACCCTAAAACTGGCCACACCAAAGATCCTGAAGTTCACCAACCCTATTATTCCCTGAGTTGACTTAGTGCCTTAATTCATGCTATTGGCCCATTTCCCCTTTACCAGGTTAATACCTATGTGTATTTTAAGACTCAGCCTGAAATTTGGTTCCACTCTAGAATTCCTGGGTGCATTGCATCTCAGGAGTTATGGCATAATCAAATAAGTCCCTTTTAGCTTTATTCCATTTTGTATTTCACTACCCCTCTAACCTTTTAGAGATACTGTGAACTCCTCCTACCCTTCCCCTCAGCTTTCAATATGAACTCAGAGTATCCTTCACTATTTTCTTGCTTTCTTTTCCTTTCTGGGTTTCTCCCTCTTAAGAATCCCTTTTCTTTGCCTTCTCTTCCTCAGCTTTTCTTCTCCCTAAGTTATTCTTAGGTTAAAAATCAGGAGTTGAGGAAATGGAAAGACTGATTTTGTCCATCTTTGTTCCTTTTCCAGTGCTGACTGCTTTATCTTGCATTCCAGTGAACTGTCACTGTCATAAGAATTCTAGAAGAGAATATAATATCCTCCATGTTACCCATTTTCCTTTTTTAAAGCTTTTATTTATTTAACATCTTAATTTTATTTTGTTTTTTTTTCCAGTGTTCCAAGATTCATTGTTTATGTACCACACCCAGTCCTCTGTGCAATATGTGCTCTCCTTAATACCCACCACCCATTTTCTATCTTTCCTCAGTCCCAGATGGAATTAATGGTTTTCTCTTGTGTGTGCCTATAACATGGTACAGAGACCATACTATAGTTATTGATTTCTAGGTCTGTCTTGCACCAGACAGAGGATCTCGAGCTTTTTTTTTTTAATGTAGTACATATGTTCATTTACCCTAGATTTTTCATGTACATACTCCAATTAAACGATATAGAAAAGATGAGCTGTAGGTTCTGGGACACTCCTGTCAGGACAACTCTAGCTATAACTCTATCTCTTCTCATAACTGTGATCTGGCTGGGAAATGCTATATTAGATGTAGGATTTCTTGAGGACTGGGCCTTTATCACATCTGTATCTGAACTATGTGAGATTGAGTAGGTGTCTAGAAACATGTTGATTGGTTGGCTGGTTGGGTAGATGAAATAAGAGAGTATAGTGTTTTAGAATCAAACTGCTTGCATCCCAGCTTTGCCATTTACTTTCCATGTGATTTTGGGCAAGTTATCTTACTTCTCTGGGCATGAGTTACCCCAAACATTAAGCGTGGATAATATTATATCCACCTTCGACTATTTTTTGTTTGTTTTAGCTCACATTTATTGAGTTTCTGTTATATACTAGACACTGTCCTCATTGCTTTACATGGATTAACTCATTTAATCCTCCTTGTGAGGATTAAATAAACTAATCTTCCCTGTGAGGATGAAATGGAATAAAGCATATAAACTGTGTAGCATATAGTAAATGCTCATAAATGTTACTTATTATGAAAGAAAGACAACCTGGGCATAGCTATGATGTTCTACCTCTAAAACACAGCCTGAAGAGCATTAGAGTTTCAGCCTGGCTCTACCTCTCCTATTTTTATAAATTAGGCCCTCTTTTCTCAGGATTCCTTATCATCTGGGCAACTTTCTTTAAGGTCTTAGGTTCCTATTCTTAAGAGTTTTTTTCTACAGGATCTCCCTACATTCTTTATACCCCAGGAACTGGAAGCAATGTTTGTATGGATGGATGTGTGGTCTGGGACTCAATAATTGTTCCTCTACTTAATGGTTGGCTTAGTGTTCTTGATCCCAGACTTTGCCTGACTTGGATGAGCATGACTGCTGCAGCACTCATGACTGACTGCAAACCCCAACTCAATGAGAAGTAGGGTTCTTCAGGGACCCTTTACTGTGCTAGATCCCAGAAGCAATTTGAGCTTCCTGAATGGTACTAATGGTAGAAGAAGCTCTTCAACACACCTTTACTTCAGCTGATGGTTGCATTAACAAATCCTCTATGAAACATACTCGCTGATGCCCATGATACTCTGCTCTTTTTGAGTCATGTAAGTGGGCTCAGCTGTCTTTGAGTCACTGCATTCCCAGTACCCTTTGTACCCTTTCCCTTTTTGCAGACTGTTCTTGCTAATCACAGGACATTCAAGACAGGGCTCTCACCACTGGCTTTTTAACTTCAGGTTTTGAGAGTTGTTTCCCTCAGTCCTTTAAACACTGCTTTTTCAACTGGTAAATTGAGACATACTAATATGCTCTGACTGAGTTATAGGTGTGCTGAGCTATTCATCCTTCCAAGTGGTCTGGTAGATACCAAGGCAGTCAGAGTCCATCAGTAGATTTTGCCTCTGGTTATAAACAAACTTACCATTCTACTTAGATGCAGCATACAAACTATCATTTTTCACCTGTGCCATGGCCTGGAAAAACCAAGAAATATTGTGTTTAGAGCATTAGTTATCAAATGTCTTTTAACTATGGAGCTGCAATGTATGAATCAGGTTAAAAGTGAATCTGCTTTCTTAATACCACTGAAATGCAAGCTTAAAAATATTTAAGATGGTAAATTTTATGTTATGTGCATTTTACCACAATTTAAAATTCTTTAAAAGGTGAATCTGCTTTGAGCAATATGGCAGCCAGGTAGTGAAAAATTGGCATCTCTTTCAGCACCCTCTGAGGACTTCAGGGAACACAGCTGAGAAAGCACTGCTTTAGAGCAAGAATTGGAAGCCTCATTCTCCCTTTGGGCTCTGGTGTTTGCAATAGTGGGTCAATCTGGGAAGACCGCCTTTAGCAACTCTGCAATGGAGCAGAGTGGTTCCTGTACCTTCCCAGTGGATATGTTTACTCTTCCTGACAGTGTGTACTCTATCAGCCTCCTTGAGCACTCAGTGCCAATATAACTCATCCCTGCCTTTCCCTCCCCAACATGTAGAAAAATCCCATATCATAAATATGTATAAATATTTAGTGAAAAGGTTTTTCATTACCATGCACCATATATATACAGTATGGTGTGTGTATACACACACACACACACACACACAGTATGGTATATATATACATACACACACACAGGATGGTATATATATGGTATATATATAACATATATATATATCTATATTGCACAAGATAAAATAGTCAATCTTTTTTAAGGGTATAAAATTAAAGGGGAAAAAAAGCCTCTTTCTGCCCATTTCTAGTCCTATGCCTCCCCAACTGATAACAATGTTGTGTTTTTTGTATCTATATGTCTTTCCAGAAAAATCTCTGCACATAAAACCAACTACCTAAAGTACAGTCCATTTTACACATGCGATCTTGCAGTTTTCTCTTTTTACTTAATAACATGTCTTGGTAATCACTCCATATCATCACTCAGCATTCTACATCAGGCTTTGTAACAGCTGAATAGTATTTCACTGAATGGTTGTGCCATTTTATTTAATTAATCCTCCAGCAGTAACATTTAGGTTGCTTCCAGTTTGTTTGAGTAACAAAGAATTTGAAACATGTTCAATATTTAGAAAATACATTAACTCAACTTTATTGTATGCTATAGTATGATGTAGTCTTTTAAAAGTGATGTAAAGCACATTCAATGCCATGGCAAAGTATTCACTATGTCTTTTTACTGGAATAATAAGTTACAAGTTGGTTTGAATAGTTTTTACTGTGCTGGGTAAAATCTATGAGCATGCATGCATAAAACAGGTATGAAACAATGTGCACTAAACTGTTAAGCTCTTAACAGAGGTTCTTTCTAGGTAGTTAATGACAGAGTTTCAAGTATTTTTCTCCATTTTGCATAAGCATATTTTCTAAGTACTTAACACTAGATGTATATTGCTTCAGTAACAACAACAAAAGATTCACCAGTACCCTGTGGTACTGCAGCCACACTCTCCTGTCCCTACTGTACTCATGTCACTCTACTTATGGTGAAGAAATAGGTAGCCATAACCAACTGTAGGGGAGGAAAAATAATTTTCCCTCTACCCTTCCAGATTCTTGGCTGAGACCCTTCTGTAATAAAAGACAGATTAACAGGAGAAAAACAAGCAGAAGTTTAATAGCATGTATACCTCCCACATACAGAAGAGACCCAGGAAAGCTGAAAAACTTCCCCAAATGACCCAAGCCACCACCTTAAATACCATCTGCAGCCAAAGACAAAAGATGTTGAGGAAGGGAATGGAGAGCTGGTTATGGGAGGTTACCAGGAAAAGCACTGTAAACAAGGATAAGGTTATTATGCACATTTAACTCATTGCTTTCCCCACTGATAAGAGTTTCTAGAGATTTGGTCATCTTCCTCTTTCTGGTACAGAAAGAGAGACACCCTTACAAGGGGGAGGTTTGTAAAATTAATATAAATGTCCCTTACAAAAGAGCAACTTTTTTCCTCAGTTTTCAGAGCTTTTCCTGTGACTGCTGTTTCTTAAAAATAATTAGCTCAAGATAATCCTTACACCAAAGAGGCATATGTGGTGGTGGCATATTCTGCTCCCCTTCACAGTGAACCTGGGTCTTACATTATGTGAGCTCCCAGTCCAACCAGTGAGAGAACAAAAGGCATCCACACCAGAGAAGCCAGAGACCAGTGCAGGGGAAGTAGGAACTGACAGCTCTTTGAGACTCAGACATACAGTGCTAAGGGGGACCTAGCAGGGAGAGCAGTCATCGAGGAGTAAAACAAAAGTTGGCGAAAGCTTCAAGGAGTAAGTAAATTGGGCTGAGTATGGAAGAAAAGTAGGATTTATACAAAAGCCAACAGGAGGAGGGTGGGACTTATTCAAGTCCTGACAATAGTTGATAAGGCAGCAGCAGTAGGATCTACTGTTTTGTCATATGGACTGGTTTATTAGCTAGTCATCAGTGATGTGGTAAGTGACTGAGATCATGTGCTCTGTAATCTGACACACTGGGTTCAAATTTGAGCTCTATCATTTACTGGATATTTGCCAAGGTATGTTAGTTAACCTTTCCAGCTCTTAGTTTCCTTGTCCAAGGGACAATGGGAATTATAACAGTGCGTACTTCATCAGGTCACTGTGAAGGTTAATTGAAATGATAGATATTGATAAGAACCAAAATTCAGAATGCCAGGGTGGCTCAGTTGGTTGAGTATTCTACTCTTGATTTTGGCTCAGGTCATGATCTCAGGGTCTTGGGATAGAGCCTTATGTCAGGTTTTGTGCTCAGTAGGGCATCTGCTGGAGATTGTCTCCCTCCAACTCTGCCCCTTCCCCTACTCCTTCACATTTTCTCTCTCTCTTTCAAATAAATATTCTTAAAAAAAAAAACAAAATTAAAGCAAGTAAATTTGAAGATCTAATTGGCTTTGTTAATCCGTCATGAATCAGGCAGCATCCCATCTAGCAAGTAGAGGGGAACTCCAAGTTGTATAAAATGGAAGTTTTTTTTATAAGAAGGATGCGGGTGGGGGGGGCCTAAGAAAGTTATTAGCAAAAGAAAAGGTTTGTCCCAGGCAAGGTCACTTCCCTTAGAAGGAAGAACAGGAGATCTTATCATGCAGGTTACCTCATCTTCCTTTGGAGGATGGAGGGAGCCCACCTGGCAGATTATTTCATTGGAAGGGATCAAAAAATTCCTGGCTACTTGGTTAAGACTGTATTTCTGGGAGAGATTGAAACTACAATTAAATTAGGTTTTAAGCTTTGGTTTGATGATTTGACTTAAGTGACACCATTTTGTGCCTTTGGTTTTCTTTTCAACAATATAATACTATATAGCACATTGCCTGATTGGCACATAATGAAGGTTCAACATTTGGTAGATATAATTAGTATTGATTCTAGTAAAAAATATGTCATAACATTTAAAGGCTTGGCCTAACAGTATTGATGAAATCATGTGCAGGATGTGCATAATTTTCAGAAGCAGATGGTTTTCCAAGGTCTCTGGCATGAGGTGTCAGAAAACACTATAGCCTATGGAACCCAAACAGTTATCGGAAGTTTTTTTTTTTTTTTTTTCAATTAGCCAACATATACTACATCATTAGTTTTTGATGTGGTGTTCAACAATTCATTAGTTGTATATAACAGCTGGTAAACTTTTAAATGAAAGAAGAGAATCGTGTATAGGATGGTAGTTTAAAACATTGGCTTTGGACTCAGGAAGGTTCAAGTCCCTGCTCTGACACATGAATCATGTGATGTTGGCCAAGTTCCTCTTTAATTCTAGGCCTCAGTTTCCTCATCTGAAAATGGGATTAATGATGCTATCTACCTCATAGGGTTGTTAATATTAAGATTCATTGAGAGGGCACCTGGGTGGCTCAGTGGGTTAAGCCTCTGCCTTCGGCTCAGGTCATGATCCCAGGGTCCTGGGATCGAGCCCCGCATTGGGCTCTCTGCTCAGCAGGGAGCCTGCTTCCTCCTCTCTCTCTGCCTGCCTCTCTGCCTACTTGTGATCTCCATCTGTCAAATAAATAAAATCTTAAAAAAAAAGATTCATTGAGATGAGACAGGCAAATTGCTCAGTGCCTGCTATTCAGTTTATGCTCAAGTCATTCATGGAACAAATATTTGTCAAGCATTTGTAGTGTGCTGAGCTTTGTGCTTAGACACTGGACTACATTGCTGAATGAGACAAATGGGGAAGTTTCTCTTAAGTTTTCAGTAAATGAGAGCCTACCATTACTACTACTATATAGATAGTCCTTGCTATCTGACCTTTCACTATCTGGACAATCACTATAACAAGTTACAAAAATGTTTATCTAAAATTCTCTATTCATATTGAAAGCCCTCAAATGAAACAGTTGAGCCATATGGAAGTCCCATCTGAAGGACATAGAATGTACCCCTCTCTGAATAAATGGCATCTTGTGTTTCAACTGATGTAAAGCATTATATGAAATATATCACTATCATTTCCCCCACATTTTTCCTAAGACTTTACCCCTCTGTGAGTTCCAGTATTTGCTTATGTAAGGTGCTTGAGGATACTATCAACCAGGGTCCATGGGGAAAGCATCTTGAGAGTCTTGAACATATCATTCCATTGTTTATTTGAATTATAGTATATGTTCATTGCAGCTTAAAAAGGAAATATTTGTTTCTGAGATTGTAAATTATTGTATACCATTGTATAATTATACCATTGTATAATTGTAAATTATTGTATACCAAACATAAAATTACTTATTGAGCTTATAAAGTGTTACCTAGTTAGATATTGACATTTTAAATGCTTTATATTATTAACAAATACTTTGTGAATTGATATATGGTTATTTAAGAGTGTTTAAGTAATAATTAGGAGTGTTTTAGAAATATTTAATATTGGTTGGTGCTTTGGATGAATTGGGAATGTATTGTTATTTTCCCATTCAAAGCAATGAAATATAAGGTAGCACTTTATGTTAATTCACCATATAACATGGCCTGAATAATGTTTTACATTTCAATATGCAGGGGTATCTGTACTACAACCACTACTACAATGTTGCCTCCACCCACTAACTAGTGCTGAGAAAGTAGTAATTGTTACCTACTACCCTCCACCAACTACTGACCTCAGCATTACATTTAGTTCTTTACAGAAGCTAATGCTGCTTTCTTCCTCTTTTTTATTTGAGTATGGTTATGCACTTTGGTGTGGAGCCTAGTCCTCAAAGTGAGGGATCTGGACCTTGTTATGGCTGATGTCCAAGGAAGGCTGCTTAAGGATAATGTTTACAACTCTGGCTATATCTTTTTGTGGCACTGAGGCTGTGCTAGGAAGACAGCAATGCCCAGAGCCAACGGTGTTTAGCAATGGGGAAGGAAACTTCACATGGAAATGTAACCAAGATGTCCTTCTTCAAGTTACCAGCCTGTTCTCTCTCTCTCTCTCTCTCTCTCTCTCTCTGTGTGTGTGTTTATAAGGATGTTAGCTCCTGGGGTACTGTAAAGGTCTGTGGTTGTTTTGGGAGGCATTGATAAGCACCTGAGTGGACAGATGTAGACCACAATTCTAGTTTTACTACTGATTAAAAATGTTTTAAAGGAACCTATTCCTGATGAACGGACCAGAAACATGTCCCCTAGTTAAAGAAGTATGGCAAAACACTGTACACAGTATCTTATGGAGATGTGGTCAACATATGAAAGACCCCAAGTCGTCCTGCAGTAAAGAAACCTGATTACTCTTTGCTTACAAGAATTCTCCCATATAATTTTGATTCACAGAATTATCACCTGTGTGGCAGCCCACTGAACAATATTCCAGAACACGTTTTAGAAACACCGTCCTATGTCGTTCTAGAATGAGATATAATAACTGTTAAACTTCCTGATCTGCCCATTATTGTCTTACTTCCACCCCCTCTTTCCTCATGCTTCTCTTCCCGCACCCTGCTCTTCCAAATCTCCTTGCCTCTCTCTCCTCACTTCCCTTCCACACACACTGACACATTACTAAGGAATTTGACTGTCACCAAAAGCATTTCAAGAATATTTTTTGTATCAGGAACAATGCCAAGGGCTGTCAAAAGGTGAAAAAAAATATACCCTTCCCCTCAAGAGCTGTTAGTAGATCTTATATCTGGGTTGGCTGGATATACAGATTCTTCATAACATAAATAATCTATATGCAAGCAAATGGCTGAACACATGGCATGTTCATAGAGGGGATGAGGAATAGATAGTGAATTATAGCTACACCTTTTTCAGTACCAACAACTTGCCAAATACAACTCAGCAGGGGAAGAAGAAACACAATTGTTATTCCCTGTATAATATATGCCATTGTACAGCCAGTGCTGTACTCTCAGAGGGACATTGTGCAATTTTCAGATTTTATCACGTGCTGCCTCCTTTGGAAAGCTGCACAAGAATTAGGGAGTTTGGTTTCCACTGCCAGCTCAGCCATATATTTGCTGTGAGAACTCAAACAAGCCACTTGGCTTCTCTGGGCCTCAGAGAAGGTTGCATTAGATGACCTGGAGTGGCCTTTCCCTTCCTGGTCTGAAATTCTGTGATTGCTCTGATGAAATTGCTGCCCCCTTGGTGGTGGCTTTGGGTGAAGAGAGGTAGGGGATGTAGCAGAGATACTTCCCTTCAATACCTATTGCTGGTTTTCAAAAGTCCCTGGCCAAATGTCTTTGGGAAGGAAGAGAAAGATAGATTTGTAAGTGAAAGCTCATTGTGGGTGGGTGTGTGTTTGTGTGTCCATCTTGATACTTTTCACCCTCCCCCAAACTACAACATTGTTCTGCTCAATGAATATTTGAATTTGAAGCACATTTGTTCAGTTCTCATTTACATTCTGGGAGTGTGCTAGTCAAGAGAACAATGTGTGACAATTGAATAACCATAGCAATCACTTATCTAGAACTTAGACATAGTCAGGGCTCCGGGAGAAGAACCTAAGAAGCATTATCTCACTCAAGCCTCACGACAATCCTGTAAGGAAAGTAAATTCTAATTATTCTTATCTTACATTACAAAGCTTAGAAAACTAAGCTTTGGAGAGATTCCATTACTTGCCCAAGGTCATACAAGTTATTGGACGAGCAGCTTTCGCACATAACCAGACTGATCACAGAGCTCTTAACTAGCATGTTTTTCTTTTAACTAGATAAAACAGGTGGCCTGGAAAATAATCAGTTATGAAGAAGGGAGGGATGGAAGGAGGGAAGCAGAACCACTTTCCCAGGTTGGGTGAGCCCTGGGTTTGGCAAATGTTTTCTGTCTTACGCTGACTTTGTGTAGAGGCATTGGATTCAGTGAAGACCAGTCTCCCTACGACATTTAGCACTCCCTTCCACCTCTGTTGGAAACTGTACTCCCAGGGAGGCTGATGGGAGAAAAGTGGAAAGGCTTCTGTAGTGGCCACATCAGGAGGCTTGTCGCAGTACTATCTGTACACATGACTGGCCAAGAGCTAAATCCTGAAAGATGAGGAACTTGTCCTTAGCATTTTTCTGTGCTCCTTTCAGGGTCCTTGTCCCTCTCTCCTCAGCATCTATTAGAAACCTTGTGTGCATATACCACCTCTGGGATCCCAGGTCTCTTCATACTGGCACTACCATCCTCAAAGTGCCATACTCAACAGTTTCCAGTGCTCCGGATCTATTCATCCTCATCCTCCAGTTGAAATCTGATCCTGATAATAGCCAACATTTATTAATTATTTTCTATGTGTGGGGCTCTGTTCCAAGCATTTACATGCAGTATCTCATTTAACTCATACAAGCCTGTTGGCAGGCACTTTTATTGTGTCCACTTGACAGGGAGGATGCTGAAGTTCAGAGTTTAACTTGTTCAAGGTCAGTCACCCAACTGGTAAGTTGCTGAGAAAAAACTCACACCCAGGTTTTTGTAACACAAAAATCCATGCTCATGGATGTCCACTAGTCCATATTACCTCAGAAAAAGCATGTTAATACCCTAGATCCCCAGTCTGCCTGGTTGGATGTTGCTTTCCCATCTGAGGAAGTAACTTCATGACACATTTTTTTTTCTTTACAGGGTGATCACACTGCAAATAATCTCCTTTCAATGTCTTTGTTCTGTTGCACAGACCCTATAGGATACACACAATTTAAGATTCCTCAGGACTTATTTTTTAAGTATCTCTCATTTTTCCATTTCTCTCTTCAATTCATGTCACCCAAATTCAGCACATTTTTCTAGCTGCCTCCTGAGTTTACATTCATACATGATCCCCACTGTGCCCTAACTTGGTTAGTTTGAACTTTGAGGACTGTTAAAAGTCTCTTAATCTTGCCCTGATATTTTTTCTGTTGCTCTTTCATCATTGTTCTCTCAACAAGAACTGCATGCCATCTTCCCTTACAATTCTCTTACTGGCTTCTCTATTTCCTCATTGCCACACAGAGGTAGATTCATTTGTTCCATACTTTCCTTGTGATCATAGTCTCTGCCTCCAGCAGAAGGTTTTCCCTAGTACTCTTAGCTACAAGCAAAAGTAGGTTTGGGGAGTGACTGAGATCTGCGGGGGCCTCTAAAATACATTTTGACTTAAAATCACACCATTTTTTGCTAAAACTCCAGGATTTGAATGGACTAAGCTGGTTTAGAAGCCTCTAAAAGGTCTCAAATCTGCTATTTAACGGGGAGAAGGTAAATTTGATACTTGAGCATTATTCAAATATAGTAAAGTAAATCACCTGCTACTCTGAGACAAAGTTAGGATAAAACTTGGTAGCTTTTTTAAAATGATCTTCTTATTCTTTGGTTGGATCTTCCCAATACCATAATGAATGCAGATATTGAAGACAAACACATAGCTAACAGTGTATACAAATTGATGCTGTGAAAAATGAGCTATATTGTGGGCAAGGTCCCACTTTTCCTCAGTACATAGCTTCACAATATTTTATAAGTAGCAATTCTAGTTCTCTGGATAAAGGGCTAGTAAGTAGGAAATTTGAGGACAGGTTGAGCATAAGGGAAAAAGAGCATCTTTCCTTTTTTCGTGGATACCAATCACACCTTCCTGGTCTGATTTTCCCATATCAGATGGTCTTTAAATTCTCTCTGTATGTTCGATATCTGTGCAATGTGCCTATTGCTTCGCACATACTAGAGGTTTGGTAAACAGTGGTTGTTTAAGTGAATGAGCAGATTTGGGCAGCAGTTGTATGTTGATTGCTTGTTCTGGATTCATCATTCAATGTGCTAGCTATGCTGTTCTTACCAGGGACTCATTGGGGCCAGTACACCCAAACCCTAGGTAGAGTAAATCACTTCACGTGGTATGGAAATGCAGGAGGTTTAGTATGGTTCTAGTAAACCAAAACTTCCTCCTGCCTTCAGTACCCTTCAAACCCATCTCCAAATACTACCATATTGGGGATTAGGGCTTCAACATATGAATTCTGTGGGGGGTGCTATTCAGTCTATAGCAATATCTAGTAGAAAAGACTGAAATTTATATAACTTCTTCTGTTTTATAATAAAATCAGAGATAACAAAATAATTTCAGTCTTGAAACAAATCACTTTGGGCTATGACATTGCCCATTGGGGATATTTTTCCTTTTCCTCTGCCCAGGGGTAATTGAAGTGAGGTTTATGAAGCACTGCTAAGGATGCATAAGCTGCTCCAGTCTGAATGGCGCCACTTGAAGTTGTGCCATGAAGAAGACTTAAGGTCTGCAAAGTTGTTAGGAGTAGGCTATGTGTGCATGTGAATTAAAGAAATAGAAATGAGTGTGATAAGGCTGAGAAGAGGAAAGCACCGAAGGAAAAGAAGGGGCAGAACTGAGAACTGAGAAGCTGGGAGCCTTGATCCTATTCCTCAGTTTCAGTTTGTTGAGGGGAAGGCTGGCCTTCCTGTGACCTCTTTCCCAACTGACTTCCTGATGGAAGCATAGACTATTAGCTGTACTTCTAAGATGTCCTCAGATGAGTTTTAGGGAAATAGGTTGATCACTGGATCTCAACAGTTTTTGTTTCTGACAGTAGGAATGGGGAGCATTGGACAAGAATTCTGATTCAGTAACCTTGTTTAAACTTTCTACAAGGCACATGTGGTCAATGTCATGGAAAGTTTTTCTTCCTCCCCTCCATATTTAGAAAGCAATATGTAATGAGCTCACATTCCTTCCTTTACACCATGTAAGTCACAATTAACTACAACTTAAAAGGTGTTCTCCATCCATTAGTGTATAGGATTTCCTGAGTTTTGCTTTAAAATCTTCCTTGTAGGTACTCTGGCCTATCTCCCAACTCACTCTACTTCCTTAATTTGTCCAGTTTTCACATTCACTTCCTTTCTGTCCCTTAACTCCCTTTCAGTACTTTCATAGACACCTTCCCCTTTAGTACCCTGTATATTTAAGAAGACTTCTTGCTCACCTCAGAGTGTTTACTCTGACCTTCCCAACCCAAACCAGTTTCTTGTAAGTTTCATTCACTAAAAATAATTAAAACTAGATATATGGTACCTTGTCCACAACAAATATTACATTAGTTTATGAATGAACTGCTTCCTTCATAAAAACCAATTAAAAATAAAATTAAATAAATAAAAATTGATTCATTCTCTTAGCAATAGTATTAACAATAGCAAGGACAGCCACCATTCATTGAGCACCTATGGTATTACATTTCTTTTCATATTCAATCATGCAAACAACCTTTATGTCAGGTATTGGTATTCTTATTTCAGAGTTGATGAAATCAAGGCTCAGGGAGATGAGATTTGCTCATGGTTTCTGCTAGAAATAGTCCTCTACTCAAAAACATCTCTGTTGTTAACTTGGTACAGAGTCATTCCTTGGGTATATAATTAAAACGTTTATATTCTTGAGATAAGTAACCTGTTAGTTTCTTTCCAGGCAGCGAAGTGTAGTAATTGAAAGCACAAGTCATGGGACTGGACAGATTTGGGTTTGATTCATGGCTCTGTTGGGTGACCTTGGAAAAATCACTTTAACTCTTGATCTTTGTAAAATAAGGACAATAATTTCCATGTAATAGTGTTATTCTAAGAATTAAATAAGATGGTATCTGTAAAGTGCTAACAGAGTTAAGTGTTCAATAAATGACAGCTTGTCATTAAAATCTAAGATTTGGGTTGTAAATGATACAGATCCTGCCAAATAAAGAGCTGAGATTAACTTCTAGCTAGAGAAAAAGTTAATGCATTTTGGAAAAAAACATCAGGACTCCTGGGAGAACTTTGAAAAGATTTCATAGTTAAATACTGTGTTCTTTTCCTTATGGAATGAGGCAATATGTTTAGAAAACAATTTGACTTGGTTTATCTTGCGGCATAATTTAAGTAAAGCCCAGTTGAGTCATGGTACCATCTCTCCCAGTGTTATAATCAAAGGAAAACAAGTCCCACACCAAACTAATCAAATAGTAGTTGATATCTTCACAACAAACTCTTTCTAAAGTCAAAGTGCCCAGAACAGAGCACATTGATAAGGAACAGAGAGAGTTCTTCAAAATCTCTTTGGCTATTTCCTGCTCTTGCATTTTCCACACACTACAGCTGCCCCCAGGTCCCATTTCTCCTCAGCTCTATCTCCCTAAATCTTTCTCCCAAATGAAGCCCATGGAGACACTTGTCTTTCTGTTCTCCCCCACCCCTCTTCCCTAGATCAGTTCTTTGTTGTATATTTTCCTTTACCTAAATTTCGGAATCAAAAAGAAGAGGTAAGAACATGCTCTTAATGGCTTGACCATAGTTAGGGAGTGTAAGCATTTGCGTGGGGAGTGCCCAGGGAAGTATAGTTTGGGTGGTAGATTGTGAACACTTATCATTTAATGGCCTCTAGATTTGGAACAATTTAAGTCTATTGAAATTAACATTTATTAAAAATATGGCTCCTCAGACCAAAGAGTACTTTTTTTTCTCTTTTGGATATGAATTTAGCCATTCAGATATGTAATACTGACCTTTAGAACTGTTCTGATTGGTAGGTATTTATGTTTTATAGAAAAGCATATTTACCTTATATAGTTCAGTACCAAAAAAAAAAAAAATCTCAAAACCCAGGTTCCAGAGTTATGGTGGTTGGGGAAAATATTAAGATGGGTTTTATAATCAGAAGATAATAAGATTTGTCTTCACAAGAAGATAATAAGATGGTAAGAAATTTGGAAATCTCTGATGTGCTTCCAAACTTACATATGATCTCATTCAGTCCTCCTGATGCCCTGTAAGGTGGGTGTAGTTAACTCCATTCTGCAAGTGAGGAAACTAAGACTTCTGGATGGAAATGAAGTCTGCTGTCTAATGTCACTAAGTTTAGAAGGGATGAAGTTGCGGCTTGGTCCCAGAGATGTATAATTCCAGAGTGACAAGAGGAATAAAGCAAAGTTGCCCATATAGTTTTTCTCCCTCTCTCTCCCATCTTCGTCCCCCTTTCCTCCCCCTTTTCTTACTCCTTTCCCTTCTCCTCCTCCCCTTTTCTCCTTCCCTTCTCCCCCTTCCCTTTACTCACCTTCCCTTCTTCCTCTCCTCCTCCTGCTTTAGAAAATACAGTCCAATCTGAAAGAAGTAGACTGAAAATTGGTATGGTTATATGAAGGCCAAACAGTTATAGAGCTTGCAGATAACATTGCTCTGGAAAGAATGGAAGAAAAAGAGAGTGATTAAGGAACATAGGAAATAGCAAAACTTGTCCAAATGACAAAATCATAAAGATGGATGCTACTATACAACCATTTATGTACTTGCTACTGAGTGTAAGAAATAAAACATTAACAATACCTTTGAAGCCCCTATATAACCCTGCTGCCATCTCAGGAATAGACACTGTACTGAATTTGTCTTTTTCATCATTCCTCCCTGCCAAAAAAACAGATAGATGCCAATGGGAAATTTAAGGATACCAAAGAGAATGGGCAGAGAGGTAGAGTAGATGAGTACCCTCAATGTGGAATTTAGAGGGGAGAGAGATACAAAAAGGAAGGCGGTCCAAGTTTGAATGCCTCCATACATCAAACACTATAATATATATATATAAATAAAACTTCAACTATACTAATAGTTTATCCACATATTGCTTATCTCACAATCCTATAAAAAAGCTATGTTCATCATTATTTTATAGATTTTCATTCAATTCTTCAGACATAAAAATGTCTGAAGCCCAGTTGAGTCATGGCCCCATCTGTAAAGTTACATGCCAAGTACTTGCTAGTGTGAAGAAACTGACATTCAGAGAGACCCTGAGAGATTACTTGTTACTGTATGGCAGAGCCAAGCCTTGAACCAAAGTCTAAATGGATCTAAAACCCAGTTTCAATATCTACTGAAGTTTTAAAGTTGAGAAAATAGGATTCAAGCAATTCCCGGTGCTAGTTTTCCTGGAGTCACATACAACTCCCTAATACCATGTGTAATCCTAGTGATGGGAATTTTTTGGCCCTGGTTGACAGGAACTCATTTCTCTTACTGTTTTGTTGGAGGTTAGGATAAATATTATGGAATGACAGAGATGTGGATCCCTATAAAATGAGCAAAAAGGCTGAGAAAGTAGATGATTCATTAGTGATGAGGAAGGTAAACAGATGAAGGGTATATAAAGGATTTTTGAGAAAATGGTATACAATGCCTGTGGGAAATTTTGTGAGCTTTGGCAACTAGACAGATTGTAAATATGAAAATACTTAAGTGATACAGTTAACTTGGAACTTTACACTACTCCCACATCTGCTCTTTCATTAGAGCTTCACAGATTGTTCTATTGATTTCCCCATCAATGTGCTCTTTCTAAATACAGGACATTATTACTAAAGAACATGTCTCACTGTCCCAGTTCTTCTACAGATTTTTAGGCCTTACCAATTCTCCATTTCCATGCATGCTCCACATCTGACCAAGCTCATTTGGAGGATCTTGAAGGAGAGAAATTCCTATTTCTTCTGTCTTCTTTGTGCAGCTTCAGACTCTTAATTCCATAACCCCAAATTCTGGCTTGGCAACTTTAATAACCTTCCTTCTTATTGTAAAAGTGGGAAATTGTAAAATAATCATGGACCATTATTAGCTGTAATTAATATTATCTTGTTGCCTGGGAAGTGAATACAGAGTGGCAGCCATTACAGCAAACCCTCCTGGGAGAAACCAATAGGAAGCTGAAGAAGCCTTCATTCTACTGAGGAGAGAAAATTCCAGAAATTGGAACAAGTGTGGAGACAGAGGTGATTAGGGCAGAAAGCTCTCCTTTCAGGAACCAAATGACAAAGAATTTCAAGTGGGAGTGATAGAAAGTAGGTCCAGCAGGCTCCTTTGGCCTAGACATCTCCTCAGGGAGTGCTGAATGGAGGTTTTTAGTGAAGGGATCAAGGTGGAAGAGTTTGATCCATAAGTGAAGCCCGTGGTTACCATGAGTGGTTCAGGGCTCTCAAATTCTTCCCCCAAAGGAACCCTATAGGCAGAACCAATAACCTCTCCCATGCCACCCCCAACATTATGTTCCATAAGATTGGTGACTAAGTCCAAAGTGAGTCTCAAATAGAACATGTATTTGAAATCTACTGTTTTCTTTTAAAATTTATGTGAATCTGGCATTCTATGTCTTGTTTATTTCATTTTAATTTTATTCCCCTTTAGCCTCCTACCCCCCTTCACATTTTCTTCCCCCAACATATGTAACCATGCTCATGTGTTTTTGGGTATCTCTTTATTTGAATGTACTATTCCAAATGTATTGTTTTACATGCATGCATTTTAATTTATGTAAATGATATTTATTATATATCTTCTTTTCATTATTATACTTTCTCTTCTCTCAAGATTTTGTATGGAAGAGCCATCCATGCTCTTTGTATGCCTCTGACCTGATGCTACTCACTAGAACATTACACTCCAGAATGTACATCCATCATATTTTACCTCTCTACTTTCCCAGGAATGAACATTCAAATAGCTGCCAGTTCCCTCCCTCCTTGGGCATAGATGCAGGGAACATCTTTGTGCATGTCCCCATATGGACCCATGTGAAAATTCATGTGGAGTATATACCAGGAAGAGAATTGCTGGGCTATAAAATATGTGTTTTTATCATTAGATTAAGTTGTGCCAGATTGTTCTCCAGAATGACTGCACCAGCTTTGACTCCCACCAGCAGTGAAGGAGAGTTCGTTCCTTTTTACCCTCATCCCTTCCAATCCTTAGCAATATCCAAATTTCTGTTTTTCATCAGCCTGAGAAGTGTGAAGCGATAGTCCAGTGAATATTTTAATTTGCATATCTCCAATTATGAATGATTCATGTTTATATTAGATGACCAATCCCTGTGGAAGCTGATGCGTCAAGAAAGGTCAAGTTAATCTTGTTGTTTCTGGTTCCCCTCACACACCTGTACCTGCTCCCTGAGTTAGGCACATATCATTTGGGGGAGCACAGTTGGTTGCTGTGTGATCTTGGGAAGGTTGCTTCCTTCACTTGGTCTCTGTTTCCTCCTCTATAATGGAAGATTGGACTAGATAATCTCACAGAGCTCTTCAAGGTCTAACATTTTGTGATTCAATGATGTCATCTTGCACTATCAAACACTGTGCTAACTAGCCCTTCTGTGTGAAACACTCCCTCAACCGAAAAAATCCATTCAGTTCATTTTTCTATATAGTAGCAATTTACTCTCTGCTAACAGTCCATATCTTTCCCTCCCACTTCTCCCAACCAGGGAAGTAAACTGCCTCTTTACACTCTCTCTCTAGCATGTGAACAGAATGGCACCAATTTGTTCCTGCTGTTCTTTAGTCTCCCTCACAGCATTTGTTCAAATTACAGACCTATCAAACTTGGCTGTCCCCAGTCAGAACAAGAGGAAGATAAAAGACAAGCTTGAGTTCAACCACATGCTGCTGTAAATATGAAATGCACAAAGGGCTAATAATATGACATTATCATTTGACAGTCACATGGTACTCATCATTCTTGGCACCAAATAAGCATTATTTATGCCCTTATTTTGCAGGGGAACAGGGAAGAACAAGTAATTTGTAAGCCTTCCCTCATTTAGGCCATTAGGAAAGAAAATAAGCAAGCAAGAAAACTTTTTAAAGTCCCTTAAAATCAGTCATGATTTATTATGTTGAAATATGTGAAATTGCAATTTTTGTAGGCAAAAAACAAATATCAGAAAGTTCATATGGTTCAATCTCGTACATGTGGCATAACTAAAAACTCTCTTAAAAATCCCTAAGGAATCTTTGCAATGACGTGGATGGAACTAGAAGGTATTATGCTTAGCAAAATAAGTCAATCAGAGAAAGACAATTACCAAATGATCTCCCTGATATGAGGAAGTTGAGAGGCAACATGGGGGGGTTGGGGGGTAGGAAAAGAATAAACGAAACAAGATGGAATCGAGAGGGAGAAAAACCATAAGAGACTCTTAATCTCACAAAACAAACTGAGGGTTGCTGGGTGGGGGGGGAGGGGGGTAGGGAGAAGATGGTTGGGTTATGGACATTGGGTAAGGTAGGTGCTTTGGTGAGTGCTGTGAAGTGTGTAAACCTGGCGATTCACAGACCTGTACCCCTGGGGCTAATAATACATTATATGTTAATTTAAAAATTAAAAAAAAAATCCCCAAGGAATCGTTATCAGTGACTTCATTAATACTACCCTCAACCCTTTCCAAATAGGACTGACGTATACTCTTTGTCCAGTAAACAGGACTTAAATAGAGCAAGGCATCCTTCCCCCAGCTCACTTGACCATGGGCTGTCCCTTCCCTTGAATATTTTTGAATGTTTGCAGTCCATGCTGCTCACTGTGACACTGCCGGCCCACCCCCCAGCTGTTGTGTAAATTAAATGCAATGATGCCAGGTAAAATTGTTTATTTAGTTTTAAGGCACCAGGCATGTACAAGGAATGGGGAGGAGCTACTATTTAAGTATGTGTCAGGCGTGGTGCTTGGCATTTCTTTCTTTCTTTTTTTTTTAAGATTTTTATTTATTTATTTGACAGACAGAGATCACAAGTAGGCAGAGAGGCAGGCAGAGAGAGAGGAGAAAACAGGCTCCCCGCTGAGCAGAGAGCCTGATGTGGGGCTCCATCCCAGGACCTGAGATCATGACCTGAGCTAAAGGCAGAGGCTTAACCCACTGAACCACCCAAGTGCCCCATGGAAGTGCTTGGCATTTCACATGCCCCATCCCTTATAATCTTTGCAAATGTGTGAGAAAGTCACTTTAATGTTCATGTTATAAATGAGGAGTTTGGGGCAGACGTTAAATAACTTGCTAACAGTTGCACGGCTAGGTAGTACATGATAGAAATGGGACTGAAACTCAGATTTGTCTGACTCTAAAGTTTATGCTCTTTCCAATGCTGTGTTCTGCCTGTAATCACAGTCTTGAATAATTTCTAACAACTATATTTGTGGATATTACTTCAAAAACAACATAGAAAGTTTCTAAAAAGTGAGAGCTCTTGTACCTGAAATTGTTGCCTATTGTAATTATACACAGCACTTATTTTACAAATATTTCTTAAGCACCTATGTATGTCAAGCAAAACACCACCAACAAAACTTGTAAAAGCAACCTTAACTTACAAATACCTTTATGACTTGGCTTTTACTTTGCCCCTGTCCCCCCAGGTGGCTTTCTGCCATATATACCAGAACCTGTCACAATCTTCCCCAGTTCTTAGAACTTTCTCTTCCAGCTTCTGAAACATTCTTCCCTTCAGGCCAAGTGTTACTTCATCAGAGAGGCTTTCCTTAGCTACTCAAACCAATATAGAAGTCTCTGTTAACCCCTCTTTTCTACCCTTCTTTATTTTTCCCCATTTCACTTGTCATCATCAGATTTGTACAATGTCTACTTTGCTCAACACATATTCCCAGCTACCTAGAACAATCCCTGACACATAACAGATGTTTAATGTTTGTTGAATGAATGAGCAAATAATTTTCCTAGTTGAAGGAGATTACATGAGCCATCATCATTCTGATGAGTGAAACAAAATATATGTGATTGGTTTATTATATCACATTAGTAATACTGTCAGATAGCTTTTTTTAAGAGCTATTTTTTTCCTTACTGAAATACCTACACTCCAGCTTCTTCTTACTCTTTATATGGCTTCTCTTTTACCAGCTTCTCTAAGTAATACACTTGAATTACATGGTGTACTCATTATAGATGATGAGATCTCATCACACTCCCTCCCCCCAAATTCAGACACTGTGCCTAATTACTCTTTATAAAAAGCACACCTTTTAATATCTACAAAAGATACTTTTCTTTCAGGAGTTTCAAACCCTGGGTTATTGATTACTGACAGTTAGATTTCACAACAATCTATAAATAGGGAACTGAATGAACTTAATATGCCTATCGTCAGCCCAAGAGCAAAAAGTAGGAGGAAAGAGAGAGGGAGAGAACATTCTAAAGTCTTCCTCATTCTTCCAAAGGTCAGGGCTATAGACCAACACTGAGATACTCTACATGGGAGCTCAATAAAGAGTTACTCTGGGCTTGAAGGGAGTTGGGCATGCATTATGTGTGGGGCTTTTCTGGGAAAGGGAGGATCCAAAAAGTCATCTTTTACAGCCAGATCCAATCTTTGCAGACTAACAGTTTATTATAAAGATACTTAAACTTTGTATGTCTCTTCTGGCCCCATGAAGAGTGAGAAATAATGAAAGTCTTAGAATTTATAAAGTCTAGTTCTCTCTTCATATATAATGCAGGTACCTGCTACTTAGGTAATAGATTCCTTTCTTCCCTACTTTTCTTCCTTTTCCCTTACTTATATTCATCAATTGAAAGATCATTCAAACTTTCTTAAGATTTTATTTATTTATTTGAGAGTGAGCAAGAAAGCAGGAGCAGGGGCAGAGGCAGACGGAGAGGGAGAAGCAAACACCTTTGCCAAGCCAGGAACCTGACATGGGCCTTGATCCCAGGACTATGGGATCATAACCTGAGCCTAAGGCTGCCTGAGCCACCCAGGCTCTCCCCCATTCAAACTTTCAATAGCACACACATACTGATGACATAGACAAGGTTGATGGACATACTAAATTATTTGTTCACTCTGCCCTATATTCTATGTATAGAACATTCTCCATGATGATAAAGGTCAGGCAACAAAACCTTAGGGAAACCATTAAGTAATTTGATTTGTGAGTAACAAAATGATATCTTAGACAAAGCATGTATGATTAATGGTAGAAGTTGAGAAAAAGAAAGAATGAAGTGATTAGAGGGTTAGAAGCTACCCAAAGCTGTTAGTTGGAATGTATCTGGAGTTCGAAGTAATATCTTCTTGACTCTAACTGTAGCTAATAAACTTACTAACTATAAACTTCAGTTTATGGCATCAAATTCACAATTACACAATTGTCTTAAATTCCAGTTACCTGCCTCTTAACCTAGCATCAACAAAAACTCAAATCTTCTCACATGTAGTAGTTTAGCTTGTCTTTAAACATCTCCAAGTATTTAATTGTGAGGAAAGGGTGTAGCTTTGTTTTGAAAGAGGGTGGGAAGTAGTGGCATGAGTGCAACACAGTGAAGATAATGGTTATTACAGAGTAATTATATAATAGAGGAAGACTGAGGTTACTATCAAAGCAACATCCACCTCATTGTCCAAGTCCAGTGTCTTGCATTTGTAAGACAGACTACCAAGGAGTTACTTGCTTTGTTTCCCTCTGTGTCCCATGGTGACCATTTGCTGGATAGTATTTTCTGGGGATATGGACTCACAAATTAAATAGGGAAGCTTCCTTAAGTATATTGAAAAAAAAAGATTAGTATGCTTTGCCACTCATCTGACTCTTCTGAACCTCCTGATTCCATTATAACATTTTTATTAAAATATCAAAGGAAACTAACACTTTTTGAATGTCTACAAAGACAAAGGTATTGGGCTGACTGCTTTAAATATGTCATCTCATTTAATTCTCCAATAACCCTAGGAGATACCATTAAACTCATTTTTGGATGAGGAAACTCATGGACAGAGAGATTAGTAACTTGCTCAAAATCAAACCTCTAGGTAATATCAGACCTGGGAGTGAACCCAGGCATTTTGAATCTAAATCCCACACATTGTCTTTCCTATACACTCTCGTGTTAAGCAATTTGTCTCAATAGATTGAATGTTTAAAACATTATTTAAATGAATAAAAACTCCCAGGCACAATCAGAAAATTCATCATTACATTTTCAATGACTATTTAATCCAACCATGGTTTTTCTTCCAGGCTATAGACTATAATACTTCTTCCAACTCTAATTTTATAGATATATGCAGAATTCTGAGGGACTGCCAAGCAACTTGAAATCAAAATATTGAAAGTTGTAACTTTTCCCACCTAATAGCTTTGGAGCAATTGCAGTGACATAAATAAGTATAAATTTGCTAGGTAAGCTCTATATGAAGCTTCTTATTATCTCTATAATCCCACCTAATCAAAACCATTCCTCCCCAACCAATTCCAATATCATATAACATCAAAGTAAAATAAGGACATAACATTTTTACTAATGACTTGCTTGAAGTTAAGCTGTTTTCAGTTTTTTGTTGTAGGAGGTTTCTTAGAATGATTGCATATGTCTCCTTATTTTGTACTACTAGAGTCTTATGGTCTTATATAATAAAGATTTTTTTTAAATTATGATCTTTTCAGTTCACAAAGCAAAGTATATTCCCATCGGTTTTCTCACTTGACCCTTCCCGTAAGCCTGCTGTAGTAAATATGTGACTTGTCCAAGCTAACAGCCAGGTTTCCTCATTATCAGTCTTTTGGTATAGTTCTTCTGCCACACATCAAAATGAAGTCTGTGTAGATGATAGCTAATGTGTATTGAGAGCTCATTATATGCACTTTTTCCTAGTAATTTATGTGTAATATCTGGTTTAATTCTCAAACAATTCTCTAATGTAGGTACTGTCCTCTTTCTTATTTTATAGGTGAAAACTAAAGCACAGAGCGAATAGGTAACTTAATTATGATCACAGAGCAAATAAGTGGCAATGCTTGGATTTGAAACCAGGGAGATGGATTATAGCACCCAAGCATATTGAATGCTTAGTAAGGCAGGAGGATATATTTAAAGATTTTAGTAAGATTTTCATTAACAAATATTTAAAACAAAAATATGTAGATGCATATATAATTTTATACAGCTGTGATCATAATCTGCAGGTTTGCTTTTACCTTTTCTTTTTGCTTGCTCTCCCTTCTGTTTTATTTCTTTCCACAAGTAACCTACGTTACTCTTAGGATGCATCCTTCCATATTTTCTCATGCTCTTTCATATACACACATATATAGGATTTTGTTATTATTTACTGGGATTATGTTATACATTATTTTTGTATATTGTTTTTCTAAATCAAGGATACCTTTTAGAAATCTCTCCTAGTCATCTGAGGTAGTATTACTACATTAATTTTAATTGTTATATAACATTCTATGGAGTAGATAACAATTTATTCAGTCTTCCTTATTCTCTAATTTGCTTTTGCTTTTGTCAGTTTGTCAGTACAAGCAATGCTGCAATAAACATCCTTGTACATATGCCTTTATTACAATAGAAGAAATGGGACTACTGACTTAAGAAGCAAATTAATATTTTATTTTAATAGATGTTCCCAGATTGCTTTCCAAAATGGCTGTAATGTCACATTTACACCAGCAATATGTGGGTATTATTGGTCTTTAAACTTTGCCAGTATGATGGATTTAAAGTATTACCTCATTTTTACTTTGCTTTGCATTTCCCTGACTGCTGGTGAATCTTTTTGTCTTTACTCTTCTATGAATTGATTTTTCATTACCTTTACCCATTTTTCTATTGAGTGATTTGTCATTTTCATCCCAGTTTAAAAGAGCTCTTTGTTTTTGGATAGTAATCTTTCATCAGCATTATGAATTTTTGTTTATGATATTTTTGTGTATGATGTATTTTATCATATAGAAATTTTTAATTTTAAATGATCAAATATGTCTGTCTTTTGATCTTAAAGATTCTAGCTTTCCTAGATCTCTTGTATACTCTTTAGATTGTACCATGTAGTACCCTGGCTTTCTCAGTAGATATTCATTATATTATTACTACTGTATTGATACATAATTCACATATAAAATTCCATCCTTTAAGCTGTACATACAAAATGTTTTCAAAGTTCATCCACATTGTAGCGTGTATCAATACTTTATTCCTTCTTATGGGTGAATTAATATTCCACTGCGTGGATTTGTTAATCCATTCATCAATTGATGGATATTTGTGTTATATCTACTTTTTGGCTATTATGAACAATGCTCCTATGAATATATGTATACAAGTTTTTCTGTAAACATATGTTTTCAGTCCTTTTGAGTATATACCTAAAAGTAAAATTGCTAGGCCATATGGTAACTCTATGGTTAACAGTTTGAGGAACCGCCAAACTTTTCCAAAGCAGCTGGACCTTTGTACATTACCACCTACCACTAGTGTATGAGGATTCCAATTTTTCCACATCCTTGCTGACACTTGTTATTTTCTGTCTTCTTGACAAGCACACTTAGTAGATGTGAGGTGGTATCTCACTGTGATTTTGATTTGCATTTCACTGATGACAAAAGATGTTGAGCATCTTTTGATCTGTTTATCAACCATTTTTATATATTTTTTATAACTGTCTATTGAAATTATTTCATCATTTTAAAATTCTGTTGTCTTTTTATTATTGAGCTGTTTTCCCTGACACTCCCTAGCCTCAGGCAACCACTTTTGTATTCTGTATCTATGAACTTGAATTTTTTTTTTTAGATTCTACATATAATTGAAACCATATAATATTTTTCATTCTCTATCTGGTTTATTTCACTTACATAATGCCCTCAAGGTCTATCCCTGTTGTTGTAAATGACAAGATTTTCTTCTTTCTCATGGTTGAATAATATACTATTGTATAAATATACCACATATTCTTTATCCATTCATCAACTGATGGGCACTAAGGTTATTTCCAATGTCTTGGCTATATGAACACGGGAGTGAAGATATCTCTTTGATATGCTGTTTTCATTATTTTTAAAGGAATATACCTAGAAGTGGAATTGCTGAATCATATAGTAGTTCTATGTTCAATTTCTTAAGAAAACTCCATATTGTTTTCCATAGTGGCTGCACCAATTTACGTTCCTACCAATAGTGTAAAAAGGTTCTCACCTTCACATCTTCACCAGCACTTGTTGACTCTTGTCTTTTTCATGATAGCCATTTTGTCAGGTATGAGGTGATACCTCATTGTGGTTTTGCTTTGCATTTTCCTGATGACTAGTGATATTGAGTACCTTTTCATGTACCTGTTGGCATATTTTAAAATTTAATTTTAATTTTTATAAACATATAATATATTTATATCCCCAGGGGTACAGGTCTGTGAATCGCCAGGTTCACACACTTCACAGCACACACAATAGCACATACCCTCCCCAATGTCCATTACCCCAGGCCCCACACCCAACCCCCCTCCGCCCATCAACCCTCAGTTTGTTTTGTGAGATTAAGAGTCACTTATGGTTTGGCTCCCTCCCAATCCCATCTTGTTTCATTTACTCTTCTCCTACCCCCTTAACCCTCCATGTTGCATCTCCTCTCCCTCATATTAGGGAGATCATATGATAGTTGTCTTTCTCCGATTGACTTATTTTGCTAAGCCTGATACCCTATAGTTCCATCCACGTTGTCGCAAATGGCAAGATTTCATTTCTTTTGATGGCTGCATAGTATTCCATTGTGTATATATACCACTTCTTCTTTATCCGTTCATCTGTTGGTCGACATCTAGGTTCTTTCCAAAGTTTGGCTATTGTAGACATTGCTGCTATAAACATTTGGGTACACGTGCCCCTTCGGATCACTACATTTGTATCTTTAGGATAAATACCCAGTAGTGCAATTGCTGGGTCATAGGGTAGCTCTATTTTCAGCATTTTGAGGAACCTCCATGCTGTTTTCCAGAGTGGTTAAACCAGCTTGCATTCCCACCAACAGTGTAGGAGGGATCCCCTTTCTCCGCATCCTCGCCAGCATCTGTCATTTCCTGACTTGTTAATTTTAGCCATTCTGACTGGTGTGAGGTGATATCTCATTGTGGTTTTGATTTGTATTTCCCTGATCCCGAGGGATGTGGAGCACTTTTTCATGTGTCTGTTGGCCATCTGGATGTCTTCTTTGCAGAAATGTCTGTTCATGTCTTCTGCCCATTTCGTGATTGGATTATTTGTTCTTTGGGTGTTGAGTTTGCTAAGTTCTTTATAGATTTTGGACACTAGCCCTTTATCTGATATGTCATTTGCAAATATCTTCTCCCATTCTGTCAGTTGTCTTTTGGTTTTGTTAACTGTTTCCTTTGCTGTGCAAAAGCTTTTGATCTTGATGAAATCCCAACAGTTCATTTTTGCCCTTGCTTCCCTTGCCTTTGGTGATGTTCCTAGGAAGAAGTTGCTGCGGCTGAGGTTGAAGAGGTTGCTGCCTGTGTTCTCCTCAAGGATTTTGATGGATTCCTTTCTCACATTGAGGTCTTTCATCCATTTTGAGTCTATTTTCGTGTGTGATGTAAGGAAATGCTCCAATTTCATTTTTATGCATGTGGCTGTCCAATTTTCCCAACATCATTTATTGAAGAGGCTTTTTTCCGTTGGACATTCTTTCCTGCTTTGTCAAAGATTAGTTGACCATAGAGTTGAGGGTCTATTTCTGGGCTCTCTATTCTGTTCCATTGATCTATGTGTCTGTTTTTGTGCCAGTACCATGCTGTCTTGATGATGACAGCTTTGTAATAGAGGTTGAAGTCCAGAATTGTGATGCCACCAACTTTGGCTTTCTTTTTCAATATTCCCTGGGTTATTCGAGGTCTTTTCTGGTTCCATATAAATTTTAGGATTATTTGTTCCATTTCTTTGAAAAAAATGGATGGTACTTTGATAGGAATTGCATTAAATGTGTAGATTGCTTTAGGTAGCATAGACATTTTCACAATATTCATTCTTTCAATCCAGGAGCATGGAACATTTTTCAATTTCTTTGTGTCTTCCTCAATTTCTTTCATGAGTACTTTATAGTTTGCTGTGTATAGATTCTTAGCCTCTTTGGTTAGGTTTATTCCTAGGTATCTTATAGTTTTGGGTGCAATTGTAAATGGGATTGACTCCTTAATTTCTCTTTCTTCTGTCTTGCCATTGGTGTAGAGAAATGCAACTGATTTCTGTGCATTGATTTTATATCCTGACACTTTACTGAATTCCTGCCCAAGTTCTAGCAGTTTTGGAGTGGAGTCTTTTCGGTTTTCCACATATAGTATCATATCATCTCCAAAGAGTGATAGTTTGACTTCTTCTTTGCCGATTTGGATGCCTTTAATTTCCTTTTGTTGTCTGATTGCTGAGGCTAGGACTTCTAGTACTATGTTGAATAGCAGTGGTGATAATGGACATCCCTTCCGCGTTCCTGACCTTAGCGGAAAATCTTTCAGTTTTTCTCCATTGAGAATTATATTTGTGGTGGGTTTTTCATAGATGACTTTGATAATATTGAGGTATGTGCCCTCTATCCCTACACTTTGAAGAGTTTTGATCAGGAAGGGATGCTGTACTTTGTCAAATGCTTTTTCAGCATCTACTGAGAGTATCATATGGTTCTTGTTCTTTCTCTTATTAATGTGTTGTATCACATTGATTGATTTGCAGATGTTGAACCAACCTTGCAGCCCTGGAATAAATCCCACTTGGTCGTGGTGAATAATCCTTTTATTGTACTGTTGAATCCATTGGCTAGTGTTTTGGTGAGAATTTTTGCATCTGTGTTCATCAAGGATATTGGTCTCTAATTCTCTTTTTTGATGGGATCCTTGTCTGGTTTTGGGATCAAGGTGATGCTGGCCTCATAAAATGAGTTTGGAAGTTTTCCTTCCATTTCTATTTTTGGGAACAGTTTCAGGAGAATAGGAATTATTTCTTCTTTAAATGTTTGGTAGAATTCCCCCGGGAAGCCATCTGGCCCTGGGCTTTTGTTTGTTTGGAGATTTTTGATGACTGTTTCAATCTCCTTACTGGTTATGGGTCTGTTCAGGCTTTCTATTTCTTCCTGGTTCAGTTGTGGTAGTTTATATGTCTCTAGGAATGCATCCATTTCTTCCAGATTGTCAAATTTGTTGGCGTAGAGTTGCTCATAGTATGTTCTTATAATTGTCTGTATTTCTTTGGTGTTAGTTGGGATCTCTCCTCTTTTATTCATGATTTTATTTATTTGGGTCCTTTCTCTTTTCTTTTTGATAAGTCTGGCCTGGGGTTTATCAATCTTATTAATTCTTTCAAAGAACCAGCTCCTAGTTTCGTTGATTTGTTCTATTGTTTTGTTTTTTTTTTTGGTTTCTATTTCATTGATTTCTGCTCTGATCTTTATGATTTCTCTTCTCCTGCTGGGTTCAGCGTTTCTTTCTTGTTCTTTCTCTAGCTCCTTTAGGTGTAGGGTTAGGTTGTGTACGTGAGACCTTTCTTGTTTCTTGAGAAAGGCTTGTACCGCTATATATTTTCCTCTCAGGACTGCCTTTGCTGTGTCCCACAGATTTTGAACCGTTGTGTTTTCATTATCATTTGTTTCCATGAATTTTTTCAATTCTTCTTTAATTTCCTGGTTGACCCATTCATTCTTTAGAAGGATGCTGTTTAGTCTCCATGTGTTTGGGTTCTTTCCAAATTTCCTATTGTGATTGAATTCTAGCTTCAGAGCACTGTGGTCTGAAAATATCCAGGGAATGATCCCAATCTTTTGATACCAGTTGAGACCTGATTTAGGACCCAGGATGTGATCTATTCTGGAGAATGTTCCATGTGCACCAGAGAAGAATGTGTATTCTGTTGCTTTGGGATGAAATGTTCTGAATATATCTGTGATGTCCATCTGGTCCAGTGTGTCATTTAAGGCCTTTATTTCCTTGTTGATCTTTTGCTTGGATGATCTGTCCATTTCAGTGATGGGGGTTTTAAAGTCCCCTACTATTATTGTATTATTGTTGATGTGTTTCTTTGATTTTGTTATTAATTGGTTTATATAGTTGGCTGCTCCCACGTTAGGGGCATAGATGTTTAAAATTGTTAGATCTTCTTGTTGGACAGACCCTTTGAGTATGATATAGTGTCCTTCCTCATCTCTTATTTGTAGTCTTTGGCTTAAAATCTAATTGATCTGTTATAAGGATTGCCACCCCTGCTTTCTTCTGATGTCCATTAGCATGGTAAATTGTTTTCCACCCCCTCACTTTAAATCTGGAGGTGTCTTTGGGTCTAAAATGAGTTTCTTGTAGGCGACATATAGATGGGTTTTGTTTTTTTTATCCATTCTGATACCCTGTGTCTTTTGATTGGGGCATTTAGCCCATTAACATTCAGGGTAACTATTGAGAGATATGAATTTAGTGCCATTGTATTGCCTGTAAGGTGACTGTTATTGTATATTGTCTCTGTTCCTTTCTAATCTAGTACTTTTAGGGTCTCTCTTTGCTTAGAGGACCCCTTTCAATATTTCCTGTAGAGCTGGTTTGGTGTTTGCAAATTCTTTTAGTTTTTGTTTGTCCTGGAAGCTTTTAATCTCTCCTTCTATTGTCAATGATAGCCTAGCTGGATATAGTATTCTTGGCTGCATGTTTTTCTCGTTTAGTGCTCTGAATATATCATGCCAGCTCTTTCTGGCCTGCCAGGTCTCTGTGGATAAGTCTGCTGCCAATCTAATATTTTTACCATTGTATGTTACAGACTTCTTTTCCCGGGCTGCTTTCAGGATTTTCTCTTTGTCACTAAGACTTGTAAATTTTACTATTAGGTGATGGGGTGTGGACCTATTCTTGTTGATTTTGAGGGGGTTTCTCTGCAACTCCTGGATTTTGATGCTTGTTCCCTTTGCCATATTAGGGAAATTCTCTCCAATAATTCTCTCCAATATACCTTCTGCTCCCCTCTCTCTTTCTTCTTCTTCTGGAATCCCAATTATTCTAATGTTGTTTCGTCTTATGGTGTCACTTATCTCTCGAATTCTCCCCTCGTGGTCCAGTATCTCTTTGTCCCTCTTTTGCTCAGCTTCTTTATTCTCTGTCCTTTGGTCTTCTATATCGCTAATTCTTTCTTCTGCCTCTTTTATCCTAGCAGTGAGAGCCTCCATTTTTGATTGCACCTCATTAATAGCTTTTTTGATTTCAACTTGGTTAGATTTTAGTTCTTTTGTTTCTCCAGAAAGGGCTTTTATATCTCCTGAGAGGGTTTCTCTAATATCTTCCATGTCTTTTTCGAGCCTGGCTAGAGCTTTGAGAATCGTCACTCTGAACTCTAGATCTGACATAATACCAATGTCTGTATTGATTAGATCCCTAGCCTTCTGTACTGCCCCTTTTTTTTTTTTTTTTGTGGTGAATTTTTCCACCTTGTCATTTTGTCCAGATAAGATGAAGGAGCAAGTAAAATAGTAAAAGAATAGTAAAAGGGTGGCAAAGACCCCAGGAAAATATGCTTTAATCAATCAGAAGGGAACCCAAATCGTGGGGAGGAGAAAGGGGATAAAAAGAGGTTCAGAAGGGACACCTGGGTGGCTCAGTTGGTTGGACGACTGCCTTCGGCTCAGGTCATGATCCCGGAGTCCCGGGATCGAGTCCCGCATCGGGCTCCCAGCTCCATGGGGAGTCTGCTTCTCCCTCTGACCTTCTCCTCGTTCATGCTCTCTCTCACTGCCTCTCTCTCAAATAAATAAATAAAATCTTTAAAAAAAAAAAAGAGGTTCAGGAAAAAAAAGAAACAATTAAAAAAGGAAAACTAATAAAGAAAAAATATAAAAAAGAAGTATATATATATGTATATATACATATATAACTATATTAGATAAACTAGTTAAAAAACGTTATAAAAGAAAAGGGTAAAAGTTAAAAAAATTTCAGCAGAAGAAGAAAGAAAAAGAAATTGAAAAAAAATTAAATTAACTGCAAGACTAAGGAATCATTGGGAGAAAGCCATGAGTTCCGTGCTTTGCTTTCTCCTCCTCTGGAATTCTGCTGCTCTCCTTGGTATTGAACCGCACTCCTTGGTAGGTCAACTTGGTCCTGGCCGGATTTCTTGTTGACCTTCTGGGGGAGAGGCCTGTTGATTCTCAAGTGTCTTTGCCCCAGGTGGAATTGCACCGCCCTTACCAGGGGCCGGGCTGAGTAATCCGCTTGGGTTCGCTTTCAGGAGCTTTTGTTCCCTGAACACTTTCCGTAGAGTTCCGGAGGATGGGAATGAAAATGGCGGCCTCCCAGTCTCTGGCCTGGAGGAGCTGAGAGCTCGGGGACCCACTCCTCAATGTGCCCCCAGAGAATAGCGCCCAATCACTCCCGTCTCCCCGCCCTCAGCCATGCTCTGAGCTCACCCAGCCTGCAAAAGGTTCAAGGTAACCCTGAGCTGAGAGCTCGCTCCTCAGCTCTGTCTCTGTAGCCGGTTTCCCTGTTCTAATACCTGCAAGCTCTGTGATACTCAGACACCCCCAGTCATTCTGTGACCCTGCGGGACCTGAGGCCATGCTGACCCCGCATGGGCTTCATCCCGATTTAGCCTCTGGAGCGAGGTCCCTCAGTGGAACAGACTTTTGAAAGTCCTGATTTAGTGCTCTGTTGCTCTGCCGCTTGCCGGGAGCCGGCCCCTTCCCTGGCAGGCTATCTTCCTGTCGCTTTGGATTCACTTCTCCGCCAGTCCTACCTTTCGGAAAGTGGTAGATTTTCTGTTTCTAGAATTGCTGTTCTTCTTCTCCTCGATCTCCTGTTGGATTTGTTGGTGTTTGCAATCTTTAGATAAGCTATCTAGCTGATCTCCTGCTACCTGATGTAGTCTCAGTCTGCTACTTCTCCACCATCTTGACTCCTCCCCCCCAGCAAAGATGATTCTTACAGGGAACAAGTAAGAAAGAAGACTAGAAAGGGCCTGGAATGCTAAGCTAAGGAGCTTGATTTTATTCCATGCAAATAAAAATATTTAAGCAAAGATGATTTTCAAAATACTTAACAACCAGCATGGCATGGGCACTAACAATAAAAAGAGTAAGGCTATAACAGTGAATACCAGCTGAATATCGTGTATACTTTCAAGATTTTTGTGCAGAAGAGGGACAGGATGAAATTAGTGTTTTAGGAAAAAAAAAAGATTTGGAGGATCAATGAGGATGAGATAAGAGCAAAGGCCAGCAAATTTTTTTTTATAAACAGGTAGTATGTATTTTAGACCATATGTTCTCTGTTGCAACATTCAACTCAACCATTGTAGTATAAAATCAACCTTTGCTAATGTATAAACAAATGAGTGTTACTGTGTGTTAATAAAATTTCATTTACAAAAAGTAAATGGTCTGTGGGCCAGATTTGCCAATGCCTAAACTATAGGTAGAGAGACTGGTTAAATGACAATTACAGTACTTCAGGCCTTACTCTAGCTAGGTTTATAATAGAAGAGATCTCAATATATATTGAGAGAGAGAGAGAGAATCTCAAAAAAAAATGTTAACTAGTTATAGTTGTCTGGATAATTTGGGCAAAAATCGATCTTTAGCAGTTTGAAAGAGACAGATAATTGAGGATGATGTATTTTTACCTGTATTATCCAGTTGCTTCTTTCCTTTGCTTTCTGTTCATAAACACAGTCCTAGCCTTCAGAAAAGTTGTGCCTGTACACATACAAAGGGGACCAAAATTAATAAAAACAAATAATTAACTCAGTCCCTTCAACAGATACCATATAATCAGTTTAACTGAAATTTTCACTAACTTGAATTATGATTCCAGTGAGGATTATATAGACATGACTATAAACCAAATGAATCCGTATGTTGAGGGATTATCAGGTACCAAAAATTAGCCAGAGGAAGTGAATGAAATATCTGAGAAGCTAAGAGCACCTTTGAAACAAAGACCAAAGAAAATAGTAATGCTATATTGTTAAAAGGAGGTGGAACTTTTAAGACATTAGTAAAAAAGCAAATAAGAGCATTTTAAATGGCACTAATTGAGTGTTGTCTTACATGAATTGAACTAAAAAGCACACTGATTTTTTAAATATTTGATAAGGGCAAATGTAGGTATTTAGAGAGCAGAAATAGATACTATCATTGAGATGTGACTGTGTAAAAATATGCAGTTGCCCAACGACAGCCAAGCATGGCTAAGAGAGTTAGGGGTGACACAGTAGACTCTGGCAATAAAAGGGGTTTGTTGATCACTTCTATCTAACTCGTATCCATTGGAAACTTACAAGTGTCTACTAAGAAGTTAGAATGTCAAATCCCAATCCAATGATTTAGTCAGTGGCCAAGTGATGGGTTGAGGACATGTCAATGAAATTGACAACATGGTACCAGAACTTCAGGTCAGTTTGGTTAAGTCTCTCAAACAACTGGTCCCTGGTGGGACTGGGGAGTCAAATCACTTTTTTGTTGTTGCTTTTGCTGAAATTCATGAGGTAGATTTTATTAAATTGACTCACCAGATGGAAATCAATTTAGTGGCCTATATGGATACAACCTGCATTACTTGCTTTTCTGACTATATTGTTTAGAGGAAAAGACACAAAAAAATTCTTAACATCAAAAAATAGCTCCCTTATCCCAGTTCTTTAGAGGATACCAAATATGTTATCACCGACAGGGACAAAATAGATAAAAATGACTCACAGTTAGTTCACAGGCAGCAAATGTAGAGGGGTCAGATGAGTAATCTTAAAACTGAAAAGGGAGGGTGATGGAGGAGTTCAGAGAAGGAAGCAGTAAACTTTTGATGCAATTCTTGGCATTATCTCTGAGTAAGTAATGTTTTTCACTACGTACTCTTCCTACTCCTTTCTGACCTTGTTAGGTGACAGGCTGATCCATTAAATGACATGGTGCCTGCTAGTGACTAATAATAGCTTTAGTGTTCTCTGTCTCCAGAGGGTATTTGCATTTTAAGAGGGGTCTCTGGGGGGCTAACATAAAAGAACACATTGAGAATAGGGAGAATAGGGAGAATTTCTAGCACAGTGGTTAGGCCAAAGAGATTCCAGGGACTCAAGAAGGGTAAATCTACCCAGTGTCCTCCCAAATCATCCCATGTTGGCAGAAACCTACTCTGACGGAATATAAATCTGGCATGGAATAATGAAATCACAAGATCTATCATACTAGGATTATCACTTTTAATGAAGAATTAAAAATGTCTGAGCCAGCTATTCTCAACTTTAGATGCATATTAGAATCACTTTTGGGCCTTTAAGCAATAAGATGCCTAGGACCCACCTTTCAGATTCTGATTTTATTCATCTGGAGGGAAAGATAGGCATTGGCATTTTCAAAAAGCTCCCCATGAGATTTTAATGCGCAGAGAGATTTGAGAACCATCAACCTAATTCTAAATTCTTAGGGTTGGAAGTTATAAAGACTAATCTCTACTTCCTGACAATCTTGCCTAGTGATTACTACATTCTGCTTGCGTATCTCCAGGGTCAGGATGCCTCCAGGAAGCCCTCCATTTATTAACATGATTTCCTCATCAGCTATAGCCAAGACACTCGCCTAGGAAGAAGGAGAAACTATGGGAATGTCTCTATTTTCTAAAGCCAATGACATGCTCCAATTCTCAGTAACTGGGACTGAACCAAGTTTAAAAGTTAAAAAAAAAGAGCATAGTTATCAGAGCTAGAGATAGAGTTAGAGATAAAGATAAATAGATGAGAAAGAGAAACAGAGAGAGAGACTTAGCATCAGGAGGTCCAACAAAAAAGTTGCTTTCATGTCTTCTTACTCTTACCCTGAAGCTGAAATGGTTATTTGTTCATCAAATCTAACAAACTCAGATGTCATATGCATCTTAGTCTAGGCTAAAGGAATTAGAAATGGGTACTGGTTTAGAACTCTGTTTTCCAATCATGACTCTGTGGATGAACCAGCTTTTAAAATGCTTTGTGTCTATTTCTTCTCCCTTGCCCTCTTTAGTGACTGCAAATTGGTATCTAACTTCTGAGACCCTTACTCTGTTTTCTCTGTTTATTATCCCTCATTTTGGGGGGGTTTGATAAAAAATTTGAATTGTTTACTTTTCTGTAGTGGTGTCTTCTACAGTGTGTTCTGTAGTACACTAGCAGCATGGAGTGTTCATAAGTATTTATTCAAACAAAAATTTCCTTAATCAAATTGTTTTCAGAAATATTGGATGAGAACATTATAAATGATTTATTTATTTATTGCAGGACTTTTCAGAGAGTTTATTGTGCTAATATGCATTGTGAATCTCCAAGGGGAAATTGCAGCACTTCCCAATTTTGACTATGAAAATCTTTGAAAATGAAGCATCTCTGGACTAGTGTATTGCAGAACATTCTTTAGGTTGGAGAAACTGGTCATCATCGTAATCTAGGTTGAGGAACAATAGTTTGGAAAGCATGGTCAGAACTGGTAGGAAACTTGGTGATGAGAAATAGCTTGTCCCTTTGCTTTTCCAAACCTTTCTTTGTTTTTATTTTTCCCACCACCTGGAAACCTTCTTTAGCCTTTCTTGGGAATACTGATCTCCAGCTTCTCTTCTTTGAATTCCTACACATTCGCTGGCTATGGTACTCTAGTTCTACACACTAAGAAAATGAGTATCTTTTCCTCTCTATTTTGTTTTTCTTCCAAAAGGAATAAGCTCTTTTAGAACATGTGGGGCATTCTTCTTTCTTATGTACCACTGTGACTACTCTGGTGCTGCCCTGAAGAATTTTTAAATTAATTGATACTTACTGAACATCTACTAGATGCCAGACTTGAAAGTTAGCTTTTTTTTTTTACAACAAAACTATGTGACTTTGTAGTCTACATGACCAAACTCTTCAGTTAATCCATATTCCAGCACTCCACCAACCCCATGTCCCCTCAGCCTGACACTCATCTTTTTTGCCAAGGATTTATGTGATTTGAACTTTATAAAAGTGGTATTTGATCATTTTTGAGCACAAAAATGGCAATTTCCATTTTCATATGGTTTTTAGAAAGTTCCCCTGCAAAGATGTTCTGTATTGTCAGTCCAGCTTTCTACCCTTCTCTTATGTTCATTGCTGGATAGTGATTACTGACAGTCCCAGCAATGATTCGAATCCTCTTGCCTTTAATCAACAAGTAGAGTTTCTATGGTGGTTGCTGTTGCAACTGTAATGGCACTCTGGACTGCAATTCCTTGGGTACAACCACTGAACTATGTAGAGTTCTTACTGAACTCTTATTTGTCTTCACCAAGACTGCTAATATGCAGACAGCCCCTCTCCAACACTTGGTTGTCACACTGTTGTGTTGAGAGCTTCTGACAAAGATCCTGAGTTCTTGTGCTTGGTCCCCCTGAATTTCCCAACTGGTTGTTTATCTCTGTCTTGAATACCTAATCCACACCTATATTTGTACACTCAGACTGCACTGCCCTTCTGCTTACATTTAACCTTCTCAGCATTGATCCCTGACCTGTGACTCTACCTATGCTATGCCTCCAATTAATCTGGACCTCTCTGAATATTACTCTTGGCCCACATATTGTAATTTGAAACTTTGCTTATGTTCTTTCTGTCTCTCCTGATTCCTTGGATACTGTTCCCAGCTTCATCCTATGACTTACTTTGGTGTGTGAACCAAGTCCCAGTGAGACTCTAGTTAGATTATTAGACACAGGCCCAATGGTCCAACTTGGCCCCTACTTCTGGTCCTTCTTTGCTTGTCTTATTTTTCAAGTATCCTTGTTGCAGACATGGCAGCTATTAGACTTTTTAAAAAAGCAAAACAGGAACTTAACCACTTTACAAACTTTTCAAACATCATTATTTTGTATAAGGGTATTTAATGAAATAGGAAAAAATGTTCATTTATTATTGATATGATAAAAGTCAAGATCCAAAATCTTGCATACAGTATTGTTCCATTTAAAAAAAATATGTCAGGGGAGCCTGGGTGGCTCAGGGGGTTAAGCCTCTGCCTTTGGCTCTGGTCATGATCTCAGGGTCCTGGGATCGAGCCCCGCATCAGGCTCTCTGCTCAGCAGGGAGCCTGCATCCCCCACTCTCTCTGCCTGACTTTCTGCCTACTTGTGATCTCTGTCTGTCAAATAAATAAATAAAATCTTTAAAATAAATAAATTAATTAATTAAATTTAAAAAATATGTCAGAGGGGGTGGGAGAATGGGTGAGCCTGGTGGTAGGTATTAAGGAGGGCACGTATTGCATAGAGCACTGGGTGTGGTGCATAAACAATGAATCTTGGAACACTGAAAAAATAAAATAAAATTTTAAAAAATTCATTATTTTAAAATAAATTTTCTTTTTTAAAAATAAATTTTCTAGTAAAAGAGTTAAAAATTTGGTTATCATCTTAATGTTTGATCACTATGGCCAAAGGCTAACTCCTCCTATCGATAATCTCACAGAGTACTTCTGTGACCCAAGATGCATCAGATGATCAGTGCCTTCAACTTCCTCCTTAAGCACGTTTCTCCCTGGGAGGCAGTGGCAAGGATAAGGAAAGGACATCCAGAAAGGGAAAGAAAATCTTAGCAAAGGACTCAAATGCCATTCTTTCTGCAAAGACAGAAAGATCATACAATTGTGATGACCCCCTCCTTTTTTTAGTTATGTTAAGTAACTCACCATACAGTACATCATTAGTTTTTGATGTAGTGTTCCATGATTCATTGTTTACATATAACATCCAGTGCTCCATGCAATACACGCCCTCCTTAACACCCATTACCAGGCTAACCCATCCCCCCATGCTTTTCCCCTCTAAAACCCTCAGTTTATTTCCTGGAGTCCATAGTCTCTCGTGGTTCTTCTCTCCCTCCAATTCCCCACCTCCATTTTTCCTTTACTTCTCCTAATATCCTCCATGCTATTCCTTATGTTGCATAAGTAAGTGAAACCATATGATAATTGACTTTCTCTGCTTCACTTATTTCACTTAGCATAATCTCCTCCAGTCCCATCCATGTTGGTGCAAAAGTTGTCTTTCTGATGGCTGAATAATATTCCATTTTATATATGAGCCACATCTTCTTTATTCATTTGTCTGCTGAAGGGCATCTCACCTCTTTCCACAGTTTAACTATTGTGGATATTGCTGCTATGAACATTGACCCCCTCCTCCTTTTGAAATGGACTGAGCATGACACAGAAATGCTTGAAATTCAAGCCACTCTTTGTGGTTTGTTTGGAAGGGTTCAGGAGGCAAAAATATCCCCTCTAGTGTGTAACATAGAATAGTATCTTCTCTCAAGCAGCAGAGACCAATTAGCAATCACAAAGAGTAGGCTAATGAAGTCTATGAATGTGTACAAAATGCTGAGGTATGCAGTAAGCAGAGAGTATACAGAGAGAAATCATGTCTCTTAAACTCTAGTCAAAAGACACAAAACATAAAGTTATATCAAGAGTCTTAAATAGAAATAGCTGGCAAGAAATAATGGATATCAAGCTCTGTGAGCACGAAAACCTATATAAACTCAAGGGAGTTGCTACCAGTAGAGTTTTTAGTGTAGTGGTTCTCACAAACTTCAACAGATAGCTAAACTTCCAAGGGGCTAGAGAACATTAAGGTTCCCAGATTTCCTTTTCAGAGATTATCCTTCAGAAAATTTAAGGCAAAACTAAACAACCTATGTTGGGTGATTTGGATGCCTTTTGTCTATGGATTGCACTCTAATAAACTATAATACAGTGATTAAGAGCCTGGAATATGGAGAGAGAGAGAAAAAAGGTGTTTGAATTCTGACCCTGCCATTTACTAGCTATGTGACCATGGTCAAGCTACCTAAACACTCTGAGCCTGTTGCTGCATCTTCAAATAGAGATGACAACCCACCTCAGAGGGCAGAGGTGAAGGGCGAGATAATTCATAAAAATCTTCTAGTATAAAGATGCATTTAACAAATTTTGGCTACCACAACCACCACCACTATCACCATCATCATTAAGATGTACATTAACTGTCAAAAGGATGGCAAATACATTATATGCTATAGGAGTTGCAAGTGGTGAGAGATTACTTCTTTCTTCCAGAATGGTCAAAAAATCTCTTCACCAGGAAGATGCAACTTACCTTGAAAAGTTAAGATTTGGCCAGGTAGGGAAAAGAGAAGATACACAGACAGGGTAGAAGTCAAACTTCACCTACTCCCTAACTGTTTCAAGGTCCAGGTCTGGAGAAAAGCAAACCATATCATTCCTGATAGAACTAGACACAGTCAAGGAAAAACCTGAAGCAAATCTGTAGCTGAGGTGAGATGGGGAACAGGAATTCTGAGATATTCTATTCATTTAACTGGAAATTATCTCTAGGACCAATAAGACTATTTGGGCAGGACTGAAAGTAAAATTCTGTGCCATGTAACTGAGTGGTTCATTACCCACCAAATAAAAAGCCATGGAATCTGCCCTCCATTGAGTGTTTTCCTACCTAAAGGAAGGGTAGATAATAGGGCTGGTCTAATTCCTACTTTTTCTGCTGACCAGCTGTGGAACTTTTTGGACAGCTCCTTAACCAATCTTCAAATTATTTCTTCAAGTATAAACTGTGGCTGTACTATCTGTTATGACTTTATACTTTTGAGTTTACCAGTTTAGCATCCAAGACTCCTTCTTGCCTAATTATTTCCCTATAGCTAAAGTAATTTTGCAGTATATTGATTGATTCATATGGTTTCATGAACTGAATTCCAAGCCATATTTTATGTAATATACAGATAAGAACCAGGAAATGTTTTGAGATCTTTGCTTTTTCACAAGATATAACTTTTCTGCATTATAAATATAATCTTACAGAGCAGGTGTAAATAGTCAACACCTAGGGACACTTTGTATATATCTCACTAGTTGAAATTAAGCAGTATTTTTAAAGTCCTGGTCTTTTGTTTTTATTAAGATGTTCCATTTGTGATTGGACATGGTCCCAGAATTACTTCAGGTGCTAGGATTTTGTTAGGCTGGTTTCTGATCAATTCCTTTATAAGTAGTTAAGGCCTTTCTTCCTCTCTCTTTGATGAATAATATGATCACTGTATTTTAATTGTTAAAATTAACTAAAGGGGTAACTTCAGCTTGTGCTTTTAGTGTTCCAGATTAGTTAGGGCGTCCTTGCTGTTCTTTTAGTTTCTTTCTCTCTCTCCCTCTCTCTCTCTCTTTTTTACACAAGATAAAAAGCAAAACTCAACAAACAAATAAGCAGACAACCAAAAAGATACAGAGAAAGAACAGATCACATAGCTGTATCTCTCCTGATAGTAACATAAACCTAACATGACTGGATTGTTGCCATCAGAAAGTGGCACTTGTCTACTTTTCAGACAGACCCGGCATTTGAATGTACAGTACTGTGTTCCTAGAGACTGTGTCTTAAAGTAGGTCCCATATGGCAAATTCCTGTCTGCGCATGTGCCAAAACCTGACTGTATGTGCTGTTGCCTTTTTTCTGTTTGATCATGGACAGAAACCAAGGAAAAAGTGGTTAAAGATGATTAGAATTGAAATGAAGTCAGTGGCCTGAGTAAATAGTATTGTAGAAAATTTGAGGATACAAGGGGAGATAAGAGCTCCCTGTATTATCTGATACATATAATGCTTACCAGACATTTTTATAATACCTTTAAATATATTTGCTTGTCTCATCCTCACAATTCTATTAGTAAATACTATTATTATCCCCATTTTAGAAATGAGGAGACAGAGGCATTAAAGTAGTTAGGTGACTTGCCCAAGGTAACAGCTGGGCAACACACAGGTAACACACAGATTAATTAAAGAAATTAGATTTGAACACAAGAAGTCTGGATCCAGAGTATAAATACTATACTATTTTTAAGAAAAGGAATTGCATTCAGTTTAAACATTTATATACAATGAACTATAAAGGATGCATAATGGGTTCTGATAACAACTTGTCATTTTCCCTCTTTAGAGGAGTGTGAATCCATCTGTTCTTTGTGCCTGATATTATCCTTGCTTCCCTCTGACTCCAGAGGGATGCCCTCTCTCTGCTTCAGGATTTGTTATCAAGTGGTCTAACCAATTAAAATAGAGATTATGGCCTTTAGAAAGAAAAGAGCTACGCCCCTTCTTTTATTCAAGCCAAAAAAGTATTTGGCTACTTAAAGAGAGGTTTGGTGTATTGTGGAGTGAATGTCCCAGAAAGAGAAAGCAAGTGACTCTTTTTAAATCATCAGTTAAAGGAATAGAAGATACTGCCTTAGAGTTGGAGCTAGAGTTGTTTGCATGGTTCTGGCTACTACCTTTAAAGTACCCATGTGCAACTGTGCAATTATTCCATGCCTCTCTTTGGCCAGTAGTTTTATCCCCTAGATAGAGCAGTGGACTAAGGTATGCATAATTTTGCTGCCAGAAGCTTTCTTTCCAGAAGTCTGCAGATGCTGAGAAGGTGGTACTGAGAGGAGAATTACCTGGGAAAGCATTAGTCCATAGTCTTTCAAGGGAATGTAGTTGCAGAGGGAGGCAATGCAATATTATGGTATGGAGCACAACTGGAGCGAGAATCCAGGCTCCACTACATACTGGCTGCATGATGGTGGGTTATTGGCATAGTTCTACTTTGCCCCGAGTGTCTCAAAAGTAAAATGGTGATGGCCACATAATGGTACCTAACTTACAGCTTTGGCTTGTTATGAAGATAACTAGATTAATATTTGTAAAACTTTAATATGTCTGCTAGCACCATGAGAGTGTTTATTCAAATATAGAGCCCCATAAAGTTGGTTTCCATACCTGTTTATTACTTCATTTTTATTTAGTACTTAAAATGTTGTCTTTATGCAGTGATAAAAGTGAAAATCTCTGTCTGTCTTCAACATTGCAAATGAAGCTATTTAGTGCTTTTATGAAGAGAAACCCCCACTTTCTCAGCATTTTCTTTCTGAAATGGTAATGATGACTTGAATATAGTAGGCTTTTACTCTAGCAACTGTTCTAGCTAGAAAACTGTCTTTAAAAAAACCTTCCAGTTACACATCCAAACTTTTATCAGAACAAAAGTGAGGTCTTAAATGTGAAAGCACTTTAATGTGAAGAGACCCTGAAATTTTGATGCTAAAGTATTTGAGGTTGAATCTTTGGGACGGCCAGTTTCTAAGCATATCTTGAACAACAAATGTGAATATTTAAGACTAATGATAAAATAGTAATAACAACAATAACACTAACATGAATAATTAACACTTACTGAGTCCTCACAGTGTACCAGGAACTGTGCTCATGCTTCACATGCATTATTTCATGTAAATGCTGTTTGGTGCTGCTGTTTCTGCCTTTGAGTCTCTGATTACTGGTTTATTCCCTTTCCTCAGCTAGGAGGAAAAGACTAAGACTTCACAAGAAGAAATCAAGTTGGGTTTAATTTTTCTGACAATGTGGAAGAAATATTCACTTCCCCCTTCTCTGCTTCCAAATTGTTTTAACAATGCTTTGGATTATTAATTCCTTAATAATGTATTCCTTATGTAACTTTTGTAGGCTAGGCATTTTTAATAGTAAGCTCATTTTAATGATACAAAAAGCATCCTCCTTAAAAAAGGGAGAGAGAGAAAATAAAGAAAAAGAGGGAGGAAGGAGTGGTAAGCAAGGGAAAACAACTCTGCCCAAATGATTTGAATCACAGGCTATAAAATAATATCACCAATATCTAGGATCCTTCTCCTTCTCTCTTTCCCTTTTTCTCCCCTCACTTTAAGTTAGGAAAAAAGAAGAAGTTAAAAAGAAAGTCTTTGATTAACCTCTGGAGTCATAGAGAAAAACTAGACTTTTCATACCAACCAAAGTTACGGTTTTAAGGTCCTTGCTACTTCTCCAAGAGTTGAGCTTCTGGGAAACTCTATATATATGAAACCATTTCATTACTTCTAAAAAATCTCTCACTGGCCCCACGAGCCACTTCAGGGAAGAATTTAAGAGGAATACTGGGCAAGATGGGACCAGGACTACATTATGTTTCATTTTCTCTACCCCAGCGTGGGATCCTAAGGATTGGTTGGCAGTCTGGAAGATGACCTTAAGTTAGTTGGGAGAACCTGAATTCCACAGAAGGTGTTCACTTGCTTTGGCCATGTGATCCCATCCTGCCAAGCAACTCTGGATCGTTTTTTCTCCCCAGGACATTTTGCCCTGCTTTTTCTGTATAGCGATAGAACAGACCAGGAACAGAATAATATCATGTTTTAAGGCACTCATTTTCAAACTGTTTTAATTTACCTCTTGTAGGACAATGAGAATCATCTGTCCTCCCTTAAATCTCAGATATAATCCCATAAGCCATTTAAAACTAGCTGGGAGGGTGCCCATCAAATGTGAACTGGATCTAGATTTTGATGTTACCACGGTAGCCTTCTGAATACGCACAGAGTTCATTTACTGATATGTACAATGCTCATTGATGTGTATGCAGAAAGTAACTAAGATGATAATTTAAACATTATCATCTTGTGATATCTTGTGGGGGAGATCTTCCCTAGCTTCCATGGATAAGGAAGCCAGTCCACAGATTTTTAGGCTTTAAATTGAGTCAGGAAATTGAGGCTTAACAGTTGGTCTCCTTTATGTTCAAAATTCATGCTACAGACTTTCCATAGTCTTCTGCTATTAGCTCTATTTCCTCTAGTCCAGGTAGGTTTGTAATGAATTTTCCTCCTTTGGCATAGTGTTGGGATCTGTGGGTGAAAGGGGAAGCAGATTGTAAAGAATAGAAGCCCACTTGGGCTAGTTTAAATTATAAAGGGAAGTTGCATTAGAAGGATGAAGGTAAGGCATGGCTCTTGAAGGAATGAAGTGAAGGAAACATTGTGTTTTGTATAGAAAATCACTAAGCAGCTATATCTTCTTTTACTTGGTGCTACATGGTCTCTTTGTTTTTATGTGCTTTTTTCTACTGTTCTCTCTTTACAGATTAGCTTTCCCTATTTATTCATGGTTATCTGTTTTCCCATAACTCCATAACTATGGTTCGTAAATGACTGTGTTGCCATGACACCAACTCTGGCCCAACTAGAAATGACCTTATAACTAATTCCTTTAGGTACCATGTCCAAATAATGATAGCAGCATAGTTTATGGATTGGTAACTTCAGGGTCAGATGTACACCCTAGTCCAAAACATGACCACTATCCTTTCATCAGAGGCTAAAACTAGGTGGACAATTTCAAATAGGGAGGCTTTGGCTAAGTGAAAACTCATATCTTCTACACATGCCACCTGTGGATTTCAGAGGAATAAGCATCTGCCTTAGTCAGGGCTCTTTTGGTGACAGAAAGCACAGTTAAACTGGTTTCATAAATGAAAGGGAATATACCAAGTCACATATCTGAAAGTTTTATCAGTAAGGCTGACTATAGAGGGGAATTCAAATGAAATGTTTAGAAGTCTCTATCACCTTTCTACTCCCCTTTCCTTTGTGTGGGAAGTTGTCCCCAGCAAGGTGATGAAGTCAGCATCACTAAACTTATATTCTACTGGTGTAACAACCTTGTCCAAAAACAAACAAACAAACATAAAACAAAACAAAACAAAAAATCCATAAGCTCCTCATCTCTAATAATATTTACAAGTGTCTGACATTTTCTCTAATTCAACTGGTTTGGATATCTGCTCACTCTCAAGCCAGGATGATATTGGCCTTTTATTGGCTACTCCTGAGTTATTTGCCTCTTTTTAGATCTGGAAGGGGTGATTAAGCCAAAAAGAAGAGGTGGGTTCCTTAACTAGAAAAAAAGGATGCTGGACAAGTAAAAACTACTGATGTCCACCTCATTGGCACATAGAGGATTAAGACAATGCCCTTAATCTCATCTAAACACATCTCAAATCAATAGCCACCTAGCTTCAAGGGCAGCATGTAGGTTAAAATATCAAGCATGCTACATGGATGGCAACTTTCTTAGGAAATCATCTGTATATGCAAGAAGCTTATATGAGGCTATACAAATAACATTGAGGTTGTATGTCCAAATATAAACAACACTGATATAATCAAGGTTTGTTTGGCTACTAATTCTCTGGACTGGTCACTCTCCCTCTGAACCTCAGCTTACCCATGTACAAATTAAAGTGGTTGTACTAGATAAGCTTGCCAAGAACCTTTTAAACATACAACTTAACTTCAAGTGCTCAGACAGCAACCAACTGAAAGACTCTAGGACAAGTATTTAAACATGAACTGACCCTTAGGTCCTAAGCCCCAAAATGACAGATAGTAATAGGGTCTTTTGTTATACTACCAATATTATTCATATGCCCTGAGCATGTGCCTTGTGCTTTAAATTTTTCTTTGTAGTCATAGGAATGAGTTTCCACTGAATCATCCAAACTCACTTTTTTTTTTAACTCACTTTCAACCAATTCTAGGATGCATCTGTGAAACAGCTGATCACACTTACGTGGCAGATAAAACATGGTCAAAGCCAACTGGCCCATTTTGTAGGAAGAAACCGAGATAAAACTAATTTATCCGTTAGAATTCTTTATGTTTTAAGTGACTAAAAACCAACTCAAAGTAATTTATATAATAAAGGGAATGTGTAGAGGAGACTCGTATAACTTAAAATCCTGGAGTTAAATAAAGCTTGATCCGAAAACTCAAACACTGTCACTGACAACCCAGTTTCTGTATATCTTTCTACTCTGATTTCTGTAGTCCTGACTTTATCCTCATGGTAGATATTTGGCAGTTGTAACCTTTCCCACCTCATGGCAACAAAATGGCTGCTACCAATGGCTGTAATTCCAGACCTCTCAGTCTCCCTATATGATATATGGGGAGATAGAATTTCTTGCAGTAGTTTCTGCACTAGTCCTATTCATTCTCCATAATTAGCATAAATTAAATCTAATATTCATCCTTGAACTAATCACTTTGGCCAGAGGATGAGATTTGCTCATTTGTTTAGACCAGTCAGTGCTCATCTCTGGATTTAGGGGATGGAATCCACCCCATCCAAACCATAATGACTGAAAGTCAAGGAAGAATGAATTCTTCAAAGGACAATCAGTGCATCATTGCTGAAAGAGAAGTATGGCTGCTGGAGAGGCAAACAACAAGTGTCAATGTTTAGAATGAAAATATTAAGTCTGCAATCCATCAAACCAAAAAACCATACCATTTAGCTAAATATCAGAAATGCATTATTTTTCTATGAAGATAACTAGATTCTATGACCAGTTAATTAATAAATAATAACCGGAACTTGAAGAGTTTTAAAAGGAAATAGTTCTACTTGTTTACTCCATATTACTCTATTAAGACTCCTCTTCTTGAGATGCTTGGATGTGTCAGTCCATTAAACTTCTGCCTTCAGCTCAGGGCATGATCTCAGGGTTCTGGGATGAAGTCCTGCATTGGGCTCTCTGCTCAGCAGGGAGCCTGCTTTTCCCTCTGCCTGCCCCTCCCCCTACTTATGCTCTCTCTCTCTCTCTGATAAATAAACTCTTTAAAAAAAGGACTCCTTTTCTTGCCCCATAATGATTACTGGGAAGAGTGTATAGAGTTTCAGTTACTTTCAGCTATAAGGTTTGCTTCACCTTGAACACTAAGACGTTTTTAGTTAATGAAAAATCTAGCCGGTGTAAAGTAGAAATTTAGTCTCCTATGCTCTGCCTTTCTCTAGCTCAAGGATCTATAGTAAGGCAGCAGGGCGATCTTTCTTCCTCTATTCCTAATGGCTCTTAAACTCCTGTACTTTGATTCTTTCAAGCCCTGTTGACTGGGACAAAAGAAAAAGATAAGCAAGAGTCTGTTTTTATGTAATTGGTGGTTCTGACAGTTCTCTCTTGGCTAACACTGAGGGCCCTTGTGACTGGCATTGAAAGCCAGGCTCTTTAATGAAGCATGTTTTGGAGTTTTCTGAAGCTGCTTCCCTAGATGCCACAAAACTGTACAGTTTCCTGTACAATATAAGCTCTTATATTTTCCAATATAAGCTCTCCCTTACCAGAACTAATGCACTTTTTGAAAGCTACAATTTTTTAGATACGGCAGCAATTTACTAGATCAGAGTGAAATTCTTGCAGGAACATGGAAAAACCCAGAGGTTCTTACACATCTAACACAAAATAACCATAATAATAGCAATTGCAAGTAAAAAATATTTGTTATGTAAGCATCCTGTCTTAGCCTTTTTTTTTTTTTTTTTTTCACAGAAGTTGTATGCATTAAGTCTATTCTGTCTGGGCCTCACTCGCTGAACAGTATTTTATTTTCTTCTTTCATATTTTTCACCCCTTCCTCACTGCTCATTTTTTGGCAAAGTTCTTATACTGATCCTCTTTATCCTTTGGCCTCTTCTAATACTGACTTCACCTCACCTTCTTCCAGGTCCGTTTTAAATCAAATTCTGGTGTAAGATAATAGAATACAGAGAAGAAACTTTAGAAATTCCACGACAATGCAGACTCCAATCAACCATTTTGTTGTTGTTGTTGCTTACCAAAAGACCTAGATCAGAAACTACTCTGATCTAAGCTAAGAGGAACTCTTTCAGAGTATAAAATCCCCAGTTTAAATATTTATTTTGACTCTTGTATGTATTAATTTGACAGGTCTTTGAAATTTTAGTCCTCCTTCCTCCATCCTCATACTATGTTACTATATATGTCTGCCTTCTGTTCTTTGGTTCCCTTTACTAAACACATTTCAACATTTGTCTTTGGCCTTTTGTTCACAAAAATATTATGGTAAGTGAGTTTCTTCATTCCATTCCTCTCTTGGTAATTTTGTGTCATTTTCCCTACTCTGTGCTTATTAAAAAATGGAGAAGAAGCATTTCATTAAACCTGATAGGCACAATGAGTCATTTAAGATAGTTACGAAACCCAATTCATAATAGTATGACTTATTCCAATGTCCCTGGAGTTATTTATGGCCTAGGGAGGCAGAGAACTCTTTGTATTCCAGAGGAGAAAAAGAAAAAAAAAAGAAAGGAAGAAAAGCTTTAGTTGTTCTAAATCAAATTAACTTTGAATTAGCCAGCATGTAACAAGGAATAAAATATTCATGTCACTTAAATGCATACAGTTGACCCTTGAACAACATGGGTTTATTCATGGATTTTTTTCAATAAATAGCATACAGTACTGTAAGTGTATTTTCTCTTCTTTATGATTTCTTAATAACAGTTTATTTTCTCTAGCTTCCTTTATTGTAAAAATACAACATATAATACATATAACATAGAAAATATGTGTTAATTGGCTATTTATGCTATTGGCAAGCCTTGCAGTCAAGAGTAAGCTACTAGTAGTTAAGTTTGGGGGGGAGTCAAAAGTTATATGTGTTTCTGCCTGCACAGTGGGTGGTGGTGGAGGATCAATCCCCACGTTGTTCAGAGGTGAATTGTACACACATAATCTCACACACAAAACCACTCCAAAGTTTGCTTGAAAGCTTATTTTCCCTATTGCAGTGCTCTTTCTTTAGGGAAAAAATTCTTCCCCAGATAAGTTGTTATTCCAACTGGAAAAAAAGGTCATGCATGGTCTCTCTCTCTCTCTCTCTCTCTTTCACACACACACACACACACAAACACACACACATTAGCAACGGTTTTAGTGTATAGTTTTAGAAAATCAACTAACACTGTCCACGCTCCTATTCTTGTCCCTAGGGTCTCTGTTTTTAGCCATTGCATGCTTCTTTCTCTCCTACCCCTCCCCCCACCCCCACTGCCATTTCCCTATGGTGATAGACAACTTTTGCAATTTACTTTTTTTTTTCAGAGAGAAAGGGAGGAAAGGGAGGGGCAAAGGAAGAGGGAGAGAGAGAATCTTACACAGTCTCCATGCTCAGTATGGAACCCAAAGCAGGGCTCCATCTCAGGATCCTGAGATTTTGACCTGAGCAGAAGTCAAGAGTTGAATGCTTAACTGACTGAGCCAGCCAGGTGCCCCTAGAATTTACTTATTGACTTTAATCTCCAAAAAGTTCAAAATACAACTTTATAATTTGCTTTTTATTCTTTTTGTTCAAGACTGAGTGTTCGGGGCTGCATTATTTTTTATTTTGATCAGCTTGCTCCCTCTTCAAAGAAAACTCCAAAAGTTTTTATTAAACAAACTCCTTACTCTATCCTATAATCTGATCTTTATGCTCTACCTTCTTCATACAGGGGAGAGATTCTTCTGCTATGTCTGGGCAGTCTCATGGAGTATCTTTCATGAGAAGAGTTCTGGCCTCATAAATGTGCTAAATATTCCTGTTAAGTCCCTGATCTCTCTTCCCTTCCCTTCCCTTCCTTTGCCTTCCCTTCCTAAACCTTCTTTCTCCCCTTCCTCTCCTTTCCCTTCCCTTCCTTCTCTCTTTTCCTCTCCCTTCCCCTTCTCTCTCCTTTAATTATATTCTCACTTCGGTTAATGAAAAATTTTTGTATCAAGAGGCTCTGTCCTTAATTCTGGTGAATTTACACTTTTTCATCACAACAGCTAATTCTAACTGTAGGGCCAAAAATTTTGCTGAGTCATTTACTCCATGGAGGCTAAATTCTCTTTCTCTACTTCCCAACTTTGATAGCCACTTTCTTTCAATAATGTATGCCACTCCCAAGTAACTATAGATTCCTTTTTTAATCCTCATTTTCTACTACCAAAGATCCAGGGAATATTTGTAAAACACATACATATTCAGATCCCTTTTGTATAAATGTCCCTCTAAGAAGTTACTCCGATATGACTGTGAAAATAAAGCTATCTCTTGGCTATTACTTCTATAACATCTCCATCAGTGATGTGCATACTGCAGTGCATGAGCACCTGGTTTTGTTTATTCACTCAACAGAATGAATTCTGGGTGCTGGTGGTAGAGCATGGAACAAAAAGAGCATAGTTCTTGCCATCATGGAGTTTTCATTTAGTGACACATTTCATTGAGAGACACATAATAAACAAGTGAAAAGATTGATAAAATAATTTGCCATAGTGCTAAGCACTATGAAAAAAAGAGAGAATAATATGCAAGAGACTAGGCAGAGAGAGGGGGCCATTTTATAGTGAATGGTTAGGGAAGGTCTCTTTGATGATGTGAAATTTGAGTTAAGACTTGAAAGATGAGAAGGAAAAAAAAACAAGTAAAGAGAAAGCATTTTCAGGTACAGAGAACAGCTCCAGCATGAACTCAGTTTAGAGTGTTTAAAAAGCAGAAAGATCAATGTAGCGGGATCAGAATGAGCAAAGGGCAGCAAATGAGATCATAGAGATGGACAGGGAAGCTTCTGATAAAGAAAGTTGTGGAAAAGATTTACTATTATACACATGGCTTAAAGGTCTACACAGAGAAGGTTTACTTTTACAGTGCCCTCCCCAGTAGACTCTCTCAGCCCCTTAACTACATCTGAGGTAACAAATGATCCTCATTTTCCTGGGACTGTCTTGATTCTAAAACTGTAAGTCCAAGTTGTAGGAAACCCCCTTAGTCCCAGGCAAACCAGGATAGTTAGTTATCCTATAACATCTTAGATTCCTTGTCTCTAATATGTATAAATAGCATTCCAAGGCCTGAGCTGTATGTCTCCTAAGTTTGCAAATTGTACTCTGAAACCTACTTTATCTCTCTTCTTTTATCTCAAACCTCAGCTCCCCTATTCTCTTCTCTGGGAGAAGACAAACTAATCTGTTCAGGGAAGGGGGGAGGTGGGAGAGAGGTGAGTTTGAGACTTGAGAGATCAGTTCTGAAACAGACTTTGTGATGGGAACACTTGGAAGTCAGTAAAAACAGTAAAATATTTGCAGGTTGGCAGCAAAGGCCCACTCAATGCCAGAAAGCATGACTTGGAAATAGATCAGCTCTGCAAGGTTTTGTGGCCCTTCCTATCTGCAGGGAAACCAAGAAATGCATCATCATTAAATGCTTGGACAGTCTCCAGGGCAAGGTGCTATCTGCATTGAAATGAGTCCCAAGAGGACAACTGCTTTTAAATCAAGGTCAAGAGGGAAATGCATTAGAAAATGATGGGGTCACCTGTGATATAAACTCCTTGCTTATTGCTGGTGTCATCTCCAGGAGTCCACAGCAGTTTGCAAACTGCCAATAGATTCAGGGAGTCCTACACACACACTTATGCCAAAGTCAGACCAATCAGTAACAAGTTTAACATGTTTCTGATATTTGCATCTTAAGTGTAACTATTCAGTAGATAAACAAGAGAGAGAAGTTGAATCACCATTTTACTGCAAAAATAGACACCTGCTCCTGTTCAGTTGCACTTTGTGAAGTGCCCTTTAATTTCAGATGCTCCTTTATTTGCTATTGTCTTTTTTTTTTAAATAAAAGCTCATTATCTGAAGCACCATTAACCTTCAGCACCATTGACATAAATAAGACACACTCTCCATATTAAACACAAATTGTTCAGCCGTTTGAGGACTGAGCCACAAGCAGGACATACAAGAGGTGAACACAGTGAAATGCACAGTTAGCTGGGGAGCCAGAGGCACTAATGGAGGATATTTTGGGGAGAGATGGATGAAGAGGGAGGGGAAACAAAATAATTTCTGATTATTAAGGGATTTTGCTTTAGCTAACCATTATAGAAGCATGAGTAATTTTTGGTTTAGAAGCACTAGCGTCCACAGCCTCATTACCATGCATATTACAGGCAGGCATTCCATAGGATTTGTTGAATTGAATGTGAACAGGAAGAATATGAGTAATAACAATCTACTTTATCTAAAAGTTGCAAAGTTAATTTTGACAGATCTTCCAATTTCCTTCCAAAGAAGTAAATTTGATGGACTTGGATTTTGTCTTACATGGTTTCTCCAACACAAGACTGTAATCACAGTAAGATCATGTAGACTATTGTTTAGGCCACTGTGTGGTCTGGAGGGCACCACCTCCCTAACACACCCACCACACCTCACTAGGAACCATTCACAAATATTAAGCCCAACTGAAATTCCAATATGACAGATTTATTTCTTTGGCTTTAAAGCACTGGGGTTTCAGAAATGGGCTGTTGATATATAATAATTTTGGAACTTGCAGGACTTAAAGCAATTGTTGGGTTGGGCATCAGCATCTTTTTTTAAATTTCTTTTCAGCATAACAGAATTCATTGTTTTTGCACCACACCCAGTGCTCCATGCAATTACGTGCCCTGCATAATACCCACCACCAGGATCACCTAATCCCTCACCTCCCTCCCCTCCAAAACCCTCAGTTTGTATCTCAGACTCCACAGCAGTCTCTCATGGTTCATCTCCCCTTCCAGTTTCCCCCAACTCCCTTCTCCTCTCCATCTCCCCTTGTCCTCCATGTTATTTGTTATGCTCCACAAATAAGTGAAACCATATGATACTTGACTCTCTCTCTGCTTGACTTATTTTGCTCAGCATAATCTCTTCCAGTCCCATCCATGTTGCTACAAAAGTTGGGTAATCATCCTTTCTGATGGAGCCATAATACTCCATAGTGTATATGGACCACATCTTCCTTATCCATTCATCCGTTGAAGGGCATCTTGGTTCTTTCCACAGTTTGGCGACCGTGGCCATTGCTGCTATGAACATTGGGGTACAGATGGCCCTTCTTTTCACTACATCTGTATCTTTGGGGTTAATACCCAGTAGTGCAATTGCAGGGTCATATGAAAGCTCTATTTTTAATTTCTTGAGGAATCTCCACACTGTTCTCCAAAGTGGCTGCACCAACTTGCATTCCCACCAACAGTGTAAGAGGGCTCCCCTTTCTCCACATCCTCTCCAACACATGTTGTTTCCTGTCTTGCTAATTTTGGCCATTCTAACCGGTGTAAGGTGGTATTTCAATGTGGTTTTAATTTGAATCTCCCTGATGGCTAGTGATGATGAACATTTTTTCATGTGTCTGATAGCCATTTGTATGTCTTCATTGGAGAAGTGTCTGTCCATATCTTCTGCCCATTTTTTGATATGATTATCTGTTTTGTGTGTGTTGACTTTGAAGAGTTCTTTATAGTTCCTGGATATCAATCTTTTGTCTGTACTGTCATTTGCAAATATCTTCTCCCATTCCGTGGGTTGGCTCTTTGTTTTGTTGACTGTTTTCTGTGCTGTGCAGAAGCTTTTGATCTTGATGAAGTCCCAAAAGTTCATTTTCGCTTTTGTTTCCTTTGCCTTTGGAGACATATCTTTTTTTTTCACCTTGTTTTTATTTTTTTAAGATTTTATTTATTTATTTGACAGACAGAGATCACAAGTAGGCAGAGAGGCAGGCAGAGAGAGAGGAGGAAGCAGGCTCCCCGCTGAGCAGAGAGCTCGATGTGGGGCTCGATCCCAGCACACTGGGATCACGATCTGAGCCAAAGGCAGAGGCTTTAACCCACTGAGCCACCCAGGCACCCCTGGAAACATATCTTGAAAGAAGTTGCTGTGGCTGATATCGAAGATGTTATTGCCTATGTTCTCCTCTAGGATTCTGATGGATTCCTGTCTCATGTTGAGGTCTTTTATCCATTTCAAGTTTATCTTTGTGTACGGTGTAAGAGAATGGTCGAGCTTTATTCTTCTACATATAGCTGTCCAATTTTCCCAGCACCATTTATTGAAGAGACTGTCTTTTTTCCACTGCAATTTTTTCCTGCTTTGTCGAAGATTATTTGACCATAGAGTTGAGGGTCCATATCTGGGCTCTCTACTCTGTTCCACTGGTCTATGTGTCTGTTTTTATGGGCATCAGCATCTTGACATGACTTTGTAACTTTGAATTGCATTCCAGTACAAAATCTCACTGAGATCTTGAGAAAATGGATCTTTTTTGATGAGGGGGCAATGCCGGTGGGAATATAAAGAGTAAAGAACATTCCTCTTAGAGTCATTCCTCTGATCCAGAGCATGGATCATACCTAGGGAGGGCAGGAAGAATAACAAAGGCATGCATCTCTGAGCTGCTATGGGACCAGAGCAGAAAGTGTTATAAAAAAACAGGTAAGAGCAAGAAGAAATATAAATAATCAAATGGCCAGCAGATGGAGAAAAGAGAATGAACTAGGTTAAACCAAGTCTGGGATTTATTGGTATAGACTAGTATCATATTGTCATGGATGCTTTATGAAATGATGCATTTTCTGAGGTCAAATTATTGCTAATATTAATTCAATTTAAAAAGTATTTACTACATACTTATTGTATATCACACACTGTGCTAGGTATGGGTATATAGCTGTGACAGAGCCCCTTATACACTTATTATGATATACTTATTGTATATCACACACTGTGCTAGGTATGGGTATATAGCAGTGACAGAGCCCCTAATGGAGCTTACAGTCTGGTAGAGATTACCTGCAGTTACAAACCATGTATAGGATGTAAGACAATGAGTAAGTCATTGTGTAAAGGAACATGGAGAAGGTGCCTAATCCAGGGTTGGCACCTTAGTAGGGTTGGGGAAGACTTCTTAGAGGAAAATACCTTTAAATAACTATAATCAACTTAAAATACTTTTAGGCTACTATACCAAGGTTAAACACTTGCAGCTTATTTCTGCTGGTTGTCATTCCTCTGGTTAGGAAACACTCAGCTATGTAAGGGTTTAATCTTCATAGGTTAAGACTGTCAAATCACCAATGTGAAATTCCTTTTGTTGCCTGTTCGACTTACTTCATAAGAAGTTTGTAGACTCCCTGGGAAGGTCACTTGACCAAGGTAGAAAGAGCTACCCATGGAGTTTAATGTTTAATGTTGATGTTGAGATCTGTCTGAAAAAACTAAGAAGACTATTTGATCTCTAGTGTCCTTCTGACTTGAATTTCCATGACTATTAGCCTAGATAGTCTGCCTTTCACTTCTGTGCTCTTTCTGTAACCCTGTGCTAACTGCCTAAGTGTAAGGATATTAGGAAGGTACAAACTACAACCACGTAGGCCATAGGCCCAGCTTTATCCAACTTGGGAAAGGGTCTTCCTCTGCCTTCTCAGTCATGGCTGCCTCTGAACCCAAGTTAAATTCCTCCTTCCCTGATTATTCAAGCTAGATATATTCTGATCCCAGCCTATATTCCTGGCTAAGCTTGTCTGGTTGTTCAGGAAGCTTCTATCTCCTCTCATGTAGAGCACTTACTGACTTCAAGACCTTCCTTCTTTCTTTCACTTCTGATGGCCTCCTGGAAACTTAGATTCAGCTTGAGCTGTGGCTTGCAGCAAACCACAGACATTTTCAACTACCCCAAGGAGAGAGAGAGGCTTTGCTTGTTCAGCTATTAGACAATACCAGGATGTTATGACAGTGAAGTATAATTAGGTAGAAAGTACATGAACATCAGCAGACTGGAGTTTTAGTTTAGCTCTGTTCTGCTGTGGCTGTGGGATCTTGAGTAAGTCATTTATTATTTTTTTTTTCTGTGTCTTGGTTTTCTTTTCGAAAAAGAGGTGATAATGGATGTGACAGTGCTCTGAAGAGTAGAATATTTGAAAAAGGTAAAATACTAATAATTAGTATAATCACCATCACCACCATCATCATCATCATATGCAGGCCTGACATATGCTACACAGATGACACACTCAGGTGTATGCATTGGCAAATGACTTCTCACAAAGTGTAAACACACCACACTGCCCTCCCCACCCAGCAGCTACCTCTAGGGAAAGATGAGGTGTGATTTTGGAATAATGGCAGGATGTGTGTTCATGGAATTAAGCTTCTCTATCCGGATAACTGTTCTGCAATCCAGAGTTAAGTATCTGTTTATTCAGGGGCTTATTTCACCAATATGCTAGGCTGCCTTCCCAGGCTGTCTGACATACATTCTTCATGCATGCATGTGTGCCTGCCAAATTCTTCTTTTGAAGGCAGCCTGCCCCCCAACCCTTTTTTTGTATTCACAATCCATAAATTTGTGCAAACTTCAAATATGTTTATATTTGTAGTATTCACAAATAATATATAATTTTTTCCTCTGTGTACTTGATAAGGACAGAATAAAAATGACAACTTTTTCTTCCTTAGTTAAGGACCCAAAGTGCCAACTTGTAAGGCTGGAGATCTGGTCTGAGGCAGCTTTGACCAACTCTGAAATGGAATACTGAGAAGCTCATTCTGACTCCAATAAATAGAGTATGGGCTCCCAGCTGTGGGGGTAATGGAGATGACTAGGTGGTTACCTTTCAGGCAAGTTGTCCTGCCTGGAGCAAAGCTGAGATGCAAGGAAGCTGTATGAAGGACTACTAATGGTCAAAATAGCTACTAGATGTCCTAACGTTCATATCTTTTATACAGGTAGAAAATCCCTTCATCTTCACCCTATACCAATAGTTTTATTTTGTATACAGCTCTAGTATAATTGGCCATTTCCTTTCTGGCTATAGTAGATTAGAAACAGCAAAATAGAAAGGGAACAAAGCATAGAACTCCCCCATTCCTATTGCTAGGTTATTAGTGTCAGTCATGTTGATAACTTCAAGAAATGACACAGGAGTAGAAACTGATAACTAAAAAGACCCAAGAATGGAAAACTTCAGCTGTGTGGGACCTTTGAGTGGCAAGGCAAATAACAACAACTGTCCTCACAGTCCCTAAAGGCATCATTACATGAAAGCACCACACAATGCTTAATGACTCATTAAGAAGAAAAGAAACCTCTAAATTATATTAGATATCTTGTCTTTAAGTAAGCGCAGTCCTCTGTGTGTAATTTCAAAGAATGTTGTAATGAAAAAAAGCACTGAAAGAATCCCATTGACTCTTTCACTTGTGAAATATGAATGGAGCACTCTGCTATGTGCCAGACACTGGGGATAGAATGGTAAATGATACATAGCCCACGCCACCTTGGAGATCACATTCTAGTGGGAGAAACAAAGGAACAAGTGGTTAACATGCAGGGTGAGAAGGGGATTAATAGGGTGCTAAGAGACAGCAGCAATACTGGATTTGAGCATTCAGTGAAGGTTTCCTGGAGAATATGATGTCTAAGTTAATAAGTTAACCAGACAAAAATAAGTGAGGGTGAGTAGTTCTATGTAGAAGGAACATATTTCTGGAAATACAACTAGTTCAGTAGGGGAGGGAAAGTTATATGAGTGACAGATAACAGGTTTAAATGTTTGACATTTTTCATGAAAACAATGGGAAGCCACTGAAGAGTTTTGTTCTGTTTTGTTTTAATTTTATTTTTTCAGTGTTCCAAGATTCATTTTTATGCACCATACCAAGAGTTTTAAGTTACTGTACATGAATAAATTTAAAAATTTTTAAAGGTTTACCTTAGCTACACTGTGGGTAGTAGATTGGAGGAAGCAAGACAGAAGACAGGGAGTAGAGTTGGGAAGCTGTTTTAGTGACACAGGTGAAAGAAAATGAAAGCCTGGTTTAATATAGTGGCCATATCAATAGAGAGAAGATGGATTTGATAGAGATTTGGAAATGGCATTGATAGGACATTGTGAATGTCTGATGAGAGAGAGAAAGGAATCAAGGATAATGCCCAATTTTCTAGCATGTGCCACAAGGTAGATGGTGGCTGGGCCATTCCATTTAGTAGTCTTTACTTGGCTACACACTAGGTTTTAAATCAATTTCAGTTTCCTCATATGTGAAATGATCTAAAGAGATCTTTTTGAGATCTTTGACTCTCAAAAAGGGAGACTTTGTCTCTTACCCAGGGTACATTTGGCAATGTCTGGACATACTTCAGTTGTCACATTCAGGGGAAGGGGTGTTACTGGCATTTAGTGAGTAAAGGCTAAAGATACTGCTAAAGATCCTACAATGCACAGGAGAGCCTTTCCCCTCAACAAAGAGTTATGTTCAAAAAGTCAATAGTGCCAAAGTTGCGAAACCCTGGGCTAGACAATATAAAGGACTTAGATTAAACTCAGAGGTCTATTCAAAGCTTATGAGTTTACAAGCTAGACTGGTTATGCTTATTTTGCTACTTTAAGGGATCAACTTTAGTGACCTGGAAAAGTCTCTTTTGTGGACCAGCTGGATAAATGAAGCATCACTAAAATTATTGGACTGTTAATAACCAGACATTGGTGAATGTGGTCTCAATAACCTATGCCAGTTTCCAAGAGTTTTGGGGTGAATCATGTGCTACAAGTACTTAGAGTATATGTGCACATGGCACTTGGAGGGTACCTGCAAACTTATTCTAATCTTTTAGAGACCCAGAGGACCTCTTACCCATGTTCTATTTGTTGAACATGCAGTATACCCACTTGCACTTTAGGACAAAGTAACAAGAAAGAAATGATGGGGCTGCAGTAGCTCCTGCCTAAACTGTGTATCTCCTAGAATTGTCCTTGGGACCAGAAGAGCTGTATGTGCAGAATTAGGCCATATGTGTGGGACCACTAGCAGAGCCCCTACAGATTATTTACCCCAGACCAAGATATTTTTTAAAGACTTTATTTATATATGTATTTGAGAGAGAGCATGAGCGAGAGAGCAGAAGCAGGGGCAGCAGCAGAGGAAGAGGGAGAAGCTGACTCCCAGCTGAGCAGGGAGCCCAATGCAGGACTCAATCTCAGGACCCTGGGATCATGACCTAAGCTGAAGGCAGACTTTTAACCAACTAAGCAACCTGTGCCCTATACCCAGGCCAAGATATTTTATAAGATTTTGGCTTTAGGCTAAATGTGATAGCAGGTGCTGTTCCCCCATTCTATGTTAAGAGATACCCTTCCTGAAGGCATGTCTCCCATTGTCAGGCCTGGACTATTCAGGGGCTTCCTCATAGAAAGGTAATGAAACTCAGGCCACTATGTAAGGCTATGGAGCTCCCATTCAGAGTCTTCCACAGACATGTAGGTAATGGAGTATTTACATCAGGCCTTCACAGCACATAGTAGGCATTCAATAAATAAATGCTTGTTGAATGAATAAATGAGGTCCTTGCATTTTGGGCAGCAAAGAAGGACTCCTGAGTTCCTTGCAAGGGAAAAAGGAGAAAGACAAATCCACTCTTTATTAGTAAATATTTACTGAGTGCCCACCAAGTGGCAACACTGTCCAAAGTACTTAGAAATTTTCAAATCTGATGTTTATAGACTGACTTTTGTGTCCCCCACCCTCACAAAAAATTCATATGTGGAAACTTAATCCCCAATTTGATGGTATTAAGAGGTGGGGTCTTTGGGTAATGTTTGGATGATGAGAATGGAGCCCTCATGAATGAGATTAGTGCCCTTATTAAAGAAGCCCCAGAAAATTCCCTAACCCCTTCTACCATGTTAGGACACAGCAAAAAGTCAACTCTCTATGAACCAAGAGGTAGGCTTTTACCAGACACTGAATCTGCTGGACCCTTCATCTTGGACTTTTAAAGATCCAAATCTGTGAGAAATAAATTCCTGTTTCTAGTTTATGGTATTTCTGTCATAGCAGTCTAAATAGACTAAAACACTGACTTATGCTTTAATATAATCCCTCTGGCTAGAAGCTGGAAGACCGCCTAGAAGTCTATTGCAACAATCAGAAGCAAGAAAAACCAGCATGGCTGCAGTGAATGTGGTAAGAAATAGGTGGATTCTGGATATATTTTGAAGGTAAAACCAGTAAGGTTTCCTAATGAATTGGATGTGGCTGTAAGAGAAGAGAGGACTTCAGGATGACTCCAAAGTTTTGAACCTGAGCAATAAGAAGTATGTAGTTGTCAGTTGTGATAAGGAGTAGTGTACATGGATTGAGATTCAGTTCTGGACCTAGAAAATTTGAGATGCAAATGAAACAGCCAAGTAAAGATGTCAGGAAGGCAATTGGTTGTATAATCAAGTTTGGAGAGGGGTGTGGGATGAAGATATAAAAGCCATGAGACCGGATGAGAATATCAAGAAAAGGTGTAGAGATAGAGGGGAAAAAAGCAATATCTGGATCCAGTAATAATAGATGTTTATAGCTTGACCAAGGACTAATTCTGCCTGCCTGCTTTTTGTGGAGTGAGCATTGCAGCAACTAACCTGCCCCCATCAGCCTTGAGAAAAGGGTTTGGGCCTTTAGAACCTTAACTCTCTAGCCCATGTCCTATTGTGCATTCTGCTCATGGCAACAACAAACCTCAAGAAGTTACTTGGTTATAAATATTTATCATTTCCTCCTGGCTAATATAGTGATTATTATTCCTAGCTGAATAAAAATCCATTCTTACTGGTATAATTCATATGCAAATATTTTGAAAAACAGTTTGAAACGCAAGCTGCCACCTGTTGGTTTGCTTTATTCAAGGGAAGGGAAGGCAACATTGTCCAGAATTCTGAGAAGAGCAAGCCTTTGCCTTGCTCCCCATATCTTCAGTTTGTTATTTACAGACTGAAAGTCTCATATAGTAGATACTACTTTTGGTAGAAGAGTCACTCCCAGTGCTGTTCTGCAGTATTTGTCATAATTTTAAAAGATATTTCTCTTGCTTTTGAGGGCACCTTGCTCCTAACTCTGTTTGCAGAGTCAAAGATGGGAGCGTTGATTTCTAAAGGAGGAACAGGAAAAAGAGAATCAGTAAATGGCTAAAGCATTGTTCCAAGGTCACCATGTTCCCTGCTCTGCCTCTCAGATAGGACTGCTCCCAGAATTGGTCCTAATTTCCTTGCAACTGCTTACAGATATTTCATATCATAACCAGAGTAAATCAATCTTGATTTCTACATTTTATGGCTCTGGTGACAATGATAATTCTCACAGCAAGTCTCTTGGTGCAGAAGCACACATGCTAAGATAAAAGTCTTATAACCATATTTACGTACTTTGCAGGAGGATGAAGACTTTCTAAAGGACACCTAGACACAGTTTTAAGAAAATCAATGGCCAGATTCTCAAATTTTAATGTGTATTTTAAAAAATAGACCTGTTAGGGCACCTAACAGGGCATTTGACTCTTGGTTTTGGCTTACGTTGTGAACTCAGGGACCTGAGAGTGAGCCCCATGTTGGCATTCATCATGACGTCGGCTTAAGGTTCTTCCTCTACCTCTCCCTCTGCCCCTCTTCCTTGCTCTTTCTCTCCAATGAATAAATAAATAATTGAAAAATAGACTCTAATTGGACTGTCAGGTTAATTCTCCTTTGAAACTCTTCTTTCCAAGCCCTTTTCCTGCTCTACAAAAGAAAGGCATACCTCTCATCCATCCTGAATTACTATGATGTAGTCCATCCTCTGACTATTGTTAAAGAATGAAATATTCTGGACACAGCGACTAGTCAGAGTAATATAAAGAAAGTAACTTAGTATGAAATGCCTTTCATAAATTCTGTATTTACTATTAGCCAAATACAGCATCTTCTTCTTGCTGTTAATTTCCACAAAGTACATTAAGCTGAAATATTTTTTTAAGATTTTTTTTTATTTTTTAAGAATTTTTTTTTTTTAAAGATTTTATTTTTTTATTTGACAGAGAAAGACACAGTGAGAGAGAGAACACAAGCAGGGGAGTGAGAGAGGGAGAAGCAGGCTTTCTGCTGAGCAGGGAGCCTGATGTGGGGCTCAATTCCAGGACCCTGGGATCATAACCCGAGCCTAAGGCAGACGCTTAACGACCAAGCCATCCAGATGCCCCTAAACTGAATGAATATATATATATATATATATATATATATACATATATATATATTCTAGTTATAACTAGAACCTTAGAATATTACTGTCATTTCATTAGGATTAACTTCTCCCTCTGAGATATGTGCTATTTCTGTCAAATTGTTTTCAACCATGAAATGAAATTATTGACCTATCTATGTATAATAATTCTCAAATGTCCATGTCTCTATTCATCTGTCACACGATTTAAGGCACTTTGAAGCCACCTATGTTAGAAATTGAAATTTAGCATTAAACATTTAGATCTTAATTCACAGCCTATGGGAAAAAAACATAATATGTGCTCTTTTAAATTTTATGAGTTTTTTCTTCTCCAGTTTTATCTACTTTCAAGTCCATAGACAAGTGGAGGAGTTACATATATAACTAATATGTTTATTATTTTTATAAATAAATTGCTTTTGTTGATGAATGAAATACATACACAAAGTATGCAAACAATAAATGTACATCTTTATAAATTATTGCAAATAGACTTAGTAAGCAGTCAAAAATTAAAAGTATTTCCACCACTACGGAGGAGCCCTTGAGCTTTCTAATCACTATGTCATTCTTCTCTATAGGTAAACACTCTCCTAACAGCATAGATTTGTCTGTTTTTTAACTTTCTTTAATTTGAATTATACAGCATATATTTTAGTGTGCCTGGTTTCTTCTATTCAATGTTAATTTTGAGAGATTCATCCATGTTGTTTAGTGTGGCAGTATCCATTTATTTCCATCACCATGTAATAGTCTACTGCATGAACATAACCTAATTTATTAATCATTTCTACTGCTGATGGACATTAGAGTTGTTTCCAGTTTGGGGCTATTATAAACAATGCTACTACACTTGTGTCTTGAGGGTAAGAGGGTTTTCTACTCTTTCCCTAGAGTCAGATGATTTCTTCTACTCCTGCCCTAAAAGCAATGAATTTTTGCCTAGACCTTAAGGAAGAAAGTTTGTGTTGCTCCACAACAACAGTTTAATCCTCACTTCCTGGTAAGATGAATGCTGGGGAGCAACTGAGACTCTTAACCTATCTGCCAAGAAGCAGCTAATCACATACTGAACCACCAAGTCATGGAAGTTCTTTCTTTCTTTTTTTAATTTAATTTTATTTTTTCAGTGTTCCAAGATTCATTGTTTATGCAACACACCCAGTGCTCCATGAATACGTACCCTCCTTAATACCCACCACCAGGCTTACCCAATGCCCCCCCAACCCTCAGTTTGTTTCTCAGAGTCTCCTGGCCTGCCTTCAATCTTCTTTACAAACACCCTGAAATTTCTTTTATTAAAATATGTTTGTCAGTCTTTATGTTAGTACCACACTGCCTTCATTAGTATAGTTGTATAGTGAATTTTGAAATCAGGTTAATAAGTCATCCAATTTTGTTCTTCTTTGAGATTTTCTTGGTTGCTCTCGATTCTTTGTACTTCTATATACATTTTAGAATTAGCTTATCATTTTTCCTCCAAAAATATTGCTGCACTTTTCATTGACTTATAAATTAATTTGGGAATGGCTGATATTTTTACAGAATGAGCTTTCCAATCCACAAACATGGTATATATCTCCATTTATTAAGTTGTTTGGATTTTATCTCCAAATTTTTCTGAAATTTTCTACATAGACAACTTTCATATTTTCTGCTAGATTTATTCCTAGCTGAAGTGGAAACTGTGGTGTACTACCCATATCTTCTCCTTCAGAAATAAAGAACACTCTAGTCAAATGCTGTTGGGAGTCTTGAGGATTGGAGTCTTTTGGCTGAGTCTTTTCCCATGAATATCCCTCAGCTGAAAAGAAATCCTTCACCATAAGTCTCACTGTCCCCTAGTAACTGGTTGATATAGGAAAATAGTTAAAAGACCTTGTTCTTTTGACACAACAGTAGGATTGCCAGATAAAATACCAGATACCCAGTTAAATTTGAATTTTGGATAAATGAGAATTCTTGTATTAATGTTTAAACATACCTATATTAAAAATCATCTCTTCTTTATCCAAAATTCAAATTTAGCTTAGCAGCTTATTTTTCATTTTGTTTTATTCCTGTTTTGTTTTTAAGTAATTCTGTCAATAATACTCAAGAGTAGACAATGAAGTTCCATTCCAGTTTTAGAGAGTCCCTTGGCTTATTTTTTCCTAATGATTTTATTTATTATTTATTGAGAGAGAGGTAGCAAGAGAGAGCATGAGCTGGGGGAGGGGCTGAAGCAGGGACCCCAATGCAAGCCTTGATCCCAAGACCATGACTTGAGCCAAAGGCAGATACCCAACCAACTGAGCCACCCAGGCACTGCAAGAGTTCTATGGCTTTGAATGAGGCTGTGTTGCTATTGCATTGCACTTCAACTCCTTCCTTTGCATAATTCTACTTCTTCCATTCCCCCACAAGTGTTGATGCTAAAGGTACACTCTAATAATCTTACAGAATACAAATCTTTGTTTCAGGGTCTATTATCCAAGCTGATTAGTACCAGGGGTGGTCAAAGGATGCAGACTAAAATTAGAATTTGGGTCTGAATCACCCACTGGGCATCTGGCGGTTAGAACCCCATCACTATAAAGAAGATATGGTATATACATACAACGGAATACTATGAAGTCATCAAAAAACCTGAAATCTTACCACTTGCAATGACATATATGGAACTAGAGGGTATTATGCTAAGTGAAACAGTCAATCAGAGAAAGACAATTATCATATGATCTCACTGATATGAGGAATTTGAGAAACAAACAGAGAATCATAGGGGAAGAGAGGGAAAAATGAAACAAGATGAAACCACAGAGGGAGATAAACCATAGGAGACTCTTAATCTCAGGAAACAAACTGAAGGTTGCTGGAGTGGAGGGAGGTGGGAAGGATGGGGTGGCTGGGTGATGGACATTGGGGAGGGTATGTGCTTGGTGAGAAAAAATAAGTAAATAAAATCTTAAACTCAGAAAAAAAAAGAACCCCAACACTAGTGCTAGGTAGAGCTCTTGGCCATGTTCTAGTTGTGAAATGATTAAAACTTTCATATGTGGTAAACAAGGATGGATGCTAGTCGAAGAGAATGCAGTGGTTACTGGTGGGTATAATTTCAAGCTTTTTGAGAGAGTTTTTGAGAGTTTTGAGTTTTGAGTTTTGAGAGAAATACTAATTCTAAAGAAAATGGAATCAGATAGCTCTTCTTGAAAGCTATCAATGCATTGAAGAAGGACAATGAATGGCTGAGGGTGATTAAACACCAACTAAAGATAAAGTGTGAAAGTCGAAGGATATATTTGGCGACATATAAAAACACTCTTACCTCCTGCAGAGGAAAGGAAAAAACTGAGGATCAGACTCAGGACTTAGCCATATAAGTAGCAGTGCGCCAGAGAAGGTTGATTTCTCAGCTACACAAAATCTATGTCAAATTTTGATGCCTAATTATGTAGGAGTCCCAGGAGCCGAAACAAGAACAACAGGGTCAACAACTAAAAACCCTGGGAACACCAGCTTCCCTTGAGCCCTCTAGGCCTGTGGAAGTGGTCTACTTCTCCCTGTTAGAGACTAACATTCCTCCTTTATTTGAAGATGATGCAGAGGATGCTGCCTTACAGAGCAACATGCGATTCCTTCATAGTCTACTCCTATCTCCTCTCCTAGCACAAGACCAGAAATTAGTGCCAAGTCACAACATAAACAAGCTGCTGAGGAAGAAAAGTGACTATATCCCCAAATAGATATAGGACATGGTGAAGAAAGGAAAGTTATGTGTGGGACTGATTCATGAAGGTATTGGATCAAGGTGGAGGGGAAGGGGAAATAGAAGATTGAATAAAAGATAGTATATTGATATGGAAGGATTCTCCATTGATCCAGGCTTTCCCACCCTGAAAAGGACCTTGAGAACCAGTGCTAGGAAGCTGCTAGGATGGCTCTTACAAACTTAGAGAAAATGATGGGTTACACAAAGTGAAGTAGACATACCAGAACTATCATAGGTGCCAATGAAAGTAGAGATCATAAGTCTCAGAGAAGTGAGTATGTTAGAGTGGGTATACTACATAAGGCTGGGAAACTCACTGATTATGTACTATGAGATGACTCAGAGGCACTCAAAGCAGTAAGGAATGTGCTGGTGAGGAGGTGGACTAGCATTATTGAAAAGTTTAGGAGGGGCTGTCTTTGAGCTGGAGATTATGGCTGAAAATGCTATTATAAAACTAGGGTCACTGATAGCCAGAGGGAGGAGAGAATCCTGATATAGTGGGGGTCAGCTGATGGTGCTTTACCATCAGAAAAAAATAATGATTAATAATACATTGCATCCTTAGAGGCAAGACAAATTGGTAGCCAAAAGAAAAAAAATGGTATTTCCCAATCTATACCACAATCAATAAACTATAACCTATGGACTAATAGTCCTTTTTTATAAATAAAGTTTTTATTGTAATACAATCATGCCTAATTATTTTCATATTGTCTATGGTTGTTTTCACTCTACAGTAACAGAACTGGGTGGTTGTGACATGGACGAGTTGACTTGCAAGTGTAAAATATTTGAATAAAAAATTTGCTAACCTCAGACTTACATAATCAAGACAAATTAAAGATGGATAATCAGGAGGCTAAACCCAACTACATCAATAGAGATTCACAATACCTTGCCCAATTTCAAGACTGGACATGTGTCAGTTTTTAGGCCTCAAATACTTGCAACACCACAACAAATGCATATGTATGTTTTTCCTCAGTCTTTTCCTGCAGCATTGACTCAACTAGGAGTGACTTTTGTCCTCTAGGGTATATTTAGCAATACTTGGAGACATTTTTGATTGTCATGTTTGGGAGGATACTACTTTCATCTAGCGAGTACAAGCCAAGAATGCTGCCAAACATCTTATGATGCACAGGACCTGATGCACAACAAAGAATTATCCAGCCCCAAACCTCAATAGTATAAGGTTAAGAAACGCTGCCCTAAAGTTACCTATGGTCATTTACTCTGATAACTATATATTGGGGAAAAATATTCAAATATTTAAGAAACTATTGAGTCTGAGTTGACATTAATATTCAAGGACTGAAATCATCATCACTGACTGCTCCTTCTGAATCGGGAAGTATGGGATAAATGGAGGCCTCACCCAAAATCAATTTACAGGGAATCCATAGTTCAAACCCATAGTTATTTCCCAAGTCTTCAGATGTCTAATTGGAATGCATAATTGTCAGAACTCCACTCTGGTTATTAGGCCTATAGGGTATGAGCTATCATAATAGGGGAAGGCCCAGTGGAAGCCTCTCGAACTGCCCTCCACCAAAGCCCAGGCTAAGATTGTAAATAAAAAAAGTAATATTACTACCCAAGTAAAATGGCACTGAATAGTTTCCTCCTGAAAATCTTAAGACTAGTGGTACCCATCCTATTTCCATCTAATTTACCAGTCTAGTTCTTATTAAAACTACACATTTAGTGCAGGATAACAGTAGGTTCAAGCAAATAGCCTTGATAGCACCTGCTGCAACAGACATTTATCTTTGCTAGAGCTGATTAACATGGCCCCGTATAGTTGGTAAGTGGTCATTGATCTGGTAGATGAGTTCTTTTCCGTCCCTATCAAGAAGAAGGGTCAGAAGCAGTTTGCATTTACTTGGAACACATAACAGACCACCTATGTATTCTTGTCACTAGCACTGTTAATTCAACTATTATCTTTAAATAGCACCAAAAATAGTTAATTTTCTAAACATTCTATATAGCATACATTGGTGCATTACATCAATGATGTCATGTGAACCAGACAAGATGAAAAAGAAGTAATTGAAGGCATTAGTAAGAAATGTGAGCATCAGAAGCCTGTAAAGATTGAGAAGCTCATGACATTATTAAAAATTTTAGGATAGATCTGGGGTATTCCAAAATAACCCCTTCAAAACAAAGGGTAAATAATCATACCTCTCATCACTAAAAAGAGAGAACAGTATTTGATAGGAATGCTGGAGGTGGCATATTCCACATTTTGGAAAATTATTTCAATATATTACCTGATGACATGAAAGGCTGCCAGCCGTTAGTAGGGCCCAGAACACGAAAAAGCTCTATAGCAGGTCCAGGCTGCCATTTAAGTAGCCCTGTTTCTTGGGTCATATGACTCAGCAAATCCTATGGTATTCAAGGTATTGGGCATAAAAAAAGATGCCATATGGAATTTATTACAAGTTTCAATAGGAAGATTACAGTATAGACCAATGTGTTCTGAAGCAAATCCAAGCCACTTTCAATGGAAAGTTACATACCATTTCAAAACCAGTCCCTGACATGCTATAAATGATAGGAGAGTGCCTTACCACAGAACAAGTGGCTATGTGGCCAGAACTACTTGTCATGAGTTGGGCTGTAAGAGACTGTGGACTGAGTTATAAGATTTAATGGACTTAGCAGCAGTTCACTATAAGATGGAAGTGATATATTTGGGGTCAGTCATGAGCTAGGTCAAAGGGCACAAGAAAGCTGCATGAGTAGATGGACTAGATTTTCACGTCATCCATCACTAATATATTTGTACCTTTCTTGTAGTTCACACTTATGGCCACATGGGTGATGGTGGTGGTGCAGGGGTATCTCTTATGACTGGCTTAAGAATGAGGGAAAAGACCAAGCCTGGTTCATTATCATGTCAGTTCATTATGTAGGTGCAAAACCCAAAGTGGACTTCTGGTCCACTATAGCCCTACTCAGAAAAGAACTGATCCTAAACATTTACATTCTGTCTGAAAGAGAGCTTTGAGGGGAAATTCTCCCAGTGGGCATATCTTTAGTGAATACACTTGGTCATTTAATTTGTGTGGAAAAATAAGTGGTCCAAGTTGAGAATATTTAAGAACTTATGATGGTGAAAGATTGAAAGATAAGGAAAAAGAAGTTCTGGGAAAGAGACATGTGATAGACTTAGGGAGTGTGGATAGACCTATAGGATAGGACACCTAGGTATGAAGATCTTTAAATCACATGTTAAAGCCCATTGGAATTATTGGCCATGGAAGAGGCACTAACAACTAGGTCAACGGGATTATTTGGCCAGTTTACATTGCCTAACCTCTATGATTGACAACTCCAGTGCTAGCACATGAGAACATAAATAGAATATCCAAGGTGGCAGAGAAGGAACAAAATGAAGTCCCACTCATCAAAGCTGATCAGGGAAACTGATCTAAGATGTTATTTAATTTTTTTTTATTTTACAGATATCTGTTGGTGGTTTAAGTAAGTACATTTCACTTTTGTATATTGACTTTGTATCTATCAGCATTGGCAATTTAACTATTAATTTTAGTAGTTTCTCTAGAGCTATTTTTTTCTATTTTCTACATACACAGTCTATAGTTTATGAATAGTGACATTTTTATATGTTCCTTTCAATTCTTCTGCTTTTTTATCTTTTCCTTGCCTAATTTCACTGGATAGGACATCCAAATACAATGTTTAATAGAGGTAATAATAGCAAGCATCTTTGTCTTATTTGGAATCTCAAAAGGAAAGCTATAACATGTAACCATTCAGTATGATACTTGCTATACATGTTTTACATATATTTTAATTAAATTTGCATATATTTTAATCAGAATAAGAACATTTCATTTTATTTATAGTTTTCTAATAATTCTTTTTGTTGACTCTTATCAAACACTTTTAATGCATTTTTATATGATCATAAGCTTTTTTCTTTATACACTTTATTAATGTGACTGATTTTTTTTAGTAGAGAGGAGTTTATTATTATTCTAGCTTTTACTTTACATACAGTAAATTTTACTCTTTTGGAATATAGTTCCTCATGCTCGTCTTTGTACTAAACTCTTCACTGAATCCCAGCCTCTGGCAATTATTGATCTGTTCTCGGTCCCTGTATATTTGCCTTTTTTAGAATATCATATAAATGGAATCATATAGTATATAGTCATTTGAACCTGAATCCTTTCATGAAGTGCAGTGGATTCGAGATTCATCCATGTCTGGAATAGTTTTTGTTTTTTATCCGAGACTGGTATTCCTTTGTAAGGATGAACTGCAGTTTGTTTATCCAGATAGTCACTGAAAGAAGTGTGGACTAATTCCAGTTTGGGGTTATTATTAATAAAAGCACTCTAAATATTTTTATATGGAGTTTTTATATAGGCATATGTTTTTATGACATTTGCGCGAATGTTTTGAAGGGAGATTACTGGGTCACATGGTAGGATATGATAAAATTTATAAGAAATATCCAAACTATTTCAATGTGGCTGAAAGAGTTTATATCTCTTCGATCAGTGTATGAGAGTTCTAGTTTCTCTGCATCTTTGTCAGCACTTGGTATTGCCGTATTTTTTATTTTAGCTATTATAATATACATAGTATTATCTCATTACAGGCTTACTTTGCATTTCCTCAATGTCTAATGATGTGATTATCTATTCATGTGCTTTTTGCAATTCATATATTTCCTTTGGTAAAGCAGTCTTTCAAATATTCCCCCCCTTTTTAATTGAATTGTTTATTTTCTTATTACTGAATTTTGACAGTTTCTATTTATTCTGGAAACAAGTCCTTTGTCAGATATGAAGGGATGTGCTTTGGAAATTTTTTTCTCAGTCTGTGACTTCATTATTTAAAGTATCTTTCACAAAACAGACACTTTCATGTTTGATGAAATATAATTTATCTATTTTTTAATAAGTTCTCTTTGCTTTTTTCTCTCTTTTCTTTTCTTTTCTTTTCTTTTCTTTTCTTTTCTTTTCTTTTCTTTTCTTCTTTTTTATTTCTTTTCAGCGTAACAGTATTCATTGATTTTGCACCACACCCAGTGCTCCATGCAATACGTGCCCTCCATAATACCCACTACCTGGTTCCCCCAACCTCCCACCCCCCACCCCTTCAAAACCCTCAGATTGTTTTTCAGAGTCCATAGTCTCTCATGGTTCACCCCCCCCTTCCAATTTCCCTCAACTCCCTTCTCCTCTCCATCTCCCCATGTCCTCCATGTTATTTGTTATGCTCCACAAATAAGTGAAACCATATGATAATTGACTCTCTCTGCTTGACTTATTTCACTCAGCATAATCTCTTCCAGTCCCGTCCATGTTGCTACAAAAGTTGGGTATTCAACCTTTCTGATGGAGGCATCATACTCCATAGTATATATGGACCACATCTTCCTTATCCATTCGTCCATTGAAGGGCATCTTGGTTCTTTCCACAGTTTGGCGACCGTGGCCATTGCTGCTATAAACATTGGGGTACAGATGGCCCTTCTTTTCGCTGCATCTGTATCTTTGGGGTCAATACCCAGTAGTGCAATTGCAGGGTCATAGGGAAGCTCTATTTTTAATTTCTTGAGGAATCTCCACACTGTTCTCCAAAGTGGCTGCACCAACTTGCATTCCCACCAACAGTGAAAGAGGATTCCCCCTTCTCCACATCCTCTCCAACACATGTTGTTTCCTGTCTTGCTAAATTTGGCCATTCTAACTGGTGTAAGGTGGTATTTCAATGTGGTTTTAATTTGAATCTCCCTGATGGCTAGTGATGATGAACATTTTTTCATGTGTCTGATAGCCATTTGTATGTCTTCACTGGAGAAGTGTCTGTCCATATCTTCTGCCCATTTTTGATATGATTATCTGTTTTGTGTGTGTTGACTTTGAGGAGTTCTTTATAGTTCCTGGATATCAATCTTTTGTCTGTACTGTCACTTGCAAATATCATCTCCCATTCCATGGGATGGCTCTTTGTTTTGTTGAATATTTCCTGTGCTGTGCAGAAGCTTTTGATCTTGATGAAGTCCCAAAAGTTCATTTTCGCTTTTGTTTCCTTTGCCTTTGGAGACATATCTTGAAAGAAGTTGGTGTGGCTGATATCGAAGAGGTTACTGCCTATGTTCTCCTCTAGGATTCTGATGGATTCCTGCCTCACATTGAGGTCTTTTATCCATTTCGAGTTTATCTTTGTGTACAGTGTAAAAGAATGGTCGAGCTTCATTCTTCTACATATAGCTGCCCAGTTTTCCCAGAACCATTTATTGAAGAGACTGTCTTTTTTCCACTGGATATTTTTTTCCAGTTTTGTCGAATATTATTTGACCATAGAGTTGAGGGTCCATATCTGGGCTCTCTACTCTGTTCCACTGGTCTATGTGTCTGTTTTTATGCCAGTACCATGCTGTCTTGGTGATCACAGCTTTGTAGTAAAGCTTGAAATCAGGTAACGTGATGCCAGTTTTATTTTTGTTTTTCAATATTTCCTTAGCAATTCGGGGTCTCTTCTGATTCCATACAAATCTAGGGATTATTTGCTCCGGCTCTTTGAAAAATACTGGTGGAATTTTGATCGGAATGGCATTAAAAGTATAGATTGCTCTAGGCAGTATAGACATTTTAACAATGTTTATTCTTCCAATCCAAGAGCATGGAATGATCTTCCATCTTTTTGTGTCTTCTTCAATTTCTTTCATGAGTGTTCTGTAGTTCCTCGAGTACAGATCCTTTACCTCTTTGGTTAGGTATATTCTCAGGTATCTTATGGTTCTTGGTGCTACAGTAAATGGAATCAATTCTCTAATTTCCCTTTCTGTATTTTCATTGTTATGGTATAAGAAAGCCACTGATTTCTGTACATTGACTTTGTATCCTGCCACGTTACTGAATTGCTATATGAGTTCTAGTAGTTTGGGGGTGGAGTCTTTTGGGTTTTCCATATAAAGAATCATGTCATCTGTGAAGAGAGAGAGTTTGACTTCTTCATTGCCAATTTGGATACCTTTTATTTCTCTTTGTTGTCTGATTGCTGTTGCTAGGACTTCTAACACTATGTTGAACAAGAGTGGTGAGAGTGGGCATCCTTGTCGTGTTCCTGATTTCAATGGGAAGGCTGCAAGCTTTTTCCCATTGAGGATGATATTTGCTGTGGGTCTTTCATAGATAGATTTTATGAAGTTCAGGAATGTTCCCTCTATCCCTATACTTTGAAGCGTTTTAATCAGGAACGGATGCTGGATTTTGTCAAATGCTTTTTCTGCATCAATTTAGAGAACCATGTGGTTCTTCTCTCTTCTCTTATTGATTTGTTCTATCACATTGATTGATTTGTGAATGTTGAACCATCCTTGTAACCCAGGGATGAATCCCACCTGGTCATGGTAGATAATCTTTTTAATGTGCTGTTGGATCCTGTTTGCTAGGATCTTGTTGAGAATCTTAGCATCCATATTCATCAGTGATATTGGTCTGAAATTCTCCTTTTTGTTAGGGTCTTTGCCTGGTTTGGGGATCAGGGTAATGCTGGCTTAATAAAAATAGTCTGGAAGTTTTCCTTCTGCTTCAATTTTTTGAAACAGCTTCAGGAGGATAGGTGTTATTTCTTCTTTGAAAGTTTGGTAGAATTCCGCAGGGAATCTCTCAGGTCCTGGGCTCTTGTTTTTTGGGAGGTTTTTGATCACTGCTTCAATCTTGTTACTAGATATTGGTCTATTCAGGTTGTCAATTTCTTCCTGGTTCAATTTGGGGAGTTGATAGTTTTCCAGGAATGCATCCATTTCATCTAGGTTGCTTAGCTTATTGGCATATAACTGTCGATAATAACTTCTCATGATTGTTTCTACTTCCTTGGTGTTAGTTGTGATCTCTCCCTTTTCATTCATAATTTTATTAATTTGGGCTTTCTCTCTTTTCTTTTGGATTCGTGTGGCCAATGGTTTATCAATCTTATTGATTCTTTCAAAAAAACCAGCTTCTAGTTTCATTGATACGTTCTACTGTATCTCTGGTTTCTACCTCATTGATCTCTGCTCTAATCTTGATTATTTCCCTTCTTATGTGTGGAGTTGGTTTGATTTGTTGTTGATTCTCCAGTTCTTTAAGGTGTAGAGACAGCTGGTGTGTTCTGGATTTTTCAGTTTTTTTGAGGGAGGCTTGGATTGCTATGTATTTCTCCCTTAGGACCACCTTTGCTGTATCCCATAGGTTTTGGACAGAAATGTCTTCATTCTCCTTGGTTTCCATGAATTGTTTAAGTTCTTCTTTGATCTCCTGGTTGATCCAAGCATTCTTAAGCAAGGTGGTCTTTAGCTTCCAGGTGGTTCAGTTCCTTCTGAACTTTTCCTTGTGATTGAGCTCCAGTTTCAAAGCATTGTGATCTGAGAATATGCAGGGAATAATGTAAGTCTTTTGGTATTGGTTGAATCCTGATTTGTGACCCAGTATGTGGTCTATTCTGGAGAAGGTTCCATGTGCACTTGAGAAGAATGAGTATTCTGTTGTTTTAGGGTGGAATGTTCTGTATATTTCTATGAGGTCCATCTGGTCCAATGTGTCATTCAATGCTCTTGTTTCTTTATTGATTTTCTGCTTCGATGATCTATTACTGAGAGAGGCATGTTAAGATCTCCTACTATTGATGTATTCATATCAATATGACTGTTTATCTTGATTAATAGTTTTCTTATGTAATTGGCTGCTCCCATCTTGGGGGTGTAGATATTTACAATTGTTAGATCATCTTGGTGGATAGTCCCTTTAAGAATTATGTAGTGTCCTGTATCTCTGACTACAGTCTTTAGTTTAAAATCTAATTTCTCTGATATGAGAATCGCTACCCCAGCCTTCTTTTGAGGCCCATTGGCATGAAAGATGCTTGTCTATCCCTTCACTTTCAGTCTGGGTGTATCTTTAGATTCACAATGGGTCTCTTGTAGACAACATATGGATGGGTCCTGTTGTTTTATCCAATCTACAACCCTGTGTTATTTTATGGGCACATTTAGGCCATTCACATTGAGAGTGATTGTTGATAGATATGTTTTTATTGACATTGTGTTACCTTTGAAGTCTTTCTTTCTGTAGATTGTCTCATTATTTCTGTTCAATGATATTCTTAGGATTTTTTCTCTTTTATAGAACCCTCCCTTAATATTTCCTGCAGTGTCAGCTTGGTGGTTGCATAGTCTTTTAAGCCTTGTCGGTCCTGGAAACTCTTTATCTCTCCATCCATTTTGAATGTCAGTCTTGCTGGATAAAGTATTGTTGGCTGCATGTTCTTCTCATTTAGTGCCCTGAATATATCTTGCCAGCCCTTTCTGGCTTGCCAGGTCTCTGTGGACAGGTCTGATGTTATTCTGAAGAGCTTTCCTCTGTACGTAAGGAGCTTCTTTGTCCTAGCTGCTTTCAAGAGAGTCTGCCTACAATTATAATTCTTCATTCTTACTATTAGGTGTCTTGAGGACTTTCGAGAATCTATAATCTTGGGGGGAGACCGTTCTGCCTCTAGTACATGAATGCTGGTTCCATTCGTGAGAGTGGGAAAATTTTCATGGAGAACTTGTTCCACTATATCTTCTAGACTTCTTTTTTTTCTCCTCCCCTTCAGGGATTCCAATAATTCTGACGTTGGAATGTTTCATGGCATCATTTATTTCCCTGATTCTGTTTTCGTGGCTTCTAAGCTGTTTGTTCCAGGCTTCCTCCTGATCCTTTCTCTCTATCTGTTTGTCCTCCAGATCACTAATTCTACTGTCTCAGTTACCCTAGCTTTTAGAGAATTTAGATTAGATTGGAATTCATTGAGAGCATTTTGAACATCATCCCTGGTGGCTTTCAGTTCTGTCCTAACATTGTGAACATCAACACTGGTGGCTTTCAGTTCTGCCCTAATCAATTCCGTTTGGTCATCCATGGCTTTCTCCAACCTAGCTATTGCCTGGATAATTGTTAGCCTGAATTCCCTTTCCAACATATTGTCTATGTCGATAGCCATTAGCTCTATTGCAGAAGGCCCATCCTCTGTATTTTTCTTCTGTTGGGCATTCCTCCTCCTAGTCATTTTGGTGAGAGATGACTGAACAGATGTAGCTGGATGTATCGACTGTGGTGCAGTCAAGGTGCACCCTGGAATGCTTCTGAGCAATCAGGATTCCCCACCCAAATGAGAGAAAAAAGAAAAGAAAAATTAAAAAAAAGAGAGAGAGAGAGACAGGAAAAAAAGGGAAGATAAAAGAGAAGGCTCAGCCCAAAGGGGACCCAAGGTAAGATTTATGAAGTGTATAAACAAAAACAAACAAAAAGACTGATAAAAGTATATGATAAGAGAAAGATTATATATATATAGATATATAGAGAAAGATTATATATATATAGATATATATATATATGACAAGAGAAAGATATCTATATCTATATCTATATCTATATCTATATCTATATCTATATCTATATACAGATATGCACAAAAAGGAAGAACCTCATCAAAAAGAACCCCAACTGTAAGATTTATATACTATCAGGACCAACACAAATACACAGAAACCCTGGTGGAAGAAAAAGATGGGAGAGTGGTTATAAATTCTCAGTGTGGGCGAGGTAGGTTATTTTGATTCTTCCTGGATGTATCTTGATATCTTTGTTAAAGGACTCAACTTTCCTAAGATAAAGGGGGATTAAAAATTGGTTTATCTATAGGGGTAGCATTGATTGGGGAAAGGGGATTACCTTGAAGTTTAACTCTATATGAATATTAGAAAATAAAAATTAAAAAAGAATAAACTAGACTAAACTAAAGTAAAATTTTAAAAAATTAAAAAAAAATAGAAAAGTAAAAGAAAAACACGGGTATATGTATCAAAAAGTTCAGTTTAAAAGGTTATTATGGAATTTGATGTAATGGACATCTCACTGTGATGGTAAATAGGTTTAAAAATTATCTATATAAAGAAAAATGATGAACCAGAATAGTGGGAATGAGTTAAAAATAAAAGTTGTATCTATGAAGTAGTGGTGGTTGTTCTCTTGTCTTTTTTATTTTCCTTTTTTTTTTTCTGGTTGGTTTTCTGGGGGAGGGGCCTGCCACGTGGGTTATCAGTCAATGATGTTCCCTGAGTTAAGTCCTCCTGCCCCCCTCAAGGGGGTGGGCTCTGAGGAAACCGGTTTTTCAGGCTTTTGTTCTCTGGAGGTTTTTATGTTTGTTCATTTGTTTTCTCTTGCCTTGACAGATTTTGATGGTTTTTGGAGGTTTGGAGGAAAGCAAACTGCACCCCGACCTCCCTCTCAGAGAGAAGCCTCAGTCTGCTCCCCTGTGGGTGTTGCAGTGCACATAAGTTCCCCCTCAGCTGCTGGCAGAGCAGGTTCCAAGTCACGGTCCCTGGGAACACAGGATCTCCTGCTTGTACCCAAAACCACGGCAGCGGCGGCTGTCTGGGCAGCTCCAGACCACCAGAGAGGTTCCAATTAGCGATGGCACACTGAGATTTTCCTGCTGGCCCCCGGGCTGGGAGTGCCTGGTCTTTCCGGGTCTGAGAGCACCGGGCTGGCACCTGCGCACACCTTTCCCATTGGAGGGTGTGGGGTGCGTGCATCTCAGGCTCTGATAGCATGGCACAGCATTCTGCCATCTGGCGAGGCTCCCAGCCCCTCATGGGAGCCGGGCCCCACGCATTCTCGGGCGCACTGGTGGCTCAGGGACCAAGACCTGGTTTCTCTGCTGCACTCTCTCTAGTTCAGCACCAGGGGTGGCTGTCCTGGGTCCGGGGACTTAAGCCCCTGTCCCTACTGCCCTGATTCCCACAATTTCCCCCCACGATCCTTTGCTCTTTTTGAGTGCTTTCAACAAAACTCCAAGTTAATGTTGGTCCCCAGATGCGGGGCATTCTCGTATTGGGGTGTTACCTTCCAATCGGTCACCTCTGGTGGCTCCCTCCCCATTTTGTTTATCTTCTGATATCAGTCCAACGTTCCACTCTGCTTTACCTGCCCACTGGCGTCTTCTACCCCTGTAGAGATCCTGACGTGTATAATTCTGATCTCAGGCCGATTTCATGGGTGATCAGAGTTCTTTGGTAGGTAATCAGCTCACTTTAGGGTACAGGTTGAAACGGCACCTCCTCCTACTTCCCCGCCACCTTGTCTCTCAAATCTAATTTATCTATTTTTTTAAGAATCATGCACTTGGCATATATCTAAGGAATCGTTGTCTAATACATGATCCCCAGGATTTTATCATATGTTTTCTTCTAGAAGTTTTTATAGTTTTGGATTTTACATTTAGGTCTCTGATCCATTTAAATTAGTCATTCTATAAAGTTCAAGTTATGCTAAAAGGTTTTTTGTTTTGCAATCATATTTTTGTATTACTTGAGTTCAATAGTTTCAGCAACATTTGTTGAAAGACCATCCATTCTCCATTAATTTGCCTTTCGATTTTTGTCCAAATTGATTGACTATATATTGTAGATCTATTTCTAGATACGCTGTTGTGTCCATTTGATTGATGTGTCTATTCTTTTACTAATGCTCCACAGTCCTGATTATTGTAGCTAGATAGTAAGTTGTGTAATTGGATAGACTGATTCCTTCTACTTTATTCTTTTTTGAAGTTGTTTTGGTTATAGCTCCTGTACCTTTCCATATTACATAATTTTTTGCAATGGAGTAATTTAATTTTGTGTAATTCTAACTTGGCCATTCACGCAAGCTACCACATATGGTAGCCATGGAGGAGAGGTGGGGGTGGGAGGGGTATAAAAACAAAGTTTGATCTAAACCAACTTGAATTTATAGATCAGTTAGGGAAGAATTGACATCTTAAAAGTATTGAGTCTTCCAATCCATGAAAACACTTGAATATGTCTCCACTTATTTGAGTCTTCATTGCATCCTTTGTCAGTGTTTTATAGTTTTTCAGCATACAGATCTTACACATATTTGGGGAAGTTTATACTTAAGTCTTCCATGAATTTTGTCTCATGGACTATATATTCTATAACTTTGCTAAATTCACTTATTTATAGTAGGTTTTTATAGATTCCTTAGGATTTTTTTTTTACATGGGAAATAATATTGTCTGTTAATAGGAACAGATTTCTTTCTTTCTTTCTTTCTTTCTTTCTTTCTTTCTTTCTTTCTTTTTTCTTTCTTTCTTTCTTTCTAATCTAGGTAACTTATATTCATTCCCCACCCTGCCCACCCGAATTGCAACCCTAGGTCTTCCAATATGATGCTGAAGAGGAGTGATGAGAGTGGACATCCTTATCTTGTTAGGGTAATCTTAGGGGGAAATCCTTTAGTCTTTTGCCAAAGTATGATGTTAGCTATAGGTTTATTGTAGATGGTCTTTTTAAGTTGAGGAAATTTCCTTCAATTCCTAGTTTGCCTAGAACTTTTTATTAGGAATAGATATTGGATTTTATCAAATGCCTTTTATATATCTATTGAGATGGTCATGTAGTTTTGCTCTTTTTAATTAGGTAGGATGATGAATTACATTGTTTGCTTTTTGAATTTTACATCAATCTTTTATTCTTGGGACAAACCTCTTCTATCACATTGTATTGTCCTTTTTACATATTGTTGTATCAGATTTACTAAAAGTTTAAAAATCTTTTGTATCTATGTTCATGAGAGTATCATCTTTATTTTTTTTCCTTGTAATGCCTTTGTTTTTAATTAGGGAATGATTCTTTTTAACATTTCTAGAAAAGTTTTTGTAAAATAGATATTATTTCTCCTTTAAATATATGGCAGAATTCCCTGATGAAGCCATTTGGACCAGGAGATTTCTTTGAGGAAAGTTGTATAATATCTTTAAAAGCTATAATTCTGTTCAGATTTTCTATGTCTTCATTGAAACTTAATGGTTTCTTTCAAGGGATTTGCCCATTTAATCTAAGGTTTTTAATTTCTTGGCTTAAACTGTTAATTATATTCTCTTACTATTTTTTTTACTATCTATAGAATCTTTAGTGATGTCACCTCTCATTTCTGATATGTGTTCTCCTGTGTGCATTCACTTCCTCCTTCCTTTCCTTCCTTTATCCCTCCTTCCCTTTCTCATTTTATCTAAAATTCTCAGGAGTCTGGCTAAAGATTTATCAATTTTATTTATATTTGTAATGAACAAGCTTTTGGCTTTATAAATACTGTCTTTCCTGTTTTCTATTTAATTGATGTCTGCTCTGGTCTCTTTGATTTCCTTTCTTTATGCTTTAGGTTGCATTTGCTCATTTTCTAGTATGTTTGTATGTATGTATGTATGTATGTATTAATTGAGTATAGTTGACACAATGTTAACATTAGTTTCTGGTGTACAACATAGTGATTCAACAACTCTATATGTCATATTATGCTCACCACAATTGTAGTGAGCATCTGTCTCTAATCAATGCTGTTATAATATCACTGACTGTATTCCCTATGATGTACCTTTTATTCCCCTGACTTACTTATTCCATAACTGGAAGCCTGTATCTCCTACTTCCCTTCACCCAATTTCTCTTCCCCTACCACCCGCCCCTCTGGCAACCATTAGTTTGTTCTCTGTGTTTATAGGTCTGATTCTGCTTTATGTTTGTTTATTCAATTGTTTTGTTTTTTTAGATTCAACATAAGTGAAATCACATCGTATAAACTGAGATTATTGATTTGATTCCTTTATTCTTTTTTAATATAAGTGTTTTAATGCTATAAATTTTTTCTAGGTACTACTTTAGCTGTATCCCTGAATTTTAATATACTGTGCATTCATTTTCATTCAGCTCAAAATACTTTCTATTTTCATTTTTTTTTCTTTTTTTTTTTTTTAGAATTTTTAAATTCAGATGCATCTGAGTGACTCAGTTGGTTAAGTGTCTGACTCTTGGTTTTGGCTCAGGTCATGATCTTGGTGTTGTGAGATCAAGCCCCACATTGGGCTCTGTCCTCAGTGGAGGTTCTGCTGAAGATTCTCTCTTCTTCTCCCTCTCCCCCTCTCCCTGCTTGTGTGTGCTCTCTCTAAGTTAAGTAAATAAATATTTTTATTTAAAAAAGAATTTTTAAATTTAGTTTCCAAATATTTGCATATTCCCAGAGATCTTTTTGTTATTGGTTTTCATTTTAATTCCATTATGGTCATGTGGCATACTTTGTATGGCTTCAATCTTTTAAAATGTTTGAAGCTTGCTTTATGAGCCTGAATATAGTCTATTTTGGTAAATATTCCATGAGCACTCAGAATAAATGTGTATTCTACTGTTGTTGGGTCTTTTATAAATGCTAATTTAGCAAAGTTAGTTAATAGTGTAATTCAAGTCTTCTATATCTTTACTGATTTTCTGTCTACTTGTTTTATCAATTATTCATGAAAGTGTGTTGAAACCTCTGGATATAACTGTGGATTTGTTTGTTCTACCTGAAAGGCTATCAGTTTTTTTCTTTATGTATTCTGAAGCTCTGTTACTGGAGGCATAAACATTTAGGATTCTTATGTTCTGTTGATGCATTGACACTTTATCATCATTAAATTACACTCTTTACCCCAGATTATACTCTTTGTGCTGAAATATACTGTCTGATACAGACACTCCAGCTTTCTTTTGATTGGTGTTGCATATTCTGTTTATTCCCATACTTTTATTTTTATTTTGTGTCTTTATACTTAAAGTTGGTTTATTGTAGGCAACATATAGTTGGATTTTGCCTTTTACAATCATATCTGATAATCTGTGCTTTTTATTCTGGGTGTTTAGACCATTAACATCTAATGTGGTTATTGATATGTTTGAGTTTTAATCTACTATCTATTTATTTTCTATTTTCTCCGTCTGCTTTCCACTTTTACTACCTTCAATGAATTGGATAATTTTTATGATTCTGTTTCATATCCTTCTTGTTTTATTAGCTATAGCCCTTTGTTGTGCCATTTTCTGTTTATAATATACATCTTAACTTATCAGTCTCACTTCAAGTGCTATAATACTACTTCACACATAGTATATATAGAAATCTTACAATAGTATCCTTTTATTTTTTCCTTCTCAAAGTTTGTGCTGTTTTCATCATATATCTTACTTCTTCGTATGTTATAAACTCCAAAACACGTGTTTTTATTTTTACTTCTAATAGTTGTTTTAAATTTATAGGAAAGTCTTTCTATTTATTCATATTGGTACTATTCTTGGAGCTCTTCATTAACTTGTGTAAATTTATATTTCCTTCTAGTGTTATCTAGTGTCTCCTGCACAAAGACCAACTTGCACTTCTTGTGGTATGGGTCTGTTGGATATTAAATTTTTCAGCTTCTGCATGTTTGAAAAAGTCTCAATTTCTCCTTTGTTTTTAAAGGATATTTTCTTTGGGTAAAGTAGTTTAGTTTGACAGCTTTTTTTCCTAATATTAAAAACATTTTAGGGGCACCTGGGTGGCTCAGGGGGTTAAGCCGCTGCCTTTGGCTCAGGTCATGATCTCAGGGTCCTGGGATTGAGTCCTGCATCGGGCTCTCTGCTCAGCGGGGAGCCTGCTTTCCTCTCTCTCTCTGCCTGCCTCTCTGTCTACTTGTGATCTCTCTCTGTTAAATAAATAAATAAATAAAATCTTTAAAAAAAAACATTTTACTTCACCGAGTTCTTCTTTTTTCTTTCGGGGAGCTATCTGCTGTCATTCTTTGTTCTTCTGTAGGTGATGTGTTCCTTATTTCTCTGCTTGTGAAATTTTATCTTTATCATTTGTCTCAAGCAGGTTAATTCTAATATGCTTTGATGTAGTTGTCTTCATACTTATTGTTTTTACAGGTTTTGAACTTCTCAGAACTATGAATTTATAGTTTTCATCAAATTTGGAAAAATTTGGAAAAAAGTACATCTTCAAATATATTTTCTGTTCATCCCCTTTCTCTTCTCCTTCAAGGACCCCAATTATACATATATGGGAATATTTGAAGTTGTCCCACAGCTGTCTCTGATGTTTTATTTTTTCCAGTATTTTTTTTCTATTTTCGTTTCATCTTTTATTATTTCTATTGTATTGTGTTCAAGTTCGCTAATCTTTTCCTTTGTAATGTCTACTTTGCCATTAATCCTATATGGTGTTATTTCTTAGACATTGTAGTTTTCACATCTAGAACTTCATTTTTTCTTTCTTATTTTTTAGATCTCTTCTTAACGTGTTCCCTTTTTCTTCTAGTTTCTTGAACATATGGAATAAAATTATGTTAACTTTAAATGTCCTAGTCTGCTAATTTTGTTATCTGTATTCTTCTGTGGTAATTTTGATTAATTGATTTCCCCCCCTTCATTAAGGGTTATATTTAACTGCTTCTTTGCATGCCTGGTAATTTTTGTTTAGAAAACAGATATTATAAATTTCACTTTGCTGGGTGCTGGATATTTTTGTATTCCTATAAATATTCTTGAGCTCTTTTTCTGGGACATGTACTTCAAAACATACTAATCACTTTGTGTTTGCTTTGAAGATTTGATGGGTGGGACTGTGGTGGTGCTTAGTCTAGGATGAATTATTTTTATTTTTGAGGGAAGACTCTTTAGTGCAATTTACCCAGTGATCTGTGAATACTGAGTTTTTGTAGTCTGACTAGTGGGAATAAGCACAATTCCCAGCCTATGTAAGCACTGAATACTCTTATGTCTAATCACTTCAGATGGTACAGCACACACATATGTTGATCAGTACTCAGCTGAATACTTGAGGAGACCCTCTACAGATCAGCATGATTCTCTTTTCATGTAGCTCTCTCCTTTTTGGTATGCTGTCTTAAAAACCTAGGTTGCCTTGTTGTCCCCAGATCCACAGCTTTGTCTCTTCATATCAAGGAGACTACCAAGTTTTCCTGGGTTCCTACATTTTGTGCTGTAGAAACACTCCAAAGGCATTAATCTGGGGGCAATCATAGAACTCACTTTGGTTGTTATCTATCTCTCAGGGAGATTGACTAATATCTAATATTTTGAAAACTGGTTTTTTATATGCTTGTTCCAACTGTTTTAGTTGTTTCAGTAAGGAGAGTAAATCCAATTCCTGCTGTTCCATCTAGGCCAAAAGTGTGTTTTCCATCCTTTATTTTTGAAAGTTTACTTTTTCTTGGTTACTGTGATATGATTTCCACTTGATTATCCCACAGTTTTCTATTTTGTTTTTTTTTTTGTTGTTGTTGTTGTTGTTTGTTTGTTTTGAAACTACTCTTCTTTCACTCACCCTTTAATCTGAGTATCTTTGTTCTTGTCTCAGAGTTCATTTATGATTGTGGGTCCAGGTATCTTCCTTTCCAATAGAATCTTAAGTATTCATTCACTTGAATGTCTTTACCATACTTACTGCTCCTTTCAGGGAATCTAACATGGATATATTTCTCCCATTTCATATTCCACCGCTTAATGTTTTATAAAATGCACTTGTTAAGGTGTCAAAAGTCCTAGAATCTGGTCTCTGCTTTGTCACTAACTACTTATCTAGGTAACCTTTGAAAAATTGCTTACATTTTCTTAGCTTCAATTCTTCCTATATAAAGTGAAGAAGCTTTATTAGATGATTTCTAATTTTTTTCCTAGCTTTACTATTTTTTACTCTAGGTATATATGATTAAAAATATTAAACTTTTGGAATGCCTGGGTGGCTCAGTTGGTTAAGCCTCTGCCTTTGGCTCAGGTTATGATCTCGGGGTCCTGAGATCAAGGCCCACACAAGGTCCCAGGATTGAGCCTTCAGCAGGGAGTCTGCTTCTCCTCCCTCTACCACACTCCCTGGCTTTTGCCCTCTCTTTCAAATAAATAAGTAATCTTTTTTTAAAACAAAAACATTAAACTTTCATTATCATGCCTGCCTTTTTTTTCTGAAAGCTAGCTGCCTTCACCTCCTATCTGCATTAATGCCATAGTTTCCTAACAAGCTTCCTTTCTTCCATATAACCCTATTGGACATTACAGCTAGATTAACTCATATCTCTGTGTAAGAACTTGGAATAGCTCTCTGTTTCCTGACTCATTAAATAACAACTCTTCTGCTTGACTTTTAAAATACTTATCCCATCTCTATAATACACTCTTATGTACCACTACTCACAGATATTAATTCCCAGCCTTATTCTGGATGACCTTTTCTCTATTCTTAATCTTCCTGGTCCTGCTCATTTTCCTAAAGTCCTTCTAGCTTAGTATAAGCTCTCTTCTGTCCAACCAAGTCCTAACTATCCCTCAGGACCCAGCCCAAGTCCCTCTTACTCCATGAAGCCTTTTGACTATTGCTTCAGAACACACTAATCTCTTTACTTTGTATGTTCCTTATTGTACTTCTTCAGTACATCTCAAAGTCTAACTGCCAAGTATCTGATTATTTCATGTCTGGTAATAATTTGTCTCCTCATACAGAACCTAAGATCCTTGGAAACAAACCATGTTTTTTTCCTTTTCTTGGTATCTTCCAAGCACATGATATTTACCAAGAAATCCTCATGGATTGATTAAAAGCTATTCATCTCAGGTTTAGCTCATGTCCTTCTTAAGTTATCTGTGCATGCGTTTGTGTGTGTGTCTGTGTGTGTAGGCATTCTGGTTCCTAAGACAGTTTGAACTCATGTGTATCCATGTTATATTGACATCTGCATGTACCTTCTGACAACAGTCCATCTCTAAGTTTTCAGAAGCAAGTCTTGATTAGTGACTCTGAGCTGGGACTTTGGAATGCAGATCTGTCTGGATGGCAGAAGCTGTGTTTGCATCATATCATCCTTTCCTTAGTGAATTTGGCAGCTCTTTCTTGGGAAATCTGTGAGTGAATCACTGTGACAAAGAGGGTGAGAAAAGCTCAAAGCTCTAGACCTTAATGGCTTAAGAGAAAAACATCCAGTATTAGGGGGAAAAAAGAAGATGACAAAATTATGTCATGGTATCTCTAGGATAAGCAGTCAGATAATGGTGAGGACCTGCAGAACCAGAGAGCTTTAAGGAAGGGTGGGAAAATAGAGTTTTTAAGCAGACTTTCTTGGAAATGAAAGTGTGCTAAATAAGGGAAAGGAAGCAGGGTACTGTGAAATAATTTCACAGAAGCAAACATCTTGAATTTGTTTTGAGTAACTTAGTATGCGGCATGAACAGTATTTTAAGACTTCAGAAATCACACTTTGCCCTGTTCAACTCATAACTCATTCCTGGGCTTCTAAAGTACTGAAGTGGAAGCAACTCAGCTTCTTGGTTTCATATAGATGTGGTTGGAATAAATGCATACCACCCCTTCACAATCCCTACCCCTTTCTCTGCCAAAGTTAAATGCTCAGAGTTTTGCTTTTATTGACTTTTTTTACTTGCTTTTATTGACTTTTTTTTTACTTGCCCCACCAATTTGGCTATAGTAAACAGACTACAATCCATATAGCTGTCTGTTGTACACAGGAACCACAGAGTTTTAGTCACAATCAGGTATTTCACAACTATCTACAAGGAGGAAAATAAACAAAGGCATGCCATTTGAATTGGTGGGAAACATTTATCATTTTTTCCCAAGACTGCTTTATTAACAGGTTAACTGACCCAACCCTCTAGTGAGAGCATGGTCTGGTAGAAAGAGTTCTGGACTAAGAATCATGAGACCAAGATACTAAATGGCTGTTTGAGTTTGAGCAACCCTCTTAACCTCTGTGTTTTAGCTGTCTCATCTGTTAAATTAAGGTGTTAAACTATACAAGTTCTGAGGTACAATTCAGGGATGATGTTTGACATATATGTGACTGCTCTGTTGCATGAGTGTTTCTGATATATGTCTTTTCCTTGGTGCTCGATCCATTCTTGGATTCTGAAAAATATCTTCTCTCATCTCCTGAATGAATCCTTAGTTTTCTTTCCTGAATCTTTTGTTTGTTTGTTTATTCTGTCTCTTTTGGAAGGTGAAAGTTAGAAATATGTTAAATGTAACTAGATTTAGAGGCCTCACATAGTTAGTTCAAGGGCCAATCCAGCTTATAATTTTACCTCTCTAACTAGCACAGTGTTTATTATATTTTTGTTTTTCTGAATTGTTGGTTTTGAAAAATTGAATTAATTATAAGCATTTAAAAGTCACAAGATCTCACATATCTAGAGTTCTATCTTCTCTTTAAAAAATCCAAATAGGGGCATCCAGGTGGCTCAGTCAGTTAGGCATCTGACTCTTGGTTTCAGCTGAGGTCATGATCTCATGTTTCAGATCAAGCCCTGCATCAGGCTCCACGCTCAGCAGGTAGTCTACTGGAAGATTCTCTCCCTCTGCCCCTCCCCCTGCTCATGCATGATCCTTCTGTCTCTTTCTAAAATAAATAAATTAATATTTAAAAAATCATAATATCAGGAAACATGAGGTCCTCATTTCCACAAGGGATCAACAATCTGGCATGAAAAAGTGACATCCCCTTTTAAACTGGGCTCTCCAATTTATCATCACCTCATTCTTTTTTCCCTTTGTCTCCCTGGCACTGAGGCCAAGAGTAGTTGCCATTTTTTATCATGTCTGTTTTGCTGGTTTACTCTTTATGTGTGGCACTGACTCCCCAATTTACTGCACCCCCCATCACTTCCTATAGTACTGAGGTTGAATGTCAGTTACTATTTATTATCACATTTGCACTGCTTTTGTTCCTGTACCAGACTTAAATGGCAAATTTTTGTATCTGTATCTCTATCAAAATAAGAGAACATATCAAACCAAAAAGCCAAGCGTTTTATTTGTCCCATACAATTTACTAACATTCTATTGGTCTTTGTGTTTGTAAGCCCTGTTCTAAGTTGAATATATTGTCGTTATAGTCCTCATTTATAAAAGGTGTTCATTTCAGAAACCTCTACATTTCTTCTTTGTCACTTCTTAAGCCCCTGTGTTCTGCATAGAAGAGTTGGTGGAGTTCATTGGGTACCTGCAACAGAAAAAACAAGGTAGCAGATTTAAACTTCCATAGTAAAACAGGGAAGTACTATATTGGTATTCTTTGAAGGCAAAATGTTTGAATTCACCTAAATCTGCCACAAAAGACCAAGAATAGCCAAATCAATCCTGAGGAAAAAGAACAAAGCTAGAGACATCATACTTTTTTATTTCAAACTGTATTATAAAACATTACTAATAAGAACAGTATGGTACTGGCATAAAAATAGATACATAGACCAATGGAATAAAATACAGAGCCTAGAAATAAATTTATGCATATTTGGTCAACTGGTCTTTGACAAGATTTCCAAGAATATACAATGGGGAAAAGATAATTTTTTCAACTAATGATGTTATGAAAACTGGATATCCATAAGCAAAAAAAAAGTGGACAACTACTTTATATCATACATAAAAATCAACCCAAAAGAGTGAAAGACTTAGATGTAAGACAGAACTGTAAAACTCCTAGAAGAAAACATAGGGAAAGATATCCATGATATTGGTCTTGGTAATGATTTTACAGGTATGACAGCAAAAACACAGGCAGCAAAAACAAAAATGAAAGCATTGTGACTACCTCAAACTAAAAAGCTTTTGCAAAGGAAAGCAAATCAAATAAAAGAAAAATAATCAGTGCAGCAAAGTAGATAATCAACAGAGTAAAAATGTACTCTACAAATGGGAGAAAATATTTGCAAACCATATAACTAATGAGTGATTAATCTCTAAAATGTTTAAGGAACTAATAAAACTCAATAGCAAGAAAACTAATAGCCTGATTTTAATATGTGGAAAGGACTTGGATAGACATTTCTCAAAGAAAACATATAAGTGGCAAAAATATGAAAAAAGGTTAATGTCACTAATTGTTGGGAAAATTCAACTCAAAGCCACAATAAGATATCACCTCACACCTATCAAGATGGTCATTATAAAAAAAAAAAAAAAAAGAAAGAAAGATAGAAAAGAAAGAAAGAAAGAAAGAACAACTGTTGGCAAGGATGTGGAGAAATTGGAACATTTACACAATGTTGTGGTAATGTGAAATGGTGCCGCCACTATGGAAATCAGTATGGAGGTTTCTCAAAAAGTTAAAAATAAAACTACCCGGGAGTCCGTGGGTGGCTCAGTTAGTTAAGCTTCAGACTCTTGATTTCAGCTCAGGTCATGATCTTAGGGTTGTGAAATAGAGCCCCATGCCAGGATCCATGCTGGGTGTGAAACCAGCTTCAGATTCTCTTTCTCCCTTTCCCTCTACCCCTCCCAGCCCACTCTCTCTCTCTCTCTCTCTCAAAAATAAATAAATAAATAAACCTACCCTATGATCCAGCAGTTGCACTACTAGGTATTTACTCAAACAGTACAAAAATACTGATTCAAAAGGATACGTGCACCATCAACGGTAGCCAAATTATAGAAATAGCCCAAATGTCCATTGACTGATGAATGGATAAAGAAGTTGTGATATGTGTGTATATATAAGGGAATATTACTCAGCCATCAAAAAGAATGAAATCTTTCCATTTACAACAACATGAATGAAGCTAGAGTGTATTAGGCTAAGAGAAATAAGTCAGTCAGAGAAAGACAAATACCATATGACTTCACTCATATGTGCAATTTAAGAAACAAAACAGATGAACATATAGGGAAAAAAAGAGAGGAAAATTTAAAAAAAAAACAGACTCTTAATTATAGAAAACCAACTGAGGGTTGTTAGAGGGGAGGTGGGTGGCAGGGAGGGAGGTGAGTTAAATGAGTGATGGGCATTAAGGAGGGCACTTGTTCAGATGAGCACTGTATATTATGTGTAAGTGATGAATCACTAAATTCTATTCCTGAAACTAATATCACACTAGATGTTAACTAACTATAATTTAAATAAAAACTTGAAAAAAATAGATATATAAAATATAATTTAAAAAAAAAAAGATAGAAGTATCATATGATCCAAAATTTCACTTCTGGGTATTTATCCAAAAGAAATCAAGATCTCAAAGAGATATCTGCACTCCCATGTTCATTGCAGCACTATTCACAATAATAGAGATATAAAAATAACCTAAGTGTCCATCAACAGATAAATGAATAAAGAAAATGTATTATAAACATAAAATGGAATACTCTTAAGCCTTAAAAAAGAAGGAAATTCTATAATATGCAACAACCTGGATGGACCTTGACTTTATGAGAAGTGAAATTACAGTCTGAAAGACAAATACTGCAGGATTCCACTTACATTAGGTCTCTAAACAATCAGATTCATAGAATCAAAGAGTGGAATGGTGTTTGCCAGGGATTGGAAGAGAGAGGGAAGTGGGAAATTACTAATCATTGGACATAAAGTTTAAGTTAATCTAGATGAATAAATCCTAGAGATCTGCTGTACAATATTTTATATATATATATACATATGTATATGTATATATATATATATAGTTAATAATAATGTATTTTTCAAATAAATTTTTGTTAAAAGGTAGGGTAGCCAGATAAAATGAACCAGTTATATTTGGATTTCAGAAAACAACATAATTTTAATATAAATATGTCCCAAATGTTGCCTGGGCCTACACATACTAAAACATTATTCATTGTTTATGTGAAATCCAAATTCAACTGGAAATTCTGTGTTTTTATTTGTTAAATCTGACAACCCTGTCACTTAAAAAAAGATCACTTTAGTTGCAAGTAGAGAACAAGGAAACCTTTTGTAAGGTTGGATTGCACTGATTCAGATGACATAATTGATAAGCAGGGCTGAGGTTGTAGCGGTGGAGACAGAGCAAAGGATTGAATCAAAATTAGCATGTCTTGGTGAAAGATGGGGATGGAAGGAGAAGGCATTGTGAAAGATGATCTATAGTGATGTACGTTTTTGATTTCTGAGTTTGAGGATTTGCACGATGGTCATAATTTATCATCTAGAGCCAAATATTTTTTTTAGAATGTAAATGTATGCTAAGCCCTGATATCTGATCACCCTAGTAATTTGTGGATTCCCTCTTTTCTCTTGATCAGTATTACCAATGCATATCACCAAGTTTCAGCTTTATTTATCTTTTTAATTATACATTTTTAATTCACTTAACCTGCTTTTATGTCACGGCTGGTGCGACAAATGGACCAGGAACGTGAGGGTAAGAGGATGAAGAAAAGAACTCGAGAAGCAGAGAGATGGGGGCAGGAGGAGCACTGAGGAGGATGTCCAACAGTGCTAAGTTTATTCAAAGCATTAAGGCCATATATATAGTGATATTACAATAGGAGAAGCAATACATCTGTGTCTAGTTAAACAACCATGAGTTCCCATAATAAGTTTCACACTTAACTATAAGCAGACCCTGTGACGCCAAATGGCTGATGCCAGTACAATTGTTCTGTATTGATACAGCAAACCTGAAAGTAATTTATGGGCTGTACTAGGGCAGCAAGGATCAGCCATGAACTTATGACCCCAACTGAATTATTCTCATTTGTTTAGCAAGCGTGTGGGAAGTCACGTAGGCGAGTGCACAACACATAGCACAGACCCTTTCTCAGTGCTACTCAACTTTTCCCGTCCTAAACCTTTTGTTAGGTTATTTGGACTTTAAAGGAGGCACAAGTCAGGGCCTGGTTTGGTCCTTGTCTCAAGCCTTATTGCGGCCTCCCACACTTTTATTTTTATTATTTCCTTCTTTTTTTCTTTGGCTTAATTAACCATCCTGTCTATACCTTCTTTGGCTTAATTAACTATTCGTCTATACCTTCCTGACAAGAACAATTACATCACTGATTCTCAACCTTTCCTCTTTTTATTTTATTTTTTAAAAGATTTTATTCATTCACCTCCCTTTCTGCCTTGCTCATTTAAAAAAATATATTCCATATCTTTGCTGATTTTTTAAAATTTTTTATTTTTTCAGCATAACAGTATTCATTATTTTTGCACCACACCCAGTGCTCCATGCAATCCGTGCCCTCTACAATACCCACCACCTGGATCCCCCAACCTCCCACCCCCCTGGCCCCTACAAAACCCTCAGATTGTTTTTCATAGTCCATAGTCTCTCATGGTTCACCTCCCCTTCCAATTTCCCTCAACTCTCTTCTCCTTTCCATCTCCCCTTGCTGATTTTTTTGCTTGTTCTATCATTTTATAAGAGAGATGTGTTAAAACTTACTCTAATTGTGAAATTAGTTCTTATTAACCTTTTATAATTTTGAAATGAAACTACATCTCTAATAATTTTTATTTCCTTAAAGTTTATTTTTGTAACACTAATATGCTAAACAACTTTTGTTTGGCTAATTTTGCAAGCTATAGCTTGTTCTATCATTTAACTTTAAACCTTTCTGTATCAGTATTATTCCAATGGGTTTCTTGTAAAAAAAGTTACACTTGTTTTGTTTTCCTTCAAGTCCATTTTGACAATTCTATTTTAGTGAACCACTTAGTCCATTTATATTTGTTATAATTTGTGAATTATTTAGATATAAATCTATTACCTCATGTTTTCTTTCTTATGTCTAATCTGTTTCAAGGCGCTTTTTTTTTTTGTAGTTGTTGTGTTCCCTTCTTTTTCCCCTCTAGCTCTGTTGTTATTTTTTTAATGGTTCACCTAGAAATTACATTTTTCTTTGACTTATCAAAATCTAATATTAATTAGCTCTTCTCTTTTTTAACAAACAATGCAAGGATCTTAGAATACCTTAAAAAGTTACACAGAATGATCCCTGTATATTATTATCTCCATTTTAAAGATGAAAATACTAATGTTCAGAAGAGTTAAGTGATTTGCTTATGCTCTTGGAGCTAATTAGTGGCAGAGGGATTTGAACTATGATAGTCACAGGATATACCCTCTGGAGTCCTTCTTGGCAAACTGTTGCCATATATTTTTATAGTGCTTATGAGACCATAGACTGTTTCCTTCACAACAGCCTAGAGACAGGATGGTATTGCCATTTACCCTCCACACACACTTTTATTTTTAATTTGTATAGCAGTTTATCCTTTGTAGTGTATCCTCATATCTATTATCTTATCTAATGTGCTTAATAATTTTGTTAAGTGCATAGAACAAAGATTATTACCACTTTTTGAAAAATAGAAACTGAGCTCACAGAACTTAAGTTGTTAGTACACAGGCACTAACTGGTAAGTGCTGTCCTAAAACCAAGTTCTCCAGATATCTGCTCCATGCTATTTCCATTGTAGATGTACTGAACTCTGTTGTGGTCAATATTTTTAATGAAATCTCTTTGATGCCATAAAAAGAACTTTTGGCAAATGTAGAAATTTAAAAGGAGGACTAGTTAGTATATTAATATAACAGGTGAAAATGATTGCTCAAAGCTAATAAAATGAAACTTAATAAGGATAAATGTAAAATTGAATATTTATATTAAAATATATTCAAATAAAGAATAAAGGAGAACTAACTTGCCAACAGTTCAGTTGAGGAAACTTCTGGATTTCTTTAAATTTTTTTATTAGTTGCCTACAAACTTAACATGAGCTAATTACAGTACATGGCTGGGCAAAACCCATCACTGGTTACAGCAGTTATGCATAGATTTATGATGTGGAGCATGGACTTTGGAGCCAGACTTGAGTATACATCCCAGTTGTAGCATTTACCAGTTGTGTGATCATAGGTAATTCACTTTTCTTCTGTTCCTCAGTGTCTTCATGTGTAAAGTCAGATACTAACAGCACCTGTCACATAGAAATGCTGGGAGATTAAATCAAATAATGCATTTATAGGGCTTAGCACTATATCAGACACATAGTAACACTCAAAAAATATCAGCTATTGGTAATTTAATTCCATCTCAAATACAATAACTAATTCTATATACCAAGTCATAAGAGGGACACTAACAAATGTGAACACATCCAGGATTGGAAAGAAACTAAAACTCATTTCATATGAGAAATTATTGAAGAAATATAATCTTTGCTTTGGAGGAGAGAAAATAAGAAAGATATGACACAATTTTTTGAAGACATTTTTTTCCTTGAAAAAAAGGAATTATGCTTAGTCTGTGTGGTTCTATGAGAAAAACCAGGGCCAATTGTCAGAGGGTAGGGAGGTTACAGGAGGCATATTCTGGCTCTAGGTAAGCAAGACAATTTTTGTGAGAAGAGTAGTATGGGATACCTAATGAAGTTTTGAGTCCCTCATCATAGAAGATATTAAAAGACTTCTGTCATGGATGATGACAAAGTGGTTTCTTCCACGGGGAAGAGCTGGCTTAATAAATTCTAAGATCTCTTTGACTCTGAAAAGGTAGTCCATTTTGGGGGTGAGAGTTTCTTGATCCCACCAGACCAAAGTAACATAAGTGATCCCATCTTTCCAAGAGCCTACTGTTGTACTTTGTAAGTATCAGTGCTTATCTTAAATTTCTCTTGGTTAAGTGTGAAACCCTTGCAGACAAAGTCTTCATTGAAAACAAGAGAACAGCATCTCACCAATATTCTATAAAATATGTGTTAAGCTCTAAAATGGTGATTACAAACTCCATCATTCCTTTCATTTTTCTTCTTCATTGACTCTTGTCCTCTAGTAATTACATCTGTACTATAGGAAAATAGGTATATTTAGAGGTGGAAAAAAATATTATTTTCAGTAGGATAAAAAAAATGGTTATTTCTCTTTAGCTCAAACTCAAGAAATAACTCCAGGAGCTATACCAGCTTTTTGGTCTATTTGACTTTGCATCCAAATATCTAGGACAGGATTGTAGAAAGAGGAGGTATGTCAGGGTGGGGAAACAAGATGGATGTGTAGTGGGCTAGGACCAGTGTTTGGACAATTCCCAGTCTCAACTGACACTTCTTAAGGCTCATAGTCATGATTGTGGTTAGGGCCTTGGGAAAATATGCACCCCCTAATGAAGTGTCATAGCAGAAATGAATTCTCAGTACAAAAAAAATAAAGACACAGAGGAATAACACAGCTAATAGCCTGTAGCAAACTGTAGTCTATAGGCCAAACCAGCCTGCTACTTCTTTTTATAAATAGTTTTATTATAGCAGCCATGTCCATTTGTTTACATATTATCCATGGCTGCTTTTGCACTACAATGACAAACTTAAGTATTTTTGATATGACTATATAGCATACAAAGTTGAAGATAATATATGGCTTTTTTACAGAAAAAAATGCTGACCATCACCTACAACACTATTTTCCAAAGTAGTGGACAGCCCAAGGAGTACACAAGCTTCGGATGGGCTCCCTCTCTGTCTTCCCTGAAGTCCTATCAAGCATTCAGTTCATACTGTGTAGGATTGCTTTGTCAATGGAGTGTTTATCCTGCTCCCTTACCTGGTCCATTGACTATTAACTCTTATTCTTTTCTTCTGTTTCCTATAGGTGCAAACACTGGACTGGGAAAGATCTTGTTGTTGAAAAATAGTATTTGGTTTGAAAGGGCCTCCTCTTGAACTATAGCCTATATATTTTTTCTAGCTTTATTGAGATATAATTGACATGTAACATTGTGTAAGTTTAAGGGGTACAGTGTGATAATTTGATACACATATATATTGCAAAATACTAATGAGAAAGGTTAGTCAACACATCCATTACCTCTATAATTACCATTTTACTACTTTTGTTGTTATGATGAGAAAATTAAAGCTCTACTCTCATAACAACTTTCAAGTATACAATACACTATTCATAACTATTCTCAATGTACTGTGCATTAGATCCTTAGAACTTATTCATCCTATAACTGAACATTTGTACCCTATGAGTAATATCTCCCCATTCCCCCCACCACTCAGCCCCAGCAACCATTGTTCTATTTTCTGTTTCTGAATTTGATGTTTTTAGATTTTACATATAAGTAAGATCATAGACAATATTTGTCTTTCTCTGACTTACTTCACTTAGTATAATGCCCTCAAGATCCACCCATGCTATTGTAAATGGCAGGACTTTCTTTTATTTTATAGCTGAACAATATTCCAGCATGTGTGTGTGTGTGTGTGTGTGTGTATGTGTGTGTGTATAAATATGTACATATACATACATATACAGATATACATGTCTACATATATATGTACATACATACACATGTATATGTGTGGGCACACTGGAATATTCACACTGGAATATTCAGCTATAAAAATATATACACGTATATGTATATATATACATATATACACACACACATACACACATATATGCATATATATATACATCATGTATCTATACACACATGTATGTATGCATCACATTTTCTTCATCCATTCTTCTGTCAGTGAACACTTAGGTTGTGTCCATGTCTTGGCTATCATGAATAATACTGCAATGAACATGCAAGCACAGATATCTCTGTGACAGTGATTGCATCTTCTTTGACTATATACTCAGAAGTGTGATTGCTGGAGCATATGGTACTTCTATTTTTAATTTTTTGAGGATACTCCATACTGTTTTCCATAGTGGCTATATAAATTTATATTCCCACAAACACTGCATGAGGGTTCCCTTTTCTCCACATTCTTCCAATACCCGTTATCTCTTGCCTTTTGGGAAATAGCCATTCTAACAGATGTCAGGTGATATCTCATTGTGATTTTGATTTGCATTTCCCTGATGATTAGTAATGTGGAGCACCTTTTCATGTACCTGTTGGCCACTTGAATATCTTCTTTGGGAAAATGTTTATTCAGATCCTTTGCCCGTTTTTAAATGGATTATTTATTTTTTTACTATTCAATTTTATGAGTTTCTTATATATTTTGGATATTAGCCACATCAGATGTGTGGTTTGCAAATATCTTCTTCCATTCCATAGGTTGCCTTTTCATCGTATTGACAGTTTCTTTTGCTGTGCAGAAGCTTTTTAGTTTAATGCAGTCCCACTTACTGATTTTTGGCTTATGTTGATTGTGACTTTGGTGTCATACCCAAAAATTGATTGCCAAGACAAATACAAAGGATATTTTCCACCCTATGTTTTCTTTTCTTTTTTTAAAAAATATTTTATTTATTTATTTATTAGAGAGAGAGAGAGAGAGAGAGTGGGGAGAAGCAGAGGGAGAGGGTTAAGCAGGCTCCATGCTGAGCACAGGCCTCTGCTTCTCCCCTCTCTCTCTCTCTCTCTTTAAAAGAAATAAATAAATAAAATATTTTTTAGGGTGGAAAATATCCTTTGTATTTGTCTTGGCAATCTCCTGACCTGAGCTGGAACCAAGAGTCAGATACTTAACCAAATGAGCCACCCAGGCTCCACTCCACCCTATGTTTTCTTTCAGGAGTTTCATGTTTTCAGGTCTTATGCTTAAGTCCTTAATCCATTTTGAGTAAATTTTCATAAGTGGTATAAAATAGGGGTCATTCTTTTGAATATGGATACCCATTTATTGAAGACACTATCCTTTCCCCATTGAATATACTTGGCTTCCTTGTTGAATATTAGTTAGCCATATATGCTTGGATTTATTTTTGGGTTATTGATTCTGTTTCATTGGTCTGTCTGTTTTATGTCATTACTATACTGTTTTGATTACTATAGCTTTATAATACAGTTTGAAATAAGGAAGTGTGATGCCTCCAGTTCTGCTAGACCTAATTAGTTAGACCTAATTCTTTTTTAGGACTGCTTTAGCTATTCATGGTCTTTTGTAGTTTCATACAAATTTTAGGATTTTTTCCCTATTTCTATAAAAAATGCCATTGGATGGTGCAGCCACTCTGGAAAACAGTATGGAGGTTCCTCACAAAGTTGAAAATAGAGCTACCCTACAACTCAGCAATCACACTACGGTATTTACCCTAAAGATAAAAATGTAGTGATCCAAAGGGGCAAGTGCACCCCAATGTTTATAGCAGCAATATCCACAATAGCCAAACTATGGAAAGAACCTAGATGTCTATCAACAGATGAATGGATAAAGAAGATGTGGTATAGATATACAATGGAATACTATGAAGCCATAACCCCCCCCCAATCTTGCCATTTACAATGATATGGATGTAGAGGGTATTATGATAAGCAAAATAAGTCAGTCAGAGAAAGACAATTATCATATGATCTCTCTGATATGAGGAATTTGAGAGACAGGGTGGAGGGTTATAGGGGGAAGGGAGGGAAAAAATGAAACAATATGGGACCAGGGAGGGAGACAAACAATAAGAGACTATTAATCTCAGGAAATAAACTAAGGGTTGCTGGAGGGGTGGAGGGTGGGAGGGATGGGGTCGCTGGGTTATGGACATTGGAGAGGGTATGTGCTATGGTGAGTGCTGTGAATTGTGTAAGACTGATGATTCACATACTTGTACCACTAAAGAAAATAATATGTTAATAAATTTTTTTAAAATGCCATTGGAACGTTGATAGGAATTGCATTCAATGTATATATGACTCGGTAGTATACACATTTTCGCAATATTAACTCTTCTGATTGTTGAACACAAAATATCTTTCCATTTATTTGTGTCCCCTTCAATTTGCTTTTTCAATGTCTTAGTTTTCAGTGTATAGCTCTTCCACTTTTTAAAAAAGATTTTACTTATTTTTTTGAGAGGAGACTGAGAAAAAGAGAGATTGAGAGAACAAGTGGGGAGAGGGCAAGAGGGTAAAACAGACTCCCTGCAGAGCAGGGAGCCTGGCATGGGACTTGATCCTAGGACCCCTGGGATCATGACCTGAGCCGGAGGCAGATGCTTAACTGACTGAGCCACCCTGGTGCCCTTAGTTAAATTAATTTCTAATTACTTTATTATTTTTGATGTTATTATAAATGGGATTACTTTATTTCATTTTCAGAGAGTTCATTCTTAGTATATGGAAATGCAACTGATTTTTGTTAAGTTGCATTTGTATCCTGAAACTTTACTGAATTCATTAATTAGGTCTAACAGTTTTTGGGTGGAGCCTAGGATTTCTTACACATAAGATGATGCCATCAGCCAACAGAAAATTTTACAACCACTTTTTTTTTATTTGGATGATCTCTCTTCCCCCTTCCTCCTTTCCTCCCTTCCTCCCTCTCTCCTTTCCTTCTTTCCTTCCCCCCCATTCTATCCTTCCTCCCTTCCTCCCTCCCTCCCTTCTTCCCTCTCTCCTTCTCTCTCTCTTTCTCTTTCTTTTTTCCTCCTTTCTCCCCCCTTCCTTCCTTCTTTCCTTTTTTCCTTCCCTCCTTCCTTCCTTCCTTCCTTCCTTCCTTCTCTCTCTCTCTTCCTTTCTTCCTTTTTTCTTTATTCTTTTCTAATTGCTCTGACTAGGACTTCCAGTACTATGTTGAATAGGTTTGGTGAGATTGGCACCCTTTTCTTGTTTCTGATTTTAGAGGAAACACTTCCAGCCTTTTACTATTGAGTATGATGTTAGCTATGGGTTTGTCATATATACTTCCTATTATGTTGAGGTACATTACTTCTATACCAAATTTGTTGAGTTTTTATCATGAAAGGATTTTGAATTTTGCCACATCTCTTTCCACATCTATGGAAATAATCATGTGATTTTTGTCATCCATTCTATTGTGTATCACATTTATTGGTTTACATATGTTGAACAATAGTTGCATCCCAGGAATAAATTCCACTTGACCATGGTACATGACCCTTTTAACATGTCATTGAATTTGGTTTGCTGGTATTTTGTTGAGAATTTTTGAATCTATATCCATCAGGAATATTTGCTTGTAGTTTTATTTTCTTGTACTATCCTTATCTTTGGTATCAGGGTAATGCTGGTCTCACAAAAATGAGTTTAGGTATATTCCCTCCTCTTCAATATTTTTGGAAAATTTCAGAAGATTTGACATCAATTCTTTAAATTTTAGCATTCACCCATGAAGCCATCTGATCCTCATCTTTCATTTGTTGGGAGGATTTTGATTACTGATTCAAACTCTTTTCCTTGTTACTGGTAAATTCAGATTTTCTATTTCTTCATCACTCACTTGGTAGGTTGTATATTCTTAGGAATTTACCCATTTCTTTTAGCTTGTCCCGTTTGTTCGCTTACAATTGCTCATAGTAGTCCCCTATGATCCTTTGTATTTCTGTGATACCAGTTGTAATTTTTTTTTCATTTATTATTTTATTTGAGTCCTCTTTCCTTCTTTATTGGGAGTTTAGCTAGAGGTTTGCCAGTTTTGTTTTTCATCTCTAAAACTCCCAACTCTTAGTTTTCCTGATCTTTTACATTGTTTTTCTATTTCATTTATTTCTGCTCTGATGTTTGTTATCTCTTTCCTTCTGCTAGCTGTGGGCTTAGTTTGTCCTTGTTTTGCTAGTTCTTTGAGGTGTAAAGTTAGGTTATTTATTTGAAATCTTTCTTTTTTTCTCTTTTTATTTGCTATAAGCTTCCTACTTAGCACTACTTTTGCTGAAACCCATGAGTTTTGGTATGTTGTATTTCCATTTTTGTTTATTGCAATACATTTAAAAAATATTCTCTTTTGATTTCTTTTTGACCTATTGCTTGTTCAGGAGTGTGTTGTTTAATACTCACATAATTATGAATTTTTCAGTTGTCCCATTATTGATTTTTAGTTTCATAACATTATGTTTGAAAAAGATACTTGATATAATTTCAGTTATCTTAAATTTGCTGAGATTTGTATTGTCACTAACATTTGATCTATCCTGGAGAAGTTCTACATGCATTTGAGAAGAATATATTCTGCTATTATTGGATGGAATGTTCTCTATATCTGTTAGGTACATTTGGCTTAAATATAGTTCAAGTCCAAATGTTTCATATTAATCTTCTGTCTAGATAATCTATTCATTGTTGAAAGTGGGGTATTGAAGTCCCCTAATGTTATATTGTTGTCTGTTACTCCTGGAAGATCTATTATTATTTGCTGAATATATTAAGTTCTGTGATGTTGGGTGCATATATATTCATAATTATTATGTCTTATTGATTAATTGACCATTTTATTATTATATAATGATCTCCTTTATCTCTTTTTAGAATTTTTCTCTTGTTAGAGTTTTTTACTTAAATTCTATTTTGTCTGATATAAGTATAGCTACCTTTGCTCTCTTTGGTTTCCACATGCATGGAATGTCTTTTCCCATCCCTTCACTTTGAACCTATGTGAGTCCTTGAAGCTGAAATGTCCCTTAGGCAGCATACATTTTGGCCTTATTTTTTTTAATTCACTCAACCACTCTATTAGGCTGTATGATTTAGAGTAAAGAACAAAGGCTCTGAAGTCATGGAGATAACCCTGTTCAAGTCCTGACTATTTCACTTATTAGCTGAATAATCTTAGCCATGTTAAATACCACCTCCCCACTATCAATTCACTCATTCTTCAAAAAGAATAATAATTGTTAAGTTACGTCATGGGATGGTAATGAGCATTAAATGCAATAATTCATGTAACAGGCTTAATGCCTTTCCAGGAACACAGTAAATTCCCATTAAATGGTAGCTATTTATTTTTCCTAAAATTAGGAAGGTAAAATCATATACTAGTTATGATCAGGGCTTTATAGACAAACAGACCTGGGCTGTAAGTTACTTAAGTTACTTAATCTTGAGTAAGTTACTTAATTTCTCTTAGGTTTAGACCCCTCTTCTATGTGTGAAAGTTAGAATAGTGTCTACTTCATAAGGTTGTTAGTATGAAATGAAATAGGAATTATAAATTGCAGCATTTGACACATAATAGGAACTTAATAAATGGTAGTTATAATTGTTGAGAAAAAGTGAAGAAACAGAGGTTTGTCAACAACAAAAACTATCACCTACTCATCTGCAGTCTAATAGTAGATAAGAAAGTAAGTGCGGGCTTTCTACTATAGTTCTTGAGGAAAAGACAAAAAAATACACTTTACTGAGTCTCGGCCTTCCCAGTTTATCCAGTGGTTCATAGAAGAAATGTTTGTGATGGTGTTTAGAATAAAATCTGGTTCATATTAAGCCCTAATAAATATTAGTTGAATCTGAATCTGGACACATTCATCAGTCCATATTGAACATTTCAACATTCCATGTAATTATTTTTGTTGTTGGCATTATTTTTTTAATTTTTGACTTTTCAAATTCCAGTGCAATTAAAATAGTGCTGTACTAGTTTCAGGTGTACAATATAGTGATTCAACAGTTCTATATACTACTCAGTGTTCTTCACAATAAGTGTACCATTAATCCCATTCACCTATTTCACCCATCCACTCACCCAATCACTTCCTCTCTGGCAATCTCTGTATTTAAGAGTTAGCATTATTTTTATTTCAAAAATAATATATATATGCACATGGTGAAAATATACAAATAGTACAAGGGATATACAATGAAATATAAGTTAAAACTCTAGCACCATTATTTATCAATTGTATGGCCTTTGACAGGCCACTTAACCTCTCTGTCTCAGTTCCTTTAGCTATGAAAATCCTGTCAGTACCTACTTTTTGGGTTGCTGAGAGAAACAGTATGTAGATTACTTGGAACAGTACTTGGCCTATTATAAGTACTAAAAAAGTTTAGCTATTTTCATGTGCCATTTGTATTTTTCTGTGAATTGCTCATTCATTTCCATTCTTCATTTTCTTTTTTGGTTGAGTTGTGGGTTTTTTTGTTTGTTTGTTTGTTTGTTTGATTTGTGAAAGCTCTTTATCTATTAAGGAAATTTGTCCTTTACCATATTCTGAAGATGTTTCTTTCAGCTTTCAATTTTTCTATGAATTTTTCTCATGAATTAATTTTCCCCTGAAAATTTTTTCAATGTTTTACAGTCCTATTTATCAGTCTTTTGCCTTTGGGTTTCAAGGGTTTGAGTTTCACTTAGAGCAAACTTCCACATTCCAAAATTGTTTCTTTAAAAATTCTCCCATGTTCTCTTTTGCTGTTTTTGCAGTTACCCTCTTTTGTCCATCTGGGCTTTATTCTGGTGTAAGAAATAAAATGGTGATCTACTTTTATTTCTCTTCCCAATGGTTAGCCTATTATTTCAGCACTACATATTGAATATTCTATGTTAATTAAAACCCTTGCCATCTCTCAGATAACTTGACGTTTAGCTATTCTTCAAGTTAAAACAACGTGTGGCCTAAATCCTAATTCATTCCTCCTTCATTTTCTTCTGGTTTTGATATAAATACAAGCTGACTTGGACAGACACATTTCTTAGGCAAGTTACTTTCCCTCCTTATAAATGAAAACAAAAAGAACAGAAGCACAAAGTAAGAGGTTACACCTATCGCTAAGATCCCTTTAACAAACAGTCTATTAGAGTTGTTTAAAAAACCAAGAACTCACTATTTGACAGACTGGATATAAAAAACCATTTGTCACCTAATATTCTATTATATGAGTATATCATAAAGGATTAAACCATGTCTCTCCTGTTGGATATTTGCATACATTTCTTTGTACTATCGATTACATGTATTACTATGATGACTATTCTCAGACATATATTTGGTTTTCTCTTAGGACTTCTTTTTTTTAAGATTTTATTTATTTATTGGAGAGAGTGAGTGTGAGAGACAGCATGAGAGGGAAGAAAATCAGACAGAGAAGCAGACTCCCCATGGAGCTGGGAGCATGATGCGTACTCAATCCCAGGCCTTGGGGATCATGACCTGAGCCAAAGGCAGTCACTTAACCAACTGAGCTACCCAGGCACCCTCTTAGGACATGTTTTTAAATGTGGAATTACTAGGTCAAATGGTATGAAGTTTTTAATGTTTTTATTAAAATATACTCTGCATACAGAAAAATGCACATAAGTGCACAGCTTGAAAAATTTTCACAAAGTGAACACACGCATATAACCAACTCGTATCTGGAAACAGGATGTTACCAGTATCTCAGAAGCTGCCCTCAAACCTCATACAATCACAACTTCCAAGGGTAAGCACTATCAGGACTTCGAATAGTATAAACTAGTTTAGCCAGATTTTTGAATTTTGTATATGTTTGAAATCACAGAGTATATAGTTATTTTGTTTTGACCTCTCTCATTTAACACATTTACAATATTTGTAATTATGAAGCATTCTTTTTTAAGATTTTATTTATTTAGTTGTGAGAGAGTGAGAGAGCATGAGCGAGGGGATAGGCAGAAGGAGAGCGGGAAGCAGGCTCCCTGCTGAGCAGGGAGCCCAATGCAGGGCTTGATCCCAAGGTTCCAGGATCATGACCTGAGCCAAAGTCTGACTCTTAATGGACTGAGCCATCCAGACACCCCATATAGGGCATTCATTTTAATTGCTAGGTAGTATTTCATTGTGTGACTATGCCATAATTTATTTATTTACTTTATTTTTAATGGGCTTGTGACTTTTTTCCTATTACGAATGCTACTACTATAAACACTGTCGTGTATTCACTTCAGCCAGGTATATACTTAGAAGTAGGTGTATACCTTAGAAATTACTGTTATGCATCTACCTTTGAAAATAGTGGATCATAGGGTATACACGTGAAGCTTTTATGTATCATTGTACCAAACTGCTTTGCAGAAACATGTGTTTATAATGATGGGAAACAATCGCTCTTGTTAATTGATAAGTTATTTCAACTTCAAATTTTTTTAATGCTCATAATAACCCAAGAAGTAGTTAGTGTTATTACTTTCTATTGATGAATAGACAGAACTGCTTATGGAGATGTTAATCTGCCCAAAACCACAGTTAGAAAATGGCAGGGCCAGGATTTGAACTCAGGTTTGTCTGACTTCCAAGAGCATGCTCCTTTTGCAGTATGCCTTATATTAGTTTCCTAGTGCCGTCATAACAAACCACCACAACTGCACAATTTAAAACAACAGAAATTTATTCTCTTACAGTTCAGGAAGTTAGAAGTCCAAAATCAAGGCACTGGCAGGACCAAGCTCTGTCTCTTGGCTTCTGGTTGTTAACTGGAAGTCTTTGGCGTTTCTTGGCTTGCAGTTGCATTACACCAGTATCTGCCCACGTAGTCTCATGGCAGTCTTCTGTGTGTGTGTCTGTATCTGTGTCTTTTCTCCTTTTCTTACAAGGACACCAGTCTTATTGGATTAAGAGCCCACCCCAGTGCAATATGACCTCATTTTAACTTGATTACATTTGCAAAGACTCTATTTCAAAATAAGGTTGCATTCATAGATACCAGAGGTTATGACTTCAATATATCTTTTGGGGGGACACAATTTAACCCGCAACAACTTCTTTCTTGTCTTAGTTCAAGCCATTCAACATTGAACATAGTGGATAAAAAGGTACGATGTTGTTGTTTAAAATTACAGTTCTTATGACTGTAAAGCTGATGCCTGTGAGGTGTGAAACTTCAGGAACTGCACTTGTATATGACTTGCCAGGAAGATGGATGCAGTGGTTCGCAGTGTTCAGTGTCAGGTTGATGTTTCCTTTACTGGTGGGCTTGGTAATCCAAATAAATATCCATAGTACTATAGAATACATAGTATTCTGACTGGTGCCATGTATTCTTATGCGCATTAGGAAAAAGGGAATATGGTCAAGGTGAGGCCTAGGTTGAGGGAAGACTATGCTTACGTACTTATTTCTGCAGATGGGCTCCAACATCTAAGAAACCTTGCATTTCTGTTGTTGGCAAGAAGGGCTGGCCAAGAATTGCTGTTTTTCCCCCTCTCACCAGTAATCCTTGTTTGCTCTTAAACCCCAGCAGAATCATAATCAGTATTTGTGTTTTTTAATGAGCACCTGCCATGGGCTACCCACTATCCCAGGGATTTAGTACACATTATTTCGAATTCTTAACACAACCTTTTAGTAGATATTCATACAAGTGCAACCTTTAAAATTAGCCCTGATAGTGAAAGGCAGGCAATAGCACCTGGTAGACAGTGTGATCCAAAGAAGGAGGACATTTATCAGTGCTGGATGCTCTGTAGGAAACCAAATTGTCCTGATGTTAGGGGTACAATCAGAGGATGAGAGAACCAGAAGCACTTCACTTCAGAGTGACTCCTGGGGACATCTTGAGTATGGGCATCAGGTTTGGATCCCCAGTAGAGTAAATTTGTCTTTCTTGAGTATAACAAGTGATACACCATGCAGGTCTCTTTTCAGAGATATGAGCACAGATCTAAGATGGAACAATACAAAGGAAGCATTATTGTTGTGGCATCTCAAGAAGCTCTCTAGTGCCATATCCTTATGTTAGGGCAAAACCATGCCAAAATCAAAGCCTTAGGGCCAGAGAACTCTAATTTCAGTTTGATAAATGGGCAAGTGGTAGGGGAAGATAGTGTCAAGAAAACTGAATTTTGGGAGAGTTTCATTGTTTCAGATTGCAGAGATCACAAACCAGTAACTCAGGTTTTGAATACAGCCCACAGGTATTCTTTGTTTTGCCTACATAGTTTTTTTTTAAATTTCAGTTGCTATAATGCAAAAACAAATTGGAGATTTTTATATAAAATTCCATATTTCTGGCCTTTTTTTGCGAAGTAATTGAGTCCACATTTCAAAATGACTCAGTTTGCAGTTGCTCCCTTTTAGAAGGCAGGCTCCTCCTGATCTGCCATGCTCCCCTCCAGTATTGATGCAGGGTCCTTCTTTGATGTTATCTTCTTACTTCCTGCAACCTTCAAGTTTGTGACCATAGCTCTAGATCTTTGGCCAGGATAGATTTAGAATCAGGCCACATTCAATTCTCTACTAAATTAAGATAAAGTAAGACAAAGCATCACCAAAATTGAGAGATCAGTTCTATTGGAGGTGATGGAAATACTTTAAAATTAATTATGGTGACAGTTGTGAAACTTTGTGAATATACTTTAAGAAAGCATTGAATCGTACACATTAAATGGCTGAATTATATGGTATGACTTAAGGCTCAATAAAGCTGTTAAAAATATAAATCAGACGAGAATTAGGGAGGAAAACACATGATGAATTAACTTCTCAATTCTAATCTTTGTCATCAGTTTTAGAAGGTCCGTAATACTGCAATATTAAGGTGGCAGCAGACTTGTGTCTAAAAGCATGAAAAATAAGAATTAAAAATAACACATACTTCATAGGGTTGTTAGGAGGAGTAAATGTGGTACTCCCTTCAAAGCATATATTACTCTGCTTGGTATGTGGAAAACAATAAATAAATATTAGGCATTATTGGCTACTGTGGCACAGAAAAGCCTTACCAACACTTAGCCTAACAACACTGAAACTATACACCTACCCAATTTGCTGAACCCTGGAGCAGCTCTTCCTGGAGCCTCTCCAAATGTCTAGTTGGTTCTAGGTAGCTAGAGATCCTCAGCCAGAGCTTCAAGAGCCTCAGAGATTCTTAAGTGATAAAGGAAAATATAATATACAAATACTAAAGTACCTAGGTATGTGGGGTCAACCTATTTGTGCCTTATTCAGGCAATGAGATATAAGTAGAGACTTAACAATGATGAGAGTATGGAGACTTGAATTCTAATTTTACTTCCACTCCAAATTGAATTCCCTTTAAAGAATACTAAATTTTTCTAGGCTTTAGTTTCCTTAAACATTGAAGTATTTACCCTGCTTGCTATACCACATAAGACCACATTAAAGAAAAGCATGAAGCTACTTGGAAGAATACAAAATTACATATAATGTAAGGCATGTTTGTGTATATAAATCAGTGATTCTAAACAGGTGACATGCTTACTTCCACAAGAAGGCTAAAGGGGCTGAGATTCTTGTTGTAATAAGAGAGGGTCTTCAGGATGGTTTTAAAATTTTAGACCCATTGTCTTTGTAAAGATTCCCCCAGAAGATGGTGAAACTCTTGGCAATCAGAACAGATGCAGCTTGGGCCTCCATATGCCGTAAAAAGTAAAAGATCTTCTGGCAAAGGAAAATCATCAAACCAATGTCTTCACCCTATTACAGAATCGAAAATGTCAACTTCCCTAGATTACAGGGTATGGCTCCAAAGCAGAGAAAATTACATTCACACCCAGAAATGGGAAATTTCTTCTCTGGGAAGAGCTAAGCTGTCATTGGGAAAGTGGGTAGGTGTCTGTGACTTTTTTTTTTCCTTCTTCTGAAGTTCTTTATGACTCTCCATAAAATTCTAAGAAAGATTTAAAAATTTATTAACCCTGTTATATCTTCCCCCCACTCCACACACAGAGTTGTCCAGATAACTTTCAATAATTCACCCAATGGATATGGGATAAGCAGGGGCATTTTGCCAATGAAGCAGTTGATGGGTCACCCTGATGAACCAAAGGCAAGATCCCTATCCAGGATTGAAGGACTAGCTGACCTCTAATGTGTCCCCAAATATTCTTGTAGTTGGAATTGGTAGACTAAGGAAGTAGCCTCCAGCAGCCCATTCTAACTCAATTTGTTGTCGAGAGATATTTTAATATGAAAGAGTCAAAGGAGGGAGATGACAGATGGGGGATAAGGTATTCCTGGGACTTGACAGGAAGGGAGGAGTGTCCTGACAACAGAGAAATAAGTATGTCAGGCAGTGTTGCAGAGTGGTTAAGGGTATAGGGTATGGCATCAGAAACACCTTATCTATACCCCGGCTCTGCCACTTATATTCTGAGCTAAATATAAAATAGGATGAAACAATACTGGTCATGTTCAAGCCTTATGAGGAGAAAATGAGATTGTATACTTAAGGCATGTAACACGTTACCTGGCACACAGGAAATGTTAAAATTAGAAGCGGTTATTATTATATGCTCTTCAGCATGACATTCAAATTCCTTCCCAATTTAACCAAAGTCTATATTTCTAACTTCATTTCCCATCACTCTTTGCCACATACCTTCATGTCTGGCCACAGAGGACCACAAGAGTGTTCAGCAATCCCAGATTTCATCATACATGTTCACATTTTCCCTTCTTTGCATATGCTAATGTTTTGGCCTAGAATGCCATTTCGTTCTTGTCTACCCAGTTAAAAATCTTACTTTCCCATCAGGGCCCAGTGTTGCACTACCTTTATGAAGTTTTCCCTTTCCTTTAATCTAGGCAGAATCAACACTTGCTTTCTTTGTATTCCCATTACATTTTCTATTTCCATGGGTTAGATGCCATGTGGACATTTTCAACAACTTTGAATGTTTTAGTAATTCCTATGACCTTGTGAGAACAAGGGCTTTAATGTATATATTTTTATACCACCTGTGCAGTAACTGGCACATAGTAGGTAGTCATTAAAGTTCATTGACTAGAACTGAGTCTGTGAAGGGGCTTATGAATACCTATTCCATCTATTTCATATAGGTTACAATGAGGAAATAGTGAACAAACATACATAAAAGTACAAAAAATGTGAAGTTTTATACAAATAGGGGTAATTGATTATCCAGAATTCAAACTGGAGAGTTTAAATAAAGAGAATTATTCTGCATTTCCAGGTCATGAAGTGCCTCCTGAATTATCACTAACTTGTATAAAAGATGTGTTCTGTTTCTATAGTGTTTGAGAATTTATGGACAACATAATTGTAGTTCTCTTATGTAACTGGGAAGATAGTTTTATTAGACCAAGATACCACAATCTCTAACCACTCTGGAGAAATGGATCTTTGATGTACAAAAGAAAGAGTGGGAAAATTAACAGCCTAACTACTATTGGCATCCACATAAAGGCTGATGTGATGTTTTGAATGACACAAGGGTGATCCTTCTAGAGCATATACTGCAATTCCTGTCTGTAATACACATATTTGATGATGTTCTTCAGTTTGGGATTTGCTGCCATGTACTCTTTCATTTTTCATTCATGAGTCTGATCTTGCCTTTTGATTCCATAAGCTCTCTGAGTTCAGAGACTTGATCTATTTATATGTTATCCACAACAGTGCTTAGCATAGTTGCTGGAAGCATTGAGAATTCTTGTAAATCATGTTGAACTTAACTGAAATATGTAAAGAAGCTAGTACATAAAATAAATAAATTTTAAGACAGTTTTAGACCCAACAAAAATGTTAAATACATAGATGGATTAGTCTCAGAACCAGTTTTATCAAGTACAGTAGTAACAGAAACATTTTATTACTGGGAGTACTTTTATAATTATTTGTCATTTATGAAGTGCTCTCATATACTCTTTCTTTCAAAATAGCAAATCTGAGTAAACAGATACTCTGGTATTTAGCTGTCAAATAAAAAATTAGTGAAAAATATTATTCCTAGGAGATGAGATAGCAAAAAATAACACAGGACAACTACTATACGATAAGCATAATTGTAAGTGGTTTCCATGTATTCTCTTATTTAATTCTCTCAACAGCCCTGTAGAAGAAGTAAGGTCATTACTCCCATTTTATAGGTGAAAAAACTGAGGCTTAGATGAATTTGTTTGCCCAAAATCACACAGCTAGTAGTTGATGGAAGGTGAGTCTCCACCAAAAAGACTGAGTCAATGAACTTGCAAGAAACTTCTACCATATGAGGAACTAGACAGAACTGTTTGAGAAGACTCTTTATAGCCCTCGTATCTAGAAAAAAATTTGTCAAGAGAAAAACATTACTAGCTCACAGTGGAATAAACAGAATAATAAATAACATCTTGGCTAACAAAAAATAATTCAAAGTTTAAATGACACATTGGATTCAAAGCAAGAGCCTCGCACTCTGAAAGCATTTTTTCTATGAGTGTGAGACAGAGAGAGGATGGGTCTTTATACGGAACTGAAGGGAATAACTTTATAGAAAAACATGAGTCCCCTGAAGCAAGAATTTTTTTAAATGACCAAAACAAGAAGTCAAGAAAACACACTATGTAAAGTTGTTCAGGATGACATTGATAAAACAAATTTGCGTGATTATTCCAATGAGAGCTTTACTTAGAGGTAAAGGGGCCATTTTAAGGTGATAGCATTGAACTCTTTCTTAATCCCCTTTTTTTCAGTTCAGCCTGATAGTATGAATGGGTTGGCTCTTCTGTAAAACTGCCTTATTATGTGATCTTTTTGCATTGGCTCATGCTCCTGCAAAACTTGCAAATGCTTAGCACATATGCTGCCCTTCCCATTCCTATGCCCATGGCACATATTATAAATAAACCACAGAACTCTTTCTTGTCTGGAACCAACCTCAGAATCATTCTTGATACAGCACTGCAGATGGCCACTACCAATCAATTTGATTTGGCATGTGAAATGAAGCCTATTTGTCATCTAGGCCGCAGAGTATACAGATTATTTGTAAACTGAGAGATAGCAGGTGTCATACACAGCAAACACTAATAATGAGTATGTCTTTAGAACCCAGTGCTACTAAGCAATGAAGGCTTCCTTCCCTGGTTTTATCTTTCATTGCTGCTTTAGTCATCCCTGACCCATTAGCAACCATTTTTTTTTGATAAAGAAATAAATTTGCTAGGCATGAGGTACCTTCAGGAGGAGCTTAATGATCAAGACCAATCCTTCCTACTTGTCTATCCCAACCTTCAAAAGCTTTAGGAATATGATGTCAAATATAGAGCCCTAAGAGTTTAGATTCTGCTTGCAAAATGCTCATTTAGTTTTAGTTCCTTCCCATATACAGCAAGCTGAGATGTAGTTAAAAGCACTGAAATATAAATAAGATGACCTGGCTTCTAGTCCTGCTTCTGCATCCTTAGCTATGGTTTTCCTCCCTCAGCCTCAGTTTCCCCATCTGTAAAATGGAAATAGTAACACCTACCTTATCTATCAAATGGCCTATTGCGAAAGTGTTAAACTATTCATTTCCTCTTTTTGATTCTTTCATTTTATATCATTATTCCTCAAGTGTTTTGCCTCACATTGTTAGATAAGACTGGATTTGTCTCAAAAGAATATTTAGAAAAAAAAATAGACTGGGTGAAAATTTTACAAACATGTTTTTGTCTTGTTTCATTTGTTGTACGTGTGCATGTGAGGGAGGCTGTTTCTCTTACTTGTTTGCTAAAACCTCCATTTTCATAAGTGACAGAATGGTTTGACTTGTTCCTCAGCCATGCGTCTGTATTGGTTAGAACTTGGTCAATGGATGTGAATCATGGACTTACAGAAAAACAAAGCAACTTACTGACTGGCCCAAGTCTTTAGTTCAAACGTGTTCAATCTTTGATAGAAAAAGAAGCAGAGATTCTTAGAATTTACTGGTTAACACCACCTCCCAAAGTGCCTTGGTCATCTAACCCAGTGGTTTTCAAACTGTAGTTTTCAGTTTCCTAGCTCTGTACAGGGATGCGTCAGGGGCTTCTTTATATGCTTAAAAAAAAAAAAACTACCTTACAGGGTGCCTGAGTGGCTCAGTTGGTTAAGCATCTGACCTGGCTCGGTCATGCTCTCAGGGTCCTGGGATCAAGTCCCATGTTGGGCTCCCTCCTCAGTGAGGAGTCTGCTTGGCTCTCTGCCCCTCCCCCACTCATGCTCTCTCTCTAATAAATAAATAAAATCTTCTGAAAAACTGTCTTGCTATGAATGAATGAATTAATTAATTAATACAAAATTTGGAAAATATAGTACATGGTTTACCTTCTTTGGCTTCAGATCCCTATTTGATTTAGACTAGTATAATCATTAACTGATATTCTACCCAGGCTCTTGGGGTGGGGTTATCTAATATTCCCCTTAACAAATATCTTAAAACCCAGAACCAGGACTTGACTTATGTGCCTTTGACTTTCCCATCTTTTCTCTCTTTGCCCAGGTTCCTTTTTCAAATCTGGAGCTTGGTACCCATTGCTGAAACTTGTCTTTAGCTCATGAACACAATGTTTGCTATGATTTTGCGAAGACCACTTATGGATTATGGAGAATCAGACATGTAAATCCAAAAGGAGAGTTCTTTCCAGTTGGGTCTTGATATCTCTAGATTTAATGTAAATTATGTAAATGAAAATACCCAAATTAGCTCAAGTACATTAATAACAGCACTAGGACATGCTATGAAGTGTGTTGAAAAAATATTTAATAAATGCACTATTTACAAGGCAGCAGATACATAGACTTGGTTAATATCGTTAGAGTCTGGCTTTGACAGAATTATTTCCATTTAGAAATTATCTTTGGTCTAGCTACACTCAATCTGATTTATCTTCTGCACTTTGAGTTATAGAAAAGTTCACAGGCATTGCAAAACACTCATTGAAAACATAAAGGTTGATTATCATTGTGTGAGGAGGTTGAAAATAAATCTTTTGGCAACTGCTGCATCTGGGCTTGCAGTTAATGACCTTTCTGAATCAGTGCCCAGGACACAGATCTTCATGTGCACAATTGCTATGGTTGCAATCAGTCCAAAGCAAGCAAGGTGGCAATTGAATAAAATGGCCCAATATGAAAAACCATTTAAAAGCATTAATGTCATCATGTCTACCTGGGGAAGAACTTCTCCCCAGCCTTGGTTTTTTTTCCCCTTACATATGGGGCAGATAGGGAAAAAAATAAAGCTGGTAATTAAAAAAATATTACTGACTTTTTAATCAATAAACTTTATTTTTAGGGCAGCTTTAGGTTTGCAACAAAATTTAATGGGATATACAGAAATTTTTCATATAACCCCTGTCACTACACACACACACACACACACACACACACACACACACACGGCATCTTCCACTACCAAATACCAGACTAGTATATCTTGATACATTATTGTCACCCAAAGTTCATAGTTTACATCAGGGATTACTCTTGGTGTTATACATTCTGTGGGTTGTAACAAATGTACAGTGACATGTACCCATCATTAGAGTATCATAAAGAATAGTTTCACTGCCTTAAAAATAACTGTACTCTGCCTATTCAGTTCTCTTGCCCTCTTAACCCCTGGAGATCACTAATCTTTTTACTGTCTCCATAGTTTTCCTTTTTCCATATGGCTACAACCATATAATATGCTGCCTTTTCAGATTGGCTTTTTTTTTTTTTTAGAGAGAGAGAATGCATGCACACACAAGCAGGGTGGGGGCAGAGGGAGAAGAGAGAGAGAGAATCATAAGCAGTCTCCATGCTCAGTCTGGAGCCTGAGACAGAGCTTGATCTCACAACCCTGGGATCATTACCTGAGCCAAGATCAAGAGTTGGAAGCTTAACCAACTGAGCCACCTAGGCACCCCACAGACTGGCTTTTTTTTCCTGAATAATATGCATTTAAGCTGCTTCTGTGTCTTTCCTTGGCTTGATAGGTCATTTCCTTTTAGTGCTGAGTAATATTCCATTGTCTGATTTACCACAGTTTATTTATCCATTCACCCTCTGAAGGAGATCTTGGTTACTTCTAAGTTTGGGCAATTATGAATAAAGCTGCTATAAACATCCATGTATAGTTTTTTATGGACATAAATTTTCAATTCACTTGAGTAAATACCAACCAGCATGTTAGCTGGGTTGTATGGTAAGATAATGTTTAGTTTTGTAAGAACTTGCCAAACTCTCTTCCAAAGTGTACCATTGCATTCCCATCAGCAATGAATGAAAATTTCTGTTGTTCCACATCCTTGCCAGGACTTGGTGTTGTCAGTGTTTTGGATTTTGGGCCATTCTGATAAGTGTCTGAGTGGTATCTAATTTTTGTTTTGATTCAGAATTCCCAAATGTATGATGTTGAATATCTTTTCATCCTTATTTGCCATATATATGGTTTCATTAGGGAGATATCTGTTCAGGTCTTTTGGCCTTTTTTTAAATAATGTTTATATTCTCACTATTGAGCTTAAGGTTTCTTTGTATATTTTAGTTAAGAGTCCTCTATAAGATGTGTGTTTTGCAAATATTTTCCCCAATCTGAGGTTCATCTTCTTACTGTCTTGACATTGTCTTTCAAAGAGCAGAAATTGTTAGTTTAAATGAAGTCCAGTTTATTGGTTATTTCCTTAATGGTTCATGCCTTTGGTGTTGTATCTGAAAAATCATCACTATACCCAAAATCATTTAGGTTTTCCTCCTATGGTATCTTCTAGGAGTCTTCCAGTTTTGTGTTTTATATTCAGGTCTATGATCCATTTGAAGTTAAATTTTGTGAGGGGTAAAATATCTGTATTTACATTAATTCGTTTTGGATATGGATGTCTAGTTATTCCAGCACTATTTGATGAAGAGGCTGACTCTGCTCCATTGTATTGTCTTTGCTTGTTGTCAGGGATCAGTTGACTATACTTATGTGTGTCTACTTTTGGGCTTTCTATTCTTTCCATTGATTTGTTTGTTCTTTCATTGACATCACACTATCTTGATTACTGTAGCTTTATAGTAAGTTTTGTAGTTGAATAGTGCCAGTACTTCAACTTTGTTCTGTTCTTTCAGTATTGAGTTGGTTATTTTGGATCTTTTGCCTCTCCATATAAGCTTTAGAATCAGTTTGTCAATATACACAAAATAACTTGCTGGAATTTTATTTGGGATATATATATATATATATATATATATATATATATATATATATATATGAAAAACTGATAACTTGAAAATATTTAGTCTCCCTATCCATGAACATGGGATAACTTCCATTTATTTATTTCTTGATATCATTCATCAGGGTTTTCTGGTTTTCTTCACATATATCTTGCACATATTTTATAAAATATATACCTATTTCATTTTGTGATGCAAAATTCTTCCAGTTTTATTGAGATATACTTAACATATAACACAGTGTGAGTTTAAGATGTGATGATTTGATATATGTATATATTGTGAAACATTTATCATAATAAAATTAGTTAATACATCCATTACATCACATGATTATCATTTTGTTGTTGTTATTGTTGTTGTTATGGTGAGCACATTAAAGAACTACATTCATAGAAACTTCTAAGTATGCAATACAGTTTTGATAAGGATATGCAACATATTATAAATTAGATCCCTGGAACTTATAACTGAATGTCTATACCCTATAAACAACATCTTCCCATTTTTCCTACCCTTAAGCCCCTAGTAACCTCCATTTTGCTCTGTTTCTATAAGTTTGATGTTTTTAGTTTCCACGTATAAGTGAGAGCATTTAGCATTTGATTTTATTTGTCTTTTATATTTCACTTAGAATAATGCCCCATAGGGCCATTCATGCTGTTGCAAATGGCAGGGATTTCTTTCTGTTTTATGGGTGAATAATAATCTATGGTATACATACCACATCTTCTTTATCCATTCATCTGTCATGGATGTTTAGGTTGTTTCTATGTCTTGGCTATTGGAATAATGCTGCAATGAACATTGAAGCACAGATATCTCATTGAGCTAATAAATTCATCTTATTTGGATATAGACCCCAAAGCAGGATATTTGGAACATATGGCACTTCTAGTTTTAATTTTTTGAGGAAACTCTACTGCTTTCCATAATGATTATACCAATTTATATTTCCACCAACAGTGCACCAGTGTTTCCTCTCCTCCATAACCTCAGCACTTACATCTATTTGAGAACAGCCATTGTAACAGGTGTGAAGTGATATTGCATTGTGATTTTGATTTGCATTTCATTGATGATTAATTATGTGGATCACCTTTTCACATACCTATTGGCTATTTGAATATCTTCTTTGGAAAAATATCTATGCAGATCCTTAGTCCATTTTTTATTTGGATGACTTGGGTTTTTTTGTTCTTGTGTTACATGAGTTCCTTATATATTGGATATTAACCACTTATCAGACATGTGGTTTGCAAATAAATATTTCCCTCATTCCATAGGTTGCCTTTTCATTTAGTTGATAACTTCTTTTTTAAAATTTTATTATTTTTTTAATTTAGTTTTATTTTTTCAGTGTTCCAAGATTCATTATTTATGTATTAACATATATGTATATGTTAATATGTATTAACATATACTCTATTATTAGTTTCAGAGGTAGAATTCAGTGATTAATCAGTTGCATATAGCACTGAGCTCATTACTTCAAGTGCCCTCCTTAATGCCCAGCCCACAGTTACCCCATCCCCCACCCTCTTCCCCTCCAGCAACTTTCAGTCTTTTCTCTATAGTTAAGAGTCTCTTGTGGTTTGCCTCCCTCTGTTTCCCTCCTATTTTTTTCCCTCCCTTCCCCTATGTTCATCTATTTTTTTTCTTAAATTCCACATATGAGTGAAGTCATATAGTATTTGTCTTTCTCTGACTGACTTATTTTGTTTAACATAATGCCCACTAGTTCCATCCACTCCATTGCAAATGGAAAGAGTTCATTCTTTTTGATGGCCAAGTAATATTCATGTATGTATGCATGTATTCATGTATGTATGTACATTTATGTATACATACATAGGTATGTGTGTATATATGTGTATACACATGCATATATATGGTATATATACAATATGTTATATAATACATACATACATATCTTCCTTATCCATTTCTATATCACATTTCTTTATCCATTTCTTCTTTATCTCATCTTCTTTATCCATTCATCTGTTGATGGACATCTAGGCTTTTTCATATTTTGGCAATTATGGACATTGATGCTATAAACATTGGGGTGTTCAGAAGCTTTCTAACTTCATGTAGTTCGACTTGTTGATTTTTGCTTTTGTTGTTTGTGCATTTGGTGTCATACCCAAAATGTTATTGCTAAGATCAATGTCAATAAGTTTCTTTTCCCTAAATTTTCTTTTAGGAGTTTTATGGTTTCAGGTCTTACAATTTTTAAATCCATTTTGAGTAAAGTTTTGTTAGTGGTATAAGATAGGGATCCAATTTCATTCTTTTGCATGTACATGCCAATTTTCCAAGACCACTTATTGAAAAGACTATCCTTTCCCCATTCTTGGCTCCCAAATATGGTCAAATATTAGTTGACCATATTTGTATGGGTTTATTTTTGTCCTCTTAATTATGTCCCATTGGTCTATGTGTGTTTTTATGCGAGTACCATATTATTTGATTACTATAGCTTTGTAATATAGTTTGAAATCAAAAAATGTGATGCTTCCAGTTTTGTTTTTCTTTCTCAGGATTGATTTCACTTTTCAGGATCTTTTGTGGTTCTAAACCAATTTTAGGATTTTTTTCCCTCTATTTATGTAAAAAATGCCATTGGATTCTTGATGGAGATTGCATTGAGTCTAGGTTGGGTTTGATCATTATGGACTTTATGAAATATTAATTCATCCAGCCCATTAACACAAGATATATTTCCATTTATTTGTCTTCTTCAATTTTTTCATCAATATTGTATAGTTTTCAGTTCACAAATATCTAACTTTGTTGATTAGATTTATTCCTAAGTATTTTATTGTTTTCCATGCTATTGTAAATGGGATTTTAAAAAAAAATTTTCTTTTAGAATAGTTCATTGTTAGAGTATAGAAATGTAACTAATTTTTGTATGTTCATTTTGTATCCTGAAACATAACTGATTTTTTAAATTAGATCTAACAGTTTTTAGGTGGAGTCTTTAGGATTTTCTGCATCTAAAATCATGTCACCTACAAACAATTTCACCTCTTTCTGTTCTGATTCAGATGACTTTTATTTCCTTTTTCCGCCTAATTTCTGTGGTAGTACTTCCAGTATTCTGTTGGATAGGAGTTGTGTGAGTGGGCATCATTGTTTGGTTTCTGATATTAGAGGAAAAACTTTGTCTTTTACTATGAAGTCTAATGTTAGCTTTGGGATTTTTACATATGACCTTTATTCTGTTCAGGTTTGTTTCTTCTATATTCAATTTGTTGATATTTTTTATTATGAAAGGATGTTGAATTTTGTCAAATGCTTTCTCCACACTTATTGAGTTGATATAATTTTTATCTTTCATTCTAGCAATGTGATGTACCACATTTATTGATTTGCATATTTTGAATCATCCTTGCATCCTAGTGTTGAATCCCGCTTGATTGTGGTGTATGGTCTTTTTAATGTGAATTCATTTTGCTGGTATTCTGTTAAGAATTTTTTTTGTCTATACTTATCACTGATAATGCTTTGTTATTTTCTTTTCTTGTAGTGCCCTCATCTGCCTTTAGTATCAGGGTAATGCTCCTTGTAAAATGAATTCTTTAAATTTTTAAAAAGTGTTTGAGCAGGATTGACATTAATTATCCTTTAAATGTTTGGTAAAATTTGAGTGAAACCATCTGGCCTTGGGGTTTTCTTTGCTGGGAGATTTTTGATTACCAATTCAATCTCCTTACTCATAATTGGTCTGTTAAGATTTTCTATTTCTTCATGATTTATTTCTTTTTGTTGTCTGATTGCTGTTTTAATCTCAGTAGGTGATATGATTCTAGGACCTATTCTGTTTTCTAGGTTGTCCAATTTGTTGATGTATAGTTCATAGTAGTCTCTTATGATCCTTTGTTTATTTCTGTATTATCAGTTGTAGTGTTTCTTCTTTCATTTATAATGTTATTTATTTGGGTCCTTTCTCTTTTTTTTTCTTAGTGAGTCTAGCTAGAGTTTTGTCAATTTTGTTTATTTATTCAAAAAACAATTTTTAGTTTTATTAATCTTTTCTATTGTGTTGTTCTCTGTTTCATCCATTTTTGCTCTAATCTTTATTGTTTCATTCCTTCTGATAACTTTAGCTTTAGTTTCTTCTTTTCTTCTAGTTCCTTAAGGTTTAAAGTCAGGTTGTTTATTTGAGATCTTTTTATTTTGTTGACATACGCATTTATTGCTATAAGAGTCCTTCTTAGAACTGCTTTTGCTATGTCCCTTAAGTTTTGGCATATTATATTTGCATTTTTGTTTGTCTCAAGGTATTCTTAAATTTTCCTTTTTTTTCCCTTTGATTCATTGGTATTTCAGGAGTGTGTTGTTTAACTGCTATGTAAATTTTACTCCTGTTATTAATTTCTAATTTTATATCATTGTGGTTAGAAAAGATAATTGGTATGATTTCATCCTTCTCTAATTTGCTAACATTTGTTCTGTGGGCCAACATGTTCTAACCTGGAAAATGTTCCATGTGTACTTGAAAATAATGTGTATTCAGCTTCTATTGAATGAATGTTCTGTATATATGTTAGGTTCATTTGGTCTATGGTGTTGTTCAAATCCACTGTTTCCTCATTGATTTTCTGTCTGGATGACTTTTCCACTGTTGAATAGTGTGTTTAAGTATCCAATTATTATTGTATCTCTGTTTATTTCTCCTTTTATTTCTGTTAGTATTTGCTATCTTTTTTCTTAGTTAGCCTGCCTCAAGGGTTATTGAGTTTTCTAATCTTGTAAAAAAAAAAAAAAACTTTTGTTTTTACTTATTTTTTGTATTGACTTCATGTTTTTAATTTTATTGGTTTCTGTTCTAATTATTTTTCTTATTTTTCTCCTGCTCATTTTGGATTTAATTTGCTCTTCTTTTCTATTTGTCTAAACCAGAAGCTTAGATGATTAATTTTAGATGTTTCTTTTCTGATGTATACATTCAATGTTGTAAGTTTCTCTCTAAGAACTGCTTTTGCTGCATCCCACAAATTTTGATAAATTGTGTTTTCATTTTCACTCATTTAAAAATATTCATAGGGGCACCCGGGTTGTGCATTCACTTAAGTGTCAAACTCTTGGTTTAGGCTCAGGTGCTGGGATTAAGCCCTGCATCAGGCCCCATGCTCAGCATGGAAATCTGCTAAAGTTTCTCTCTCCCTCTCTTTATGCCTCTCTCTGCCATGTTCTCTCTGCCAAATAAATTAATAAATAATAAATAATAAATAAATCTTTTAAAAATATGTCTAAATTTCAGTTTAGATTTTTAAAATTTAATCTGTGTGTTATTTAGAAGTGTGTTCCTTAATTTCCAAGTACTTGGGGGATTTTCTAGCCATCTTTTTATTATTGATTTCTATTTAATTTCATTGTGGTCTGAAAGAAGACATTGTTTGAGTTTTAGATTTGCTAGTGTTTTATGGCCCAGGATGTGGTCTATCTTGTTGGATGTTTCATTGTGCATTTAAGAAGAATGTGTACTTGGCTGTTTTTGAATAAAGTAATTTATATATGTCCATTATATCCACTTGACTGATAGTATGGTTGAGTTCTCCTATGACTTTTTGATTTTCTGTCTGCTGGATCTGTCTGCTGGATCTGCCCAGCAGAGGGGTATTGAACTCTTCAAACTTTGTAGTCGATTAATCTGCTTTTCCTTACATTTCTATCAGTTTTTGCCTCACAGTTTTTGCTGGCTCACTTTTTAGATACATACATGTTAAGGATTATCATGTCTTCTTGGAGAATCAATTCTTTATCATTATATAATGTCCCTCTTTATCCTTGATAATTTTCTGCTTTGTTTGAAATATATATTGCTATTTCTACTTTCTTTTGATTAAGGTTAGCATGTATACATTTCTCCAGCCATTTACTTTTTTTTCCCCCCTAGGGGCTGGATGAAGTGTGTGCTTTTTTTTTTTTTTATTAACATATAATGTTATTATTTGCTTCACAACCATTTACCTTTTATCTATGAGTCTTTATACTTAAATTGGGTTTCTTGTAAACAACATATAGTTGGGTCTTGTTTTTTAATCTACCATGACCTTCTCTGTCTTTCAATTGGTACATTTAGTCCATTGATATTTAAGGTGATGATTGTTACCATCGGATTAATATCTACCATATTTGTTATTTTTTTCTACTTGTTTCCCTTTTTCTTTGTTCCTACTATTTTTCCACACTTTTTCTGCCTTTTGCAGTTTTGAATATTATATATGACTCCTTCTTCTATCCTTCCTTAGTATATCAACTGTAGGTTTTTTTTTTAACTTTATTTAGTGGTTGTCCTAAAGTTTACAATATACTGTTACAATAAATCCAAGTCCACTTTCAAATAAAACTATACCAGTTCATTGGTGGTACAAGTACCTTAAAATAAGAAAATATTCCTAATTCATTCCTCCGATCCCTTGTATTATTGTTGTCATTCATTTCACTTATACATACATAATACATAAGCAAATCTATGTACATAAACATAAAAAATTGAATACATTGTTGCTATTATTTTGAACAAACTTATTTTTTTAAAACAATTAAAGATAAAAAATAAAATTTTCATTTTGCCTTTATTCATTCATTCTTTCATATTCTTTCTTTATACAGATCTCAGTTTCTGCCTATATCATTCTCTTATTTAAAGAAATTCTTTTAAGGCATTTCTACTGGCAATAAATTCCCTCAATTTTTCTTAGAAAAAGTCTTTATTTCTCCTTTACTTTTAGAGGATAATTTCATGGGATACAAAATTCTAGGTTTTTTTTCCCTTTCAATACTTAAATATTTTACTCTATTCTTTTGTTGTTTGCATGGTTTCTGGGAAATCATACATAATTCTTATCCTTGTTCCTCTATAGGTAAAGTGTTTTTCCCTCTGGCTTTTTTCAAAATATTTTGTCTTTGACTTCTGAAATTTGAAAATGATATGTCTAGGTGTGGCATTTTGGTGAAGGCATTGCATTCACCTTGATTAGTGTTTGTTGAGCTTTCTGGATCTTTAGTTTGGTGTCATTAATTTGGGGGAAATCCTAAGTCATTATTGCAACATATATTGGTTCTTTTCCTTTCTTTCTTCTGGTATTCCCATTAATGTGTATAAATTACACCATTTGTAATGTCACACAGTTCTTGAACATTCTGTTCGGGGTTTTTTTCAGGTTTTTTTCTTTGTTTTTCAGTTTTGGAAGTTTGAAAGTCCCTATTGTCATCCCTTGATCTCCATCTCAGAGATTCCCCCATAGCTCTATTTACTCTACTAATGAGGCTATCAAAAGGATTCTTTATTTCTGTTACAGTGTTTTTGAGCTCTAACATTTCTATTTGATTCTCTCTTGGAATTTCTGTTTCTCTGCCTACATTACCCATTTTTTGCATGTTATCTACATTTCCCATCAAAGTCCTTAGCATATTAACCATAAACTTTTTTTTAAAAAAATTCTTGTTCTGATAACTATAACATTACTGCCATATCTGACTTTAGTTCTGATGCTTGTTCAGTGTCTTCAAACTGTTTTTTTTTTACCTTTTAGTATGCTTCATAAGTTTTGTTTAAAGGTAAACATGTTATATTACGTAAAAGAAACTGCAGTAAATAGGATTTTAATAACGTAGTGGTAAACTGTCAGGAGAGGGGAAGTGTTCTATAGTCCTATGATTAAGCTTCAGTCTTTTGAAGACCCTATGCTTCTGGACTGTGAAGTTCTCCAGTGCTTCCCAGGACTTTTCTTCTCCCCTTAGGTGGGCGGGATGGCTGGAGGGGACTGGAGTTGTGTATTTCCTTTACCCTGTGTGGAAAACTAGAGGGGAGTAACACTGGTTATATCACTTTCCCCAGGTAAGTTAGATCTCGATAAAACCCCAGGAGGTTAGGATCTGGTAAAATAGTTAATCCTGAGGGCAAGACTTGTTAAGAAGGATAGAATGCTCTGGCACATTTCATAGTCATTTATTTTCCTCTCCAGATAGAAGCATAAGGGAATTTTCCTCCTTCATCCACTGTGAGAGTCAAATTGAACTTCTGGAGGTAAAACTCATAAAAATGTGGGCTCTCCTATGGTTGGTTTCCCTGGAATTTTTAACTCTTAGAGTTATCTACATTGAGCTTCCAGCAATTTTTCAATTATAATCCAAATTTGTTTTACCCAGTAGTGGTTCCCATGGAGGTTTTTACTCCAATAAACTGATTCTCTGCATCCTCCATATATCTCTCATCTTGGGGGGCAGTAGTTTGCCCTATGACCTCACTTCTTTGCCAGAACTAAGAAGAGTTAATCATATTTTTTTAGTTTGTTCAGCTTTTTACTTGTTGTTAAAATAGAGTGGCAACTTCTAAACTCCTTAAATGCCATACTAGAAACAAAGTAAAATTGGAAATTTTAGGTACAAAATTACTGTTGGCTTTTGGACTCTCCAGGCCCACCATGTATCTTCTCTACCAGCTGAATCCATAAGTAAAGCCACACCAATACTCATCGTCCATCAACACTACCAAGCATTCCAAATACTCATAGTCCCTTATACATGTTTGAATTATTATTCAGAACATACTCAGATTTGAATATCAGCTATGTATCCATTTGCTTTTTCCTGAAGGAGACAGTTTCATGTGTTTGGCATGTCTGTGATTGTTTATAATTTATGGCACAACTTTTATGCAGTTACTATTCTGATCTCCTTGAGAGTTTTATGAAACAGCATTACAGTCTTTTGCGAAATTTTTTTTTCATTTTTGGAAATTATAGTTCATAAAGGAAACAATTTTGAAAGAAGTGATTGCTAACAAGCCCTCCATGCACTCATGACACATCTCCAGTAATTGGCTTCCTTTGGATTTGAGATCATTTATGGTAGGAAAGATGGAGGTGGAAGGAAAGCAGAAGATTTAGGAGGTGCCAGAGAGGAGGCTGAAGAAAACCCAGTGTGAGGAGGAAGCTAGAAAGAATCTAAAATGAGCCAAGCAATGTTGTCTTGAGAACTATTGACAAAGCATAAAGAAAGATTTTGAAAATTTCTTTTTTAAGCCTTTTCTTTTTTTCCAAGTTTTTACTTAAATTCTAGCATTAACATACAGTGCAATATTAGTTTCAGGTGTAGAATTTAGTGATTCATCACTTACATACAACACCTGGTGCTCATCACAACAGTGCCTTCCTTAATACCCCACCTGTTTAACCCATTCCCCCCAACCTCCCTTTATTTCTTAAGGATATGATAATACCTTAGATTATTAAATCCAAAGACACACACCATATTTCTCTTTTACCCCTTTAGGGAAGATATTTATCAAATGGTCAAGTTTAAACCTTTAATGCTGTCTCATCCAAATCTTGAAAGTACTAACTTAATTTAAAAAATATATTTGCTTTGAATTACATAATAAATTTAATATCTGTGAAAAATCTTTTTGTGGTTTTGTTATTTTATTATAAATACCATACTAGAGTTTTCTTCTTCCTATTGACTTTGCTTCATTTTCTCTGTATCAAAGCTGATTTGCTGTGGATATTTAATGAGGAATTGTGAACACTGAGTGGAGAAGTCATAGATATTTGAAAAAAAAAGTTAATCTGTGTCCCTCAATGGAAAAAAAAAAAATCTTCATAATTGAAAGTGCCAACCGCTCATCTCCTCAGCTGTGAGCATGGGAGTTCAAGACTAAATCATACTATTTTAGGAAAAATCAATAGGTCTCATAAAATTACCAGTCTCCTTATGAACACAGAACAGTGTTTCTGAAAGCAAATATGATTTGTTTCTCTGTTCTATATTTATAGAGATCGATGAGAGACATGGAATACCCAGAGAATTCCTTTGTGGCCCCTGTTAAATCACTTTTCCTTCAATTGTGAAAGGAGAAATATTTTTTCATTATGTACCTGCCAGAGTAAATTTCCCCTGGCTTCTCTAGCACCCCAGATGTGAGACGTAAAACCTGTGAACCTCTGTTGTTCAGTATAACTTTCTCCCTTTACGCTAGCAAAAAGAGGCTCCAAACACTAATTGTACTACATGGGTCATTTCCTCATCACTGAGAAAAATGTATCAATCAACAGGAAACCCTGAAGACAGTCACAGGATAGCCTATTAAATAAGAAACAAGATGGGATCGGAAGGGAGACAAACCATGAGACTCTTAATCTCACAAAACAAAGTGAGGGTTGCGGTGGGGCTGGGGGGGGAGGGAGAGGGTGGTGGGGTTATGGACATTGGGGTATGTGCTATGGTGAGTGCTGCGAAGTGTGTAAACCTGGAGATTCACAGACCTGTACCCCTGGGGCTAATAATACATCATATGTTTATAAAAAATTTTTAAAAGTTATAAAAAAAAAGAAATATGGACTAGTGTTGAGTGCATTTGGGTCCCATAGTATACACTCTATCCTCTGGATTCAGCATCTATAAAGCAGAAATAATCAGTGTCTTTAACATTATTAATTATAGTACATTAAAATTATGAACAAATTCCACAAAAATTCCTCAAAATTTATGTTGACTATTGGCTCCTGCCTGCTTTCCTATCTCAGCCATCCCAAATTTCTGTATCTTTTCCTGGGGAAAGAACAAGGGAACAGTAGAATGGTAGATAATGAATAGAAGGATGCAGAGGGAACAAATTAGGAACTCAAGGGCTTCTACCAACTTAAAAATTGATTCTTAACCTCAAAGTCAGTGTATATGTTACCAGATCATCTCTACCAAGCAGTTCAGCATAATCAGTTAAAAATATTGGCTTTTGTGTCAGATATACTTAGGTTTGAATCTCAGCTCTTCAACTTACTGTGGAACCAGGCAAGTAACCAATCTTTCAGGTTCAATTTCTTCAAATGAGGCTAAGAATGCCTTCATTAGCTTATTTTCATGGTTAAATTAAATTACTGATATAAAGAGAATGCAGTGTTTGTCCCCAGGTAAGTATTCTGTAAATGGTGGTTGTGGTGGTCATGGAGTTTATTTGTTGTCTTTCATTGGAACCCATATCCATCAGGTGTTTAGATTCTTTTAATGCTGTTGGGGATGGGCCCAGTGCCCATTGTGTAAACTGGTATAAAAGATTATGGGTCTGCAGCAACTGAACACCTGTTTTGTTTTTTTTTCAAAGATGATTTTTGTCTTTGTAAGGTTCTTACTCATCTTTATGAACACAAGTACTTGGGTTCATGACCCTGGATCCTATGGATTTCTCAGAGATTCAATAAATATATTTATTTTAAGCCAGGATTAGCTAGTTGTCATACTAACTACCCAGAACTTTGAGCAAAGATTCCTTCCAAACTAATCTGCTGATAAAGCTAGAGAAGCTGTTCAATTAAAATGAATTTTTGTTTCATGTTGCTCTTCCTTCACTAAGTAGTAAAACCTGTGGTGTGAAGTGTGGGTTCTGAACCCAGCAAAGTTCAGTCACTTGGGAGATCATGGAAGCTACCAAGTTTTAATTTAATAATAACTGGGGAAGCCAATGTCCATAGAGAGCCCAGAATCAGGAAGTAAACCTATTAGCTTTCCCTAGTTTTTCATAGCTCTATCTCCTCAGAGTCTTCACTGATAGGCCTCAACTCACACTGATTCTTGAGCCAGTACTGGTAGGATCATGAGGGCTTTCAGCAGATTAACCCCTCATCTACACCACCAAATCAAAGGTAGGTATATGGAGAGCTGGTGTGCAGTCTTGTGTCTAAAACACTCTACATCCATGGTGAAGTTAATGGCCAATTTTCAGCATTCATTTATCTTCTATAAAGATGGCCAAAGTTGACTGAATTAATCAAAACCATGGCTTCCACCACTGTTGATACTTAGACTTTCAGTACTCTGGGGCATGGGGTTGAATATGATAAAAAGTTAAGAGTTCCATTTCTTTCACCTAGAATCACTGAGAGTCAATCATATTCCCTCTCTGTGTCTCAGTTATCTTCCTGGAATGACCTAGATGAGGGTAATTCATATTTCAAGATGATGCTACCCATAGATGCTTCTCTCAGGATTTTGAAAAATAATCTGCCAATACACTTATAAGTGATATTTTCATATGAGAACAATTAAAAGCCATCTAGGCAGAAAAAAAAGATGAAAGGAAGAGGAACACAAAGTATCCTCTATATCGCCACCACTATGACAAATACACTTGAGGACACCTAGGCGCAGTGCCCTGCCTCCACTATAAGTCAACACAAATCCATTTCATAGCTGGTGCTTTAGCCATGCCTGAGTATACTGATTCCATTTTTTGTTTACTCATGTACACAAGTTCATCTCCAGATCCAAATAAACATTTCCTTGATGCAATTCCATCCTATTTCTTTTTTGGTTTATTTTATGAAGAAGGGGATCATGTGGCTTGGTGACATTTTACTCTGGCACAGATTTTCAGGGTCTCCCTGAAGACTGAATCCCTGAAGCCTGGTGGCAAGTCACAACCAGTTTCCTTTACAGTGATACATCCTTACAGAAGATAGGATAACTTGACAGTCTGACAGACATTTAAAGTGTGAAGATGAATAAAAGATACATCATTCCTGATGGGTGTGTGTGTGTGTGTGTGTGTGTGTGTGTGTGTATGCTGTCAGTCGATGTAAGCACTATTCTAAAAACACACAGTAAGTACCATATCAGTGCTAGAGGGTGTTGGAAATAAAAAAAAGAGTTGGCACATGGACAATTTTGGATAGGTCTATGCGGATGTGAAAACCAAGCTGAGAACGAGTTTGTTATTCCTCATCCATTGCCCTGCTTTGAAAATCGTATTTGGGAGTTTTGTTTCCTTTCTTTTTGACTTCTTTCAAGTCTCACATTATTAGCCAGTATATAGACTGCATAATGATCTAGGGGTGCTATGTCTAATGTGAGTGGTGACAGGCAAGAGATTTTAGCCAAAATATACTACTCACTGATTGTTAGTTTTCCTGAAATTCTACCATTAGAATTTCTTATTTGGAGAATGTACTATAACTCAGATACTGGAAAAGGGAGACCTTCAGCTTACTCTAGTGAGGATTGATTTCCGGACATTCATGGCTTTAAGGACTATGGGCTAGCCAGAAGTCCAGGTGAAAAAGCAGAGAACAGAGAGTCCAAAGTCACAAAATTTCAATATTGTTTACTTCACATGCTCATAGAAACATTTGAGGATGTTCATTCAACCTTTATGTATTTCAGAAAATCCCCTAAAGTATTCATCCAATTATTACTTAAATACCTCCAGTGATAGAAAGCCCCTTTCTTAATGAAGTTTACTTTATTGTTAGACAGTTGTAAACTTTAGAAAGTTCTGTGCTGTAGGAATCCCAAATCTGCCTCTTTGAAGCTTCCATACTATTAATATTTTTTTCTTCATAGACCTAGATTGCTTCCTTGTCCCCATGAAGACTCTTTGGATAGGTAAAGGCAGCTTTCCTGATGTCCTACCCTTAATGCATCTTCTCCCATTTCATACAATATTCTTTAAAGGATGTAAGGATAAGGGTAATAATGAACAGCCAATAGGAGAAAGAGCAAATGACTCATGGCTTTACAGCATCTTCTCTCTCCCTCTTTTTTTTAAGTTTATTTATTTGACAGAGCGAGAGCACAAGCAGGGGGAGTTGCAGACAGAAGGAGAAGGAGAGGGAGGTTCCCCTCTGAGCAAGGAGCCTGATGCAAGGCTTGATCCCAGGACCTTGGGATCATGACCTGAGCCAAAGGCAGATGCTTAACCAACTGAGCCACCCAGGTGCCCTGGCCCTTCAGGTTCTTTTATAAAAACACACAATAATAAAATGTAAAAAACTGACAATGCCAAGTGTTGGCAAGAGTGTATGATGGGAATACTCATATATTGCTGGTGAGAATGCAAAATGGTATAGTCACTTTAGGAAATAATTTTCAGTATCTTATAAAGTTAAACAGTCTTACCACATGACTTACTCCTAGGTATTTAACCCAAGAAAAAATGAAAATATATGTATGTGCACAGACTTCTACACTATTGTTCATAGCAGCTTTATTTGTAATGTCCCCAATCTGGAAACAACTCAAATGTTCATCAACAAGGTGAAACAAGATGTAATGTAACAATATAATAGACTCTTTCTGGCAATAAAAAGATATGAAGTACTGATATATCCATGACATGGATGAACCTCAGAATTATGCTAAGTGAAAGAAGCCCATCACAAAAGACCACATATTGTATGATTACATTTACGTGAAATGTCCAGAAAAGACAAATCTATAAAAGCAGAAAGTAGATTCGTAGTTCCCTGGGACCAGGGATGTGGGAACTGACTACAAAGAAACATGACATAATTTTGGAGGTTATGGAAATATTCTATATGTCAAATACAGTAGTGACTACACATATGTATATATTTATCAAAACTCATTATCTGTATATTTTAAATTGAATTTTATTATGTATAAGTTATACTCCCAATATATCCCCAGATTTTTTTTTAAAGCCAGGCAGGGGCTAGCTTCCTGCAAGGTCATGTTGCTTTTGGTCCCTTTGTATCACCAGTTATCCTTTGGGGACTCCAAATGCTAATGGCAGCACCATCCTAGATACAGAGGTCATCAAGAACACAGAAACACAAGTAGGTAGAAAAAACTAAACCTTACTGGAAATATGATCTACAAGCAAGATGAGAGAAGAAGCCTTGGCTTTGCTGAAATCTGGGGCTCAAGACAGAAGGGCTTTGCAAAGGGGGTATTTTGAGCGTATTAAAAGCAAAGACCACACATAAAATGACAGCATTTTCTCACCTGTGATGGATGTGAGGAAGGGAACTGTTTGTGTGTCAACTATAAACTATTTCCCTGTCATATCTGTACTTAGAATGTCATCAGAGTTATCAGCCCTTCTAACAATAGTTTTTCCTTTCACTTTTCTTTTTGCTCTAGACAAATTTCAAGCAGCTCAAGAAATACTCTCCTTGAAAGGCTTTTTATCTTTGATCCAACTAGACTTGTTTCAGTCTTGAGTCATTAACTTTTAGAGGGAGGAAGACTTGCTGTAAGTTTCACATTCATCCTTATTTGATCTTCCCAAACTTATAAAACAGTTACAATCATTATTAGTTATTTTACAGGTGAGAAAATTGAGGTATGTGAGGTTCAAAAACTTGCCCAAGTTCTAATGACTAATATATGGAGCTAATAGTCTGAACTGTAACTACTACCTAGGTCTGGGCTCTTAACTGCCAAAACCTTCTATCTTATACTATTAAAATAATAGCTATCATTGATTTAAATTGTTGTTATGAGAAGGTACTGTGACAAGCAGTTTGCACACATTACTTTAGTAATTCTAGAATGCCCATGAGTCTATGTGGGCTTATTACTATTTCCCAGTTCCCAACACAGTGCCTGGCATATAATAGACATTCAATAAAATTTATCATATGAATAAATGAATAGCCCTCTGTGGTAGATATTAATGGTCCTATCTTATGATAAAGAAAATGAAGCTCAAAAGAAAAAAAAAAGAAAATGAAACTCAAAGAGATTAGTTTGCCTAAGTTTACATAACTCTCAACTGGCAGCGCCCAAAACTCTATACCACTCTGTGTCTGTCCCAGTGTCAAAGGGTTGGAGAATGTTGGCCAGTGAAAATAGAGCACTTTATCAATAAGAGCACAGAATTAGGGTTACTGCTGCTGCTTGGGGTACTAAAGAATCCCACCTCTTCTCACTTCATCTTTTCACATCCCCCAGAATCTACTGTGACTGATTCTGTTTGGAGCATAACATAAGAGGTAAGTAATTCTCCTGTTTTCACTTGAGAGAAGTTGAAAATACCATATCTTTAAACAACTCTTGTGTGGATTATTTCACATTTGTTTTTTTTTTCCAAGTTTGCCAGATACTGCTTCAAACTATTTCCAGGACATAGTGTTATGAACAAGAGTTAAGGATTCTAGTCCAAGATCTAATACTAAACAGTAATATGTCCTTAGACAACTCTTTATCTGTTGGAGGGAGTGTTGAGTACACACCTGGCATACTTCATAGTTTGTCATAATGATGATGAGAAAGGAGGAGAATACTTAGATCACATAAAATGCTCTTCATACATGTGGGATGTTACCAATTATTGAATGATGTTAAAAGGTTGCTTCTGCACTATACTCTATAATCCCTGTATTGCTTGTTTACTCATAGTCGAGGGTGGGAGGGGAAAGAAGGACTGACAAGAAAGGGTTTGGAATTGGAACTTAGCAAAGAAAGTCATAAACATGACCCAAACCATTTTCCATTTCTCGAGCCTCAAATTTTTCATCTCTAAACTTTTCTCTAAACTGTGACTACAAGAAGTCTTCTTGTAATTGAAGAACATGATACATACTAAGTTGCTTATATTAAGTTTTCTCCATCTTGAATAGGGCCACAGTTTGCACACACACCACAGGGACCTGAAAATGAAAAGAGTTTAAATCTAAGTGGTTTAAACTCTGTCAGCTCATCAGTTGTAAGTGGTATTCAGCACTAAGTGAATTGCACTTAATGAATTAAAGATGAAAGAGACAGCAGGGAGCCCGAATGCAGGAGAAGACCTTTCATTTCAAACTTAAAGGGCTAATTTTATGACTGTTTGAGATCTGCAGATCAGAATTTTTCCACTCTTCCCCTAATTGTTTACTCAAAACAGCATACACTGTTTGAAACGTTGGGGGCATTGGGAATGGATGGAGAAGCCAAGCTAAGCCCTCAAACTGACAAACAAGGCCTGCTGTATCTTAGCCAATGAGTCTTCTACAGAAATAGGGGTTTGCAGGTACATGAGCAAGATAGGTTACATTCAGGTTGGTTGTGGATCTGAAGATCAGATTCCAGATTGCATACAACTCCCAATCAGTGTCAGCACCCACATTTCACCTGTGTTCTCAAGCAAGTTATAGAATCTATGGTTTTGGAAGGACTAGATCATCTTTATGATGCCTTCTTATCTGACTCTTGGGAGTCCCCACTCTAAGTCCTTGCCAGGTGGTAATCCTAACTCTGCTTACATTTTTCCAACGATGTGGAATTCATAGCTGACTTGGTGGAAATACTCATCCCATCTCCACCCCACCTTCCCAAATGTATCTTCAGTTAGTTCTTCCCTTGGCCCTGAGAGCAAGTATTCTGAATGAGTCCTTCAGAGACAATTATACATGTATCACACTTCCTCCTTGCCCCTTGATTTGACTTAATATCTCAGTGCCCTTGTTTTCTGGCCTAGAAAATGGCAAAATTGTAATTAAGATTAAATGAAGTAATGCATATTAAGGTGATTTTTAAGATATCTGAATCTGTGTTCACATAGACAGTGAAGCTCACTGGTGTGGGAAACTAATCATTTCTTTTTGGTTGCTCTTTTAATATCTTCACATATTGATTAGATGGTGCTTAGATTGTTATGTTAATAGCTCAACCCAGCTTTACTGAGATTGTCCCAATTTAAAATATTTCATTTCATTATTCTTGTAAAACATGGCAAAGAGCACATTCAGTTATGCAAAACATCCCCTCAGACTACTTCCTTTTTTTCTTAACTTTTAAGTTATATGTATATTTCTGCATTTCAGTTTCAGAACTCCAATGGCAGCTTTATTCCTATATTATGTGATAGTTGTGATATTTAGTAATCTGAACCACTGCAAACACATGCTCATTTTTTAGTTTTAATTCCAGTATAGTTAACATAAAATGCTGTATTAGTTTCAGGTGTACCATATAGTGATTCAAAAATTCTATACATCACCCAGTGTTCATCACAAAAATTGCACTCCTTAATCTCCATCACCTATTTCACCTCAGACTATTTTCTTGAACCTAGAAGTAATACAGAAGTCTTAATCAGACCCCATCATTTGTTTTTGATTGCAAAAAAACAAGATCATCGAATGTATGAGGCTTAAGGAAGAAGGGGAAAATAGGGGAATGAAAAGCTAAGAACTGGTGATACAAATGCTTGCTGGCCCTTCTCAAGTCCCAGCCACTTCTACTAAGACTCTATGTCCCTGCTTGCTTACTTAGCTTTCTCCTGTTTAGACAAGATTTTCATGACTAGATTCCAGGTCTTCTTTTTCTTATCATAATTTTAATGTCTGACTACTAGCAGGGATTCTTTTGTTTGTCTTTCTGCTAGCCTTATCTATCAACACACATTTATATAAAGCTTATGGGACCAGCCCTGTGCAAAGTATTATGGGGGTTTAAAGGAAAGAGTTTTCCCCCTGGAGGACTCATACAATCACGTGTCCTTCCATAACTCAGGGGATGGAGATATTAGTAATCGTCTGAGTAGTCAGAGGAGGTTGCATCAAAGAGGCTGAATGTGAGCTGGGCATAGGGAGAAGAAAGAAATGGGCTTTCAGATGAGGGGAGAGAGAGATTAAAAGCAAAAGTGGGCATGATTACATGTTTGGAAGTGGAGGTAGGGGCTTGATTTCCTTATGTGTAAAATGCAAATCATTATACCTACTTCATATGACTGCTAAAAGGATTATGTGGTCTGGTAGAGAGGTGGCAAATGTATGTTTCACATATTGCATTTATTTCTCCAGTCTGTGGCAGACACCGACAGTTCTCCATGGCATTCTATCAGTGAGGCCAGCTGCAGGTCCAGAATACTTTTAAATAAGGCTCCAGACAGCTAGTACCAGAGTGTATAAACTGACATAAATTAGGCATTCAAGAAATCATAAGTGTTATTACACCAAAGACCCACACAATGTCTGATATTACTGGATAAAAATAACTTGTCTATTCCACTCTTACCAAATACAGATGCAAACCTCTACATTTCCAGTGTGTCAGAGGCCCACCATGTCCTCAACACTTGCAGGGTTGAAATGAGACTTGGGCTCGATCCTGCTACAGAGCTTATCTGTACTAGCATCCTTGATCTTCAAGAGTTTGCAAACCTCCAGAACACAGCTACTTCCACTAAAATTATCATTTCACCACCCATATAATGTCCCCTCAGGGACTGAACCGAGCAGGCAAGTATAGTGAAGAGACAAAATGGAATTTGTCTTTGGGGTTTTTCTTCGATTCTATGTATGCTCTTTTATATATTGACGCTATTTTATTCATAATACTCTGTTATTGTGTTATGATGCCTGCCCAGTGGCCAATATTACCTTCTGCCCAGCCTCCAGATTCTTGCCTTCATATAAAAACTCACCCATTCCTTCAATTCTACTTCTCTGCGGGACTGAGAGAAAAGAAAAGAAAGGTGCATGGGTCATGTAGTGCTGGGACAATGTTATCAATCATGGTTCTGGGTGGTGAAGGAGCAAGATCATCCAGGCATTTGTTATGGCTGCCAGCAGGGACAGCAGGCAAAGGGGAGAAGGCAGGGGAAGGAGGAAACTGGGAAATACAACCTTAGAATGTTAAATAGGTGCATGAAGCAGGAAGGCTGGTGGAGCAAGTGTGGCTCCACTAACGTTACCCACGTTAGAAAGGACAACCGGGAAACTGTCAGGGAACACTTGTAGAGAGTGTTCATGACATGTTTAACTTCATAAGCCGCTTGGCCATGGCCAGCTGAGCCAGAAGAAAGGTTGAAAGTTAAAGGAAGGTATGAAGTCTGAGTCATACTGGTAACCAGATTGACCCCAGCTGGGCTGCTGCTGTTCTATCTCTAATATAGGGATATTTCTGCCTCACTCACAGGCAGAGAAGAGCAGTGCAAACCTCCCAACAGGAACCATAGAGCCTGAGAGCAGGGTCAGCTCAATTTTCACCCTCTCTGTTATCCCCAAGCCAGCTACATTTCACATTCCTGAGCCAGGCCTGCACTAGACCATTGTTTAGACATGACCATACAGTCTCAGGCAGAGCCTCAGAAGGAAGCAATCCACATATCACATGCTGCACAGGCCACTTTAGGAGCCAAATATTTTCTAGTTTCAAAAACATAGATAGTGCTAAAGCAGAAAGATTCTTTTCCCCCCCATTTTCTTTTATTTTATTTTATTATTTCTTTTCAGTGTTCCAAGATTCATTGTTTATGTACCACACCCAGTGCTCCATGCAATATGTGCCCTCCATAATACCCACCACCAGGCTCACCCAACCTTCCACCCCCTCCCCTCCAAAACCCTCAGTTTGTTTCTCAGAGTCCACAGTCTCTCATGGTTTATCTCCCCCTCCAATTTCCCCCAACTCACTTCTCCGCTCCATATCCCCATGTCCTCTGTTATTCCTCATGCTCCATAAGTAAGTGACCATATGATAATTGACTCTCTCTGATTGACTTATTTCGCTCAGAATTATCTCTTCCAGTCCCATCCATTTTGATACAAAAGTTGGGTATTCATCCTTTCTGATGGAGGCATAATACTCCACTGTATATATGGACCATATCTTCTTTATCCATTCGTCCGTTGAATGGCATCTTGGTTCTTTCCACAGTTTGGCGACTGTGGCCATTGCTGCTATGAATATTGGGGTACAGATGGCCCTTCTTTTCACTACATCTGTATCTTTGGGGGTAAATACCCACTAGTGCAATTGCAGGGTCATAGGGTAGCTCTATTTTTAATTTCTTAAGGCATCTCCACACTGTTTTCCAAAGTGGCTGCACCAACTTGCATTCCCATCAACAGTGTAAGAGGATTCTCCTTTCTCCACATCCTCTCCAACTGTCTTGTTAATTTTGGCCATTCTAACTAGTGTAAGTAAGCTGGTATCTCAATGTGGTTTTGATTTGAATCTCCCTGATGGCTAATGATGACGACCATTTTTTTCATGCGTCTTTTAGCCATTTGTATGTCTTCTTTGGAGAAGTATCTGTTCATGTGTTCTGCCCATTTTTTTAGAGTATTCAACCTAGAGTTTCTCAAATACTATCAGAGAAACTTCTGCATCAGCATCATCTGCAGAGCTTGATTAAAATGCAGATTATCTGGGCCCACCCCACCCAATGAGTTTCACCTTCTAGGGGTGAAGCCCAAGAATCTGCATATTAAACTTCCAAGAGATTCTTATGTACCTTGAAACTTGAGAACCTCTGACAAATGTTGTAGCTCTGTGTGGTCAGTTGCCCAATATTCCCAAGGTAAAATCTGAAGACCTCATACCACAGAATCATTTGGAGTGCCTATAAAAAAATTCAGATTTCTGGGTCTCCTAGCTTTCCTGAATCCTAATTTCTTATATGTGATAAAATTTGAGAAACCCTCTCCCTTCATCGTACAGATAAGTTAGAGGAAGTGACTTGCCCAATGTTGTCAGTCTAGATGATGGCAGAGCTAGGGTTATACCCAAATCTCCAAACAAATCTAAATGGTATGCCCCTGTGGTTACCTCTTGAGGGTTGATTATGTCTCAGTTTAGCTTTCATGGCCAGAGCTACCCTCAGAATATCTGGAGCTCAAGAGCAAAAATGCAAGTGCTCTGGGTAGTTGGATGACAGTAGTTGAAAACTTCTCCAAAGTTTAGTGAAGAACAGTTTGGAAATAAAGTAGTGTAAAGTCATAAAGCTCTCTTATAAGCAAAAAGGTAACTCAGGCCCTTCACCAAATGGAGTTTCAGAGGACTCCAGCATGGAGTAGTTTCATGCAGGGAAACCATCAACCTTGGCTTTAAGTCAAACTGAACATAAACACCAAAATGGCCTTTAAGAGTTTACTAAATTTATTTTTGCCTTGTTGTTTTTGTAATTGAGCACATGGCAATCAAGTAAAAACTTAAACATATGCAGTTTTATGTCAGACCTGGTCCACGCTCACTAGTCTGATTCCCCAAACTGTGCATTTGAGGTTCCAGCTTAGTTTCTGCTTTATCTCCTCAAGACTGAGGTCTGGAACTCCTCCCGACTGGCATGCTCTACCCCAGGATCTGCTGGGACAATCTGATAAAGGCCATTGACTTCTAAAAGGAGAGTAATTTCCAAAACAATAAGGTAAGATAGATTTTCTTTGAGAGATTGAGAAATTACCATTGACAACAGTGCCATTGTATGATTTGCATTTGGGCAAATGCTTATAATTTTGGCAAGTGTTTCACCAATGCTACATAATTAGAAAAATTAAATGCTCTGCAACCTTGAATATACAATTCTATAAAGAAACAGGAAACCTCTACAGATATTCTGGAATTGCTGAGGGTGGAGGGAAAGGACAGAAGGCAGGAACAAAGCAAGAAAAGTTATAATCACACTCTTCCAACCAAAAGAAGAATTTGGTAGCGAGGTCTATACCTCTTATTTTCGATTCTGAAATCAAAGAGCTCTCTATAACAGAGGTATTTTTTCATTAATTTGATATCAAATCTGACCTAAACTGACATGAACTTGGTCTTTGTTTCTTTTAGTATGAATATTCTGACCTTTTTTCCTACATTTTTCCTGAATAATTAATGGCTGAATTATGGGATATTTTCCTGGAACCACTGGGAGTGTTATATAATAAACAGTATAAACTCTGTGTTACCTTTCAAAAATTTAAAAAAAAATTAAATTCTAAAACACAGATAACAGACTGTGGACCTAGCAAAATGATAGCTAACATTTATGAATCATCTGCCATGTACATGAAGCTGTGCTAATCTCTTTTCATTTCATTTAATACTCACAACAACACTATGAGGAAGGTATTAAAATCACCTCCATTGTAAAGGTTGAAAACTGGTTCTTGGAGAGATTAAGTAACTTTCTAGAGTCACATGACTTTTGGCCAACCCAAGATTTGGACCCAGGTCAGTCTGACTGTAGAAACTACAGGCTAAATTCTTACACTCCACTGTCTGGGAGAGAAGAACAGTTCTGAAAAACAGTGTGAGCTCTCTGTGGACTTTATGCAGAAGTATATGCCACCTATTATTCAATGTCATTTGAGGGCCTCCTACTTCCAAATATGTCCCCTCCCCCATTCTTACTTCTTGTGATGTTATAATATGGCTTTATTCCTTGAGGTTCATCTGGATGGCTTTCTCACAGGGACCACCAACATCAGAAATCCCCTGGGCAGCTTGCTAGAAGTACAGATTCCTGGCATCCACCCCAGGAATTGGAATTGTTGGAGATTGGTGCCAAGTTGTTTCTTATGCACATTAAAGTTTGAGGAAAAGGTGAATGACTTGAGAAAGGCCAATCATTAAACCTCATTAATTAATTAACATCTTACTTTTCAATGACACCTAGCTGGATTGACAGAAATAAATTCGTGAATGGGCACCTGGAAAATGAAAAGGTAGACTAACTAGAATGGTGAGATATGGGAAGGAAGGAAGAAAGAATATGACAGTATCTGCCTTCTTTGGCAATATGCAACAACGAAAGAGCCTCACCAATGATATTGTTAGCTGCCCTGGAACAATCTTGAGAGCATCTCTCTGCCACTTAGAGCATCTATCTACTATCTCATTGATACCACAACCCTCTGATGTGGACAAGTTAGTCAACCTCATTAGAATAAAGAGGAAATTGAGACCCAAATGAGTTCTTTAATGTCATCCAACTGATTAATGCCAGTGTTCGGGTAAGTTTCTGGCCTCTAATCTTACACAGTTTCAATCCTCCAGTAATCTCTTCCATAGGTCCAGAGAGGAGGAGCCAGCAAACAAAACCTAGAGAATCAAGTCCTACACTCAATGATGCACATTTTTGCCCACTAGTGACCAATTTATATACAATTAAATGGTATGCTACACAAGGAAAGGACAATGAGAGGAATTATACTGAAGAATAGTTCAACTGATATGCCATATGTTTGGGGTTTGTTTTTTAACTAACAGATTCCTTTATTCTCGTTATCAATGCAGGGATGACTACTAAACATTTTGATCTTTATACTTTTAAGAATATTCTGTTCTTGTTTACTAAGTTCCCAACCACCTCTTCATCTTGCCTGCGGTATGTTAAGCCTCCATTACAGCCAAATGTGACCTTAGATAAGGACTAGGAATCTAAAAAAACATGGATTAACTACCACCATAGTAATCAGATCACTATAGAAATGCAGGCTAGGGTTGGGGCATTGAGGTTCAAGTCCAACCAGTGATTATTCCGGTTAAGCTACTTGCTCTCTAAAAAAATCTTTTCTCAAATTTCAGTGCACATTTGAATCACCCGGCAAATCTGTTTAAGTGGAATACTAATTCAATAGGTCTGGGTTGGGACCTGAGAGTCCGCATTTCTAACAGTCTTCCTGGTGATGTTGAGGTGCTGGCTCCCAGATTACATTTTAAGTAGCAAGGGCCATGAACCATCATCATGCCCAAGTAGCATGTACAAATTAACATATTTGTGGTCCTGGAGGAAGTGCTGTTTCTGACAATAGTACTGGTGAGCATGCCAGCTCTGATATTAAGTAGTTGTGTGACCTTGGGCAAACATCTTTACCTTTCTGGGTCTCTGTTTTCTCATTCATGAAATTATGAATTTGGCCTGGGTAATCTTTAATAATAATAATAATTATCTCTGATAAAAAAGAGATACTTTAGAATCAAAGGCTTAGTTCGACGGTAAATTTCCCTCTATGTTACAAGGAAAGGGAATGGGGAGAGAAATCTGTGACTTTTGTATTTGTCTTCTTAATTCTAATTCTCTGTGTGTCCTAGGGTAATTTATCACTTCTGAATGTGCAGAACATTGGCATTCTCCATGAGAAGAGTCAACATTGAATAGTGGGCAACAGTTTTGGCATCTCTCCAATTCATCTCTCAGTGTCCCCTTGTGACTGCTTCATAAGTAGCAGTTTTGGCTACTTGTTCATGACACTATTTTTCTGATAACAGAGGAAACCTACTGTCTGCCCATTGGTGTCCAGTACTGTCACTCAATTCTACTTAGTTTCACTTGATTTCAGAAGATCCAATGGAGAAGTACACAGAATCACCACCTACCTTGCAAGCAGAGCATTCCTCCCTTCAGACTGAGAATCTGATTCTACAGCCACAAATACAGCATCTAAATGAAGAGGGCTCTGATCTGAGGGGCCAAGTCATGCCTACCCTGGCTACCGTGATGATGTCTGTACCCCGCTCACTTGAACATCTCTCTCAGTTTCACCATGACCCTGCCAACCTCTCAATATTTCTTGCACAGTTGACAACTCTCAAGTTCCCCAATCCTGCAGATGATGTCCAAATCAAGTTCTTTTTTGACTACTTATCTCAGCAGATGGAAAGTTGTGGAGTCATATTTGGGCCTGACCAGAGCACTCAGCAGAAACAATATGAGAACTTTGTTTTTGAGTTCCAGCAATCATTTGGTGTGCCTACAAAACAGGAAATAGACCCTCTGAACAAAGAGGACAACTCTTCTCAGCAAGATGCTTCTACTTTCCAGCACCTTGCTCAAAATCTGAGCTATAATGAAACCAGTCAGAGTGATCACTTCCAAGAAGGACTAGCTGACTCCATCCAGGATGATTTGAGTGGCACAGATATGATGGACAACCTTCCAGACCTGATCACTCAGTGTATTCAGTTGGACAAGAAACGTAGTGACAGGCCAGAGCTTCTTCAGTCAGAGACCCAGCTCCCAGTGTTGGATTCCTTGATCCACCACCAAGCCTTTTCCATCCCCACAGATCTGCCACCCAAGGAAGAACCTATACAGTTGCGTGGAAGCCAGCCACCACTCACTCCGGCCAAAAGAGCCCGCCAGCAAGAAGCTAAGTTGTGCCTCTACTGCAGCCAGGCTGGTCACTTCACAAGAGATTGCCTTGCCAAACGTTCTCGAGCCCCAGCAAGGATAAACAACCCAACTCACCAGTAAGAGAGCAGGTCACATTGTAAACTTATCTCCCTCTCACCTCCAGCCTTAAAAATGTATATCCTGCACTAACATTTAAAATACAGGTGAGGATTGGGACGCCTGGGTGGCTCAGAGGGTTAAAGCCTCTGCCTTTGGCTCAGGTCATGATCCCGGGGTCCTGGGATCGAGCCCCGCATCGGGCTCTCTCCTTGGTGGGGATCCTGCTTCCTCCTCTCTCTCTCTCTGCCTGCCTCTCTGCCTACTTGTGATCTCTCTCTGTCGAATAAATAAATAAAATCTTAAAAAAAAATACAGGTGAGGAACTGTGATACCACTTCATAGACTGTCATGAACTCATGTGCTTCTGGAAATTTAAATAACTAGATTTTGTTCATTTGGTCACCCATCACCAAACCAAACCCACCCAACAATGATGAAAACAACTCACAGGCACTTTCTGCATTTGGAACCAATTCCCCAAGAGTACTGAAAGTCTGTAGATGAAATTCTAGCCAGTCTGAGCCAAATGAAAACAACCCTGGAAGTGCACTGAGAACCCCATTCCTTCCAAAGGGTGAGATCTGGGTTGAGTTTGTTGGCTTAAGTCTTCTGTGCCTAAGATTGGGCCCAAGACTTTCACCCTAACCCTCATCCATCTGTATTATAGTTCCCTGTTGGTTTAGGACCCTTGAATTCCTGATTGCATTCCATATCCTACCAACATTTTTCTACTGGAAGCTGAAACCTGCTCCTACCTATTGACTAGAGTCCAGCTTCAATACAAACTAATCTTCATGGAAACACAGCTCCACTATTATTCCATACAGCTATGTATTTTGTTGCCATTTAAAGACCTCTACTTGCTAAAAAAAGAAAAAGAAAAGAAAAGAAAGAAAGAAAGAAGAAAAGAAAAGAAAAGAAAAGAAAAGAAAAGAAAAGAAAAGAAAAACACCCTGGATCTTTTAACTACTGAAAAACCAGATGGCCTGGCCATTTGAAGACTGATTGGAATTGTTGGTCTATTTCCTTGAGAACTAGCCCTTCAGACACATACATGTTTTTAGCCAAACCCAACTAATTCCAAGTTACTCTCCTCTTTCCCAACAACCTACTTCAGGTTATAGCATGTCTAATGGCCAAGTTTAAATGGTCTAGGATAATGACCTCTGAAAAATACTAACAAAAGTTGGGGAAGGAATCTTCATCATAATTATTATGTCTATAGCATGTCTTTGCTGTCTTACCTGGCAGGTAAGGGAACCTGGTTAAATAAATCTCCACTGAAGACTTGGGGTCAGGCTTTGTAGTAGTTTCTGTCTCTAGAGGTCTCAGTGTGGTCACCATTTAGGATCACTACCATTGATATTGAGCTCTATACCCTTATGGATCATCTCTGGGGATCCTCATTTAGTTGAGAATCTTGAAAAGCAAATAATGGCAAACAACTTTCTGAACCATCCCATCTGACAAATCCTGGGGCATGGACTTCAACACTATTGACAAATAAATCTTAAGAAGAAGTGAGTTTGATTGCTTTTGTTGTGCTCTTTGCACACAGGCACACACATCAGCTCCATGTATGGATTCCTAATGCTTCTGAACAAAAGTAGTGTCATGCTGGAGAGACACAATTTTCTAAACTGTTAAAGATATCCAGTAACAATTGATGCTTGCTAGTAATATTCAGTCCTCTGTTCCCTGTTTCTTGGCGCTGATGTATGTCCCCATAATTGATTTCCTGAAGATCAGTAACTCCATATTCCCTAGCAGCCATCAAGACCTCTCAGAACATGAAGTGTTATTGTACTTTGGCCTTGTTCCTGAAGAATTATGCTAACTTTGACAATTCTTAAACCCACCTAGGACCTGCCACTTTCATCCTTTAACTAACAAGTAGATCATTTTTCCCATCAGTGCCTCACTAACCACTGTGCCAAACCTAATTTGCATCCACAAGGGGTCTCCTTTATTAATGGCTTGCTATACATCCACCTTACTCCATATGTTCTCACAACAAGGAGATTGGAATGTACATATTCCAATTATGCCAAGAAATTCTTACTATGGTACTGGGATTATAGGAAAGCCTCTAACAAGTAGATTTATTTAAACTTTAAATGTCTCTGGGATTACCTGGAGGTATCCTGACCTAGCACCCTCAATTCTATAACAAGAGAGTAACCCAACAGCCTTCAGTCACTTTCCTTACTGACTCCAGTATGGTCTTGGAATGCTTCATCACCAATCTTTCCTTACCTCGGGGACATAATTTGTCATTATGTGCTCTCTCACAAAGATGCATCACCTTATTTCCTGTTTGGACCTTCTCTGCAGCAACATCACCTTATTCTCCACGAAATCTTCAGATTTCATAGCCTCTTGGAACAGATAATTAATTCTGGGCTACTAAACCTCCCATTTCTAGAAGCCCCTTGTTGAGGAATTCCTAGTCAAGGAATTCTTGTGTTCTATGTGATACAATCCAACAATCATACTGAGCATAGGGATAGGATACTGAGATAATTCTTTACTGTCTACTAGCTAGCCAGAATTGTGTTTATCACTTAAAATTTTTGTTATAATGACGCCATCCACTTCAACTAGAACAAACTCATTATTTAGCATAAAGAGAGCTACACAGATATCAGAACTTATACCAAAGTGAACTTCTCTGAGAGTGAAACTAAAATCTACTAAGAACAGATGAGATGTAACCTACTTGGTCATGTAGTCTGCAACTACAAAGGCTTGGGGAGTCCCCAAGTCCAGTCAAAATTGTAGTTTTAGGAAGGCAGATCTGCTACATGATTGATGACCATCCAGCAAGATAAGGTCTAATCATTTTATAAGTCTGAAGAAGGAATTGTTAACAAGAGAATAGTCTTTAGGGAGTCTAGAAAAGGGGGCAGTTAAAGAGCCATAGGGTAATCTCTCCAGACTCAGAGAGGGGATGTTGACCAATATATGATTTGGCAGGTCTATATACAGTGGGGTCCAGGCACCAGGCCATCCCAACTTATGTTATTAGCCATTCAGATTGCCACCTAACTCCCCTTGCTGTGACCCTATGTGCTGAGAAGTAATCTGATTGTAATTATGTTCCCATATAAACTTTGTTATGAGGAGGAAATTTGTTAATCAGCTGACATGAATATTCTAGCCTATTTAGCAGTTAATTCTCATTATAAATAAATAAATTGGTTTTGACTTATACATCACTTTTTTTGTGGGTTTTAATAGGATCAATCCTCCAGATCCCAATCACTGATGAGTTCCCTGGGTGGGGGTAAAAGATTCTTATGATGCAAAGTCAGTACCACAGTGTAAACCATAGTGAGTCCACAGAAGATTGGCCTCCCTGGGAGCCTTACATCAACAGTCATCCTCATTTTTTAAATCTCTCTCATTTGTCTACAGCTGTAATAAAATTCCAAAATGTCTATGGTTTTTAATTACTGCAGTTAACTCTGTTCATACCCAGAACCATGGTACCTGCCATAAGTAATTACTTCTTTTTTTTTTAATTGTTATTGTGTTATGTTAGTCACCATACAATACATCAATAGTTTTTGATGTAGTGTTCCAAGATTCATTGTTTATGTATAACACCCAGTGCTCCATGCAATATATGCCCTCCCTAATATCCAGCACCAGGCTCACCCATCCCCCCACCTCTCTCCCCTCTAAAATCCTCAGTTTGTTTCTCGGAGTCCACTGTCTCTCATGGTTTGTCTCCCCCTCTGATTTCCACCCTTCACTTTTCCTTTCCTTCTCCTAAAGTCCTCCATGTTATTCCTTATGTTCCACAAGTTAATTGAAACCATACGATAATTGACTTTCTCTGCTCAACTTATTTCACTCAGCATAATCTCCTCCAGTCCTACCCATGTTGATGCAAAAGTTAGGTATTCATCCTTTCTGATGGCTGAGTAATATTCCATTGTATGTATGGACCACATCTTCTTTATCTGTCTGTTGAGGGGCATTTCAGCTCTTTCCACAGTTTGGCTATTGTGGACATTGCTGCTGTGAACACTGGGGTAATACCAAGGAAATACCACCAAGTTAAACCCAATTAATTACTTATAATACTACACAGTTCAGTCTAACCATTAGAATATATCATTGTGGATGAAGGCATAATGCATGATTATAGACCTGAACCCCAGACAAGCACCTCTAAAGAGGGAGGAGTATATAATTGTCCTAACTTTCACCACTTCTCTTCTGTCCAGATGGCAGCACATAGGGCCCATGCTGTCACTGCCTTTATCTCCATCCAGGATGGAAAAACAGATATCACCCCTTTATGGATGGAAGATCTTTTCTACCCAGCACTAGCGAGCCTATGACCACATTAGTCATTCCTGAAACAAAATAGAGCATTTAGAATATACCAGCATTTTGGCAAAATCTAACACACATGCCCTTGAGAAAGTTCTGGGAGTTTAAGTCATATCCATAAAGCCTTCTACATTGGTGAGTATGTTTCATTGTCTCCCTATGAAATTTCAGGTCTCACTTAGCCAAGAGAATGGAAGAACCTTCAAAGGAGTATAGTGTCATGGATCCTCAATATCATCTTCATGCAAGATTCACTGCTCACATTTTAAAAACAAAAGTCCCAGAAGTGAGTTACACTATTTAGTAGAGTCAGTAGAAAGATCTTGGTGCCTAGACCATGCTGTCCAGTCATTGTTTGCCACTATAACTTAGAGCATTTATGTACTAAATTATCCATACCACTTCCTGATATTGGTTTTGATTCTTGAGTTTACTTGAACCTGCTTCCTGCACACTGATTTCTAGTACATATCTAACATGGCACTAGTTCTCTTGTTGGTCCAGTTCAGCGAAAAGCCTAGTTGTAACTGTATTCCATCAACCCCATTTGCTTCATAGTAACCCAATAGAGAACCTTGTAAAATTTGTTTTCCCTATGAATGGAAGACTCATACCTTTGGGCATAAAGTCTAGTTTTGTGCACACCTAAATAAAGGGAACAAACAGCTGGTAAATGCCTACTTTATGCCAGGCCCAGTGTTAAGTGCTTTAATTTGTTAACGATACTCAATTAAGTTCACATTACTAAAAATAGAATATCCATTTCTGGCATTTAGTGCTCACCACACCCTTATAAGGTCAGTGTTATAAATTTGATTTAAAGATAGTGGGCCCTCATGCATTCACCCCACTCTTCAGCATGTCCTTTCTAAATCTTCTCCAGCTCTACTCTGTATTTAGTGAAGGACAATCATTACAAATGTATGCAGAATTCCAGGTGTGGACACAAAATAAATTTGAACAAGATAACTTTTTTAAAAATTACTGATGATTTTAAAATGGCATCCAGTAATTCTGGGGAATTTTTGGATTTCATCAGTATCTTGAGAGAAGAGTCATTGTGGACCCTCCCCTGAAAGCTGTACTTCTCTTTCTTAAGTTGTGTTTGATGACACAAATCCCACCACTCTAAAAATATAGCTGGAATGCTTTAATAAATACATATCCTTAAAACAACACTGAAGTTTATCTTTCTTCCCTCTCACAAGGTTTTCCTACAGTTTTCCCCCAATGATAATAATAATAATAATAATAATGGCTACAATTTACTGACCACTTACTAAACACATGTCAGGCATTGTACTCTGATTTCTGTGTATTTTCTTCTTCAATTCTCACAATGACTCTTTTATATATCTTTTGTTATTATATCTATTATGCAGACGAGGAAATCAAAGTTTAAAGTAGTTAAGAAAATTATCCGTGAACACAGAACTAGCGAGTATGAGGTAAGACTCAAATCCAGATACATCTAACAACAGAGCCCATATTCCCACATAGTATATTCCTATCCATCTCTAACAGGATTCAACAAACTACCACCTATGGGCCAAATCCAGTCTACTGTCCATTTTAAAAATAAAATTTTATTGGCACCCAGCCAAGTGCATTTATTTACAATTGTCCATGGGTGCTTTCATACTAGCACTCGTATGGCCCATCAAACCAAAATTACTTACTATCTGGTCCTTTACAGAAAAAGTTTCCTGATCCCTGATCCACAACATATTAAAGTATTAAATTAGACAGGCCTTTGGGGCATCTCACCATTTATATCTCCTTTCAAATGTCCTATTTATCCCTAGTTTTTTTGTTTCTCACTTCTAAATTAATCCCATATTCATGATAAAACAATGGGATTTTGGGGGTGCCTGAGTGGCTCAGTCGGTTGGGTGTCCGACTTTGGATTTTGGCTGGGGTCATGATCTTGGGGTTGTGGGATCCCGCCCTGCATAGGGCTCTGTGCTCAGTGTGGAGTCTGCTTGTCCTTCTCCCTCTGCTTCTCCCCCTTCTCTCCCTCTCTCTCTCTCTCTCTCTCTCTATATATATATATATATATATGTGTGTGTGTGTGTGTGTGTGTGTGTGTGTGTGTGTGTATTTCTCCATCTCTGGAATAAATAAATGAAATATTTTTTTTCAAACTTAAAAAAAAACAATGAGATTTTGTAGAGGCTTGCATAGGATGCTTTGGGTAATCTAAATAAATAAATTCCATTGGTGCCCTTTTATCAACATGCAAACTTTCTGCATCAGACAACTCCAAGAGATTGTCTAGGTGTGGTTGGGGGGGCCATTTGCTGTTCACCTCCCAGCAAGCATTCTACTTTTGCCAATGGACCCTAATGGACCCTAATTTTCATATAGAGACCCAACTTCTTTCCCACTTTAGTCCACCTTCCTGGTTGGAATTCTACCTCCAGCCCTGATACCCAGGTGTAAATCAATGGTCACACAGCATTTGTGTGGCCACTGTGACTCCAGGTGTGGACTTGTGTCCTAAACTTATCAATCAGAGTAGATTTTATGGTTTTTCTTGGAAATGCTGGAGAAGTATTCTCATTTTTTCCTAGTGGAATGGGATATGGAAAGATAATCTGAATTACTGCTGACAGCCATCTCTGAGTAAGAGGAGAGCCCATTTAAGAAAACAGACATTCTGGGGGCTCCTGGGTAACTCAGTTAAGTGTCCAACTCTGACTTTGGCTCAGGTCATAATCTCAGGGTCGTGAGTTCAAACTCCACGTTGGCTGTGCACTGGGCATGGAGCCTGTTTAATATTCTCTCTCTCTCCATATCCCTTTGCCCTTCCCCTGCTCTCTCTCTCTCTCTCTCTCCATCTCCCTCTAAACAAACAAACAAAAACCAAACACAATACAGACATCCTGAGGAAGCAGAACTGAGAGGTAGGGAGAAACAAAATCCTGATGATGGTTTTTTGAATCACTGAATCTAGCTGTGCTTGAAGGTGTTTAGCCATGTGAGCTAATAAAATCTTTTTATAGAGGTACATTAGGTAGGGTTTTCTGTATTTTGAATCCCAGAGTTATGACAAAATGATTTCACCTACTGAAACTAAACTATTTTAGCTTAATATATCAATTTGAGTAATCAATGCCTACTAAGAGGCAGGAAAAGTTCTTACATTGCATTGATAAGGTATTGGGCAATCTTACGCAGTCTGCCCCACTTTTAACCCTCTAATACAGAAATTCCCAGCTTAATTCCTGAAGGATATTTCTCCTGGATGTGGGACTTATGGTTGATAGTTCTTTTCTTTCTGGCAAAGGGCACAGAAAGAGGAAACAGGAGCTAGGGAAAGTATACTTCCCTGTCTGAGGGTTTTTATATTGGCTTTAAGTAGTTGGAGACCTGCTCTTTAATCTTGTACTGATTGCTATTGAACTGACAAGATTTTTGACACTGATTTATAGTGATCTCTCACTGGCTGAGGTGTTTACCCCGTTTATTCTTCTGAGGACAGTAAATCAGTGCAAGTGGCTAAGTCCAGACATGCTGGCCTGGGAGCCTCTGTACAGAAGCATTTTATTAATACAAACAATTAGATTTCCAAAATACAATGCATTATTCCCAGGCTGGCATAGCAGTCCCTGAGCCCAATTAAGTGCTAAAGCAGGAGAAATGGTTAGTAGCCTTAGAATGCCTCTTATATATACAATTTTCTTGCCAAAGACTGGGAGCCTGGACTTTTATATGTCCTCTAGATTTGAATCTAAGCACTATCTTTGTAATTTAGACTCATGACAAATGTTTTTAGAAATACCACCTCAGTGGAAGTTCCTTTCCCAGGAAAAATTAATGCACTATGTATTTGTCACAGGTGGGAATTTTAATAGACTTACTGTTCATTTGGAAAATGTAGACAAATTAATTTTTGACAGCCTAAGGCTGGTAAAATTACCACATATGTCAGTGTCTATTTTTGATATATGGCCTTAACACCCAGATGCCTAGGGATGCAGACTGTGGAAAGTGAGAGGTGAGGTGGAGCCTGACATCTGCATTTCTGCCATGAGCTTTATTTGTGGTAACAGGTTACAATTCAAGCAATTAAAGCACACTGAGAGCCCACTATGGCTGGGAGGCAGAAATGTCTATGACAAGTTTTCTGCCTTTATGGGGTTTACAACCATGGCAGGGGTTATGAGGCCTTTGATGGTGATGATAGGTATAATGAAGAAGGTCAGAGTGACATTGAACTGAGTGCTTATTGTTTGCCCAGTAATCTGCTTAGCGTTTTACAGACATTTTCTCATTTACTCCAAGAACCCTATTAGGTATGCACCGCTATGTCCATTTTGCAGATTCAGAAACACATGTAGAGCCATTAAGCAATGAGACCGGGGTCACAAAACCAAGATTCACCCCTGGGTTTGCCTGACTCAACAACATCAATTTTTAACCACTGTGATATAAATAACTAAGCCATAAGATGGCCCATAAGATAAATCTGAAAGCGATCTCCAAAAGTCACCGATTCAAATATTTCCCAGACTGGAAGGACTTGGGGGAGATGGAAGCCAGTTAGTGATCCTAAAAGAACACTGGATGGCAGTGGTAAGGCCAGCACTGTGCTCTGAGAATTGATGCAAGGGAACAAGGCAAGGTAGCTTTCCTAATTTTCTGTTTCCAGTATTCTGTCTAGGTTAGCTTCTCCCAACCAACAGGAGACTGGAATTCACATACTTCAAAATACTGGCTGACATCAACACTACTAGAAAAATAAACTTCAAATTTGAATTTGGCAGACAGGACCTTCCACCTCATTTCTGGCCATTCTTTGGACAATCACTTATAAAGCAACTATAGGCAAAGTATTGTGTTAGCTATATTTAGAAAAAGTAGAGATGAGTAAGACTTGGTCCCTATACTCAAATTATTTCCTAAGGCAGAGGTCAACATTTTATGTAATGATTCAGATAGTGAATGATTTAGACTTTGAGGACCCAGTAGGATCTTACAACTACTCAACTCTGCCATTATAGTATGAAATGAGTCATAGGAAATGCATAAATAAATGGACCAATAGAATTTTATTTACAAAGATAGGCAGTGGGTGAGAGTTGGCTTGTGGGTCAGAGTTTGCCGACTTGTCTTCTAAGGCATGCTTTTTAACCTTGGCTGTACATTAGAATCACTTGGAAAAGCTGTAACAAATGCTGTTGTCTGAGTCTCACTCCTAAAGATTCTCATTTAATTGGTCCGTCATAGGGCTTGGATCAGGACTCTTAAAGATCCCAGATGAATTTAATGTGCTGATAAATTAAGAACCACTGCTATAAAGGGCTTGGATCAGTACTCTTAAAGGTCCCAGATGATTTTCATGTGCTGGTAATATTAAGAACTACTGCTTTAAAGGAAAACAGACTTGTTATTAGCCCTAGTATGAAACATGGGCCAGAATCAAGGTGTGAACAGGTACCATGGGAATGTAGAGAAAATAAACAACTTGCTTCAACCAAGGAAGTTAGGTTAGTCTTCCTGGAGGAGAAGGCACATGAGTTAGCAAAGGGAGAAAAGGGCCATTCAGGCAACATCAGCACATTACTATTACTACTACTATTACTATCCATATTCATCTGCAAAGCTGTTGTCTATGTGCTTTATATACATTAAGGCACAGAATTGTCACAAAAACTCTCTGAGGCAGGCATTATTGTCATTTTTTTCTTTTAGAGGAAACTAAGACTTAAAAACAGTGAGAAATTTGCCTTTGGTCACACAGGTAAATGGCTGAGTGGTCAAAGTGTCAGTGTATACACACAAATGTGATAAAATAGGAAGTAAATCACAAAAACCATAAACACTGAATACAATATAGTTGTTACCTGGTGGCAACAAAGGGAACAAAGGGATAAGATAGACTGGGAACACATAAGCAGATATAAGTTTCTAGGTTGATGTCTTAGTATTTTTTCCACTGGGCAGTAGGTTCACAAGTGTTTATCATTTTGGCTTTATCAATCAATCAATCAATCCATGTGTGGGCCAATGATGGCGATATATCATGATAGCTAACAATAAATGATATAATATATATTATGACATAATATATATTGTTAGATACCATGGTATATTTATATCATGCATATAAATATGTAAATAATCCAACTGTGTATACCAGATGTAAAAAAGAGAGGAGAGAGAAGAGGGAGAGGGATAGGGAAAGAGATAGAGGTCAGGTTGGAGAATTAGGAAGATTTAAGAGGAGGAATTATTATTATTATTTTTTTATTTGACAGAGAGAGATCACAAGTAGGCAGAGAGGCAGGCAGAGAGAGAGGGGGAAGCAGGCTCCCCGCTGAGCAGAGAGCCCAATGCGGGGCTCGATCCCAGGACCCTGAGATCATGACCTGAGCCGAAGGCAGAGGCTTAATCCACTGAGCCACCCAGGTGCCCCAGGAGGAGGAATTATTTAAAATACAAAATTCCCCACTCACCTTTGGCCTCCAACAACTCTTCATTAACCCTAGCAACCTATACAGTCACCCCAAGAGTAGGATTATCAAGCTCAGTCAGGCTTCATGTCCCTGAGAGGTCCTTGTGCCCTGAAGGATTTTCATTAAGTCTGGGAGGCTAAGGAAGGAGTGGGTCTCTCAGGCTTGTCAAATTGTCATGTACTTCCTTTTTGCTGCCAACATCGAGAGGATGTCCAGGAGGAGTATTTAACAGCATGGCTTTCCGTGGTAACCCAGCTCTATCTTTCCTCTTCCTTTCATGCTCCTACTTTCCCCAAATGATGACAGTTCTCTGCTTCCCTTGGAGAAACAAGGGTGACTTTGAGATACACGGTAATTTGACCCAATACTGCTTACCTACTTATTAGCTTTTGTCACAGTTCCTTTCTTTCCTTCATCATTGTTCTGAGAACAGAGCCTAAATCTAGGGTCCTGAAACAAAAACTATGAAGAAGCAGTGGCCAGGGACAGTTATCTTTCTTATTTCCCCATTTTATATAGTGTTTATAACAGACATCAAATGAGATAAAACTGCAGCAACTTTGTGATGAGGCATTTAAGATATCTGAGAACTTTCTGGAAATGGTCCTAGGTGAGTCAGCAGAGCCTTACAGAAGGCTCACAATCTAGTGGGCTTACCTTAAGGCTTGCCACAGCAGGGTTGTCCTTTCTCCTTTAGCACTATCTGAGCTGTTTGAGGCACAAGCCCTGCCACGACTTCCCCTTCCCCTCTTCAGTGGCTCCGGCGTTCTCACTCCCCTACTGCTACTTCTCAGTCTTAAGTGTTTCCTTCTCACATCTCTATTTGTTTTTCCTTCTTTTTGTGTCCCGATTTTTTTTTTCTTTTCTGGTTTTTCTTCTTTTTATTTTCTTTTTCATTTTCTTTTCTTTATTTCTATTCCCATCCCCTATAGCATTTCCCACTCCTTTCTATTTCTGATTTCCTCTCCCCTGGCATCTCTCTGTCTCTTCTTTTCCCTTCCCCTTCCCTCCCCTTCCTTTTCCTCCTCCCTCTTCTCTCCCTCTCTCTGTTAGCATTATTTTTAACAGCAAAACATCTCCATCCTCCATATTTCCATTCCTCTTCCAATTTCTCTTATTCAAAATTAAAATGGAAGGGAGCCCAATCCCTTAGACTACTAATATGCAGTGGGAGATTTGGAACAGTCAGCCTAGGAGCTACCTCTACTGGAATCCTCAGAGGATTATATTTTAGCAACAGGCACACTAAGCATGTATGTAGGTGTGTGCGTTGGGGCCATGTTGTGGGTGGAGAGTGCTGGACTGGTAGAGCTCCCTATGTTTGCTTCATCACCAGCCCCAAAATGTTGGATCTGGAGCCCATTCCAAGGCCAAATATGGCTACTGAACAGATGTCCCTGAGATAGATACAGCCAGTAAGCCAAAGCAAAGGGCAAGTTAATTCCCCAAGGAATCATGGCAGAGCAGACCATTTTTATGGCAAGGTTGGGGCAGGCCAACCAGCTCAGCACAGGAAAACAGCTGGTGGAGTATATGCAGTCTTCCTTTATCTGCTTAGCAAGTAAGGGCCAGGCCTGAAAATAGCTTGCATTTCTAAATGAAGTTTATTTTGACATATGGCCATAACCCATTTAAGGGATCTGTGGACATACGTGTCCTAGCACACTCAGATGCCAGGAGATGACCAGAAGAACAAGAATCCAAGTAGTTCATGGACACAGGGAGTTACTGAAGAACCTTTAGGCACCTCACTTCTCTGACCATTGTCCCAGCCCTGCTTGGATGGATCAGTTTGTACAGAACTGCGGCAGAAGGCCTTAGGTTAGAAATGAATTTTACACCTGAATTTGTGTATTTCACTTGAGGTTGCTAGAATTTAAATCTAATTGAATATTGAGCATACCAGATTAGCAAATTATTATATTAGTCTTAAAGGTTAATTGCTATGACAAAAAAATATGATATCTTAGGGACTTGTCATAGTAAAAGGTTTATTTCTCACTCATTCCATACCATCTTCATACCATAAGGTGTTAGGCAGGCTGCCTTCCACAATGTATTTCTGGGTTCCAGTCTCCTCCCATCTTCTTCTAGAGCCTTGATGTTCTCTACTAGAACCTCTGCATCCAACAAGCATACAAAGGGAGCAGAAGAAGAGGACAAGTCCAGTCTTATTGGATGCCAAAGGAGAGAACACAGATGGAAGTCAGTAGTAAAAATTTCACCAGTCTCTGTCACAGAGTTGTAACAGAGGGGCCTGCTCGTGTGTGTGTGTGTGTGTGTGTGTGTGTGTGTGTGTGTACTATAAGCAATAAGCTCACAGTGACATAGCATACATATATATTTAATCATTGACAGAACTGGAATTTGAACTCAGATCTACCTGACCCTAAATACTACTACTACCACTACTAGCTAATATTTGCTGAGCACTTACCATGTTCTAGGTATTATTCTAAGTACCTCACATATGCATTAAAGTCATTATCCTCACAAAACCCAGTTGCAGATAAGTGCTACTATTATCCTCAGTTTATAGATGAAAAAGCCAAGACCGAGACAAACTAAGCAAAAAAATTTGTCCAAGGTCACACAGCTGCTAAGTGATGAAACCAGGACTAGAACTCACGTTCTTACCAATATTTTGTGCAGACACTAGTCTATGTGCATCTGAGAGCATCTAAGAGAGAAGATAGTTCTGGTCCTGGAAGAAATTAATTGGCTTCTAGTTGAGAAGCTAGGCATCCACATATGATATATTCAAATAAAAATATGATACATTATGTTTAGGGATAAGAATGTGCAGTTATGTTAGTATTATGAGAGGAGGATTCATGGAATTGGTAGACTAGACTAGTATTTAGAAGGTAGTAGGTATTGGGGCACCTGGGTGGCTCAGTCAGTTAAGCATCTGCCTTCAGCTCTGGTCAGGATCTGAGGATCCTGGGATAGAGCCCCATGTTAAGCTCCCTGCTCAGCGGGGGGTCTGCTTCTCCCTCTCCTTTTGTCCCTCTCCCATCTCATTCTCTCGCTTTTAACTAACTAAATAACTAACTAAATAAATAAAGTGTTTTTAAAAAGAAGGTAGTAGGTATTGATAATCACAGTTTTAATGTTTCTCTAGATTGTGGTTTATAGATTTACCTCTTAAAAACAGTGTGCTGGAATGTCCTACTGGGGGACAGTAGCAACTTTCTCAAAGGTAAAAGGATGCAGAAAGTTATAAAGCTTCCTGACAAGGCAGACAGGAAAAATGCCCCTTAATAAAATGTCCTAACTCTTAGGTATATAGCCCAAAGAATTGGGAAAAATATGCAAACAAAAACATATATACAAATGTTCATAGCAACACCATTCAAAATATCCAACATGTGGAAACAACCTAGATGTCCATCAAACAATGAGTGGATAAACAAAATGTGGCATATCCATACAATGAAATATTATTTAACCAAAAAAGGAATGAAATTCTGACACATCCTGCAACATGGATAAACTACACCTAGTGAAAAAAGCCAGATCCCCAAAGGCTGCATTTATTTGATTTCATTTATATGAAATACACTGAGTAGATGAATCGAGACGGAAAACTGTTATTGGTTACCAGGGGCTAGAGTGAGGGAGAAATGAAGACTGGCTGCTTAATGGATATGGGATTTCTTTTGGGAGTGACGAAAACATTCTGGAAGTAGAGAGTGTGATGGTCATACTACATTGTCAATGTACTAAATATCACTAATGGTAAATTTCATGTTATCGTGTTTTTCCATACCATAAAAAAGTCATAACTCTCACTTATACCTACAAAGAAGGACTTTAAGTGGTTTAAAAATAAGATCTAAATGAATTCTTAGGATGTTATGCTACGTGAAATAAGCCAGTCACAAAAAGGCAAAAACCTTATGATTCTACTTATCTAAAGTATCTAAAGTACTCCAACTAATAGGAAAAAACAAAAACAAATAAAAACAAAAAAGAATGGTTTTACCAGGGGCTGGGGGAGGGGAGAAATGGGAAGTTGTTGTTTAGTGGGTATAGAGTTTCAGTTTTGCAAGATGAGACAGTTCTAGAGATCTGTTGCACAGCAATATGACTATACTTAACACACTGAACTGTACACTTAAAATGCTTAAGATGGTAAATTTCAGATCATGTATTTTTTACCACAATTAAAATAATTTAGAATACTTTAAAATTTAAAAATGGGTGGGGCACCTGGGTGATTCAGTCAGTTAAATATCTGCCTTTGACTCAGCTCATGATCCCAGAGTCCTGGGATCTAGCCCTGCATGGGTTCCACTCTGAGCTCCTTGCTTAACTGGCAGCCTGCTTCTCCCTCTCCCTCTGCCTGCCCCTCCCCCTGCTGGTGTGCTCACTCTCTCTTGCTCTCTCTCTCTCTCTGTCAAATGAATAAATAAAATATTTTAAAAATTAAATTACAATAAAAATAGGAGAAATATATATAAATAGAGTCATGGGTGGAATCTTGGGGATTCCGGCTCTACTAGAGTTTCCTACCAAAAAAAAAAAAAAAAAGATATTTATAGAAAACCTTGTGGCCTAGTCTTTCAGAATAAGAGTTATTTGTCTCACCCCATATTGTTGATGTCACCTGGGACCAGGCAGTACCCAGAATTTTCTAGATACATGTTTATATTTTTGTGTAACTAATGAGGAGCTATGGGTGAATTTATGTGTGAACAGCCGACTGGAACTTTAATGGCTGGAAAGCCTCTTTTATTTCCCTTCCTCTTCCCTCCTGTTTCCTATGTGTTGACTGATATGCTCAGATGTTCTTCGACCAAGAGAACCAATGAGCAAAAAGTGATCACTATTGTTCCTTATGGTTTATCCTGGTAAGAAATTTAACTGCAAGGACTTGAGGGCAACACTATTACCTTACATGATGTGTGAATTCCAATAATAAAGGCAGGTGGAATCATTAATGATTGTGTACATCCTATACAAGAAGACCCACCAGAGAGCTACTAGCCTGCCTGCTGGTCATACTAGTTTTTTGAGGTCTGTCACATATTGTAAAGAACAGAAAGACTGGTACATTGCCCAAGATGAAGTGCCAGGGAAACCATGTATGCTCTGGAGTCAAACAGCCCTGAGCTCAGCCACTTACAATCTGTGTGAACTTGAACATGTCACTTAATCTTCACAGGCCTCAAATCTCCCATCTGTTAGGGACTATACTTTGTGGAATTGTTTTGCAGATGATAAAATATATGTGAAGGACTAAGCCAGATTCTGGCACATGGAAAGTAGGCAGTAAATGTCAGTTCTTTTCTCTGCAAGAAGTTGGCCTTTACCTGCAAAGGAGAGGGACTCAGAGGCCATAATCTAACAGATCAATTGAGTCCAGAGAGCCACATTAGTTTCCTTCTATCATAAAATATCTAACATCCACATTTACCTCCCAGCCTGAGTCGGAAAACTTTCTTAACTATTTCTCACTTTCCATGTATATTCTCTCTTGCATAAGAACAAGTTCTTGCTTATCCAGTGAATTCAGAGCTATATGTATTCTCCCCTCAATTCTCTCATACTCAGGCTTTCCAATTTTTTCAAGCCTTCTCTCAACATAGTCAATATCAGGATTTTCTCTCACACCTTTTTGTGTCATGTTTATGCCATCCTTTCCTGTTCTTCAAATGGCTCCTGCAATTGACTTTCATACAGTCAAAACTTAGTGCAAAATCTCCTTGGGTACTATCTTTTCCAACAGGTAAACCCCCTTCATAGTCACTCTCCGCAAGCCTTCAATTTATGCAAAATGTTCCTTCTTTGCTTCAACAGATTTAGGTTTGCATCTGTGTCCTTCTTCCACATTTTTTTTCCACCATGCAAACAGTTATGCTATCCACAAACATTACCATCTATCTAGATGGTAGGTGTCTCAAGGGCAGGAATTGTGATTGATGATTTATCTTCCAACATATGAAATAGATTCCTATATACACAGAAAGCCACTTGTGGAAAAACACCTCTGGGAGCAAGCAGGGAGTACACAGGTATTTTCAGTGCAGACATGGATCAGACAAGAGAGGCCAGTTAGCGCTCAACAGCCTAAATCCTAAAACCTCGCGCTTTTCGCTGCCATCACTTTGCAGACAAAACATAGTCCTACTAGCAGAGGATTGGGGAGGGAAGGGGGAGGAAAATTACCCTGTGCTGGTGTCCTCTCCCTAAATATAATTCAAATGCAATGAGGTAACAATCTCAATCAGTGGTTAAGGCAGGAGAAGGAATTTCTCTACCCTGACTAGGCAGTTATGTTCACTTGAGCAAGTTAGTCTTTTAACTTCCTCTTCTGTACAGTGAGGATGATAATAATAGTATCTACTTGACAAGATTTATCGTGAAGCTTAAATGACATGTAAATCAATTAGTACAGGGCCTGGTATACACTACCTACTTAACAAGTGTTAATGCTGCTGCTGCTGATGATGATATTAAGACAACATGCTTTGAAGAAGGACTGTCTCAGTCTTATACTGAAAATTACCAACAAGTCTATCATTTAAACCAGACTACTATTCTGCCATGCAAAATGAGCACATATGAATCCTGAACTAACTTTTGGAGTGCATGTATAGGATAAGCTATTTCTCAGGGTTGCCTTGGAGGGATTATAGTCAAGAGGCATTGTTAAATGTGTATCTGATGGGATGGCTGACAAGAATGGCTTCACTAGCTCCCAGATACCCTGGCTGCTGGCTGTGGTACATAGTCTCACCTTTCTAGTCTCTGAGCAAGATTCAGAGACTCCATTCTGGGCAATTGACAAACTAACCCAGGCATGTAGGGTCAGGCTCCCTTAAGCACATACCAGATTTCTTTCTAGAAAGAACTTAGTGTATGTAATTCAAGCTCTTTTGCCATTTCAGGTAAGATTGAGATTCCAATGAAGCTTAACATAGCAGCTTAATCAAGCATGGTCTTGGTCCCTTAGAACTTTCCTCTTAGAGGGAAAGTGTTCTCTGTCACCTTGGTTTTCTCTTTATAGCTTATACTTCTCCACTCTTCATTATTATTTTGTATACAATAGGGGCTTTTTAATTATATACATAGGCAATACTAAAAAGCCAAAACTTAAAATCCATAAGGTAACTTCCTAACACAAACACTACCACTAATTTACTCTGTGTCCTTCCTGCTGCTTTATTTTGCTATGCACTATATTGTATGTTGCTGTCATGCTAAAACAGTGTGATGTAATAGGAGGTAAATGGGTTGTGGGGTCAGATAACCTGGGTTTAGGTCTTGATGTTTCACTCATGAGCTATATCAATTTTGGCCTACTTTCTTAATCTCTCTTGTCTTCTATTTCCTCATCCACATCATGAAAGTGAATAATGTCTACTTCATAGGACTGTTGTAAAGTTTATGGGTGATAACATATAAAAAGATGCTCAGCACATAAAAGGAAATTTTCCTATGTTAAAAAGAAAACTGCAGGCCCTGTATGGTGTCATTTAGGTTAAGGCCCCATGCTGGTAAACTAATACTTAATACATAACCTAACTGCTGTTTCAGCCTCCCAGAATATAACTTTTAACTGGTTACCATGGAATTTCCTGTTTAGCACTAGGAATTTTGCTGAGAGACCCTTTCCATTCCCCTTAGGAGTACAACCTTGTTTAAAGCAATGGATTCTTTACCAATAATTTACTTTTTTCGACTCCTTTTCTACTTAAAAATTTTTCCCTTTTCCATAGCGCTCTGGAACTCCTCTCTACTTGCTAGATGGAAAGCTGCCCAATACGTGAATTAATTTAAAAAGCCAATTACATCTTTAAATTTTATTTGGTTGGATTTTTGTTATTCTACTCTCCAGCATGCATCTTTTATCATGTATCTAGTAATTTTTATACAAAGACCTATCAAGTGCTATGAATTTTTGTTGTTGACTTGCTTTATTCTTTCACATACCACCATGTTTGAACTCTTGTCACCTTACAATATCTGTCTTAATATCTGGCAGAACTGGTCCCTTCTCATTCTTCTTCCCTTCCCCATCAATGTATCATTGTTTGTTTATTCTTGTAAATTGATAATTAAATAAAGTTATTCAATAAACTAAATAAATAATTTAGGTTAATAGTTAAATATAGTAATCTTTTTTAAATTTTATTTTTTTTAGCGTTCCAAGATTCACTGTTTATGTACCACACCCAGTGTTCCATGCATTACGTGCCCTCCTTAATACCCACTACCAGGCCCTCTCAACCCCCACACCCATCCCTCCAAAACACTCAGTTTGCTTCTCAGAGTTCAGAATCATTAATAAATATAAAATTCTTTATTGAGGGAGGGGCAGAGGGAGAGGGAGAGAATCTTATCTCCACACCCAGCACAGAGCCCTACTCAGGGATCTATCTCAGGACCCCTGATCATGACCTGAGCCAAGGTCAAGAGTCAGATGCTTAACTGACTGAGCCACCTGGGTGCCCCTCTTTTTGTTACTCTTTTAATTTGTGTGAAATTGCAGTCAAATGGCAAACATTTGGCATCAGATAAGAATCTTTGTCAATATTCTGCACATTTAAACTGAGGCTTAACTCTGTCTATCTGGCTAAAATCATGGCCCAGTCTGGTACTGGCTGAGTGGGAATATCAGGCAGTAGCAGAACATACTCACAAACCAAGAATAGAATCCCTATGCTACTACTTACTAATCATTTTATTTTCGACAGTTTTCTCATCTGTAAAATCAGAATAATAATTCCTAGCTCAAGAGTTGCCATGAGCATTAAATGAGATAATTCAGGTAAAGATCATGGCACCTACCAAGTGTGCAATAAAAAGAGAGCTGATTGGGGTGCCTGGGTGGCTCAGTTGGTTAAAGCTTCTGCCTTCAGCTCAGGTCATGATCCCAGGGTCCTGGGATCAAGCCCAGAATCGGGCTCTCTGCTCAGCAGGGAACCTGGTTCCCCGCCCCACTCTCGCCTGCCTCTCTGCCTACTTGTGATCTCTCTCTGTCAAATAAATAAAATCTTTAAAAAAAGAGAGAGAGAGAGCTGATAGTCAATGTGCTTTTGTATTTAACTCCGACAGATTAAGTAACTAAACCATAGTCATGAGCCAAGTTAAGGACAGATCTAGAAACTAAACATAGATTTGTCTGACTCTAAACCCCAGGTTCTTCTTATTATATATCACATTGTTTCAATCTAACATGCAAACAATCCATTGCATTGCAAAAGAAAACTGCTTAGTAGGGAATCAATAAAAAGATAGCTAGTTATAACCAATGTGATTCTACTATTTTTAAAACTGCAATATATTCCCTGATCCTCTAAACCTACACTATTCTTCAAGCCTTGTTATAGTGTAGACTTCAGAGCTGGAAGACAGTCTTACACCATTTATGAAGGCTCCTCCAACGAACTCACTGAAATGGAAGCAGAATACAGTGCTAGGCAATAGTTGCTCTGCACTGACAAAGTCTAAATCTAAGTGCTATCACTCACCACCTGTTCGACCTTGGGGGCGTTCCCTGACTGCTCTGTGCTTCAATTTCCTTATCTTTAAAAGTGGAGTAAAACTGGTACCACACTCAATAGTGTTGAGAGAATTAAAGAAGTTAATACTGACAATACCTGCCACATATTCAGTGCTCAATAAACACTAAGTCTTATTATTATTACTATTAGTGAGTATTTCTCTCTTCTGACTTTCAATAGCACCTTTTATACTGGTACTAGTTTACATGTAATTTTTTACATAACTATGAAGTGCTTTCTGCTAATCTGTTGGGTGTGTATTGTGTCTTTTCAACTAGATTGAAAACTCCTAGAGGAAGAAACCATTTCTTGGGCTTCGAATCTCTCATAACATCTGGCACAGTGCTGGGCACAGCATATTTGCTGAAGAAATTCTTGTGGATTGAAATTGTACATGAACCTCAGGACAAAGGACAGTCAGAAAGATTCTTTGGTGTATTTTAAAATAACTTAGTGTCCTCACCATCTCCCAATGCTCTACAGAGAGCCACATTAAAGCTTTCAGCCCTGACAACTAATGACCAAATCCCCAGGAGCTCTGTGGCTTGCTTCATGGCCTGTGCTTCATGATTCTCCAGGATGGAGGGCACAGAAGCAGAGAGAATGTAATTGAGAATTCAATCTTCTGCACACAAAACCTGCAGGGCTAGACTCCAATGGCCCTTTGCAGTATGTACTTCATACTGGTTTCCTGCAATGTAATTTCAGGAGAGGTCTAAAAAATGATGGAAACACCTCAGGATTTAGGTATATAGGGTAGGGAGGAATGGGTTGGTAGGGAGTGGGTAATAGGGAATGGTCTATTTTAGGAAAATAACCTGCAGGGTTGTTTTGTTTTGTTTTGTTTTGTTTTTTGTTTTTGTTTTTGTTTTTTTTATTAAGCTTGAGTGGAGGTTTGCAAAATGGAAGAGGCTGCCAACCAACACAGTGTCACCAATCCCAGCAAGCAGAAATTGTGCCATCATCTAAATTCAGTCTCAGGCTCTGGAACTAGACAGCCTACATGTGAATCCTGGCTCTGCCACTTGATAATTATGTGGCCTTTTTCTTTGGAAAGAAGAAGCAAAGAATCAGAAAACAGATGTTGAAGTTAGGAACATAGAGGACTTTTGCTCAAGAGCCCCAGTGCTTTGGCCCTTGGTCATCGGAGATGTAGTAATGTCACCTGCTGTTCTCACTGTAAGCTGTTCTCACTGTAAGCTGCTGCTACTAGGGAGCCAAGATCTTGAGAAAGCCAAAACAAGTGTCTTCCCTTTTACCTTTGTAATGTTGCCTAATTAAGAAGATTACCTATAGCTATCAGCATAACAGAATCCTTGAAGTCTTACCCAAAGGTAATTTTATCCCTTATGCTCCTCCCTGGTCTATATAACTCAGATCAAGCCTCCCTTCTTCTCCAGAATCATCCATTTTCACTGTTCTCCAAAGTCTTCTGCTTTCTCATTTACCTATTAATGTTGCACTATAAAGACATCACAGTATTTTTCAAAACTTTTGCGGGGGGGGGGGGGAAAGGATGGATAGATTATACACACACACACATGCACACACACACACACACACACACACACACGTGCACACACACACACAACCTCAGAGTGGACTCTTTTTCTGAGTTATTTAAACTGATCATCCCAACAGTCCAAAGAAGCAGACTCATTACTTATCCATCTCACTCTGTAGTCATAAGACATATTCTAATATTTGAGGTAGGGATTAAAAGGGAGTTGTTTTAAAACATTGCATTTTCATAAAAGTAATTCCATTGGCTCTAATGCCAATAAAAACCCTCTGTGGCTTCCTCATTATCTGTTCCCATGGTTTTCAGAGTCACCCATCCAGGGAGTTATTAGTCTAGAATATGTGCTCACATGTTGGTTTCTCCATTCATTGAGACAGATTTAAATGGTACATCCAGAAATAGACTTCAAACCTTATTTCTATTAGACTCTTTCAGATCATGGCACTTCTGCCAGGTCCATGGGCCTCTTGGTCTAAAGCTGAGAGCTAAAGGAATTTGAAATTATGGGCTCTGACCACCAACCTAGACCATACCCCCAAGGAAGTCATGGCATCTGACCTGGTCTCCACTGCCCCAAATTAAAGAGAGTTCATGGAATTCTTTCCTTTATGGCAATAATTCATTTTATATTTGTATGACACTTCAAACTTTATTAAGTGCTCCCAAATGCATTATTTCATTTTAGACCTTCAAATTCCATGAGATCAGCAAAGATAATATTGTTAACCCTATTTTATGGATAAGGAAAGTAAAACCAAGAGAGGCAAAGAGTGTTTCTCATGTTCACATAGCTCTTAAAAGACAGTGCTGAAAGTCATATTCAGGATTTCAGATTCTAAGTCTAAGGCTTTTTCTACCTCTTTATCAATGAGACTCCTCTCAGAGCTTCCTCTCTTCAGAGGCCTAACCTCACTGGTTGGATGCCAAACCTTAATCACCACTCAGACACTTTCTGGCTTGGCCATTCTCAAGAGGTTAAGCATAGATATCTGAACCATATTTTAAAAATCTTAGAGAAGAACATAGGTAGCAACCTCTTCAACATCGGCCACAGCAACTTATTTCAAGACATGTCCCCAGAGGCAAAGGAAACAAAAGCGAAAATGAACTTTTGGGACTTCATCAAGATCAAAATCTTCTGCACAGCAAAGGAAACAGTCGACAAAACAAAGAGACAACCCACAGAATGGGAGAAGATATTCGCAAATGATACTAAAGACAAAGGGATGATATCCAAGATCTATAAAGACCTCCTTAAATTCAACACCCACAAAAGAGATAATCATGTCAAAAAATGGGCAGAAGACATGAACAAACACTTCTCCAAAGAAGACATACAAATGGCTAATAGACGCATGAAAAAATGTCCGTCATCATTAGCCATCAGGGAGATTCAAGTCAAAACCACATTGAGATACCAGCTTACACCAGTTAGAATGGCCAAAATTAACAAGACAGTAAACAACAAGTGTTGGAGAGGATGTGGAGAAAGGGAAACCCTCTTACACTGTTGGTGGGAATGCAAGTTGGTGCAGCCATTTTGGAAAACAGTGTGGAGATTCCTTAAGAAATTAAAAATAGAGCTACTCTATGACCCTGCAATTGCACTAGTGGGTATTTACCCCAAAGATACAGATGTAGTGAAAAGAAGGACCATCTGTACCTCCAATGTTCATAGCAGCAATGACCACAATCACCAAACTGTGGAAAGAACCAAGATGCCATTCAACGGACGAATGAATAAAGAAGATATGGTCCATATATACAGTGGAGTATTATGCCTCCATCAGAAAGGTTGAATACCCAACTTTTGTATCAACATGGACGGAACTGGAAGAGATTATGCTGAGTGAAATAAGTCAAGCAGAGAGAATCAATTATCATATGGTTTCACATACGTGTGGAGCATAAGGAATAACATGGAAGATATTGGGAGATGGAAAGGAGAAGTGAGTTGGGGGAAACTGGAAGGGGAGACAAACCATGAGAGATTGTGGATACTGAGAAACAAACTGAGGGTTTTGGAGGGGATGAGGAGTGGAGGGTTTGGTGAGCCTGGTGGTGGTTATTATGGAGGGCACATATTGCATGGAGCACTGGGTGTACTGCATTAATAATGAATGCTGGAACACTGAAAAGAAATAAAATAAAATAAAATTGATTTGGTGGTAACTCCTTTACTGTTTCATTCTGCACCACCTGACCCCCAACATCATCTCAGCTTTATAGGACTAGTATTCGTACCATTTCATGAGAATATTTATTTCTTATATAATGGATCACCAAAGGGTCACCACTCTGGAGGACTCTCAAGTGAACAAAATGTCTCTGTTATAGATGTCAGACAGCCTCTTTTCCCAGTTATCCAAGTGCTTACTCAATGAACTTACACATAAAGTGTCCTTGGGGGGGGCAGAAACAGAGGATATGCACGACATCAACCACATGGACACCCCTTTACCAGGGCTGATTTGGCTACTGTCTCTGCTGAGTGCCCACATGCCAACACCAGAGGCCCATACTAAGCTGCTAATAGGGCCTCATTCTCTATAGTGACAAGGTAGTAGGTTGATTACCTTGGATGCCCTCCACTGTGGAAGAGGAACCCATTTGTCCTCCCTGGGAATTACATTTTCTCTGATATAGGTTTGCTTTTCCAGCTTGCATTGCTTCTGCAAGCACCACCATCCATACACTTAATGAATATCTCTTCCACTGCCTTGTATCCCTCACAAGAAGCTTATTTTAGAAAGAAAGAAAGTGATGGATTAATACAAAACTCACTGATCTTACCATAGACATCATGGAGTTATCCAGTTATCTAGCAGTTATTCTGGCAGAGCAGTGCAATCATCTACTAAAAACTCAACCACGGAATCTCCAGGAACCAAGATCAGGAAATTGGAGGTGCTATCCTGTAGGACATGGCACATGCTCTGAACTAGTGGCCAATAGACAGTGCTGTTTCTGTTATAATCATTATTCCAGTAACCAAGGGGTAGAAGTTGAAGTGTCCTTTCTTAATATTATATCTAATAGCCCACTCAAAAATGGTATGTCCTGCTCATTTAGAAATTTCAGTATTCAAGGGAGATATACTTTTTCTGGACAGACATACAACAATATATCTGTAACCTAGAGGAGAATAGAGTTACCTGGCTATTTTGGGCTGTTCATGCCCAAAATTAGACAGAACAACAGCCAAAATGGGAATTTCAAAGCTAGATGATGTGACAGGGTTGCCACTGTAGAGTGAATATGGGGAAGACTGTATCTGGGACCCAGAGGATGCTTCAAGGCACCTCCTTCTACTGCCTTTCCAGTGGTGAATGTTAAAAGGGAAGATTCAGACAATCACAGATAAGCAGGGACACCAAGGACCATGACACTTCAGGAGTGAAGGGGTAGGTTATGTCTGAGGTAAAGAAATATGAATATAAGGAAGATCCAAAGGAAATATTGACTGAGTAGAAGGGAAAAATTGCAGAACAGACTATAATATCTGCCCATAATTTCCTCCTTGCTGTGACATATTCCATTTCCCCCTTCATTCTACTATTTTATATATAGTTAACTTTATATGTAGTTTCTAGTTTACAGAAGTTCAATATGGAATTGTGATGGAACCAGAGGATAAATGCACATCATCCAAAGATCCTGGACTGAGAGCTAGATATAGTAACTTACCAGAATTTGAGATGCCACCTTTTTGCATGTTTTCATTTATATCAGGAAAAGTTGCTTTATATTATATGGAGGTATTTCTTGTTGGGAAGCTTAAGTATGGAAAAAGGATATATGTTGATAATGGTCAGCTAAAGATATGGACATTAGACATTGTCTTAGAATTAGTTCCCCAGAATGGATTCTTGTGTAAGTGTTTTATTAGGAGAATGTCCTCAGGGGAAATCTGTATGGAAAACAAGATAGGGAAGGGGGAGAAGCTAAACAAAGATGTGTTTTCAGATGAAATCTGTCTTAACCTGATTCTATAGTAACTCTTAACATATACAAATGGCTCTAAAGAGTCTATTATATCTTGAGGCAGAAGGATGGAGATTTTGTACTGCTGCCCCAATCAGTCATTGGCTGTGGTCAGCCTCAGAAGGAAAATTTAACCCTCAGATGAGGTGGCTTCAGTTGCTCAAAGGCAGTCTTACAGAGAATGTTATAGATGAAAGCCTTTAGCAGCAGTATTCACAGACACTGAAGGATGAATAGACCAGACCAGTAAAAGGGATCCCTGAGGATCTGGGATCAACAACTAGTCTGTTCTTTTGAATATCATTCCTATGTTTTGAGAATTCCTCACTTTAGAATTCCCAGACTCCTCAAAGAAACCAGATATTTGTTTTTGAAGCCTCTTTGCTGTTACAGATATGTGACCTATGCTCCTTCAATCACATGTACATGCTCAGACCTGGAATCAGAATCTAATGATACAGAAGTGTACATATTATATGGACTTCATTCTGGCCAAGACAGGGGAAGTTCTATTTAATTTTTAGAGGAAGTGGTTGCAAAGGTTCTAGGGACACTGTCTGGTGCCCACACTAAATGGCATTGGCAGTTGTCAGTGCTGTCTAGCCAAAGACCATTAGGAAAACATCTTGTGGGTGAACAAGTTGGATTTATCACTCATTGCTACAAGGGAAAATGAAAATCATGGGCAGAATATTAGAGAGGACTTATTATAGGATTTGGACTTGTGTTAGGTGATTTGGGGGAGGGTTTAAGGAATTGGAGCTTAGTTCTGGATTGGATGTTGTCAGGAAGCAGTGGTAATGCTATGATAGGATATCTCAATAAATCTTATCTAGGAGAGGGGTGGCTAACCCAAAACTGAAGTTGTAATCTGTAAAGAAACAGTAGTCATTCATATTAGCCAGGGTAAGGGGATGTCTGGTCTTTTTTTATGATATAGACAACATTTGCATTTATTACTTGACATATCACATTACAAAGTAACCCTGTCTGATGTTGCTGTTTTGTGAAAATGTTTATGTTCAACAGGAGAACAGCTAAGGCCTAGCTCTGAGTTCCAGACCAACTCCTAGCAACACCAAGTCTTAAGTGATAGCATCAGGCCAGCTCCTTCATGTCAGGGTCTGTTTTTCTCTTTCTCATAGCTCAAGCTATGGTCTTCGTGTCCAGCAGTAGTGTCAGTGGTGTCTCTACTTTTGCCTTGCAATTTTGAGTATTATCTTTGCTGCATTGCCTTCAAGTTGGTTCTCTGGCTTTCTCAGCAATTATATCAGCTTCTAACAAGCCTCAAATAGTTTATTTCTGCCTAAAACTAGACAGATTTGGGTTTTGATTCTTTACAACTAAAAATCTTATTGATACACATTGGCTTCACCCTTATAACCCAGCCTGCAGGACTACATAGGTTGGCACTTCCCATTCTCATAGAAGAAACAGGATTGGCTAAGAAATTCCCAAATATTTTGGAAGTGTGAATTGTCTTCATAGTTCCTTTGATATTGATGTATTGTCATATTTGAAGTTCAGAATGGAGCTAGCCTCTGCAGGGAATCTGACAGAGCCAGATATTGAAGGATACTGGATTTCTGTAGGGAAGAATCAGACTCACCCTTTATTCTATTAGCTACAGACCCCTGTGCTAACCCTTACCACCAGCAAGGTAAGAACAAATGTAAAAATGGCTAAGAAATGAGACCCTGCATAACTAAGTGCAAGACTATAGACATAGATAATGAGAGAAGGAGATTTTATTATGGGCACTTGTTGGAAAGGCTTTACGAATGGTGGAACAGAAGGGAGATTAAGGGACAAGTAGGTTTTCACCCAGAAGCAATGAAGGAGAACACCCAAATGGCAATACTTAGCTCTGTCTTCTAGTTTTGACCTTTGGCTGTTAATGACCCTAGGCTCATTGCTTGTAGTGACCTCAGTGAGTTAATAGGACATGGTCTTGATCCACCTTATAAACTTCTGCACTGGATCTTTCTTTCCTAGAACATAAGCTTCATAAAAGCTGGAACTTTTTTCCTTTTCCTGTTTTGTTTCACTAGCTCCTTAAATAGTAGTTGACACATAGTAGACCCACATTAAATGTTAAAGGAATGGTTGACTGAATAAATGGCTGAATAAATAAATGAATCATTTCTAATGCTCTCTCCTCATAGAAACCCAAAAAGCAAAAAACAAAAACAAAGCCAAGAAAAATAAAAACAAAAAACAAACCTGCTAGCTAGATTTACCAATTTATTTTTCCTGTTGCTCTGTCTCTTCCAAAAACATTCTACTGCTCCCCGACCCTTCATGAATAGCTTCATTTCTTAGGGTCTCAGCTGGCTACTGACATGTTCTTCTGTAGCTTCAGTTGAATTCTTACTGTGCAACCAGCCCAAGAGACACCGAACACAGCTCTGTATTCTAGGCCAATTACACTCAGCTGGATTGAGGTATTAATTAGGACACAGACAGGAAATATTCTATCCAGAATTCTGCATCTACAGGGGCAGGTTTCCTCTGAGTCAGGGACTGTTTTCGGGGACCAAAGAGGACATACATATAGGTCAGTTTAATAGAATAAGGCTTGATTTTAGTTAATTGACAATCCTACCTCCAGTTTTTTGAGGGGGACAAACCTGTTTGCTTGCAAGAACTGTCAAGGATAATTTACTCTGACAATTATTTTTATTACAAATATGCCCCTATTTGGACAATCCAAATATTGCCACTATTTGGACAATCCAAATATTGCATTCATCATATTTATACTAACAATTATTTGTTGTTTATCTGAAATTCAAATTTAATGAGGCAGCCTCTATTTACCTGGTAGAGTACAACTAATTCCAGTGTACTCTAAAATTAGAGGACCACTCCTTTAGAAGAATGTGGGTTCTAGGGAAGGTGTTTTTTTAAGAGCTTATGTCAGGGACTGCAGAAGAACCTTGTTATTCAAACAGGAGTATGGAGTGGAGAACTACTCAAAGAGAAATAAAAATGCCTGGTTCACTAGTACTGGGGCAGAATCAGGGTAAATCATCAGGCAGAGTCATGTTGACTTCATTCACCTTGGTCTCAAGGTCTGGGTTTTTCTTAGAGCAATGATTCTCAATGGGTTGGAAGTCAGGGGTGAGTGACTTTTTCAAAAAAGCATCTCAAGTATTTCCAATACCACTTCCTGTCCCTATAGGGAAGGAAAGATATTTTCACTCTATTCTTTCAGGTTCTGTACCTGGAGACTGCAAATTGTGGAGAAATGACAGACAATAAGAAGGAAAGTGGTTGGGTTTATAGGTTTGGTGAATTGTAGGAAAATAAATACGTGGAAGAAACTGGTAATGTCTTTTGTGCAGACCCATCTTCTGCCAACTTCCTATCTTTAGTTATAAGTGTTGTTCTCAGAGTATGGAAGAGGGGATGAGAAAAATTTTCACAATGGGAAATTTATATCTTTCTTTTAGGTAGATGGGGAGAGCAAAGAGCTCTTCTTTTGTTTGCTGTTTCTTAATTACCTTTGGTTCAAGATAATCTTTATGTCAAAGTGGCATATTTTGGGATGGCCTATTCTGATCCCCTTTACCCTCATATTGAGGACTACTATCACAGAGCTTCTACCTGCAAATAGAACAGAAGGATAGGTCATTATGAAATGTGCCTATTGTCTCTACACTGACTCAGCAGATAGTACATTTCTTCACTATAACCCATCCAGCCCTTTTCCATCCTGGTCCCACAGGTTCTTCTCTCATTTTTTACAAATAATAAGCAACTCTATAACCTCTGCACCTCTGTGGCCATTTCTTTCATCATGGCTATTTCTAAGGTCTTAGTTGGCACTAGTGTGCAGTAATGCTTACTACTTAGAGACTTGGCTCAGTTTTCCTGATACAATATATTCTGAAAATTTCCCTATTGCCACCAAGTCGTGTGGGCTGTGTTTACAGGTCTTCTGTTCCAAAGCCATACACCATCCACTGTCCCATGATGTTTTCAGGCCAGTACAGCCAGACTCTATCTTCTGCCTGCTGTCTTCTCACGTTTTCATTAAGAACCAAAAGTTAGCATTGAAGAGCCTACTTTCAGATGGATTAAGAAACTGTTTTGATGAGACTAATTCTCCTCAGTTCTGCAAGTATGAAAGGAATGTCTTTTCATGGGAGTGCCTTACTCAACACTAGTGCCAGTGACTCAATTAATTGGCTATTTCTTCCCACCAATCCCAAGTGTTATGTCAAAGGGATGCTGCCTGGCCAAGAACAGCTTTGTCTTAGCTTCCTCCTTCTCCTCCCCCAGCACCACCAGAAACCGTTCCATTGAAGGATAATAGATCAGAGTGCATAGCTTCAGCTCATTATAAAATGACTTTTCAGCCATTCCAGAGATCAACTGGCTGCTGGTAGAATAGAAAGGAGACCATATAATAACCAGCCAGGGATAACACACACACACCCACACATATAGACAGGTTGCTACCTTCTTGTAGCAAAATGTGGCATAATTGAGGTCTACCAAATGCGTAGGTGGAAACAAATACTCTATGCCCAACTGAGAATGACAGAATTCACTTTCCTCTTAATAATATGTTTTAGCATTCCCAATGGCACTGGCCAGTTTGTCTTGATTGAGAGTTATTGGTGTCATCTTATCTGTTCGATATTCCACTGGACTATGAACTCCTTGAGGGTAGGAGCATATATTATTCATCTCTGTTATTTACTTGTAGCACATATCACAAGGCTTGGTTTAGAGGAAGCACTTTATAAATGCTTATAAGAATAAGAGTACTGGCAGAAAATACTGGCAGAAAGACGAGGAACAGAAGAGGAAGTGAAGGGCAACTTTTAAATCTATACCAAATATCAGCAGTTGAGCTGAAGCAGACAAAAGTGGTGGTAGACTAGAGGAAATGGCAACAAAATAGCATATGGATGAGTAGGCTGCAGCTTTGGACAACATATGACTTAAAAGTGGCCTTACCTTATCAGTAAGAATCACAAGAAAATTCAAGCTGCTAGTGTAACCCACTATTGAGAAGTTTGTGGGTTTTTTTAAATGGGAAGACATTAATGAAGATAAAAACAATGAAAATGAAAATATTATTTCACACCTTGGTTGGTTCTGCATCTGCATTCACACTATTCTCTCCTCCTTCTTCCCTCTGCTGATGAAATCCTCTCCATACTCTAAGGTACATTTCCACAGATTTCCATGAGATTATTGGAATTTGTGTCATATGTCTCATTCAATCCAAAGGAGAGCTATTTTGGGGGAACCACGGACTATCTGGTCTTTTATGGCAAACACCAAGTCTTATGTTTCTCTTCTAGATACTTTAAGAACCTAAAATAGTTCTGGGTCTAGTAAATATTAGTTTATTGTCTACTTTATGGTGGATATAAAATCAATCCTGCAGAATGCTAGAAGTGCTTCCTTTCCTGTGGAAACAGACTTAATTTGGCTTCATTAAATGCAAAGCTAGGCCCATCTCATGCCAAATGGTCATGTTACCCTTTGGAGATTGTTTTTTCACTGCCTAGTAGAACAGTGATTCTGTTATGATTAAAGAATAGAAAGTGTATCTACCTCTAGGGCAGGAAATTGGAATAAATGACATAAAATTCCTCAGTGTGATGACTGATGGTTTATGTTTTCTCTTTAATCAAGAAAAAGGGATTAGAAGCTATGAAGGAAACTTTATATCCCATGTCCCTTAGTTGTTAAACAACAATAACAGGAATCTGGGTTATGTCAAAGAACATACATGCCATACAGGGATGAAAAAAAAATAGTAAGGGAATAAGGACATTCTCAGAGAGCAGCTAATCAAAAGTAGGAATAAAGGCACCTATGAGGGAAGTGGAGTCCAGAAAATAAAAGCTGTGGAGAGAAGAATTAAAAAATTCTGCCAGATTTAAGAGTCAGAGACATATGAGGATGGGGTGAATTCAGTTGTCACATTATTGACCTAAAGAGGAAATTCCTGATGAAAGAGGAGACGATGAGCAGAAACTACCCTAAGATTGGGATATTCTAAGAAGAGGAGCCCCAATCCTGGAATTCTCAGCATACCCAATGTAGGACAGTTGTGGTAGGGAGCCTTCTGAGATTCCCCACAATTCTCATTTTGTACATTTACTATGCATACAATTTTATTAAGTGCTGTAGTTATAAAACCTATTTATCTTTGTTACGTCCATCATATCCCAGTCATATAAGCAGATACCTTCTCCTAAAGAATATTTTATGGTATATTGTGGATCACTTTTTGGAAAATGCTCTCATAGACTGAGAAATATTAGTGAAGAGGCCTCTGGAAGTCATCCAATGAATGCCAAACCTGTATTTAGGGGTTATTTGGATTGTGTAGTAGTAACCATTTCTGTCATTCCCTAGGTTAAAAGGAAAAGCAGACATTTCATTATTGAAAGGGCCAGTATGCTTATAGTAATGAACACTGACATTCTGTAACCCTTTATTTTGACAGTAAATATACATAATGAGATTTGAAATATACAGCCTTACCGAATATATTTTTTGATGGAATTCATTTTTCTCAGAGTGTCTTAAGGAACTACAGTATGTCAGAATATAGTTTGTGAAATGTTTGTCAATGAACTATATAAAATGTGCTTTATAAATTTATTATATTAACACATAGGTCTTCAGTCTTGAAAACCACAAAGGGAAAAGATTTCACCAAGTATACATAAAACTTTTCTAGGCTGTGGTTCGCTGGGAATGGTGAAAGAAATTTCCCACTGGAAATGTGTCAGAAACACATGTTTTATTTCCAATAACAAGGAAAAGCCTTTCTCCCCTCACTACTGATGAAATGGAGTGAAGTTTGAGAAAGTGAGCCAAACATTTAAACTCTCCATTGAGCTGGCACCTAACTACTTCAGCATGCTTTCCAAGCCCTGTGTGCAGCCCCTAAGCAACTATAGCTTATGCTCCATTATTCAATCAAATAGCCCAGAAAACTTCATAGCACAGCTAAGGTTCTGGACTTGATGTGTTTTGAAAGACATAACCATGAAAAAGACACCAGTGTTAGGCCAAGTAATGTAGCCCTAAAACCCTATAATTTTCCAGTTGATTTTGCCACATTGACAAGATAGCACAAGTATATGCTGTCTTCATAGACTTCTACAGGGGCTCTTCAGAACCAGGACCCTTGACTCATCTGAGACTGGAAACAAACAAAATCATACAGTGTTTTCCAAAACATCTGGCTTTACTCTTACTCTTACTCCCATCTTATTGAGAAGAGGGTTTCATTCCTAAGAGTAAGTGCCCCAATTACTTTTCCCCACCGGAAGAGATGTTCTGGCTTAAGAGTGAAATCTCCTAGAATATTAGAGCTGGAGACCTTGAAAAGCATCTAGCCTTGTTATTGCTCAATTTAATCCTAGGAAAAACCAGGTTTTTTTTTAAACTTAAGAATAAGAGTGTTGGCATTGCGGGGTGGGGGGGGAACTAACTTCTTCCTCTGAATTGTGTTCTGCACCAAAGGGGCAAAGATTTCTCCAACTGTGAAAATAAAACATGATTCTCAAAGGCCTGCTCATTAACCCAAAGTGGTAATTACATGGCTGTGTCACAATCACAGAGAGTCTTATTTAAAAATACACATTTCTGGGTCACCTGGGTGCCTCAGTGGGTTAAAGCCTCTGCCTTCAGCTCAGGTCATGATCCCAGGGTCCTGGAATCGAGCCCCGCATCGGGCTTTCTGCTCCGCAGGGAGCCTGCTTCCTCCTCTCTCTCTGCCTGCCTCTCTGCCTACTTGTGGTCTCTGTATGTCAAATAAATAAATAAAATCTTTAAAAAAATACACATTTTTGGCTCCCCTTCCAGATATATTGAATCAGAATCTCTAGAAGTGGAATGAAAAATCCAAATTCTTAAGAAGTTCCTCAAGAGATTATGGTGCATAGGCAGGGTTGAAAAACATTAGATTAGATGATTTACAAGACTTAACATTTATAGGTTTCCTATTTTTAAAAGATAGACATAGATCCTCCACCTACTATGTGTCAGGAACCCTGCCAGACTTGCAGACTTTTTCAACAGTTTCCTCATCTGAACCACTGAAAATGATTTTCATGACTATTTTTTCAGTCCTCCCAAAGATGATACGTAAATAATACCATTATAGATTCATAGGAGAGAAGTTAATGAATTACATACGATGGGCATTAGGGCTTAGTTCTCTCATGGCTGCTAAAGACTACTTGTAGAGAGACAGTTTGTGAGGAACAAAGCATCTGAAATATAATGTATTTACACTGTAGATAGTTCAGCTACAAGATGGGTCCACCAGCTGCCAGACCTGAGTGTGCAGACTCCCCTTACTTCTGCTTCTCCCCCATCTACATCATAAACACATAGTGATCCATAGATAAATTACTGTTGAGATTTTGGGGTTAAGTTCTTACCGCAGTGCAACAGTCTATCCAGAGTAAAGCAATAACATTAAGAAATTTGGTTCTTATTCAAACATAAAACTACTGAAGGATTTTTGACAGGATGAGTAACAGGATCAACTGTACATTTTTCAAATATCACTCTGACTGCAGGGTCAAGAATGAAATGGAGGAGGGCGAGACTCAATGTAGACAGATCAACTTGTTAGTGAAATAGTTATTGAGTTAATGTGTTTGGAGTTGCAAAGATAAATTATATAATTATAGCTCATGTTAAGTACTATGAAGAAAAGAGCAAGGGTGATGTGAAAGAGAAAAAGGAAGGGCTAACTATTTTATATGGAAGAGTGATTATAGAAATACCATGTCAGCCACATACGTAACTTTAAAAAAAAAAAATCTGGTTGCTGTGGGCAGAACGAAAAGGCTGTAGTGGGACAAGACTGACCATTGAGTCCATCAGGATTAGGGAATCCAGGCATCCAGAACAGAAGAGGGTGAGTCAAGTACCAGGAACACCCTGACCTCCACATTTTGGAGAGTTGAGTCAAAACCTTGAGCCACAGGGAAGCCCTTAATCAGTGGAAATGGTCTCCAGAGCCCTGTGTAAACATACCCAGGGGGAAATGGGAGCAGCTTGTAAACTTGACCTGACCTGAGAGTACAGAGCTATCAAAATTTGTGGAGCTTAAAATTTAAGGGCTGTTCATTTTATTGTGTATACATGATACCTCAATAAGTTAAAACAACTATTCAAATGATTTGCCTTAACCAATAGTACTTTTTTGGTGAAGGATAGGATGTGAACATAACCATGTTCTCCTGAAATTCTAATGAAAAAATTTGACTTGGATAATGGCCAATATTGCTAAATAGGAACTAACTATTCAGAGAGAGAATGACAATGCATCAAGTGATTATATAATATCTGATTGTTTACGTGTTCACTAAAGGTTTTGTTACTAAAATCTGTGTAACTAAGTCTTTGCATGATTGAAATGTTTTTTCCCCAGATATCCAGATGGTTCCCACATTCTACCCACCCCTATCCTTCTTCTACCATAATCCACCATAATGGTTTTCTCTTCCCATTCTCTCACTTTTGAGACTTCTTTTCCAGAAGAAAACAATTTTCATGGCAGAGAAAAGACTTTTAATCAGAAAACTTCTCAGGGTTGTCCCTTGGGTTCAACCAGTCTCCCCAAAATATTCACACATACTGGGAATCAGGGTCAATTGTGGAAGATCTATGGGGTAGGACTGAAATATTGAGGTATAGACTGGGCCATGAATTGCCAATGAGCAGTGATTGCTGGATTCTAATTTGTTCACAGAATCACTGACTTCCACTAGCTACTACCCTATCTCTTCCTCCTGAGTGAAAGAACATTGTGCAAAGAATACTGACTACAGAGAATTTCTTAGTGTCTTCAACTGCTTCTCCCTTTCCTTCTCCTCAATACTCATATATTGCTATTTCCTCAGGTTTTCTTTTCATGCTACGTAGTCTTCTTGGGTGATCTCATCCATTCCAACAGCTTTAACTGTAACAGGTAGGGTAGAGATTCCTAAATCTTTATCACAAGTTCAGATGTTTTTCTTCAACACTGGATTCAAATATCTAAAAGCTTATTGGTCAATTGCACCTAGATACCCTACAAAAACATCAAACTCAACATCTCAGTAAATGAACTCCATATTCTTTCCTAACTCTTGCCCTAAATCAGTTTTTTTCCTTTTAAATTTTCTCTATATATTAATGACAGTTTCCATTTACCTAAACTAGAAACCTAGGATTCATTCAACCTCAATTTTTATTTTTCCTTCTCACCATTTCCTACCACCACTCTAATCACTTGCTGTATCTCATCAACTCTGTGTTCTAAATATCTTGTTTATCTTTTCCTTATACTCATTCTTGCTATTACTGCCTCAGTTTAGACCATTAGCATCTTTCATCTGTTGCAATCATATCAGGAGGTATTCCTTCAGCCCATTGTCCACAGTACTGCCTCAATGATCTATCTAAATATTTATTCACTTGTTTTTCTCTCTCAATATATTGTGAGTTCTTTAAGGGCATAGGTCATATTGTATTTCACTTTATATCAACAGTACCTTGCACAGTGTTTGGCACAGAATATGCTAGATGGATAGATTAATGCATGAATGAATGAATTACAGAGGAGTCCAGCATCTTTCCTGAAAAATGTTAGAGATGCAATGGCACATAAAACAGAACTGGACTCTTTTCTTTCCTCACAGAGCCAAATTACTACCATACGTGATCAGTTAATTTTCCAGGGTCTCTTGTCTTTGTGTCTTTTCCTCACTCCTTTTGTCACTGTACATTGAACTTTTGATCTATCTCGTTGCAATGATATGTGAAAGTGGCCACTTCCCCCAAGTGCATCTGCAAGTTTTGCAAGGACAGGGATTGGTAGTATGTCTTATTTATCTCTGTGTTCCTAGCATTTAGATCAGTGCTTGGCTTAAAATAGGTAATCAATGAATGTGCAATGAATGAATGAGATAATGCAGTCAAGCTGCCACCTTCCTATAGCTGGCTGTGGTTATATTCCTACCACAACAGATACACTGCAAACCTTGGAAGAGCTCTATCTCCAAAGCTTTGGATAAAGCCTTGTCCACCTGACTTCATCTGGGTCTTTAGTACCCATCAACCTATGATTACTTGCATGGCTGGTGGAATCCCTTAGAGTGGAGCTTAGTATAGAGGCCCATATATACTGGCAATCCTTCTGAAATATTATAGTGTATTTCCAACAACTGGCTGGATGCATGGTAAATGTGGAAATAAGGCTAGCAGTAACTCCAGAATGACCTGTTGAGAGAATTCTCTGTCAAGCATATATCACAAACAGGAACCTTCTAAGTTAAATCAAATGGAGTGCCACTTTTCTTTATTGTTGAAAATTAACCCTTTTCTAATCTCTGTTTGTGATTTTTAAAAAGATATTTTTAAATTCCAGTTAGTTAATATACAGTATAATAATAATTTCAGGGGTACAATATAGTGATTCAATGATTCCATACATCACTTAGTGCTCATCACCACAAGTGCTGGAGTGTCACATTTTATTTAGCTACATTACCCACTTGACATCGCCAGATTTCTCACAATAGGTAAATATTTCCCTCTGCTGATACAAATCCCCTCTATCTTTTCAGATGGATACCCCAGAGTAGGCACTGAGTGAACATTTGATGATTGGAGGAGATGTTCAGAAGGAACCTCCACCCCACTTCATCATTTGCTGTATACTTTCTCCTCAGGAACATGTAGGTGGCCGAAGGGACTAGAGAATGGAACTCTTCTATGAGCTCCCTCTTGCCACCTTTATTTCTCCCTTCCCCACAAACCCACAAATCACAAATACCACATTTTCAGATTCCTGTTTTAGGAGCAGAGCCAACAGATTGCAATCCAAGAGAAGGTCAGTGTAAGTTGTAGGGATTCTTGTGTATATATTTTTCTTTTTTTAACATTTTTATTTAAATTCCAATTAGTTAACATATAGTGTAATATTAGTTTCAGGTATTCAATTTAGTGATTCAGCACTTGCATACAACAACTGGTGCTCATCACAAGTGTAGTCCTTAATCCCCATCACCTACTTAACTCATCCTTTCACCCACCTCCCCTCTGGTAACTATAAATTTGTTTTCTATCATTAAGAATCTGTGTTTCTTGGTTTGCATCTCTCTCTCTTCTCCCTTTGCTCACTTGTTTTGTTTCTTAAATTCCACATATGAATGAAATCATATGGTATTTGTCTTTCTCTGACTGACTTATTTCACTTAGTATAATACTAGCTCCACTAACATCATTGCAAATGACAAGATTTCATTTTTTGATCGATGAGTATTATTCCATTGTATATATACCACAACTTCTTTATCCACGCATCAGTCAATGGACATTTGGGTTCTTCCCATAAATTGGCTATTGTAGATAATGCTGGACTCCTGAATATTAAGAGGATAGCTTTTTTTAATTAACATATAATATATTATTTGCTTCAGGGATACAGGTCTCTGAGTCATCAGTCTTACACAATTCACAGCACTCACCATAGCACATGCCCTCCCCAATGTCCATAACCCAGCCACCCTATTCCTCCCTCCCCATCCCACAGCAACCTTCAGTTTGTTTCCTGAGATTAAGAGTCTCTTATGGTTTGTCTCCTTCTCTGGTCCCATCTTGTTTTATATTTTCTCTCCCTACCATACAAGAACCCCCACCCTGCCTCTCAAATTCCTCATATCAGAGAGATTGTGTGGTAATTGTCTCTCTCTGATTGACTTATTTCACCTAGCATAATACTTTCTAGTTCCAACCACATCCTTGCAAAAAACAAGATTTCAGTTTTTCCTTTTGATGGCTGCATAGTATTCCATCATAGATCTATGCCACATCTTCTTTATCCATTCATCTGTTGATGGACATATAGGTTCTTTCCATAGTTTGGCTACTGTGGACATTACTGCTATAAACATTTGGCTACACGTGGCCTTTCAGATCATTATATTTGTATCTTTAGGATAAATTCCCAGTAATCTGATCAAGAAATGGACAGAAGACCTGAACAGACATTTCTGCAAAGAAGACATCCAAATGGCCAACAGAGACATGAAAAAGTGCTCAACATCACTTGGCATCAGGGAAATACAAATCAAAACCACAGTGAGATACCACCTCACACCAGTCAGAATGGCTAAAATTAACAAGTCAGGAAATGACAGGTGTCGGTGAGGATGTGGAGAAAGGGGAACCCTCCTACACTGTTGATGGGAATGCAAGCTGGGGCAGCCACTCTGGAAAACACTATGGAGGTTCCTCAAAAAGTTGAAAATAGAGCTACCCTACGAAGAATGCAACTGGACCTTTTCCTTAAACCACACATGAAAATAGGCTCTAAATGAATGAAAGAACTCAATGTGAGAAAGGAAGTCACCAAAATCCTTGAGGAGAACACATGCTGCAACCTCTTTGACCTCAGCCACAGCCACTTCTTCCTAGAAACAATGTCAAAGGCAAGGGAAGCAAGGGCAAAAATAACTATTGGGACTTCATCATCAAAATCTTCTGCACAGGGACGCCTAGGTGGCTCAGTTGGTTAAGCAGCTGCCTTCGGCTCAGGTCATGATCCCAGCGTCCTGGGATCGAGTCCCACATCGGGCTCCTTGCTCTGCAGGGAGCCTGCTTCTCCCTCTGCCTCTGCCTGCCATTCTGTCTGCCTGTGCTCACTCTCTCTCTCTCTCTCTCTCATAAATAAATAAAATCTTAAAAAAAAATCTGCACAGCAAAGGAAAGAGTCAACAAAACTGAAAGACAACTGACAGAATGGGAGAAGATATTTGCAGATGACATATCAGATAAAGGACTAATATCCAAAATCTCTAAAGAACTTATCAAACTCAACACTCAAAAACCAATAACTTCTTTTTAGAACTACCAATGTAGGGGCACCTGGGTGACTCAGTCAGTTAAATGTCTGCTTTCAGCTCAGGTCATGATCTCAGGGTCCTTGGATAGACCCTGAATTGGGCTTCCTCCTCAGTGGGGAGTCTTCTTCTCCCTCTCTCTCTGCCCCTCCCCCTTGCTCATGCTCTCTCTCTCTCTCTCTTTCTCTCTCTCACTCTTGCTCTCAAATAAGTAAATAAATAAATAAATAAATAAATAAATAAAGTCTTTTTAAAAAGAACTACCAGTGTGTGAATGACAACATTGAGAAATGTGCCAACATCTAACTTCCAGGTTAAGGTGTAATCCTGTGTTTTCCACCTAACAAAGATTAGAAAATAGTCCCAGCAAGAGGTGGTAAAGAGAGTTAAATTTGCAGTGATATAGAAGACAATATAAGTTAGGCTGCGCCTGAAAAACTATGGAATTCAATTTCCTGATTTCATCTAGGTACCAACCAAAAGCTATGGTAAGTAATTGTCCTGCCTGTTTCCATGTGTACTAACCACGTGTACTAACCAGAGCTAAACTTCCCTGGGTATAGGTCAATTTGCCTTTTCTGCTTATGTGGTCTTACCTGCATTTTGTATACTTTTCTGATGGACTGGAACAAAAGGACCCCTGCCACTCTCACTACTCAAGCTAGTAGGAGTTTGTTCAAGCTTGTTTTCTCAAGCCTACCCAACTCTACACATAAGTTTATGTTCTGCTTTAAATTTTTACTTGGTATTTTTTAAATTACTAAATTATTTTTTGTCTGATAGTGTCATTGGCTACTTCTTAACATCCAAAGGCCAATGATACATGTTTTTATCAAAGACTTTTATAATTAAAGATCTTAAATGCAGCCCAGGAGAAAAGCAGAATCCCCAGAAATGGAATTTCTTGTCTAGGAAGGTCTTTGGAAGAGCCAAGAGCATGGAGGCCATGATAGAGATGTAGACTGGAAAGCAGCTTCCTTCAAGGCAATAGTCAAGATAAACCACTGGAAGCATTTTTTGCCTGAAGATATTACAGTGGGATCTAAAAAGCCCTACTGTAAACCACACACAGAAAAAAATACCACAATACAACATTCATTCCATTCTTTAATAAGCATTTAAGAAAGCATTTATATATGTCAACCACTTTAAAAATGGTTGGAGCTACAGAAATAAATGTCATATTCCTCTCAAGAAGTTTGCAGAAAAGAAGACTTTCCATGGTTCTTTTTTTTTTTTTCAGTTAATGACTTTATTTATTTATTTATTTATTTATTTATTTATTATTTCTTTTCAGCGTAACAGTATTCATTGTTTTTGCACCACACCCATGGTTCTTAAGGCTCTACATTATCTGGTTTGCCTCTTCCAATTCATTTTGGACTAGTTTTCTCACTACGAAGCCGGCACTCCCACTTTTTCTGTTCATTGAATAAATTAAGCTGTGTTCTAGTGACTTTGCGTTTTCCCTTCCCATTGCCTAGAATGCCGTCAATACCAATCTTTCCCTAAATGGCTCCTCTTTATAATCACCAGCTCAAGAGGATCGTCCCTGATGATTCTACCTAAAGTAATTATCTCCCTTGCTTGTTTGTTTTCTTCAAAAACTTATTATAATTTATATTGTTTCATTTATTTATTTTGTCTTCTCTACTATAATATAAATATTGTGAGAGTAGGCACTGAATGGTGTTCTCCATTGAATCCTCATCAATCAGCACTCTGCCTGGTACAGAGTAACTGTTTAAAAATATGTGTTGAATGCGTGAATGAGATAATAAGGCATGCATGCAAATAACCACTGTATAATGCAGTATAGAACAAATGCATTGGGAAAATATTGTGGGCATTTACCTCCCCAAGGTAACAGACCTGAACTTTCCTTCCCAAATGTAGTCCATGCTTAAACTGAGATGGTGAAACATGTGACCCAAGCCAAGAAGTATATGACATTGCCCCAACCACAGTTAGTGATTTGGTGATTGGCATAATCACAGCAAATCTCAGGACTTTACTAGGAATCCTGACATGAAAACTTTACTCTTTCATTCTTTTGGCAGGATTAGTGAGACTGGAGCTAAAGAAGCCATCTCATAATCATGAGGGCAAGAAAGCACTATGGAAACACAAAACAGGGAGAGATCATTGTAAACCACCAACTGTGGGTTGGGATGGTACTTGAACTAGACCTTGAAAGTAGGTATGATTATTTTTTTAATTTAAATTCAACTAACCAACATATAGTTCATTATTAGTTTCAGATGTAGTGTTCAATGATTCATCAGTTGCATATAACACCCAGTGCTCATAACTTCATATGCCCTCCTTAATGCTTATTTTTGTTAACAAGTCATTTTCTTTTTCTTCCTTCTTTCCTTCCTTCCTTCCTTCCTTCCACCCTTCTTCCTTCCTTCCCTTCCATCCTTCCTTCCTTCCTTCCTTTCTGTCTTATTCAAATTGGAAAGAACCTTAGAGATCTAAACAAGGGACACTCAGAGGAGTGAAATGGCTTGCTTACATTCTTCACCTGAAAAATTAATGGCAGAGTCACAACCAATATCCAGACCTACTATGTCCTGACTCAGGATTTTTTCCAGTTTATAGGAAGGATTTTGTATGTGCAGTTTGACATTCTAGATGAAAGGACAGATATACCGTAGAAAATTTGGCATAAAATTTAAAAATTGCTCATAAGATAGTAATCTATGTGACTAGAGGAAAGAATATCAGTAAGAGGATAGCAAGAGATCAGGTGGAAACATTAGTTGGAGTCATATTTTAGAAGGCAAAGGAAGCCATTCACAATCTTTGACTGATTTAGGTACCGTGGAAGATGGGGACAAAGGAGACACCAGTTAGGTAGCTGTTATACTAGGTTAGGTATTCCATAATATGGTACCAAACTAATGCAGTTTGGGTGTTTTTTTTTAATAAAGAAAAATAAGGGACAGATGTTCATAACAGAGCTCAGAAATACTTATATTATTGTCTAAAATTCCAATTATGTTCATTTGCATGAATGGCTTAATATGCATATATATATTGATGGAACAGCAGCATATTTGTTTTTTACTATTACATAATATTTACTATTTACTATTAAATATGTGTCAGATTAATTATGCTATAATCTTATTTTACTTTAACCATTGAATTTTATTAATGAGTTATCATTCAACCTTCTGAATTTGGCATCCATTATGATGAGAAAGGAAAAGTGGAGAAACTAGGCCAGCCACTTGGCCTTTGGCTTTATCATTTCTCATCAATTTCCATTTGAGAGTAGGCTTTTCTTTTATTTTTATTTTTCTTTCTTTTTTTTTCTTTTGAGAGTAGCCTTTTCAATTCCCAAAAGGGAGGTGAGTTCCCTCCTTTGTCCTAGGTGAAAATTTTGGGGTAAACTCCATCAGTTTGGGACTAAGCCAGAGTGATAAGTGACAGAGTGATAAGTGATAAGGACAAGGCCACCTCTGAAGCCAAGAACCTGAACAAAGTTGGCCACCTGCTTATTCTGTTGCAGGAACCAAAGTCAGCCACTTCTCAGTTACTCCATTGGGTACCTACCTGACATGTGCCTCGGGTTATTATATCTGGCTGCTCAGCTGGGGAGGCTATCCAGACCAGACCTGGTTGGTCTGCCTTGCACTAAGTAACATGTCAGAGGCAAAAAGAAGACTATAATATTAGAGGGGAGGAAACAAAAAGAGCCCAGGGGAGAACTGGAGCCCATTTGAGTAATCAATCATCAGTCAAAGCTGAGCATTGCAGCTATTTATTTGGGAATTTTTAGATTGTAATAGCAACATTATTCATGGCCCAGCTTTTTTCTAGGTCACATATTTCAAAAAATACACATACTCTCATACACATACATTTTCTTGCTCCTCCTGAAGAAGAAACTTGGGCTAGAAGATGAAGCAGAATGTTTTAGAGTGGAGGGGTGGGAAAGAAACCAAGCAAAAAAGTGGGCAGGTTGGACAGGATGAAATAAAGGTCACTGTAAGGGTGACCACAACCTGAATTTCCGAGGACAGTCCCATTTTATCCCTGTTGTAGATTAACAACAATTAATAATTATTTCACTTCAAATTTGTCTTGATTTAGAGGGTAAATTTTATGTTCCTTCTATTGAGTCCATTACTTTAAAGATAACCACTGTGCATATTTATAGCTCATTATAATTTTCAGTAGGCTTTATTATCCTTTTTTTTCTGTTAACATTTAAAACAATTGTATAAGGTAGGTACAGCAGGTGCTATTAACGGTTGAGAAAACTGAGGTCGAAAGAGGTTTTTTCCCAAACCTGATAAGTGGTAGAACTGAGATTCCTGTTTTTAAGTCTTGTGCTTTTCCCAATTAAACTGTTTTGCTGTCCTTATTATTTAAGACATGTGGTCAACTCTACTAACTCTACTGTACCCAATAATCAGCATAAATTTAGCAGAGCCAACTCAGTACAATATTTAGCTCATTGATTCTTGGGCTAGACACAAAATTCATAAAAACCTGGGAAGAGTGAAGAAATCCCCTGTAGGTGAAAATAAGAAAGTATATGGTTAGTAAAGCCATGCTTTATATCATGGTAGCTCCAATCTGAGGCAGTAAAAACTTGGATGACAAATCTGGCATGTTGATTCATTGATGGAGTCCAAGTAGATTCTTGATAAAATGTTAAGCTTGAATTCAGGACTAACACCTTTCATGCTAACCTCTGCTAAATCCATACTGTCTCTGGACCCTTACTCTGCTCGTTGCCCATCATCTTCTGCTTGCCCATCTACCACTGTGGTAAGTGACAGATTCACAATGTCCTTTTACTCAAGCCCAGATCTCCAATGAAAGCAAGTTAAAGTCAGTTAGCAGATGAAAGGGTCCTGATTATCTAAGTGAAGTTACTCACTACAAGTGGAGAAATGGAGATTTGAGCCTTCACCCTCCCAGTGCTATTTTCATTTGGAAAGAAGCCATGGGGCCTTTTCAGTGTCCCTTCCAGATTCCAGCTACAATCCAGCTAATCTGACTGCTTGCTAGGGAGGAAACAGCAGCCCAGCACATTCCTCTACAGTCCTGGCAATCAATTCTGCTGAAGAGGCAGAACAGGCAAAGATGACGTCACAGTCTACGGTAGTTGCTATAACTTATCACTCTAGCTTAGTTCCAAAGCACACAAAATGTCTCATTTTTTCATACAGGGGACCCAACGTTTTGGGTTCTGTCTTCTGGGTCTATTATACTTAATCTATGTTGCATTGCAAGGTTTTATACCTGCTTTGTATTAATTTATGCATTCAACAGATGTTAAGTGCCTACTATGTGTCAGGTCATGTGGAAGGTGCCAGTGATACAACAATGAAAGAGACACAGTTTCTGTTGTTGATGAGTTCACAGTCTAGTAATGTTAAGGGTCTATTTAGCCAGAGCGATTCCATTTGGTTAAACAGTGATTTTGTTTTTTATGCAGTAAAACTTAAACTGACCCTGCCCACCCCCCCCAGGGGAACCTACTTAAAAGGAAGTCCAGGAAACCAGTAAAATATGGTCAACCAGTCCCAGATAACAGAGTCCAAATACAAGGGTGGGTCAGGTCAGGTAGAGATGCAGGGATGATAAGAGGCGGCCTCGGCCAGTGGGTTTGATTCTTGATGCTTGGCGCGAAATAAAGCTTTGCTTGACCTTCACTTTGTATCAGTCTCATTCCTTTGACCATGGACCCAACAGTAAAAAAGCAAATAAATAAATAAATAAATGAATAATTACAACACAGTATAACTAGTATTATTCATTCACTTGTTGATTCATGTGTTCAAAAGTATTTATTGAGCACCTATTATATGCCAAACCTTGTGCTAGGTACTGGGAACACAATGGTAAGCAAGAAAGATAAGAGGCATTTCCCATATCCGTGTGCCTCAGTACTTATCACCTAATCCTGGCACAAAGATAGCTCTTAGCAAACAAATGACATGGTTTAATCTGAAAGGCCCCTCCCACTAATTTTTTTAAAATAGTATCTTTCATGTAAGCCTAAAATAGCCAATAAATGAAAGCGGGTAGGGAAAGAATATAAAAAGTAATATCTAAAAAACAAAATAAAGAGAACTTTTCTGATTGATCTTGAAGTACATTCAAGAACTCTGCTCTATTAACAATACCCCCACAATATCTCTTCTGCCTCTAAGCAATCCATGAGACATCTCAACAGTACAAGAAAACCAATGGATCCGTTTGTTTCTCAAATGTTTTTCAACCCAACATATCAGTTTCACCTGAAGAGTTTGTTAAAGAGACTGATTTCTGGGACTCATCCCAGATACACTGTATCAAACTCTTTGAGGGTGGAGCCCAAGAAGATCACCTTCCAGGTGATTCTGATACATACTTGAGATTGAGAAACACTACCTAGTAGGTTTTGTTCATAAAAACGTAAATTCATTTTTTATTGCTGCATAACAAATTACCACAAACTGAGCAGCTTAAAACAACACCCATTTATTAGCTCACATTTCTGTAGATGAGAAGTCTAGGCATGGTGTGATTGGGTTTTCTGCTCAAGGTTTCCCAAGACCAAAACCGAGGTGGGCTGCTTTCTCATCTGGGGCTTAAGGTCCTCTTCCAAGTTTATGTAATTGTGCCAAAATTCAATTCCTTATGGTTGTAGGACTGAAGCCCCCATTTTCTTGCTGGCTGTTAGCTGGAGGCTGCTCTTAACTACTACAGGTCACCCACATTCCTTGCTGCATGACCACATTCAGCAATAGAGAATCTCCTTCATGTTGAATCCTTCTTGCACTTGAAATTGTTTTGGCCAGGAAGTACCCAGTCCCTTTAAAAGTCTCACTGATAAGGTCAGGCTCACAGAGAATAATCTCGTTCTTAAAGATAACTGATTTGGGATTTTAATTACATCAGCAAAATCACGACAGCATCTAGATTTCTGTTTGATTGAATAATTGGGGGAAGGTATGTATAAACCAGGGGATGGAAGTCTTCAGGGCTTGTGTTACTTTCTTAGACCTGCCATAACAAAATGCTATAGATTACATGTCTTAAACAACAAATTCCTATTTTCTCACAGTTGTGGAGCCTGGAAGTCCAGGGATTAAGGTGTCAGTAGGTTTGATTTCCTCTAAGACCCTTTCCTTGGCTTGCAGATGACTCCCTTCTTGGTGCCTCTTCATATAGATTTTTTTCGTGTGTACCTATCCCTGGTGTCTAACATGAGTGCGATCTTTGTAAGATAGCACTATCTTATAAAGCACTATCTTACAAAGATAGCACTCATGTTAGATTAGGGACCTACTCTAACATCCTAATTTTAATGATCTCTTTAAAGATCTTATGTCCAAATACTGTTACATTCTGAGGGACTAGAGGTTGAGATTTCAACATATGAATTGTGGGGGAACACAATTCAGCCCACTACAGGGACCACCTTAGAATTCTGCCTACCATATTAGGCATATGTATCACCTTTTTTTAAAAATTTCTATTTTTTTTTAATTTTTTAGACAAAGTTCCACATACAGCACTGAAGTATCACCTTTTTGAAAAACAGATACACTCAGTTTCGTATTGCGGTTTTACATTACAATAGTGAACCCAAAACAATGTAACCTATAGGGAGCCTCTGGGGGCTTCATATTTGTCAGAATACCGAATTCTAATCAGACAGCATCTCCTTCTAGGGAGTAGGGTGGTGGTCATGCCATGACAGAGGTTTTGAAAGAAAAGGTATAAAAACAGCTTCCTGGGTTACTGTTTTTACAGGCATGAATTTAGTTTTAGCTGTGAATAACAACAGCATTTCTGCACTGTGGTTTTGACATTGAGGAAACAAAAGATTGGAAAACCCTTCTCTACAGCCATGAGTTTCAACCCGGTTCCTCCTTAGCAATGCCTGTAGCCTTACCTCAAACCTACTGAATCAGAGCTTCAGGACAAAGGTCAAAATATCTATCTTTTTCCATCTTCACTGGTTAATTTAATAAAGTACACCAATGACACAGAAACTAACGTGCCTGGCACATCACAGTTGCTCAATAAATACTTTTACTTGAATAGAAAACTGTAGATAATTTTTAGTGGTTTGCTAATCCATCTTATAATCACCTAGAATTTTGGGTTTTGTATGTAAACCCAGAGTCTGATACACCTGTAAGGATATCCATCCCCAGGATCTACTTGAAAGCCAGAAGCAGCAATGTTTGGGTTTTGTTCCCAATTAAGGCTGCTGACAGAGCTTGAGGTACTGTTGTTTGTGTCTTGAAAAGCAGCACTTTACACATGAACTAATAAGATTCCAATTATTGATCCTACTGCTCTCATAGCCCTACAGATGGTTGGGGACTATGACCCATAGCTGACTTCTTGCTCCACTTTCCTTGGGTCAGTTTTATTTTTTCACATGACGAAGCTAAGCAACATCACTTTTCTTAGCAGATTGATATGCTTTGTTGTGACATGAAGCCCCTATGAGCTTCATATAGTCTCCCTCTCCACAGCTCAAAAGATTATATTTAAGTGAGTTATAAGAGCCACACGAATGAAAGAAAAGGCAACTACCTGAGTTAGCATACACATTTCAGATGAGGCCATCTAACAGGAAAATATTGATACATGTGTGAGAAGGGCAAGAGCAAAGATAAATGAGAGGCATGGTTGCCATAAGTACAGATCCTATCATATAAAAGGAAACCATGGAGGGCCCTGATGAGTGATAAGGGTAAAAGCATGAGACAGGTGAGGGCCATGAAAAGATCTAGTAAGAAGACACAGAGTTATTAGAGTCACAAAAACCATTCTTTGCTTTTGTTGCACAACTCCACAGATTTACTAAAGATCCTTAAGTTGTATACTTAAATCAAGTGAATTTTATTATATGTAAACTGTATCTTGATAAAGTTGTTTAAAATGTAGATTTCTAGGTACCACTCCATATCTACTGAACAAGAATCTCTTAGAGTAGAACCCAGAAATTGATATTTTTAACAGCTTCCCTTGATGATTTTTAAAAGATTTTATTTATTTATTTGAGAGAGAGACAGAAGGAGAAAGAGAGAGAGAACATAAGCAGGGTGAGGGGCAGAGGGAGAAGCAGACTCCCTGTTGAGCGGGAATCCCGATGTGGGGCTCGATCCTGGGACTCCAGGATCATGACCTGAGCCAAAGGCAGATGCTTAGCCAACTGAGCTACCCAGGCACCTCTCCCCTGATGATTTTGGTTTTTGCTGAAGTTAGAGGTGTACCTGGCAACATAGATGAATCATAAAATATTAGAGCTGAGTGGGAAAAGCAGCAGTGAGGTTTAGAATGATGTTTATGTAAATTAAAAACCTATACAGATTTTGCAAGAACACACACAATCAAAAAGATATGCATTGGTGACCTTGGAATGGTTGGCTGCAGTAAAGATAAGAGACAGACACATAGTGCAATTTAGCAGGAAGGCTTTTGACCAGTTCTAGGGAGCATTAAGATATTATCCTTAAACCCATCAAGGAGAGAAAATAATACCTGTGTCACTTACCAAGCATCCCCATTCTAGTTTTAGAGCTTGCCTGATCTTTTTGTTTTACACTGGTCTCTTCTGATGCCACACGAGCCCAACACTTCTTGATCAATAGAAACTTTCCAAGCTTTAGCAAAAAAAAAAAAAAAACACAAGGCAGAGTATGTTTTGCTGACTATTAGAGTGACTCCCTAGGGAAAAAATGAAGGACTTAGATCTAAGGTTCAACTGAGGCAATTTCCCATCGATTGCATTTATGTCTCAATTAAAATCCCATTTAATTAAATACTTCCAATTCTTGAACTATTTGCAGAAAAAAAATCAGGGCAATTAGTAACAGAAAGCATGAATTAAGAACATGCAATTAAATCAGCTGGATTATAATTTTTATGTCTAACCCTCCTAAGCATAAATCATTAATACAGTCTCCTGTGAGTTATCCCTCTTCACCAGAGGTTAAGGTTTCACCAGCAGCATCAGCACGGTTGGTGAAAATTATCTGGGCTCCTCCCCAGACCTACTGAATGGAAACTCTAGGAGTGAGGCCCCTCTATCTTGGATATAATATGCCCTCCACGTGCTTCTGGTGCACTGAACTACTGATCCCCTGATCTATACTTAAGAAGTTAGCCAGCTTAGTCACTGCTACTGCCTCTCCCAGCCAACTGCTCCGTTAGCTGGGAAAGTGAGCCACTTTCAGCTGGGTCAAGAAAGGGATGAAACTCTTTGAGAGTTGGCCCCAAGAGTAAAACCCAGGCACTTTTTTTTTTTAAAGACTGTACTCACTTCTTCCCTACCAGAAGCATCCACAGTCTCCATATGTTACAAGAAATCCTTGTTCAAAATTCTGTGTCACAATACCAATTCCAAAGAAAAACAATTAATTAGAAAAGGGGCTCTTAGTCTCAGTGGGTTAAAGCCTCTGCTTTTGGCTCAGGTCATGATCCCAGGGTCGTGGAATCGAGCCCCGCACCGGGCTCTTTGCTCAGCAGGGATCCTGCTTATCCCTCTCTCTCTGCCTGCCTCTCTGCCTACTTGTGATCTCTGTCTGTCAAATAAATAAATAAAATCTTAAAAAAAAAAGAAAAGGGCCTCTTAGCAACTTACTGAAGCTTCTAAAGATAATTCTGTATACTTGCTCTATGTAAAGTTGTATAGAAGGACATTATAAATTCAAGGTACTAAGGAGATGTGTGAGTGAAGCAGTCCATCTGAGGACTTTATTCTCTGTCTCTCTCTTTCACTCTCCCTCCCTGTCTGTCTCTCTCATTCCCTTTATTCTCTCCCAGTCCCCACTCATGTACATTATTAATAAATGCTAGTCTTTAAAATTTATACTTTGTTGTCTTTTCTCCATGGTATTTTACATCAGGTTACAAACTCAATTACCTATAGGAACATGATGAATAACATAAATGAGTAATGTGGGACTGGCATAAGTAAACTTCACACTCAGCCTCTGTCATAGAGCGATGGGAAGTGGTGAAGACAGTGACAACCTGGTGAACATGTCAGCAATTGAGGAGAGCTGGCTGTTACTCAGATCCCGCGGATTGTAGATAAGTGTGAATGATTTTTATGTGAACTTCCTGAACCTTTAAATGTTGGCTTCCATTAAAGCTAGCACATTGTGAAAGCCAAACAAAATGTATGAGCTCATGGATCTACTAGTCTGGATTTCTGCTGTACATTGAACCAACTCTCACCAGGAAGGCTGTGTGTCTGCATGCTGACTTCTTGCTTTCAAAACCAGTATAAAGAATCTTCAGCTAAGTTACATAACTTATCTACATGTAGAAGCCACCCCACTGTCAAAAACCCAGTAAGAGGTCTGGATTTAGAAAACTCTTGTTTTCTTGTTTTGACTGTCTTGTGCCCTGTATGGATTCAAGAATCCTGACCCAATTCTAACTCTTAATGACTGGTGGTTATGTATTCCATGATACAGTTTATTAAACATGGGAGTAAACTTCCTGGCCTCCTTCCTCTGGATCCATATTTACATTTATCCAAGTTTCTCACAGCCTGGTTTTCCTTGGAAGGGGAAAATGACACTAACTCCAAAATGGGATGATTCCACAAGAGAAACTACAAATGTAAAGTCAAAAGATAAATGAAAATAAATTGAAACCACAATGAGATAACACTATTCACCTGCCAAATGGCTAAAATCAAGAGGACTGATGAAACTAAGGGATGAGGAGGATGTAGAACACATGAAATTATCATATGTTGCTGTTGGGAGTATAAATTGCTTCAACCACTTTGGAAAACAATTTGGTATTATCTGTTAAAACTTAACATATGCCTATCCTGTGGTTCAGCAGTCTGGTCCTTAGTATTTATCTCATATAAAGGAGCACATGTATATATCCAAAGGCTTGCAGCAAATGTTAATGGTCATTTTATTCATAGGAGCCAAAAACTATAAACAACCCAAATATCCATGAATAATAGAATAGATAATGAAATTATAGCGTATTCATAAGATGGAATACAACTCAGTATGTTTTTAAGAACAAACTGAGGATATACCCCAACACATTGATGAACGCCATAAACATTATGTTAAGTAAAATAAGTCATACAAGGGATACCTGGCTGGCTCAGCTGGCTAAGCATCTCACTCACTTCAGGTCAGGTCATGATCTTGGGGTCCTGAGATCGAGCTCCACATTGGGCTCCTTGCTCAGCAGGGAGTCTGCTTTTCCCTCTCCCTGTGTCTCTTCCCCCCATTTGTGCTCTCTCTCTCAAATAAATATATTTAAAAATCTTGAAAAAAGAAGTCACACAAAGAGTACATACTTAATGATTCCATTTGTAAGAAATTCAAGGACATGTTAAAATCAATTTAGAGAGCCATCTTGCAGGCAGTATTGGCTGGGAAAAAGCCCAAACGAAAATCCTAGGGTGCTAGAAGCTGATTGAGGAAGTGGTTACAGAGATGTACACACTTTTCAAAACTCATCCTAGGGTTTTTCCACTTTATATAAACTATGCCTCAATAAAAACAAAAGGATGTGGGAAAACTGAAAAAATCGGTTTTTCTGATTTTCTGAAATCAGAAAATCAACTGAGAAAAAATTTTCAACATATATAGGATACATATAGGGCTTATATATGGGACATAAAAATGTCCTGCAAAAAAAAAATCAGATGAAAAACTGGGCAAAAGATAGAAATAGGTCAGTGACCCAAGAGAAATTGTATATAACTAAGAAGCCCATTAAAAATATCACTAATGATAGGAGAAATGCCACATAAAACACAACAGTTCACAACCCTACTTTCAGCATCAAACTGGTTAGTTGTATTGGAAGAATAATGGAAGTGTAATCTCTCGATAGATGATAGATAAATGTCTGTTTTCTTTGATTTATTACTTATTATAATGAGCACAAATTACCTTTTAATTAAAAAATAATAAAGTAAAAAGTGAATCTCCTCTTTTTGTTGTATTCGAGTCTTCAAATGATGGATGAAGCCCACCCACATTAGAGAGGCAATCTGCTTTTCTCAGCCCAAGTATTTAAATGTTAATTTCATCCAAAAACACCTTCACAGACATACTAGAATAATGTTTGATCAAGTATCTGGACACTCCATAGCCTAGTCAAGCTGATATACAAAAGAAATCCTCACAGAGCACTTGGCCACATTAAAAAAGAAAACAAAACAGTTACTCAGTTTCCTGGACTCTGTCTAAGAGAGATAGGATGAGTTGGATAGATAAAATATATTTTACCAATGTTATTGTCTGTATATGGACCCCTGAGTGGCTTAGTCAGTTAAGCATCTGCCTTTGGCTCAGGTCATGATCCCAGGGTCCAGGGATCCAGTCCCGCAGCAGGGAGCCTGCTTCTTCACCGCCCCCCCCAATGAATAAATAAAATCTTTTAAAAAAATGTCTGTGTATAAATTCCTGAGTAGATTACTTAAAATTTCTAGGTCTTAGTTTTTCTCCTCCGTAAAATGAAGATGATAAAGTCTCCTACCTCACAGGAATGTGGTAAGCATTAGAGTTCATACATGTAAAATACTTGAAACAGGGTCTGGCACAGAGATGCTGCTATGGTCTGAATATTTGCATCTCCCCAAAATTCATATGTTGAAATCCTTACCTCCAAGAGTGACAGTATTAGCAGGTGGGGCCTTTGGGAGGTGCTTAAGTCAAGAGGGTGGAACCCTCATGATGGGATTAATGCCTTATAAATGGGGTCCAGAGAGTTCCCTAGCCTCTTCTACCAAGTGAGGATACAACAAAAATTCTGAGACCCAAGAGAGGGCCTTCATATGGCCATACTGCCACTCTGGTACCCAACTCAAACTTTCACTCCCCAAAACTGTGAGAAATAATTTCTGTTGTTTAGAATGCACTAGGTTTTTAGTATTTTGTTATAGCAGCCCAAATGCACTAATACAGATACCATATATTTATTAGCTAAGATTATCAAAGTGATTATAAAGTTTAAGAAAGCAGGGATCTTGGCTTCCTTTTCCCCTGATATATCCCAAGTGCATAGAGCATGACCATTACATAATATTTGTGGAATGAATTACTTTATATAAGTGTTTATACCTTCCAGAGGATATCCTTCTCTCATCTGAGAAACATACTTAACTTGCTTTGTTTTGTTTTGTTTTGTTTTGTTTTGTTTTGGAAGGTTTCTACAGGGTTTATTTCTTCTTTTTTTGACATTAAAACTAAAATTTAATTGAGAGAAAACTGACATCTTTATGAAACTGAAAATGATGTATATTTTGTTTTGCCTGAGTTTCTCTTACCCAGTTCTCTTACCCAGTTTCTCTTACCCAGTGTGTGTGTGTGTGTGTGTGTGTGTGTGTGTGTGTGTGCGTGTGTTGCATTTTTAAACTTTTTTCAGTGTTCCAAGATTCATTGTTTATGCACCACACCCAGTGCTCCATGCAATACGTGCCCTCCATAGTAACCACCACCAGGCTCACCCAAACCCCCACCCCCTTCCCCTTCAAAACCCTCAGTTTGTTTCTCAGTATCCACAGTCTCTCATGGTTTGCTCCCCCCCTCTGATTTACCTCAATTCACTCTTCCTTTCCTTCTCCTAATATCCTCCATCTATTCCTTATATTCCACCAGTAAGTGAAACCATATGATAATCGACTCTCTCTGCTTGACTTATTTCACTCAGCATAATCTCTTCCAGTCCCATCCATGTAGATACAAAAGTTGGGTATTCATCCTTTCTCATGGAGGCATAATACTCCATTGCATATGTGAACTGTATCTTTATCCATTCGTCTGTTGAAGGGCATCATGGTTCTTTCCACAATTTGGCGACTGTGGCCATTGCAATAAACATTGGGGTACAGATGGCCCTTCTTTTCACTACATCAGTATCTATGGGGCAAATACCCAGTAGTGTAATTGCAGAGTCATAGGGTAGCTCTATTTTTAATTTCTTAAGGAATCTCCACACTGTTTTCCAAAATGGCTGCACCAACTTGCATTCCCACCAACAGTGTAAGAGGGTTTCCCTTTCTCCACATCCTCTCCAACACTTGTTGTTTACTGTCTTGTTAATTTTGGCCATTCTAACTGGTGTAAGCTGGTATCTCAATGTGGTTTTAATTTGAATCTCCCTGTTGGCTAGTGATGATGAACGTTTTTTCATGTGTCTGATAGCCATTTGTATGTCTTCATTGGAGAAGTGTCTGTTCATATCTTCTGCCTGTTTTTTGATATAATTATCTGTTTTGTGTGTGTTGAGTTTGAGAAGTTCTTTATAGATCCTGGATATCAACCTTTTTGTCTGTATTGTCATTTGCAAATATCTTCTCCCATTCCGTGGGTCATCTCTTTGTTTTGTTGACTGTTTTCTTTGCTGTGCAGAAGCTTTTGATCTTGACAAAGTCCCAAAAGTTCATTTTCGCTTTTGTTTCCTTTGCCTTTGGAGACATATCTTGAAAGAAGTTGCTGTGGCTGATATCGAAGAAGTTACTGCCTATGTTCTCCTCTAGGATTTTGATAGATTCCTGCCTCACATTGAGGTCTTTTATCCATTTCGAGTTTATCTTTGTGTACGGTGTAAAAGAATGGTCGAGCTTCATTCTTCTACATATAGCTGATTTTCCAGTTCTTTAAGGTGTAAAGAGAGCTGGTGTATTCTGTGATTTTGAGTGAGGCTTGGATGGTCATGTTTTTCCCCTTTAGAACCACCTTTGTCCTCTCCCATAGGTTTTGGACCGATGTGTCTTCATTTCATTGGTTTCCATGAACTGTTTAAGTTCTTCTTTGATTCCCTGGTTGATCCAAACATTCTTAAGCAGGGTGGTCTTTAGCTTCTAACTGTTTGAATTCCTTCCAAACTTTTTCTGGTGGTTGAGTTCGTTTCAAAGCATTGCAGTCTGAGAATATGCAGGAAATAATATAAGTCTTTTGGTATCAGTTGAGCCCTGATTTGTGACCCAGTATGTGGTCTATTCTGGAGAAATTTCCATGTGTGCTCAAGAAGAATGACTATTCTGTTGTTTTAGGATGAAATGTTCTGTATATATCTATGAGGGCCATCTGGTCCAATGTGTCATTCAATGCTCTTCTTTCTTTATTGATTTTCTGCTTGGATGATCTATCTATTACTGAGGGTGGCGTGTTAAGATCCCCTACTATTAATGTATTCATTTCAATATCACTCCTTATCTTGATTAACAGTTGGTTTATGTAGTTGGCTGCTCCCATATTGGGGGCATTAATATTTACAATTGTTAGATCTTCTTAGTGGACAGACCCTTTAAGAATGATCTAGTGGGGGCACCTGGGTGGCTCAGTGGGTTAAGCCTCTGCCTTTGGCTCAGGTCGTGATCTCAGGATCCTGGGATCGAGCACAGCATTGGGCTCTCTGCTCAGTGGGGAGCCTGCTTCCCCCTCTCTCTCTGCTTGCCTCTCTGCCTGCTTATGATCTCTGTCTGTCAAATAAAAGGAAAAAAGAATGATGTAGTGTCCTTCTGTATCTCTGACTACAGTCTTTAGCTTAAAATCTAATTTATCAAATATGAGAATCACTACCCAGCTTTCTTTTGAGGCCCTTTGGCATGAAAGATGGTTCTCCATCCCTTCACTTTCAGTCTAGATGTATCTTTAAGTTCCAAATGTGTCTCTTGTAGACAGCATATTGATGGGTCCTGTTGTTTTATCCAGTCTGCAACCCTGTGCTGTTTTATGGGAGCATTTAGGCCTTTCACATTGAAAATGATTATCGAAAGATAAGTTTTTAAGTTGCCTGTGGAGTCCTTGTTTCTATAGATTGTCTCTGTAAATTTCTGTTCTATGTAACCCTTGGGTTCTTTCTTCTTTTATAGAACCCCCCTTAATATTTCTTGTAGTGCTGGCTTGGAGGTCACATACTCTTTTAAATCTTGCCAGTCATGAAAGCTCTTTATCTCTCCATCCATTTTGAATGTCAGCCTTGCTGGATAAAGTATTCTTGGCTGTATGTTCTTCTTCTTTAGTGCTCTGCACATGTCTTGCCAGAATTTCCTGTCTTGCCAGGTTTCTGTGGACAGGTCTGACTTTATTCTGATGGACCTTCCTCTATACATATGGAATCTCTTCCCCCTAGTTGCCCTCAGAAGCTCTTGTCTAAAATTATGATTCATCAATCTAACAATGAAGTGTCTCTAGGTCTTTTTAGATTCATTGATCCTGGGGGGTGTTCTTCCTGCCTCTAGGACATGAAAACTGTTTCCATTCCTGAGATTGAGAAAATTTTCAACCAGAAGTTGTTCAAATATATCTTCTAGTCTTCTGTCTTTTTCCACCCCCTCAGGGATCCCGATAATTCTGATGTTGGAACGTTTCATGGCTTCATTTATTTCCCTAATTCTGTTTTCGTAGCTTCTATGCTATTTGTTCCAGGCTTCCTCCTGATACTTTTTCTCTATCAGTTTGTCCTCTAGATCACTAATTCTATCTTCTGCCTCGGTTACCGTAGCTGTTAGAGAATTTAGATTAGATTGGATCTCATTGATAGCATTTTTAATTTCTTCCTGGATGGCTTTCACTTCCACCCCAATTGATTCCATGTTGTCATTAATGGTTTTCTCCAACCTAGTCATTGCCTGGATAATTGCTACCGTGAATTCCCTTTCTGACATGCTGTTTATGTCCATATCCAACAGTTCTGATGGAAAGGGCACAGTCTCTGAATTTTTCCTCTGTTGGGTGTTCCTCCTCCTAGTCATTTTGGTGAGAGGTGGTTGAGGGGATGTATAGCTGAATATATTAACCATGATCCAGGCAAGGTGCACCCTGGAAGGCTTCAGAGCAATCGGAAAAGAAAGAGAAAAGAAAAAAGAACAAATTAAAAGAGAAAAGAAAAAGAGAGAGAAAGAAAGAGAGGAAAAAAAAAAAAAAAAACAGAAGACCCAGTCAGAATGAGCCCGAAAAGTAAGATTTGTAAGGTATACAAACAAGAATGGACAAACAAAAAAGACCGACAAAAGTAAATGCCAAGAAAAAGAAGAATCCAGCCAAAATGAACCCCAAGGATAAGATTTATATAATACCGGAACAAAAACAAATACACAGAAGCACTAGCAGAAGAAAGAGATGGGAGGGTGGTTATAAATCCTCAATGTGGGCGAGGAAGTCTATTTTGATTCTTCCTGAGTGTATCTTGATATCTTTGTTAAAGCACTCAACTTTCCAGAGATAAAGGGAGAATAAAACTGGTTTATATATATAGAGGTAGTATTGATTAAGGAAAGAGGATTACCTTGAAGCTAATATCTGTATGTATATTAAAAAACTAGAAAAGAAAAAGAAAAACACAGGTGTATGTATGAAAAAAGCTTGAGTTAAAAGGTTATTATAGAATATGTTGTATTAAACCTCTAGTTGTAATGGTAAGTAGGTTAAAAAAACTAAAAAGAACAAGAATAGTGAGAACAAATTAAAAATAAAAGTTGTATCTATGAAATATACAGGTTTTAGGGCAATACTGGGAGCTTAATATATTGTTTTCCCCTGGTGTTGGAGTTCTTCAGTTTTATGGGGACCCTGAGGTAGTTGTCCTCTCATTCTTTTGGCTTGCATTCTGGGGGAGGGGCCTGCTGCATTGTTTTTCAGTCAGTCTTACTTGGGTTGAGTCCTCCTGTGGAAACTGGTTTTTCAGGCTTTTGTTCTCTGGAGGTTTTTGTTCTTTGGTGGCTTTTTGGAGGTTTAGTGGAAAGTGAACTGTACCCAGACCTCCGCCTCAGAGAGAAGCCTCAGTCTGCTCCCCTCTGGGTGGTCCAGAACACACAGACTCCCCCTCTGCGAATTCTGCTGAACTGTGCAACCTCCCACAAGCAGTGCAAACCCCCAGCCACTGTCTCAGGGGTCGCCCAAAGCACCCACTTGTCTCTGCACCCCCGTGCCGCTAAAGCCACAAGTGATTATTGGTCCCAGGAGCCTGCTTCCAGTGGCTGCCTTTGCTGGGACTGTTGTCTGGGGTCCAGACCTCAGGGTTTCACAGGTCACCACCCCTGAGGGATCTCTACGAGAGATCGTGCTGAGTTTCTTCAGGCACAGACTGGGAGCGTCCAAACCCTTGGCTGGCAGCTAGACCACCAGCTAGCACCCACATGATCTCTCTCAGGCACAGGTGGGGAGTGCGGTTCAGAACCTGGTTGTGCAGTGTGCACAGAGTGCAAAAGGCTGTGGTTCTAGAGAGCGTCTCCCAGACTCCTTCATGTGGGGGCAGGAGTGCCCCAGCCGAGCATTGGTGCAGGCCATGCAACCCCAGGGCCTCAGGGACCAGAAACTGGAGCCTCTGCAGCACTCTATCTGGCATGGGTGGTTGCTGGGCAGTGACCATCCTGGGTCCATGGGCTTAGGCCTGTGCCCATGACCGCCCAATTCTACCAGTTGCCCCTTAAGATATTTTGCTCCTTTTGAGTGCTTTTAACCAGACTCCAAGTTAGTGCTGGTCCCCAATCACAGGACACTTTCCTAGTGGGGTATTACTTTCCAATAGGTCACTTCTGATGGCTCCCTCCACCTTCTGTTTATCCTCAGATATCAGTCTGAGTGTTCCCACTCCACTTTACCTCTCCACTGGTATCTTCTGCCCCCATAGAGATCCAGAAGTGTATAATCCTACATCTCTGGCTGATTTCATGGGTGCTCAGAGTGTTCTAGCAGATATTTAGCTCACTTTAGGGGACTGGTTGAAACAGGGTCTCCTACTTCCTCACATCTTACTCCAGAACTTCATACTTAACTTTAAATCTAAGATCCCTTTCTGGACAGTTCTTTGGGTAACCTTGCTGGTAACAACTTGGCACAGTGGGCAAGAATGGCCATTGCATGTTTGGATGATCAGGTTAATATGCAGATTGGCTATAGTGAAAAGCAAATCTTGCAAAATGTATCCACTTAGTTCCTTCCCCAAAATACCAGACCTATCAAGTAGAAGGTAAAGGCAGAAGTGCTGGGAGACTGCGGGGTCAGCTTTTTGCTTTTTAGAAAGGCTCTACCACCTATCTCCCCGACCTACGCTTGCTAAGGTCAACTGTTGCTTTCCTAGGGGGCAGAGCCCTGTCCTTTCTCTATCTCAAATGAGCTCTCCCTGACAAGAACCACTCATGGGCCTTTATACACTAGCAAAAAAGAATACAGCTCCTCTTCCCTGAGCAGCTTTTAGCTAAAGGTAGTTGAGAAAAGGGAGTGAGAAAGGAAAGGTCCTAGGAAGAGGGTTGTAGCCAGCAAAGCTACCCATACCTTACAGCAAAATTTCCTTCTGCTGAAGGGCATGGACCCTTGGACGCCTGTCCCAAGAAAGCCAAGTAGTCCAGAAAGCCCACCACCAAGTAACCACAGTGGCTCCTGGGAACTTTTACAACCCAAGTCTGCCCAAAGCATGTTAGTGAATTTAGGTCGAGTATTAGGTATTAGTATTAGGTCGATAATAAGCAATTTTGACCACTTTGTTAAAATGTTGTCAAACTTTTGCCAATCATTTCTACCAATTTTTTTATTTCCTTTTTTCTTATGTAACTCCCGAAAGACTTTTGAAAAACAATGTACTTCATGGTACATGTTTAGACTAACATCTAGCTTGTATCATAAGTTTAACAGTTAGAAAAGATATATTTTCTAGCATATTGTAAATATTGACTTGTTAAACAAACTGTTATGTTATCCCTATAAACATATCCAATGTTATCAAAATACCATAGAGGTTTGATACCCAACCTTGTCCATTTAAAAATATGTGAACACATTTTCTCCTTGAACATGTGCCTCTTTTCTACTTACCTTACAGAATATTATAGTAATATACTTAAAAGCATTTTATTGATTACCCTGACATACTTTGATTTCTCTATATTAATTTTTAAAAATTTTTTGTTACCATAGTGGATAATAACTATTTTTTTCTTTTGGAGTAATTATGAGTAATTATTAAAATTATGGGTAGTACATAATTGATAAAGCTATATGAATATATTACACATTTTAAAAATTGTTAAATATGAAAAAGGAAAATGTTATGGATAAACTGTAGATTTAGGTATTTTAGTACTGATTCAATTTCTTTCTTTTAATATTTGCTTTTTATAGAATAAGTATTAAGGAGGGCACATGATGTAATGAGCTTTGAGTGTTACATGCAACTAATGAATCATTGAAGCCTACATCAAAAACTAATGGTGTACTATATGTTGGCTAATTAAATTTAAATAAGAAAAAAATCTTGTCGACCTAAATAAGCATATGGCAATTGAAGTTATCTTATTACAATGTCAGTTAATTTTTTGAGCATCTTCTGGATGACATATAAAAAGTTACAGAGTTGTGTCATTGACATTGTTTTTAATGATCAATCAGTTGATAATTCAACTAGTCCCTCCATTTTGTTGAAAGTCAATAATTTAAACCATCTGACTTGCAATGGAATTTCTTTCCAAATTATTAAAGATACCAATTTCAAAGCTGGAATAATTTGAGAAATGAAATAAATAACAACAGCACAGGATTATACAAGATACAAGAAATATCCATGAGTCCATATTGATATAATACATAATTGAATGAATGAATGAATAGAGAAGGGGTAGCTATTCCATTAGAATTCCAATTAACAAATGTAGAAAAAATGAGGGAACTAGAACACCACAGTGTTAGAACACCATAGTAAAAATTGTAGCAGATAAAATCCATGAACAGATGCTAAATATAGCCAGCAAATTTTACAGAGAACCAGGACGTTCACACAGTCTCAAAGTATCTTCCCCAAGATATACATTTATTACAATAGCAAAATCCAAAATAATTTCAAAATAAGAAGTTATGAACAAACTAAAAAATTGGAAATTGTGCATTTTAGAACTTGCTTCATGGGCTATAAACACATAAACACACACCCATATACATATATACACATATACATACGTTATATGCTATATTTCAGTTTTCTAATCTAAATTTTCTAGAAGTGCCCTTAAAAGTCAGAGTACACAGAAAGGAAGATGCTAACAATCATTACATACGGGTATATTAGTAATTTAATTTTATTGCTTAAAATTGTTGCTTATAATTATTCATTTACCAAATCAGTAAAGTGTATCAGCTAAGGAGAAAGATTTTTTTCCTAATTAAATGAAACTTGTTTCCTAAAGTTCGGGCGTCACATTCTAGATCACATTTTAGAAACATTTTGTCCTACACTTATACATAGGTACATGTTCTGCTTTTATGAAAGCATTTTTAATCTATGTGTTTAAATTAATAGCACACTGAAGAGAAGCTACAGGACCATTAGGAAGTGAGGGGTTCATGTAAGTATTTCTTGTTAGTGCTCTCTTTACTCTCTTAGGATTCTCATATTCCTGAAGATGGCATCCATTATGGTAAGAGTAAAGATGAATTTTCTGTTTTCTCACTTGTGTAGGGAGATAAGGAAGATTGTGAAAGGAGAGATGGGAAAGAGAAACCTTGGTATGACACCTTGACTGTATGCATGTTCTCAAGCAGATCAGTTTTATGAATTATACATACAGAAGTTGAGATGACACTGGAAATTGATTCCCTTAACTCTTTGCCTGCATACCTCTTGAAATTTTTGTGTTCTTCTGGAAGATTTATGGTGATTCCAGAGTTGCAAAAATACCTGTCAATTTTTGTTTCAGTCCTTCAATAGCTTCAATGTGAGCATTAATTATGATGGTTATAATTGGTATGAACACTGCTAATGTTACATAAGTAATATTAATAGCTTATATTACATAGCATTTTGGGGTTTTCAATTTCTCTCATTTATGTTATTTCATGTCATCCTTTCTTGGCTTTAGTTATCCAGAAAGCAGAGCCCATGCGAGTGGCTTGGGTACAGGTAATATATTTGGGGAGTTATTCCAGGGAGAAAGGTGGGGAAGTGAAACAGGGAAGGATAGAAAAGACAATACAAGCAGACCTTCTTGAGTTTGGTATCTCTGTGGGTGGTTGGGAAGTTGAGGTATAAAAGAGTACATCTTAAAATTACAAATTAGAGGGAAAATGTGGAAAGCATTTATCCATTAGCTCTAGCTCCCATTGGTCAAGGCTGGCCCCAAGGACATTTAAATCCTAGATGTCCTCAAAACCACAGGGTAGGGAACAAGAGCTAGCAATATTGGGTCCAAGAGGAACCAATGTCAGATTAGTAGTCTTCAGGGAAATAAACAATGCAGTAGTGGCTAGGGTGGGAGGTAAGGTTAAGACAGTTTAAAGTCACAAATGCTCTTATAGCAACAGTTTGAGATAAGGCAGACATTCTTATTAATCTCATTTTAAAAGACAAATGTATTAACAGCCTATTGCACTATTATTAATAAATGTCTTGACCACTCTGTGCCTCAGTTTCCACAGCTTGAAAAAAAAGCAGGGAATAAAAATTCTTACCTGTTCCAATATGAAAATAGCTAAAAGAACAGCTGTAAAATGCTGTGAGCTCCCAGGACATAGCTATGTAAATAAATTATTATTATCATGCTTTATAGTCTATTTGAAAACAAGATGAGTCTTTTGTCATTTTGAAATACTGAATTCTACATCAGGCAAAACTGAAAAATACATAGAGACCAGTTTTATCTCTCATCCTTCATGCATATCTCCCACTGGTTTTAGAGAGAGTTTGGCTCTCTTTGTCTATATACAATTATACAAAGTAATCATAAAATTCCATATTTTACTTGTATAATGAGCCTCAAAAGTCAATAATGAACTACAAATTTTCATAGAAAATATTCCTTTCTAGGGGTGCTTGGGTGACTCAATGGGTTAAGCCTCTGCCTTTGGCTCAGGTCGTGATCTCAGGCTCCTGGGATTGAACCCCACATCGCATCAGGCTCTCTGATCAACAGGGGGCCTGCTTCCCCCTCTCTTTCTGTCTGCCTCTCTGCCTACTTGTGATCTCTCTCTGTGTGTCTAATAAATACATAAAATCTTTTAAAAAATGAAAAGAAAATATTCCTTTCTAATTTTGGATTGATAATTCATTGCTGTTTCTATTTGTGCATCAAGAACAACTATAGGTACGATTACTTCTCAGAATTTATGCCCTCATTCTGGAGCTAAGTGATTTCTTTTGACTGTACTGCATTTGTAGTATTTTTTGAAGGAAGCCATATTGAAGCTTCTCCTGACTTCATGGCAATCTGTGATTCTGTGCTACACCAATACATCTCCACCTCAAAATATGAGGAGGAGTTAGTATCAAGTGACCCGCATGGATATTGGTGGCATAGGACTGCTGGACTAGTAAGCTGATGACCCATGATCTGAGTCTTGGGACACCTAATTAGCTTGAATGATTCTATTTTTTTCCTGACGAATTGACTGGGTTTAGGTATGGTCACAGCCTTGAGATTATAATCTATGTAATTATGCCAGGCCATCACAGTCACCTTCTTGAGAACCCACACCAAGGTAATGATATAGAGAGAATCCGAGGACTGCATAAACTCGTAAGAAGTCATTTCTCCTTTTTCTCTTTCTCATTCTTATTCTTCTTATTAACTGTTTGTATTATGTGCTAGATTCTGTTTTACATTTTACCCTCATCAGTTCTTGCAATAGCCCTATGCAGTAGATGTATCATTGTAACTACTTTACTGATGAGAAAAGTGTCGCTTTTAGATAGGCTAAATAAATTGCGCAAAGTCCCTCAGCTTGTCAGTGGCAAAGCTGGTATTCAAACCAAGATCTTCCTAATGCTAAAACATTTATTTCTTTCTGTTAAGTAATATTGTGCTTGTAATAAAAGAAAAGTGCTGTGTTCCCTGGTGATTTGTTATCAGGGCCAACTTCATGCTAGACTTGAATTTATTGTTTCAGTCTTTTCTCTTTGACCTAATACAGATGAAATTACTGCTCTGGCTTCCATACCATGTGCCCTGGCCATAGTAATTTCTGGTTCTGATCTTACCCTGAAAGTTTATACCTAACCTGAACAGACCTTGGTGGGGCCTTGGCCTAGGGCCTAGAGAACCCATAGATTTTAGTCTCTCTAGACCTTCATGATGCCTATATTCCAGAATCTTTCTTCACTCATTTGTTCATTTAAAGCATTTTTTTACTAAATTGGACATGGACACTAGATGGTCATTGACCCTGCATTCCTGGATCTTGCAGCTTAACAGGAGAGCCATAAATGCGTGCACACACAGACACACACAGAAACACACACACACACACACACACACAGAGATGAAGTAATTTCAAGTTGCAAAAGTATGATGAAAAAAAACAAATAGGGTGCCATGCCAGGAAAATAGAGTTACATCTAATTTAGATAGCCAGGGAAGGTTGCTCTGAGGTGGTTATCTGGTAAGTTAGGAAGGACCAAGCCATGTAAGGATCCAGAAAAAAATAGCAACAGGCAGAGGGGAGATGAATGGCAAAGGGCAGGCAAAGGGCAAGCCAAGGGAAAAGGCTTGGGCTGGGGGTGTAACCAATAGGGAGGAGACCAGTGTGCCTTGGGCTTAGTGAGCAGAAGAGAGAGAAAGACTGATAGGAGATGAGATTGTAGAAATAAGCTATGGCCAGATCTTGACCCGACTTTGTGGAAAGCCTTGAAAAAGTGTTCCCGTTTAATTCTTAGGGTCATGGGAAGTCATGTTTTTAAGTGGAAGAGTGATATGATCTAATTCATAGTACGTAAGATCATTTTGACTGCTTTGTGAAAAATGGATTAGATGGTAAAAATGTGGGGGCAGGGATACCAGTTAGGAGTCTCTTGCAGTTGTTCATGTGAGAGATGATAACAGGCAGATTGGGACGATAGCCATGGAGGTGGTGAGGATGGTCAGATCTAGAAGGTATTTTGATGGTAGAATTGACAAGATTTGCTGACAGATTGGAGGTAGGAGGGTAAAGAAAAGAGAGGAACCAAGGATGACTCTTAGGTCTTCACTTGAGCAACTGGAGGAGTGGTGAGGCCATTTATCAAGATAGGATATGTTGTAGGAGGAACAGATTTTGAGAAAAAATATCAAGGATTCTCTCTTGGTCATGTTCAATTTGAGGGTCCCATAAGACCTAAGTGGAGACATTAAACTGGTAATTGTATAAATGAGTCTGGAGTCCTAGGGAGACCTCAGGACTAGATATTCAAATTTATGATTTAGAATATAAATGGTAAATAGAGCCACGGAGCTGGATGAGATCATTCAAGGAAAGAATCTGTTTCTTTTGTTTCTTCCTGTCTCCTACTCCACACTGGGATGTAAACTCCATAAGGGCACATATTTCAATTCACTTGTAGTTCTTTAGTTCCTATAACTTCATTTATTTAAAAATATATTGAATATGTAAAGTTAGTTGTTTTAAGTTTCTTATTAAATACCTCTCAATAGATGGCTTTCACAGTGACATGTGGCCCCACCTTAGCCTCCCATCCCTGGTTTCATTATTCTTTCTTATTTCTCTCATAAAGAGTTATATTCGTTCATGATAATGACAGCCATCATCTCTCCAAGGTACAGAGAACATTCTTAGGTGGTCACATTTGCCTATACTGATGTTTTCTTCTCTCTGAACTTCCTTTGCCTAAACCTTGCGACCCCTTGATTTCCACCACTCCCACTTCTTTGGTCTAATATCCTAACCTAGAGAGGAAACCTAAAATTGGACCCCACATGGAGGTATTTGAATCATGGTCAGCTTGTGAATTGGCAAAGGCTGCCTGTAGCACTACAGATTTAAGAAGGAATACATGCACTAACTTCAGATTTGACAACATTTCTTGAGGCAAATGCCTCACTGCTTATGCAGACCAGGCTGCTTAAATTTCTTGTTTAGGGACCCCTGGGTGGTTCAGTGGGTTAAAGCCTCTGCCTTCAGCTCAGGTCATGATCCTGGGTCCTGGGATCGAGCCCCGCATCCGGCTCTCTGCTCAGCGGGGAGCCTGCTTCCTCCTCTCTCTGCTTGCCTCTCTGCCTGCTTGTGATCTCTGTCTGTCAAATAAATAAATAAAAGCTTAAAAAAAATAAAAATAAATTTCTTGTTTAAAGCTTTTAACTCCAGCAAATGTTACCAGGATCCTTATAATCCAACTGTATTGTATAATTTTCTTCAGATATTTAAAGCAAATCCTCATTGCATATCCAGTCTGAGTGCCACCAAACATGATGCCACACTAAGCTGATTCCTTCCAAACAGGTCGGTACTGGCTCAAGCCAGTACTCAGAACCTGCCTTCTCTGGGATGTTTGTCTTTATTGGAAATGCACTGGACTGCCTGTGGTAGTCAGATGGCTGTTGTTCCTGTAGACTAACAATGGAACTTGCTTTAAAAATGGTTGTAGTGTTACAGGCCATACAGCCTGCAAGAAAGTGCAAATAGTAATTTTCCAGATTGGTTTGGCCTAGTCCAAATCAACAAGGCCTGAGTCACATTAAGAAGTAGTTTTTTCTTTTCTTTTTTTTTTTTTTACTGACATAATCCATTTGTTTTACTATAACAACCTTAGAGGACACATCACAGCAGCTTAATACACTGGGAAAAGCATCCTTTCTTTTCATAAGAACAGTATTACTAGAGATAAACATCAATAATTACTTGATAATCTAATAGGAAATCTGAGATTTAATAAATCACAGTCTAAAGAGTTACAGAGAAGTTTTATTATTCAAAATTCATATAATGATTTCCTCAAGTAGAGGAAAAAAGTGAGCCGATTGTCTAGAGAGGGAACATGTAGTACTCAGTTTGTTTTGAAACTCATGATTGCTTCCCTACGACAGAGAATTTGAGTTGAATGAAAAGTGCTATGGACCTGGAAAAGGATTTTTTTCTCTCAGTGAAGGTAAAAATCACTCAGTAAGAAGGTGAGCTAAAACCCTCAAATTTCCATACCGCACCCTCCAGCAAGGGAAACAGCACAGAGGTAATTTCACATATATGATTCTGGAACTGGTATCCTCCGAGTTAATCCTTTCCAGGATCCTCAGTTTCTTCCCTTCCTTGACCTGGATTAATGCAGTAACTTCTTACTCAGACTCTCATCATTTTCATGTGTGTGTTCTCTAGGTCACAGCATATTAGCTCCTAAATTCTTCTGGCAGAGTACCATTGTCTAACTCCAGCTTGGTGCTTTGTAAATCCTACCCCTCCCAACATGCACACACACACACACACACACACACACACACACATACATCCTCTTCTACTTACATAGCCAGGCTGCTCCACTACCACTCCCCTTCTTCCAAGCTGGTGCCAACTGCTATGCTCATTTCTACTCCTGTGTTTTTGCTTACGCTGTAGCCTCAAATTGGAGCACTTTCCACTCTTTGCGTAAACTGAAATCTTGCATTTATTTTAAGACCTAGCTTAAAGCCAACCTTTCCTGTGGAATCCAGCCCATTGTGGTATTTTCTTTCCTCATGGTTCCCTGGTTCTCTCATATATATTTAATACATACATTTTATTGTCCATCGTAAGCTCTGTCCTCTTGATGATAAAGTTTTCTAGTCCTTTGAAACCCTTCAGAAGGCTTATGGGGATGGGCAAACCATAGACATTTAATGAATCCTTGCTGAGGGAATCTTAACATCGTTGAATCTTTCCCATAGGATATAGTTAAGGAGAGCTGAGAGACATAGCTCTGCTACTCCCATCCTCCTGGAAACCCGTGTAATCAGAGTGCTTCTTCCTCTATCTATTTAGAGTAAGATTACATTTGAAAGAAAGTGTTCTGATGATTTTTTTGAAGTATGAAAGTCACCAATGTGGATCATTAATTCAACACTTAATGAATACTTACAGTGTGGCCAGCGATGTGTTAAACACTCCTATGGGAAGTTAGAAAAAGGTTAGATTATTAAAGAATTCTACACACCAAGGATTTGAAAGTGTAGAGACAATGGGGAAGGGTTTTCTGGAAACCAGAGTTAACTATTCCCCTAGTGTGTGACCCATTAAAGGTGCAGGTGTTGGCTCTCCTTTGCTGATCTCTAAGGGAGGGGCACAAAAAATAAGACATATGTTCCCTAATGCATTTTACCAGACCCTCCTCCATTGCCCTGTCCCTTGCCAGTCTTGTCACATCAGAATGATGGAGGCCTTAGTTTCTCAGAACTCTGAATCAGACCAGACATGTTATGGTTTGGGGTTGATTGTTTTTTTTTTTTTTAAGTCCCAGGCTCCCCTGTGGGCACTGGCATCTGCATCTGCTTACATAGCAGGCTGCCTACATGAAATCTTCCTCCTGACCCTCCAGGTCTACTGGGAGACTGAGCTGGCATCAGGAAACTGCTTTTCCCATAATTCATTTCTATGATTCTGAATGCTAAGCACCTGAAGAAAAGTGTCCTGCTGCTATCACCACCAGGCAAAACTGAATCATGTGCAGACACCAACGCCCCAGGCTGCTGGCTAAGAATAAGATAAGCTCAAAATAACCTGCACTATCCCCAGTGGACCTTGTTGCCTGCCAACCCTCTCTTTACCATTGTCTATGATTGGCTGAAGAACCAGGTAGACAACTACTCCCTGAACCTTAAAATAACATTGTCAACAGAAATAAATCTCCTGCCTGGGTTAGAAGCTCATCAAAGCCAAAGGAAGAGATGCTCAATCATCCTGCCACTTACTCAGATGTACTCGGAATTTCTAGTATGGGCTTCAGGGGGTTCTTGGCCTCTCCAGTTCAGGTGGGTGGTGTGTGCTTTTGCATAGCGGCAGTTGGGAACAGGTTGGGAGAAGTAACTAGACTTAACATTAGGTGGTAATCAGGAAGTCTGTGTCCATGAGCTCAAAATTCCATTCTTGTACACAGGCCTCCAGTCTCTATGAGCAGACCTGTATTCAGGCTGTCTGAATGGACAATTATAGCCAAGATATGCCTAGTTAATGAAAAGCAAAGGAAGTTAAGAGGGGGTGTCCTCTCTGGCAATGAGAAATCATACGACTCCACACACCTCCTCCAGATCTGGGGGCACCTTTTCTAAGAGTGAACACAAAACAAAAGGAGGAGACATTAATGTTTCCTAAATTGAGACTCATTTATTGAGCAATCTGATAACCAAGAGATCCAGGAGCCCCTACCTACCAGTCTCATGGTTCCATCAACTTTGACCTCAGAGAAGACATTTTCCTCTTACCTAGCACCTAATCATAGTACCAGAGGTTGAATTATATTCTTGCCTCTACCTCTTGGCAGAACGTGCTGATTCTTTAGGGACTAGAAGTCTTATCAAGAGCAAGAAGTGGGTTTATAAGACTGCAGACCTTTCTGACCTGAAATAACCTGTAATATCAACACTGGGGACTCTCAATAGGAACAGGAATCAAAGTAGTGAAACATTAGTGTTTTGAAAAATATGTCAAGGTTATTATGATACTCACCTTGAACTTTATATTCATGCATTAGAAAGTTATTCTTATTAATCTCCTAATTCACTGAAGAGGAAAAAATGCCCCAGATACGTAACATGACCTACAAAAGGTCATCTAGCTGAAAGTGATGCCAGAACCTTCCTGTATCCTCTAGTGCTGATACACCCACCACTGTTAGCCCACATAAACCTTTCAACATGACAGAAAGTGACTTTAGGGTGATCCTCATCCAGCATTGAGAACCAGGGCTTGAGGCTTAAGAACAATCCTTCACATGTATGTTAATCTGCTAGGGTTGCCATCACAAAATACCACAAATTAGGTGGCTAAAACAATAAAAAAAACTTATTTTCTCATACTTTCTAGAGGCTGACAGTCCAAGATCAAGGTGTCAGCAGAATTAGTTTCTCCTGACACTTCTCTTCTTAGCAGGCAGATGGCCACCAACTTTCCATGTCCTACATGGCCTTTTCCTCTGTGCACACACATCCCTGGTATCTCTTCTTGTTACTATAAGGACACTTGTTCTTTTGGGTTAGCTTCCCAAACTTATGACCTCATTTATCCTTAATTACCTCTCTAAAGACCCTTCTCCAAATATAGTCACATTAACGGTCAAGGCATCAACAGCCAAATTTTAGGGGGACACACTTCAGCTAATAACAATATGAAAACTCTGTGACAACTGGGCACAAGAATGTTCATTCCTGCTTCACCCTGCATCCATGAAACCATATTTCAATTATCCTTCCTAACCACATACTGCAAAGAAACTTTCTCTGTGTCTTGAAAACCATGACTGTTGCTTTTAAAGTTACATTCCTTCCACTCTTCTCCTCTAGCTCTGCAATAGCCTGTCACCTCTGTTCTTCTGCATGATCCTGTGACTGCCTGTCTTTTTCATATATGGGCTCTCTGCTCCATGGCAACCTTATTAGTTCTTAAGAGCAGGGACCAAATCTTCTGTTTCCTTTGAAGACCTAGAACAGACAGCAACTGTTTTGGCACATAGTGGGGACTTGTACTGAAACCACCTTGTACCCTATTTTGTGACATGACATGAATTGACAGTAAATGTCATTGCACTCCAGAAATGTTGACTGAGTGCCAAGAGACAGGAAGAGGGTCACCTCATCCTCCTTTCTGCCCCCTATTTTAATCTTTTCCAAACACCATGGAAAAGGTCTTGCTCTCTGCTTCTGTTAGACTGTTCTATTTTCTACCCTTACACTCCAGGCAGTGAGAAACTCAAATAAGAATAAAGGGCATTTATCTCACTTTGAGAGGCTGAGGTTTTTTGTTTTTTTTTTTTCTGCCAGTGCTCTGGGGCTCTCACTCTCCCAACCAAACAGCTCAATAGGAAGAAAATGAAATTAGAAATTGGGGGCAGGGGAAGGGAAGAAAGGAGGAAGAAAAAGAAGAGATGGAGGCGGAAGGGAAAGCAAGCCAACTTTACCATGGCCACTTCTGCCCTCCCTGCTGAGAAAAGGAGGGGAATTACATTTGCAAAGCACATGTAAATATAGCCTTTCTCTGGGCAAAGACTCTAAGAGAACCAAAGAGGAGTGAGCCCCTTTCCATTCTCATGATCATGTTAAAAGTGCAACTTCATCATCTGGCTCACCAGCCCAAGAACGAGGGCAGCAAGTGCCTAGTGGTTTATTTTTATCCCTGATATCATCTCCCTGGTCCCAGAGGGAGCCCAGTCTGGCTTATTTAAGACCACACGATGTTGCTGTTAAACTCGTGTGTGCCTGAGGGACCCTTCCAATCTGTTGTACAAGAAGAGAGAACCTAAGCTGAAACCTTTGGCTCTCTTGCCCTTGTTTTCCAGCCAGCAGTTTAATAGTAGCAGTGAACCACAAAAGTAGCTCAATGACACTCCAAGTGCAATGAGCACATTGAGCAATTGCATTTGGCCCAGTGAGCTTACTAGTTCTGGAGTATGCACTGGACAGAAAACTGCATTAGGGATAGTGTGCTTTTCTGTAGAGATGATATGATCCATGCCTTCAGGAGCTCCATGGTCCTAGGACAAGATTAATTCAGTAATATATTATTTTTTGATTGCTACCTAACAAATTACTATGAACTTTGTGGCTTAAAATAACACCCATTTATTAGTTCATATTTCTGTAGGCCAAAAGTACAGGACAATGTGACTGGAATCTCTGTCTAGGGTCTTACAAACCTGAAAACAAGTTGTCAGCTGAGCTGCGTTCACATCTGGAAGCCAGGACTCACTTCCAAGATCATGTGGTTGTGGCAGAATTCAGCTCCTTGCAGTTATAGGACTAAGGTCTGGGGACCTCTTTTTGCTGTCTATAGCCAGGCACACATTCAGCAGTCAGAGGCCAGCTGCTCCCAGTGGCCACTTGCATTCTTTCTGACATGGTCCTCTCCATATTTTAATCTTCAGTAGCACTTCACATCCTTCTCATGTTTTGAATCTGACTTCCCTTTCTGCCTTTCCCTTCTGCCACCAGCCAGAAAATTTTTTCTGTCTTTTAGAGCTCATATGGCTAGATTAGGTCCACTGAGATAATCTCCCTCTCTAAAGGTCAACTGTGCCATATAACAGTATGATATAGCAGTGATCATCATGTTAGGGGATGCAACCTGGTTAGGAAGGGGGGATGCATTTTTTAGAATTCTTCCCACTCCAGCAATAAAAGGACACTTTTGTTGAAGGGCATACCCACATACACTCTTTATCCCTCCTTCTTCCCCATGCACAAGTTTGCAGAGCTGTGAGTCCATAAATCAATACACATCCAGGAGCTAGCAATACTCAGACTTTTCCCCCAACCTCTCTTCTTCTTGTCATGATTCTGGAAATAAAACAGAACCTACTATTCTCATCATTTCAGATACCAGTGTAAGCTTTGGGTTTCTACCACAAAGAGTGACTGAACTTACAGTTGTAATAGAACACCACTTTGAGAAAGAATTCTCCCTCATGGTTGTCCAGAAGAATGGAAACCATTTTTTGTTGAATTTATAAAAGTGCTCAGATAGTAAACAGCAATGAATGGTAGCCATTTACATTTCATATGGAATCCTAAATGTCTTTGAGCTGCTGGTTTTTAAAATACATAAATTTATCTGAATGTTCATGATCATTTTATCATTTAAATAGATTTCTGACTGCTGTCACATCTGATAGTCTAAAATATAAATTGAAAGACAGAATAGTGCATAAGTGAAGACACGAAAGCAGGATATATTTCAGTTAGTGGTGCAACTGGGAATCCGGTTGGGTAGAGGTTAATGTCCATGCATTGCTATGATTTACAGAAGGAAAGAGATATGTACTATTCTTCAGAACCCAACAGGGATGAAAAATAGATATGATTATATCTGAATGGTAGTATGCCAGCCAAACAAATAATAAAAGTTCTTTAAACTTAAGATGTATGGAGATTCTAGATTTTTTTCATTCTAAAAGCAAGCAGGGAAAAATAAATTATGGAGAATGGTCCCCACATATACCTCCACCCTGTATCTGAGTTTGCTCCATACCTATCTTATAAATATAGGCCATTTATACTTACATGGATTCCTTTGAACTTCCCAACTACCCTGTATACAGAATGGCTCTGCAAAAAAAGGGGGGGGGGGGCAGAAAAATTGCTCCCTCTCCCAATTTGCTAATTGAAAACAACAATTTTGTTGTTAGTGAGTTAATGTCCTACATTACCCTTGACGCAGACCTTAAAGTATGGTCTGGAGATGTTCTGGTCCTGGCTGCTAGAGCAGAATTATGAAAGAGCTTAGAGATCTGTAGGATGTGTAGTGCTAGGGAAGGGGAAAGCTTGCATAACAATGAGAAAGGTCATTTTTCCTAGGTTGTATGCCAAAGAGTTTGGAGTTTGGTTCTGGATCCTGGAATGCTACTGAGTCAGAATTTTGTATAAATAATGAGAGCATGTCTGACCTAGAAAGGAGAGATGAAGTGTATAAAGTTCAGTCAAAAAGGATTTTGCATTTTGGGGGAGTGAGGGAGCTGAGACAGAAATGTGACATTATACTGGGAGTATAGAAGTATAAGGAAATTTAATGAACCAACAAAAACTATAAAACACAATTTATATTTCAATCTATAATAACTGGAGAGAAGCACCACAAAAAGTGAGGGAAGGAGTGGGACTCCAGGAGCAAGGGTCTCAGAGATGAAGAAACCTCTAGAATGCAAGCAGGGAGAATTAGCTAGCAACAGCAACTTGAAGGCTGCTTTTTTGGAGGTCACCCTGACAACTTACTGATCATTGGCAGATCTTATAATTTTTCTTTTCATATAAAGAAGACAACTCAGAGAAGTTAAGAGACTCACCCAAAGTCATATAGTTAATTAGTAGCAGGAGCCAGAGCTAGATACCCTGTCCCCTGGCCTTTTTGGCAGCTTTCATTTTTAGGCTCCTGACCTTGAGTACATCATTGTATGATGTTACTTAGTATGACAAGAATTGAAGAAACAGAAATTAAAAGATATGGAAAGAAATCCCTTCATGACATTTATCATAAACACTAAATAAAGATAATCAGTGACCAAAATCATTGATGATTTTTGAGCTGGTTAAGTAATAGATGCACTCTAAAGATTTTTTTTAAAAAGACTTTATTTATTTAAGAGAAAGACAATGGAAGAGAGAGAGAGCATGAGAGGGGGGAGGGTTAGAGGAAGAAGCAAACTCCCTGCTAAGCAGGGAGCCCAATGCCAGACTACATTCTGGGACTCCAGGATCCTGACCTGAGGCAAAGGCAGTCACTTAACTGACTGATCCACCCAGGTGCCTGCAATCTAAAGATTCTTAAACACACACACACACACACACACACACACACACACACAGTGGTAATAATGTGAAGTGATGGATGTGTTAATTAACTTTATAGTGATAATAATTTCATAATGTATATTTATATTAAATCATCACATTGTACACCTTAAAATGTATTACCTAAATATATGCAATATTTATTTTTCAATCAAATCTCAATAAAACTGGAAATAAGGATTCATAAAAACATGGATATTTATTGGTACAGATGTATGAATTTTACAAAGAATTAATCTTGCTGAATTGATGAAGTAAAACAGTTTGTTGTACAGAACTGACAATCTTAGAGGAGGCTTTTGCAGGCTGAAGACAGGTATGTTCACTTGTGCTACTTCTTGGTGAACATCGTATTGCAATCCAGATGGAACTGTACAGTTTAAATGACCAAGAGTTAATCTAATTTCTCAAAGCAAAAAATGTGGTATCAGAAGACTGTGAAATATCAGCCATTCTGAGGGCTTGAGGAAGGGGCAGAAGGAGAAGGAAAAAAAAAAACACCAAAGTGTTGGGCACTATAGCTTGATCACATAATTATATAAATGTTAACCTACTTTCCTAAACTCCTTTGCAGTCAGGTTGGGGCCATGCTGCTAATTCTGACAAATGGGCTCTAAACAGAAGTCCTATGTACCACTTTTAGGTCCACGGGATTAAGATCTAGTGTTTCTCTCCATCTTTTTCTTCTGCTCTTATGATCTCACAAGCTATGTGTTGAGATGGTGATGTCATAAAACAGGTGGAACCTAAATCCTGAGTCATTGCTTGGAGGAAAATCCCTACCAACTTGCATTAGATCTGGTGAAATAAACTTTTGCTGTATTGAGATACTGTAATTTTCATCTGTCTTTTGAGGTAATTACTGGTTACTGGTCCTAATGCAATCCTACCCTCATACAAATATCCAAATCAGTCTTCTGCATGATTTCCATATTTTTCCCACACATGTCACTAAATACATTTTTACTTATATGATAAGTATAAAAGATTTTGGTCACTTAAAACTATATTAATTTATAGAAATCTGTTTTGTACCACTTCATTGGAAGGCATCTATTCCACAAAATAATGTAGCTAAAGCTTAAATATTTTTAAGATTCCCATCAAGAATACTAAGTAATGGTACAAGGAATACATCCAGAAGTCAACCATAAATATTCTAAAATTGGATTATAGGGATGGTTGCAGAACTTTATAAATGTAATAAGGATAGCTGAATCATATACTTAAAGCAGGTGAATTTTGTGATGCTTAAATTAATAAGGTTGTTTTAAAAAAGAGGTCAACTAAGTATAGGTATTTGCACAAAACTTCACAAATATTTGCACACCAATTATAATAATTCCAGAATTCACTTCAAAGAGTCATAATCACATGTAGATGAAATAAGATATGAGCAAAATAATGTATCCTTATAATCAGAAGAGCTAAGGATAATATTCACAGGCCCAGGAAGAAGTCAGGCCAATAGGATGTGTGTAGTGAGTTTAGGGTTGGTTTCTCTTGGCAGGTCTATGATAGTTAAAGAGATGATAGGGCATAAAACAGCTAGCAATAGTCTTCAGAACGTGGAACACTTGGAAACCTTAACAGAATAAACATGACTCACAGATTTCCAACCTCTCACCCACATTATAAGTAACAGACACTAGAGAGTTGGTTCTTGCTAAGAAATAATATGATGACTAGAGCAATTTTGAATAAGACCATTCCTAAAAAGGAGGTGCAAGTAACCCAAGGTTTCCTTTGGAATTTGTCCTTTTACTTCTCTTCCCAAGCTTGTACTCCAGTCCCTCATGTTCCTTATCTTCCCAGGAATGGAGGAAAACCAGCTATCACATAAAGCTAATGATGCAAAACTGTTGGCAGCATATTTCCAATGAAGTTTATAAGAGGTAGCTGGAATGGACAAAATGTAAACCAAAAAAATAATTCTATATAGTGAAATTTAATATCTAAATGACAGGCTGCTGTAGAAGATATTATTTTAGGAAGGAAACATTCCAAATACTCGAACTTATACCACACAAGCAATTGCCTATATTGTAGTAGAGGTGGTGGTGGCTATGGTGGTGGTGGTGGTGGTTGTGGTAAAACAGCTAATATTTACTGAACATTTACTGTGTGTCATGTCTTGTGCTAAGTGTTTAATGTCTTTATAACATTTAATACTCCCAAGCAACCTATAAGGTAGGTATTACTGTCCCCACTCTATAGATCAGAAAACCATGACATGGAGTGGTTAACAATTTAAGACTGAACAGTTAAGAAGAAGTGGAACCCACACCTTGAATGCTATGTACATTATTGAGATAGTTCAACAGAGAAACTGCAGATTCAGAATAGAACAAGAAAGGAGATTGATGTAACCAAGTACCTTGATGATAGGTTCAACACTACATATGCTCAGAGACCCACACCCTTTAACCGGAGTTAACAACTCTGCAAGGCCAGTAGTATTGTCCTTACTTACGGATGTGTAAACAACTCTATTTTTTCAACAAGTGTTTATTGAGTTCCTACCATGTGCTAGGCAATACACTGGATGCTTGGATCACAACAGTCAACAAGGAAGAAAAGTTAGTTGCTTTGTGGAATTTATATTTTAATGGAAGGGAGAGGGAAATGATTAACAAACATATGCTATGAGGGAAAATGAATCAGAATATAGGAAAATAAGGATCCCTTGTTCTTATCCTGGAAAATAACCACTCTCTTAAATATAGTGTTTATTATTCCTGTTTTTATTATACATACACACTTATTATAGACTTGGTGATATGTATATGTATATATATGTATATGCATATGTATTTATATAATGTATATGTGTATATATATGTTATATATGTACATAAACAACATTGTACCTTTAAGTTTTTGCTGTATATCAAATCTACTATTATACAACAAGCTTGCTTCTCTTGCTCCCCTGGTCTGTGTACCAGCTGGGGCAGCTTTTCTCCATGCATTTTCATTCTGAGGCTGACACTGACAGGGTAATCTCAGGGAACATGATGTGTTCTCACAAGACAGAAAGAGCAAACTCTCTGGTATCTTTTCTTATAAGGGCACTAATCCTATCATGAGGGTCCTACCTTCATTACTTCATCAAAACCTAATTACCTCCCAAAGGTCCATCTCCAAACACCGCCATATTGTCAGTTAGAGCTTGGACATATGAATTTGGGGGGAACACGGTTCAGTCTATAGCAAACCTCTATTCCTCTACAGCAATTTCTCTATTCTGTTCCATCAGTCTATTTGTTGATCCCTGTGTCAACATTACACTTATCATTATAGCTTTGCATGAAGTCTTGATATTTGAATCCAAATGTGAAACTCAGCAAGTAAAGTTACACTAAAAAAAAAAAAAACCCAGATGGAATATTTATTGGAATGCATAGAATTTACAGATTCATTTAGAAAGAACTGACACACTGAAATATCAAGTTTTTGTAATTCATGAAACGTATTTATCTCTCCATTTAGTCTTTTCCTGTGCCCTTCAGTAATGTTTTATAACTTCCTCTGCATTTCTTGTTAGGTTTAGTCTTAAGTACATTTTATTTTTGGTTGCTGTTGTGGACTGAAATATTTTTCGTTGACTTTTTCCTGACTTAAATTAGAATGTTTCTAAAATTCACTACTTGTTATGATTTTTGTTGAAGACTTGATATCTGTTATCAGATTAGGATACCCTGCTTTTAGTACCAGTTTGCTAATACTTTTTTTATCATTAATGTCTTAGGATGGTACAGTGAAGATTTGAGAAGTAAACAGATAAGGAATGTTGTTTGTAGGTATAATTGATAGAACTTGCACATGGATTGGATGTAGGGGCCAAAGGAATCAGAGATTACTTCTAAATTTTTGGCAGAAACAATGGTTAGAGAACGGATAAAGAAAACTAGTAATTTTCTTTTGCATATGTTAGATTTGAAGAACTTAATCATGTTTAAATCATCATCATATAGATAAGATCATCTAGGGAGATTCCACATCTTGAGAGAAACAATGTGCCCTATAGTATTTCAACATTAAGAGGTAGAACAGAAACAGGAGAGCCAATAAAGGATGAGAAGGGCCACCAAGGGAGGTAGGGGGGTAACCAAATAAGTAAGGTGTCACTTACTTACTAAGATGGGGGTAATTATAAAAAAGCAGGTTTAGGGAGGAAGGTATGGATCTTGGTTGTGGGTGTGTATAATTTGTAAAGTCTATTAGACATCCAAGTAGATATGTGGAGTATGTAGTTGGACTTATGAGCCTGGAAATCATGGGAGAAGTTTGGTCTGGAAGATACTAATTTGAGAGAGATCTATATTTAAGTCAGTGGTTTTCAATCATGGCTGCACATTAAAAATAACAATGATTTATAAAATTTATGCTTGTACAGGCTCTACCCTAGACCACTTAAATTAGAACCTTTGAAAGTGGGCCTGGCAATAGAGGTTTAACTCTCCACGTGATTCCAGTTTGCAATCAGAGCTGAGAACCACTGGTATAGATCATTGCCTTTCATGCACCTGGAATCTAGCTAAAATGCAGATTATGATTCATTAGGTCTGGGGTGGTATTTCTAAATTCTAGATTCTAAATTTCTAAGGCACTTTGCACTCCTATGTTTTTGAAGTACAGCTCAAATTTTGAGTAGCAAGTGTAGGGATATTTAAAGCCATGAGGTTAGATGAACTCATCAAGGGAGTGGGTATAGACAGAATAAAAGTGCAAGAACAGTTACTGTTTTGTTTTTTTTTTCTCTCAATGGTTAGGAAATTGGTACAAGCACAGACCAGTAAGATTACTAAATGTAAACAGGATTAAGGCTTTGTGGGAAAAATATATGACAGGAGCAAAAGAGTGAAACATTTATCCAAGAGGTGATTACATTAATGAACTATGGACTCTAGATTGGTAAGATGAGATCAAAGAGTTGACAGAGTGGAGATATTAAGAGGGTGAACTGAAAGGATAAGAGGTGTTGATCAGGAATAGGAGGCTTAAAACCACGATTTTGGTGCTGGTTGCATTTCTTGCTGATTTCTAGAGTGGGAACAGCAGAGATTAGGTACAAGAAAATATAATTGGAGGTAAGGAAGCCAAAGAACTTGGAGGCCAAGAAGTTGGCACAGAAGTTCACATGAATGTTGACGTTTCTGAAAGGATGGTAGACAAGAAGTAAGCGACGTGCTGAAGTACTCAATAAATGAGAGATGAGTGGGAAGCCAGCAGACGATATTAACAATGAAAATGGGATGGGATGGTCTAGTGGCCCCCATAGGTTGTGACTCAGTTAAACTGGGGTGGGACCTAGGCATCAAACTTTTTTCAAAGCTTCTTAGAGGACTCTAATGTGAACCAGAATTACAAATCACTGTGTTAGAATCATCAATGCGAAGTGGAAGGTATGGAGCTGCTGAATGGTAAATGTCTAGCATAACTCCTGGGAATGTGAAGGCCAACAACAAATAGGAGATGCTATCTCAGAAAGTTTAGTAAACAAAGAGAAGTTAAGTAACTTACCCAAAGAGACAAAGCTTCGAAATGTTTGGGCTGGGATTGAAACCTTGAGCTGCTTGACTCCAAAACCTAGACAGTCTTCACTCTACCATGTTGTCTAGGGGGTCAGTATTTTAGCTCAGACGGTACAAAGAGATGTCTTGGAAAGAAGTGCAAAATTGCAAAATTCCCCAAATGGGATTCTATTAAAAAAAAAATAATTTATTTATTTGACAGAAAGAGAGAGAGAGAGAGAGAGATCTAGCACAAGCAGGGGGAGTGGCAGGCAGAAAGAAGCAGACTCCCCACTAAGCAGGGACTCCAATGCAGGGCTTAGTCCCAGGACTCTGGGATCATGACCTGAGCAGAGGGCAGACATTTAACTGACTAAGTCACCCAGGCACCGCCACCAAATGAGATTCTAATAGGCCACATTGGGAAGAGGCAAGATGTCTCTGTAATAATGCCAATATTTACCTATTTATCTATTCTCCTTTTATTCCCTTTGGCCTTCCTACCAACTTTGTTTCCTTTCTGTAGTTGCCACCATCTCTCCAGGAAGTGGGGGCAGTACATGAAAAGAAGACAACATTGTGGGCTGCCCTCATGGATGCCAGCTGACCTCAATGTCTCCCTTTCCCAAGTACTGTTCTCTAGGGCCTCCTTTCTAGAGAGGAAGGAAGGAATAGGATACAATGCTGCAGTCAAAACCAAGCATTTTGTCTTTCCCTACTTCTGCCTCCTGACATATCAGCAGCTCTGTATAATGAAAATCTAAATCATTTGTGTGCACACATAGCAGCCGTTTATTTTGCTTTTAGCTTTGAGGACTCAGTGGGGGTTCAATGCATTCAGAGAAGAGATCAACCCTGTGAGAGCCTAATCTCATAAGTAGACAAAATGAAAATTGAAGCTGAAAATACATATCTCTACATCTGAAAGAGAGGCCAGTAATAAATATCTTAAGCTCATGCTTTTAAACCAAGGGCATGGAGTGGCGATGACTCCTTGAAAGGGTCCTGCTTCCTGTCTGCTAAGAAAATTTACTGGGCCTGGTAAGAGGTTGATAATGCATTCTAGAAATAGCGCACCTTTCCCTTCAAACCACCAAGTGGGATGCCTTCCATCTTTTACAAAATGCATTCACTATTTTCTTGAAACTTCCTCCCCCCTTCCCACCAACAGGCTGCCTTGGGACCAAATACCATCCTGAAGTTTCTCCACATTAGTATTTCTACCAAAAGTGAAAGCCAGACCAAAGAAAGTGTCTTTATCACATATGAGGGGGCCAGGCCCTCCCTCTTTGCGCACCATGTTTGACAATTTATGAAGCCTGTGCTTCTCAGGAGCTTCCTCATGCCCTCATCTTCCCAGGGTTTCCCCTCATCCAGCAAGAACCCCATATGGTCACCAATTCTTGCAGAAACCAGAAACCCCTTACTCAGAGGTCAGAGTCTTTTCATTTTCATTTCCTTTCCACCTCGGCAAGGCAGGATATCAGTGCCGGATCACAAGTAGCTGCAAGTGAATGGAGGCAGCTACTCCACTGGGACCAGGAATAATGAGGGATAAGATCACCTAAGACACACCTGAATGACTTAACATTTGCAGTATACCAAGGGCCATCCCAGGTGGAGAAACTATAACCCTACAGACATGAAGGCATGTGAATGGGGGCAGTTACTGTCAATCTGGCATTCTTTCCTGAAAGAAAATCCTGCTAATGGGCTCTTATGAAATACTCAGTCGATTGTGAGCTTGTCCAGGTGAATAGCCTCCCTCCTGTTACCCACCTCAAGAAGATCTATGTCTTTCCAGGAGTCACCTGTGTACACAGGTAAGGAGCATGACTGCCACAGTCTCTCACTTGAGTCATTTCTCCTTCCTCTCTGTTCAACAACAGCCAGAGGATGCAGGCTTAGCTTTCAAGAGCCTACTCCAGGCCACGGTGGGGGTGGGAAACAGGCTAGTCAGACATCTACACAATAACAAGGCTTGACAGCAAAGAAACCATACACAGATAGAAAGGAATTGAAATTCAAATTGAACAAGGGGCTGGATCCCTTTTAAGTATAAGCCCCTGAAGGCCTAGCTTCCTTACAGGAAAAAAAAATCCCTTTTAAATCCTATCTCCTTTCTCTGGAAAAGGAGAGGAAACATTCCAACTAACTAGTACCTTATAAGAGGTGAAAGTTATTTAAAATGGTTCTTTGGAATTAACTCCTTCCTGATCAGTCTCCTCTTTAGGGTATAACTACTTCGCAGTGTGTTTGGGTGTCTATGCCTTGGAGGGCAGCAAAGCAAAGGCTTCCTAGGGAGCACTGTGTAAGGGAATGACATTGTCAAGGGCCAAGTACACTCCCTGCGCTGTTATTTTCCATTTGCCCTTCACACCCCCCAAGGTTTATTCTCTGCCCTTCTCTGCCATGTTCTGTGCCAAAGCTGACCTCAGTGGACTGTAGCAACAGGCTTCCTTACCAGCTGGCATCTGGCTGGGTCTGGATAATGGTGGACACTGACAGAAGATCAGAGTGGTAAGAGAGTGAGATATATAGAGTTTATGCCCCTGTCTCCCTCCCAGATGTGTTGCATTTAAGCTGAGTCCACATTGTGCTACCTAAACCATAGCTCTTATCAGTCAGCCCCCCTCTTGCAACTGTATAGCTCTTTTTGGGTTCCAATAACACAGTTTCTTCCCCTTACCCTTTCAGGCTTACAGGTGATAACAGCTCCCCACTGTTCATAGTATTTTTATGTCCCACAAGCACTGGCAGTTTCCTTTAATCCTACACATACCACCACAAATGGCCCTTGCATTAAGTTCATCCCAGTTAAGTATACCTTACTGAGTATGCCATCTGTTTCTTGCCAAAACCGTAGCTTAAAGACTTATAACACTTCCACAAATTCTATCCCACTGAATTCCAGGAGGTGCCCTATCCTAAGAAGAGATATCACCTGATCCATCTTTTCTAAGGAGAGTGGTCTGCCTTTTCTCAGATACTTGAGCTCTTATCCCTATCTTGGGGTTTCCTAAATTAAGTTGCATTATTTTGTCTACATAATAAAAATGAGGCTTGAGCTGGTTCCATTTTTGTTTTATCTGTTCTTAGTCGTCTTCTTGGTCATCTTTCTTATACTTGCAAAACCAACTACAACAATGCTTCCCTTCCAATGAGGTGTGTTCAACTTGCTTTACCTTAAACACTTAATCTAGTTCCATGAGGAAGATAATTTTTTTAAAAGATTTTATTTATGTATTTGACAGGCAGAGATCACAAGTAGGCCAAGAGACAGGCAGAGAGAGAGGAGGAAGCAGGCTCCCCACCAAGCAGAGAGCCCGATGCGGGGCTCTATCCCAGGACCCTGAGATCATGACCTGAGCCGAAGGCAGAGGCTCAACCCACTGAGCCACCCAGGTGCCCCGAGGAAGACAATTGTTGACATGAATTCAATCATCAGTTCCTTACTACGTTATTCCTCTAGTATTCCCCAACTTGGTAATAAGAACCACCAGTATCCCAAAGTGGTCATCCCAAACTTTGACTTGCACCCTCACCTACACATATCCATTAGACTAAGTGCTATGGGACCTAACCTAATATAGCTTCTTTCAAATTCATCCATCTTGCTCAAGCCCCAGTTACTACCTTAGTCAGGACTGGATATTTTACGCTTGGGTTACTGAAGTATCTCCAGTTTCTCCCTGTTCTCTTTCTCCTTACTGTCATCAAACTGATCTTTGAAAAAACACAAATATGTTCATGTTGCTTCCCTTTCTGTGGTACTCCTTTATGATAAAATCTAAATTCTTTATCCCGGTCTAGAAAGCCTCACGGAATCTGGGTAGTATCTCCCTTTTCAGCTTCATTTTTTGTCACCACCTTTTTTACAACCCTGTTCATTGCTTTCATGATGATGCCATATTCTTTCATGTCTTCATGCCCCTGCTCCTTTTTCTACTATAGCTCTCAGACTTATCGTAGGCATCATCTTTTCTATGAATTTTTCTCATGAATCCCTTCACTCCAAGTTGGTTTAATAACCTCTCTGCATGATCCTTTAGCCCCCTCTTCTTCACTTACTAGCACTTAAGACACTGGCCATTATTTATCTATATGTCTGTCAATGCCTACCACTCTCTCTTTTAGGGTGAGAAAGTGTTTCTTCTTCCTTCATCCACAGCAATTAGCACAGAATGCAGCATCTAGGAGGATACTCAAGAGATGTGTCCTGAATGAGTGACTAGATTAATGAATGAGCTCATGAATGAAATATATGCTTGAAGTCACTTACCTATGTAAGGTCAATATCAGGACCCTGACCCTTCTTGAAATGGCATGTAACTAATGAGGACAGTTTTTGCCATTTCTTCCCTTCCAGGTGGGTCTGTACCCAAACCACTCTGGAGTGATTAAGGATAGAAAGAGATGAGTTGGCCTTTTGAGCCCCAGCTCTCCCTAATCCCTAAAGCTGTAGTTATGGAACAATAGAGCTGGCCTGAATTAATTGGAGTGAGGGAGACAAATTTTGTTCCTGGGAGACACCAGGTTCATCTATACCATCCATCAGACTTGAGCACAGATGGGATGGAGGCCAGCCCTAAAAATACATCCACCCTAGGTAACACCAAAGCTGTGTTCTTTCATGTCTAATTCACCCCAGATGGAGGAGAAAGAATTTGATGACCAGTCTTTGAAACAGGCAGAGAAACTTATATTATGCTAGGAATGACTGTTGGAACAAAAGGCCACTGTGAATTTCTTAGTCAATAAAAATGAACTCTAATAGAAATTTTAATAAGGAGCCAGCAGAAACATCCTTGTCATCATCATTGTGAATTCATGTTTATTGAATGTACAACAAATGCTAGTCTCTGCTCAGAACATTGGATGAACATCATGTCTGTATCTATAAGGGACTAGGCAATACTTGCACTAGGTTGATGCCAGTCACCCAGCCAGAACACAAAATGAACTCTTATAAATATTCTAAAGCATAATAAGGAAGGGGTCTTAGACTATATGCAGTCATCCTTGATTAGTATTTTCCCCAATGGGAGTACTTCTCCCCACAAGCTTTCCCACAACTGGAAAGGAAGAGAAGCAGGAGAGAGTAGGAAGAGTCAAGGTACAGTCCAGAGAAAGTCACAAAAATTTGAGCAGTGGCACTCCATAGATGTTTGGATATGGCAGTAAAGACCAGGGGGAGGGCCATATGCATGGAGTGGTAGGAACCAGCCCTGTTCATCTCCTGGTCCTTCCCTGCACATGTGTTATTACACAACCTTTAAGTGATAGACAGGATCTGTAGAACTCTGAAGATCTGCTTGATCATGAAGTTACCTTCCAGGTGAGGTCTTCTCCTTATTTTGCACAAAGGAACACTTTGGGACTTGAGGGCTAGTGGGTACTCACCAGTTAGGTAAACATTTGAGAGAATCATTGTCCTTGATGAATTTTGTAAATAAGCACTGACCCACTGGCTTAAGGGAAAACGAAAATGAGTGACTGATGATTTAAAAAGCATGCAAACATGAGGCTACACTACTAGCAGGTGGTTAGCAAGTGACCCAGTCTTAGTGCCTCTTCTCAAGGCCATCTTCCTTTCTCTTTCCCACCCTCTCCAATCTTCTGCCAAATCTCAAGATTTGAGGCAATGGTCAAGCTCCATGGCATAAGAATTGGTGTTCCTCATGATGCTTTCTGCCAACATGACAGGCTTGGAGTTTCTTCCAGCAAAGCAAGAAAGCCAGGTGCAGATCAACATGGCTGCAGCTGCTCCACCTCCAGCACAGTAATAGGCCCAGCCAAGCCGACAGGTACCTGTAGAAATAGGGACAGAGACATGAGAGTTGGGCTGTCTTCTCATACATTCTCCTTGAGGTATTAGAGTTAATGTGAGAATATGAAACAGTGAATACAACTGGGCCTCCTGTTTCCCCCTTTCCTCTTTTGCTGATGGTTGGTATTTTCTTTACCAAGAAGTTATAGAATTTTATTCTGTTACAGTAGGAATCTGGGGGTGGTGTGGGTGGTAGCGGTGATGGTGCCATAATGAAACTGAAGACAAGAACAATTTGATCAAGTGTCAAGAATTATGCTAAACTCCTTAGACATACATCTCATTGACCATTACAGTAACTATATGAGATATGCACTCTTATTATCCCTGTTTTATATAAGATGAGGTAACTGAGGCACAGATTAAGTTAATTGTGAAAAATCAGAGAGCTAGACAGCAATAGAGTCAGAATATAAACTCTGGCTAATCTTGACTCTAAAGCTTTACCTTTTTCACAACATCGATGTACTGCCATGCACAGACTATTTCCAAAGAATTGTATTCTGCACCATCAGGAGATTTGACACGCACAAAAATAAATAAAAATCCATTGCCCCTTGTTACATGCCTCTATCTTAACCTACCCTTTCAGTATCCAAGGAAGAAATATATTAGAATCAAGGTCAAGCTTGTAAAGCAGTAGTTTCAATTTAAAGGGTAATAGGGAAGGTCACCTGCTCAAAAACATCCACTCCACCACCTGCCTTTCTATCAGAGGTAGATTCTGTCCTTTGAAGTATTTATGTTTTCTCAGAGAATTTTCCCTCAGAAAATGCCAATGCCCAAAGAAAGGAGAGCTATTAATTTATAAGGGAATAGAGTAACAACTAATTGTTAAAATAAAGTGCCTAAGCAAACAAGACGTCAGAAACTGTAGAAGATGCAGTGATAGAAAATTGTAGAAGGGCCCTGAGAAAAGAGGTAGACAGTGACCTTCACCTACCTCACAGTCCTACAGAAGGCTAGTCCTGACCATTGTCAGTTAGTTGGATATGTCAAGACTGATCTTGATAACTTCCTTTTTTTTTAAGATTTTATTTATTTATTTGACAAAGAGAGAGGGATCACAAGTATGCAGAGAGATAGGCAGAGAGAGAGCGGGGAAGCAGGCTCCCTGCTGAGCAGAGAGCCCAATGTGGGGCTCAATCCCAGGAGCCTGAGATCATGACCTAAGCCGAAGGCAGAGGCTTAACCCACTGAGCCACCCAGGTGCCCCGATAACTTACTTTTTTTTTTTTAATCATTTTTTAAATTTATTTTCAGCATAACAGTATTCATTGTTTTTGTACCACTCCCAGTGCTCCATGCAATCCGTGCCCTCTCTAATACCCACCACCTGGTTCCCCCAACCTCCCACCCCCCCACCTCTTCAAACCCTTCAGATTGTTTTTCAGAGTCCATAGTCTCTCATTGTTCACCTCCCCTTCCAATTTCCCCCAACTCCCTTCTCCTAACTCCCCATGTCCTCCATGCTATTTGTTATGCTCCACAAATAAGTGAAACCATATGATAATTGACTCTCTCTGCTTGACTTATTTCACTCAGCATAATCTCTTCCAGTCCCATCCATATTGCTACAAAAGTTGGGTATTCATCCTTTCTGATGGAGGCATAATATTCCATAGTGTATATGGACCACATCTTCTTTATCCATTCGTCCGTTGAAGGGCATCTTGGTTATACTTTTTAATAATCAATTGCTTTTGTTTACATGGTGTTCAGTGAACTTTAATTTTCCTTCTTTTAATTGACTATTTGGCATGTCATATAAAGAATATAGCATGGCTTCAAGGTAGGCTCTTTGCTCTTCCATTCAGGCCAGCCTAATTTATCCCAAATTTCTCACCTCAGAAATAGTGTTCCTACCACCACCAAAGTTTTATCCATACTGTCTCTCCTGCCAGAAACAGCTTCTTCCCTCTTATTCACCAATTCATATCTTCTTCAGAACACTATCCAGGACTTCCAGGAAACTTTTCCAGATTAATCCCAGTGGGCTCAAGTCACCTCAACCAAGTAGCCCTCTAGGAGTTTATCTATATCCCTTACATGGGTGTACCTGTTGGATAAAATGTTGGGAGGAAACTTTGCATGTGACATATTTTTCATCTGCCCTTTACCCACTTCCAGACTGTTGGCTCAACAGTGCAGATGTATTTGTTTTTTTCTTGATAGTATCTCCTAAGCTCTATCAGCAGTGGGTGCTTACTGTGCATGTTTTAGCCTAACAATACTCCAAATATGGGTAAACTTGCATTTTTAATCCTCAACATACAAATCTATGGCTTAAATTTTTTATTAAAGTTATGAAACCAGCTGTAGTATTATTCTATTTGTTTCTGGAATGTGCTACAGTTCTTCCCATCATAAGACCTATGCCTACTCTCTTGCCTAAATTGCTTACTGCATATGTACATGTACACAAATACTTCCCACCACTCTCTTTGCCTAGTCAATGTTCAGTCATTCTTCAAAGCTCAGCCCAATCATTAATTCCTGACTCCTAAGTCAGATTCCTTCATCAAAGGTTCTTGTTAGTACTGTGTATACTTCCTTCTATACTTGAATCCCTTATCCCCTGCCATGACAATGTCAAAGTTTAGTTCTTCAGAAGAGACAGTATTTTACCAATAGATGGAGGCAGTCATATAACTCTTGAAATCCCATGGTCCCACCCAAAATTATACTGAGAGCCAAACTATAGTAGATATGGAAACAATGCAATCCTTAGATAGAGTGAATTTGTAAGTGAACCCTTCTTAGAGAAAATAATTCAACTACCCACAAAGTGGCCTCAACATGAACGATAATGGTGGGCCTCTGGAAAAGGTAAACTGAAGAATACCATACTGAGGTAATCAGCCAATAAATTTGTATCCTCTGTCTACCTTGTCACACCTCCTTTTAGACATACACACATACTTATTCACTAAAAAAAGGGGATTTTATATAATGCTTTTGGTTTCACAGGGTGAAAACTCTACATATGGGCAAACCTTCAACTTCTACCATCCTCAGGAAGAAGCTTGAAGGTTGTATTGTACCCAGCTCACAGATATGAATGTGAGGCTTAGTTCATAGCCCTAGGAACTCTCTCAGAAGCAGAGAGGTAGAGGCAGTGATCCATACCAAATCTCTTTACTCTCAGAATGGTACTCTGTCCTCTCTACTGGTTTCCTCACCCTCCCAAAAGCCATTTTTTCCTCTTAGAGGACTCTTGACCTATAAGCCCTAAAGAGGGGGTTCCTAAGTTAGTTAGTAATAGATTCACCTGAGCTTTTCCCGTAGCCCTCCTAACCAAAATCTCCTGTGCTCACATGGTAGAGTAGAAGGAGCCAGCCCTGGAGTGGACCCACTGTCAGGCAATTTCCTCCTCTCTGGCATGCTCCCAGTCTAATCTAGATAAGGCATCAGAAGTCTCACTCTGTTTCTTCAGTTACTTGTCAAGTCATCCCCCTATTAGAGTAGAAGGGATATTTTTATTAGATACATGCAACCTACGACCAGGGAAAGACTTGTTTCTGTAAATGAAAGGAATAAATGTATAGCATGCCATTTTCCCAAAGCCCCAGGCAGGAAGAAAGCTGACAGAGTGGGTAGCTCCAGAGTGAAGAGCTGGCTAGAAGGGCTTCAATAAACCTTATTGAAGTCATGTCAGAACTAGGTATCACAGAGTTAGGAGTCAGCACCAAAATGTTCCCATGGCCACACCAAATGCAATCAGTTTCTTCTCACAGAGACTCCTATTAGGCCACTGAATAGCACCTAAGCTCCAGGCTGCTGCCACAGAGGCAGCCAAGGAGAAATGGAGGAAACATATCTTCTATCCAGCCCTTCCCCACAACCCTACCTGTTATTTGCTTGAGGGAATAGAGAGGTTATATCAGTAGCATTGCAAAAGGGTAGAACAAAGCAAAATTTTCCAGAACTATGTCTTCAAGTTGAGAGGAACTGTCAGTATTCACATACTCCAAAGAAAGCGTGGACACTAGTCTGATGGCCTACAAAGGAATTTGTGTTTCCCATGGAAGGGTACAAAATAGGGAGCAGTGATAATGAGATACCACACTTTACCTCCAGTCACCTTTTAGTGAAGTCCCATGGACCATCACCAATCCCTAAGACCTACTTCCTAAAGCACTGTTGATTATTCTACTCATCTAACAAATATTTTATTAAGTACCTACCATGTGCCAGACATTTTGAATACACCATCTCATTCGATTCTCACAACAGTTAATTTTCATTAACAGCTGAGAAAACAGAATCTCAGAAAGAAAAGTCACTGTTGACTTACGAGTGTCAGAATTCAGATGTGAGTGCCAAGACTGAAAGTCCATGGTCATCTATTTCAACCATGCCAGTAGAGTGGAGCCAAGGATACAAGTTACTATGGTCCAAGACTTATGGGAAAGTATGCCTTCAACTGATCACTTCAGCTCTCTGATTCTCAGTTTCCTTTTCTTTAAGTGAAGGGAATTTTTCTGGACAGATTTTTTTAAAAGATTTATTTATTTACTTGAGAGAGAATGAGAAGAGAGAGAGAATGCAGAGGGAGAGGGAGAAGCAGACTCCACACTGAGCAGGGAGCCCAATGTGGGGCTCGATCCCAGGGCCCTGAGATCGTGACCTGAGCCAAAGGCAGATGTCTAACTGACTGAGCCACCCAGGTGCCCCATTGCTGGACAGATTATTTAAAAGCCTCTTCCACCTCAAAATTTCCATTCTACTATGAACATGATAAATGCCTTAAGAGCATGGAAATACTACAGGAACATCTAGGAAAAGAATTTTTGTATCTGAGAGAATTTAGGCTTAGGTAGTGTTTTATAGAGAAGATATCATTTCAACTTGACTTTAGCAGTGGGAAGTGGGCATTCTAGGCAGTTGGAGTGGTTGGTGTGACCAAAGTTATGTAAGTGAGAAAGTTGACAACATGTCTCAGAAACAGTACCCCATTCAGAGTTGCTTCAGAAAAGGAGCTGTAGTTGGCAAATAATAAGCTGAATATAGACCAGGAGGACTCATGAAATCTGGTATCTTTCCCACAAACAATGGGGAACAATGGAAATTTTCTGACCAGAGGATGAAATGATATAACAAGGTTCCTCAGCCTTGGCACTAAAGATATTTTGGGCCAGAAAAATCTTTGTTGTATGGGAGTGGGATGAGGTGGAGGGGGAGGTTTGTCTTGTGCATTGTAACACACTGGCCTCTACCTACTAGATGTCTGCACTTTATCCCTCCCTCCTGAGTTATGGAAACTGAAAATATCGACAGATATTGTCAAGTATCCATGGGGGTAGGAGTGGAGTGGCTTGCTTCCTATTAGGAAAGACTGAGCTAGAGGTATAGTTTGGGAAGATTAACTTAAAATCTTTGTATGAAAGGGATTGGAAACAGTTGTATACTGTAGGAAGAGACCAGTTAACCAGAAGACAAGGATGCTGGTACACATCCAACAATACATAATCCAACAATACATAACACTAGAGAACAAAAAAAATATATATATCTGGCCAAAAATGTCAGTATTTTTGAGGTTAGGAAAACTTCATCTAGGCAAACACCAGATATTTACACTTTAAATTACCTCCAAAATGAATCTTGATAACTGAACAATTAGGCCAACAGAAAAGAATCTTTTTCTTAAAGAACAGCTGTGCATGGTTTCCTATTGACTTGGGAAGCTGACTGGAACTGAGACAGGGTCAGTTTTGAGCATACTAGTATGCTAGCCCAGGGAAGCTGGGGAAAGTCAAGGAGAGAGATCTCACAAGGTATTCAGGAGAAAGTACTGATTTCCCTGAGAATCAGGAGATAGGAGTCTTTGAAGAAATCTCTTAACCCCACAGGACTTAAGCTATCTCACCTTTAAAATGGGAGAAAGTAGTTCAGTATCTGTCTAAAGACAAAGCAATAAAGACCAGATGTGTTCTTGAGGTCCCTTTCAGAAATAACCAGGCTCAATTCTGCCTCACCTTTCAGACTGACTGAACCAATTCTGAGCCTCCATGCTAGAATTGTTCTCATGTCCTCAGAAAATAATTCAGTGAGCTAACATCACAGCTGGGGATTGTCTCTACATACATGCATAGGTATCTGTGAAGAGAAAGACTGGGCAGTAGGATAAGAGGAGAAAAGAGGTCCTAACTACAAATTAGTTTTATGCAAAAATTTCTAGAGGAGCCCTAAGAGAAGCCTGTTCCTTTTTGTGCTCTTCTGTATAATTTCTAACACTCTATCTGAGTCATTCTATTCCAGTGCTGAATTTGCTGTGACAAGATCCCTCATAAAAGTTATTAAATCATCACTCAGCAGTGGGCCTGACATTTAAATCAAGACATGTTGCTTTTATTCCAAGTTGCAAATCAAAATGGTTTGGAGCTTGACTCTATTTTCTTTGATTCAGCATTAAGTTATATTATTACATGTCTGCTGTTTAGAGAACAAATTGTCACTGGCTGATACTTAAACTGACCCCCCTCTATAGAGCACCAGTCCTATGTCCTTAGGGATATGGTGTCTGGCCAACTGTAAATGGGTCATGACGAACTACTGGAAGGCGTAAGCCACAGGCTGATGTTTTTGGTGGGGTCTAGTACTGGTGTGGGCATCAGGATTGGGAATCATAGTAGGGAAGAGTCTAACAGAGACGCTTCTTTGCAGAATGCCAGCTTAGAAGCCAACAATGCTAGAGAACTAATCCAAAGAAAGGATTCCTGCTTAGAGAAAGAGGGAAAAGGCATAAAGAGAGTAAACCCACTTTGGAAGACAGTTTGACAATTTCTTATAAGACTAAAGATACATATACCATATGATCCAGCAATCATGCTCTTTAGTATTTACTCAAAGGAGTTGAAAACTTAGGTCCACACAAAAACCTACACAGTGATGTTTATAACAACTTTATTCATAATTGCCAAAACTTGGAATCAACCAAGATATCCTTCAATAGGTGTATGGATAAATTAACCATGGTACAACCAGACAATGGAATATTATTAAACACTAAAAAGAAGTGAGCTATCAAGCCATGAAAAACATGGAGAAAACTTAAATATATATTACTAAGTGAAAAGCCAATCTGAAAAGGCTGCATATTATAGGATTCTGACTATATGACATCTGAAAAAGGAAAAAACTATGGAGAGGATAAAAGAATCAATGGTTGCCATGAGTTGGTAGGTTTGGGAGGGATGAATAGGCAGGGCATGGAGGTTGGTAGAGCAGTGAAAATACTCTGCATGATAGTATAATGGTGGATACATGTCAATATATATTTGTGTAAATGTATAGAAGTTACAATGCAAAGGAACAATATTGTCATCAGTTTTATCATCTAATAAAATGATATATTTATCATCTAATATACTCCAATATCCAGGGAACTTGAGAGATACTGCTCTAGCCTTATAGGCATAATAAAGGGGAAACTGACCCCAAGGATGGAGGAGGACCTGCAATGTGAACCAGCATATTGCCCGCAAACTCACCTTCTAGAGTAGACAGAATAGATATGCAGAGATGTCTGTCTAGGAGCCACCAGGGGGACCTTCCCAGCCTTCATCATATCAGACCAGGCTGCCTGCACTGGCCCTGCAGAGCAATCACCTCAGCTACAGAGAGATACCTAAGTTCCTTTAGAATTCTACGGAAGGAAAGGGGAAGATCTAGAGAGAGATCAAAGAAAAGAAAGTGTCTAAAAGAGAGTCAATGGGGGTAGGTAGAAGAAGAAGAAAAGAAAGGCAGGTGGAGTTAGTTTAGAAAACATTAGTATAAGATTAGAACACCAGAGAACCTGTTACATAAGGACTGAGTGGAGAGGCTGAGGTCTTCAACAGACCTCTTCCTAATAAAGGTGGGGTTTTTCCAGAGTAGACCCAGCTCAGGAAAATCAGCTGCCCTTCCCATCACTGTAGCACCATCTGAGCTTATGAAACCAGGACTGCAACCCACCTCCCAAATTGCTATTTGGTGTGTATGGTGGGGGGAAGGATAGGGTTTCTATTTGCTTATTCAACATATTTTTGCAATGGGGACCTGCATTTTGTGTTAAGGAGGCAGCAAGGGTTTGGAAGAAGTTGGTGGTCCCATCTGTTCAGAGAGATACTGCTAACTATAGGGTCTCCATAGGTAGCAGCATAAAAATATTTTCAATGCAGCCAAGCTAAATGAGGAGAGAACTTTCTCTGCTAGGTCCAGCACAGATGAATAATTGTAAAAAATAAAGCAAAGCCAGTGAATTCAAGGGCAATTGCAAAATAGCCTATCCATCCCCTACCCCACTATAGCCCCCAGCAAAAAGATAGCCAAAGCCATGAGGACAGCTTTCTTCTCACTCTCCAGGCTGGGCATGAATTTCAACAGCAGCCCAGATTGGAGGCCCAAAACCTATTAAAGATTCCATAAGCCTGTTAGGCTCCCTTGCCAGAGAAAAAGGCAAAACAAAAAATCCTTTGGAAATGTCAGTAATTCAGGTAAACGTGTTTTTTGTTAGTAGCCACTATTTCTAGCCACTTCCTAGAAAGTCAAGGTAGCACTCAGCAAAGAATCAAATCCTCATGGTGACAGAGATGCCCTGATAGGGTTGAATTTTTTTTTCTCATACACTTCCGCCAAAAAAGTTGAGTCCTTCCATTGAAATCTTTCCTGATACAAGTAAGCATTTGCTTCTGACCCATACTTGTCCGTTGCCAACCAGTCTTTCCTATTTATGTTATTTCCTGCAGGATACTGAGTTTAACTATTCTGATCATCTTTTTCTTCATTGGGGAATAAAGGGGAGTAATTAAGTCTCAGGTCAACTTAGATTGTGCTTCTGTGTCTTTCTCAAGACTGGCCCCCACCTACCCCTGAATAAACCTTCATGTCACTCTGTGTTGTTCTTTATATAGCCCATCAGACTAGACTTGAAGAAACATTTCAGAAGAGCTTTGGGAATTGCTGTAGACTGAATGTTCATGTCCCCCAAAACTCATGTTAACTTCTAACATGCAATATATTGGTATTTGGAGGTGGAGACTTTAGGAGGCGATTGGGTCACGAGGGTGAAACCTTAATAAATGGGAGTAGTGCCCTTATAAAAGGGACCCCAATGAGCTCCCTTACCCCCTTGTGCCATGTGAGGACATAGTGAGAAGACTGACAAATATGAATCAGGAAGAAAAAATTCACCAGACACTAAATCTGCTGCCACCCTGATCTTGGACTTCTTAGCCTCCAGAACTGTGAGAAATATAGTTCTGTTGTTTGTAAGCCATCCTGTCTTGAGCATCTTTCACAGCTGTCCAAATAGACTAAGACAGGTACTCTCCCCAAAGGACTAGTCAAAAACCAAGTACTGAACCTGCTTGACTCAGCATGAGCTCTGTAAGATACTTGGCCTCTAAGAAATTGGCCCCTCTCCTCTAGCATCTGCTTGATAGATTTCTGATTGCATCCACTTGAACTTTTTCAGCTAATAAAGGCACTGTGGTAAGCTCTTTAAATATGTTGTTCTTGCATAGGTAAGATCAACAAGCTAGACTGGGTGAAAGGGAGCCAGAGACTGAAATGGAACAAGTAAACAGACTATTAGTGTGACAGGTGCTATGACATAGAGCAATACGACGATATAGATGTGGGGCATCAAGTGCAATTGAAAGAGGGCAGGGAGTTTTCAAGAAAAAGTAGGGAGTTAACTAGCTGAGGAAGGGGAGAAGGGTATTCCTAACTATGGGAAGAACACATGCAAGGTTGTAAAGGTTTGAAAGAACATGGTATTTCAGTGTGGCTGGACAGGAGGAGGAACTTGAGTGCTGATGGAAGTGATGGCCAAGGTCCCTGCAGGCTATGCTTAAGGAATTTTTTTCCTGCAGGCAATGGGGAACTATTGTTAAAGAATGGGAATGACATCAGATTTGCATTTTTGGAATATCACTTTAGCCACAGAATGAAAGGCATACCAAGAGAATGGCATGCAGTATCTTCAAGAATATAGAGAGAGTCACGGGTTGTTTTCTATAATACAGATGAAAATTGAGGCTAAGAGAAAGAAGGTAGGTTCTAGAGTTCCCATGTGCCTTAGCAGTATTGCAGCATTTATTCCTCCTGGATGACTGATATCATTATGATTTGGGATTGATATAATTATGGTTGTATTTGCTAAATAGACATATATAAAATGTCTCCTCAAAGCTTCTTGAAGACTATGTTTTTGAATTCTTTTAAAATTATGTAGGGTCTCATTCGGTATCTCATATACAGTAAGTGCCCATCATATGCTTACTGATTGACTGTTATATACTTTTTTTTTTCTGATGGGACTAAGTGGCTTTATTGGGGAAAGCCAGGATTACAATGGATTTAAGAGTTGGCATTGAGGCCCTTCTTCTTGCCAAAAGTGTGCAGGAACCATGGACTTTACCTCCAAGCATGAGGCTGGCTACTTCTGGGACGATCAGAGCCTCCACTCTACACTGACCCAGGATAGCCTCATCCTCTAGGGGTGTGCCTGCCAGGATCAAGACTTGATCTTCTAGAGTGATGCCCTCCAGCAAAACTGAACAGTAGCACTGCAGCCTCTACCCCAAAGACAGAGTCCAGAAAGAGGAAGGAGCAATGGTGCACATATCCTCACCACCTGCAGCAAGCCACATCACTGCTCTACTGTTATGTACTTTTGACAGAATCCTCACTTATGAATGCTAGAATGCCAGAACAGGAAAGCTGACAAAGCTCAGGACTCAGAAGCAAGTGCTCCCTCATTCCAGCCATTGACTTAGCCCCATACCTGCAAGGTTAGGTTTGAACATCAGCTATTTCTATCCATGCTCCATTGGCCAATAGATATAGACCTTGATGGCTCTCCTTGGGCCCAGTATCTCTGGGTAACAACCAATGCCACAAATAATACCACCCAACATGTGCATAACACTTTACAATTCACAAGGCACTTTTCCTATTCATTATTTCATTTAATCCTCTTGTATTTGTTTTATTCATTCATCAAGTCCCAGGTAGAGGCAGGAATGTCATTAGAGAGAAAGCCATGGAGCAGACAGATAAGTATTTGATCAAGTTTGCCACTTAGCCAGAGAGTAGAATCCAGCTCAGGCCCATATGTGCTCAAGAAATCATGTGGTGCACAAACAAGGTCCTAGGTGAGAATGACAGAGAATGCTATTTGCAACCATGACCTGTCATTTACAAACTGAACCTGTGGGCAAGTCATTTAACATTTCTGAGTTTCAACTCTCCCATGGGTACAATGGAAGTGACACCACAGAGCAGTGGTGAAGGTCAAACGATATGACACATATAAAGCACTCAGCACAGCACCTAAAATGATCAGTACTCTGGGCCCATTCTCCTCTCAGCTAAACACTTTTCAGCTAATCCACTAGTTTCCACGAATGAACCATGAGAGACTATAGGCTATGAAAAACAACCTGAGGGTTTTGAAGGGGCGGCGGGGGTGGGAGGTCGGGGGAGCCAGGTGGTGGATATTATAGAGGGCACGTATTGCATGGAGCACTAGGTGTGGTGCATAAACAATGAATTCTGTTACATTGAAAAGAAATTAAAAAAAAAAATGTCTGGAGACAGCTTTAGCATAAAGATTTCTAGTCCCTGCTAGAGTTCTATAGAACTGTGATCTCTGGGGAGAGGGACCAGATGATTGCAATGCACAGTCCGGTGGGGTATCACCTGAATGAGACCATATCATTAGCTCAAAGTCATCCAGCCTTTAGACGAGAAGTCAAACTTGAATTAAGAACCTGCAAGGAGAGGGGCCCTGGGTGGCTCAGTTGGTTAAGTGACCAGCTGTTGGTTTCAGCTCAGGTTGTGGTCCTGAGATCCAGCCCACATAGGACTCTGCACTCAGTGTGGAATCTGCTTAGGATTCTCTTCCCTCTGCCCCTGCCTTCTATGCTCTCTCTCTCAAATAAATAAATAAATAAATCTTTATTTTTTATAGTTTTTTTAAATAATTTTTATTATGTTATGTTAGTCACCCTACAGTACATCATTAGTTTTTGATGTAGTGTTCCATGATTCATTGTTTGCATATAACACCCAGTGATCCATGCAATATGTGCCCTCCTTAATACCCATCACCAGGCTCACCCATCCCCCCACCCCCCTCCTCTAAAACCCTCAGTTTGATTCCCAGAGTCCATAGTCTCTCATGGTTTGTCTCCCCCTTTGATTCCACACCTCCCTTCAATTTTCCCTTCCTTCTCCTAATGTCCTCCATGCTATTCCTTATGTTCCACAAGTAAGTGAAACCATATGATAATTGTCTTTCTCTGCTTGATTTATTTCACTTAGCATTATCAATGTAAATTTTAAATATTTCAATTGTATCAGTCAGGATAATTTTTTTGAAATCTATTTTTTAATTTAATTTTACTTTTTCAGTGTTCCAAGATTCATTGTTTATGCACCACACCCAGTGCTCCATGCAATACATGCCCTCCTTAATACCCACCACCAGGCTCACCCATCCCCCCCCCTTCCAAAACCCTCGGTTTTTTTCTCAGAGTCCACAATCTTTCGTGGTTCATCTCCCCTTCCAATTTTCCCCAATTCACTTTTCCTTTCCTTTTCCTAATGACCTCCATGTTATTCTTTATGCTCCACAAGTAAGTGAAACAATATGATAATTGACTTTCTCTGTTTGGCTTGTTTCACTTAACATAATCTCCTCCAGCTTCACCCATGTTGATGCCAGTGTTGGGTATTCATGTTTTCTGATCACTGAGTAATATTCCATCGTATATGTGGACAACATCTTCTTATTCATCTGTCTGTTGAAGGGCATCTCGGCTCTTTCCATAGTTTGGCTATTGTGGACATTGCTGTTATGAACCTCGGCGTGCATATGGCCCTTCTTTTCACTACATATGTGTCTTTGGGGTAAATACACAGTAATGCAATTGCTGGGTCATAGGGTAGCTCTATTTTTAACTTTTTGAGGAAACTCCACACTGTTTTCCAAGGTAGCTGTACCAACTTGTGTTCTCACCAACAGTGTAAGAGGGTTCCCCTTTCTCCACAGCCTCTCCAACATTTGTTGTTTCTTGCCTTGTCAATTTTTGCCACTCTAACTGGTGTAAGGTGGTATCTCAAGGAGGTTTTGATTTGAATTTCCCTGATGGCTAATGATGTTGAACATTTTTTCGTGTGTCTGTTAGCCATTTGTATGTCTTCTTTGGAGAAGTGTCTGTTCATGTCTTCTGCCCATTTTTTGACATCATTAACTGTATTGCATTTGTTGAGTTTGAGGAGTTCTTTATAGACCTTGGATATCAGCCCTTTGTCTGTAGTGTCATTTGCAAATATCTTCTCCTTTGCCTTTGGAGACATGTTTTGAAAGAAGATACTATATTCAACACTGCTGTGGCTGATGTCAAAAAAGTTACTGTCTATGTTCTCCTCTGGGATTTTGATGGATTCCTGTCTCACATTGAGGTCTTTCATTTAGAGTTTATCTTTGTGTATGGTGTAAGAGAATGGTCTACTTTCATTCTTCTGTATATAACTGCCCAATTTTTCCAGCACCATTTATTAAAGAGACTGTCTTTCTTCCACTGGATATTTTTTCCTACTTTGTCAAAGATTGTTTGACCATAGAGTTGAGGGGTCCATATTTGGGCTCTCTATTCTGTTCCCTTGGTCTATGTGTCTATTTCTGTGCCAGTAACATGCTGTCTTGGTGATCATAGCTTTGTAATATACCTTGAAATCAGGCAACCTGATGCCCCAGCTTTGTTTTTCTTTTTCAACATTTCCTTGGTGACTCAGGGTCTTTTCTGGTTCCATACAAATTTTAGGATTGTTTGTTCCAGCACTTTGAAAATGCCATTGGTATTTTGATTGAGATAGCATTGAAAGTATAGATTGCTCTGGGCAGCATAGACATTTTAACAATGTTAATTTAAAAAAAAAGAACCTACAATCATCTTGATGCAATGCTATGGGCTTTCTCTTGAAAGATACATTTGTAGGCAATTTCTCCCAACTCACCTGGGTGAGACTCGGTAAAGATGGTTTAAAAAAGTCATGCAACACAGCAGATGTACATATAGGTTAACCCCTAATAGGTGATTCTAATTTTGCCAGAGAACTGCCCTGAGGGTGTGCAAGAACTGTCCCTGGTTTTCCTCCTGGTTCTTGCCTTTGAAATCTATTTCACTTATTAAATAACATGGGTCAGTCTAACCTATAAGAACAGCAATAATAATAATGACAGTTCTTATGGCATTTATTCAGTTCAGGCCCTGTACGAAGTTTTAAGTATGTCACTTCATTCCATCCTCACAAGATTACAGTGAAATGGGCACCATGGTACTAACACCCCTATTTAAAACGGGTTTCTGTTTTTAAACAAAGGTTTAGGATACTGTTTCATCCAGAGTAGCCAAGGAAAGACCCTCACTAAAAGTGAGGGGGATAAAGAAGACTTTTATTGAGGTTTATAGAAGGAAATTTGAGTGGAGGAAACAGAAGTAAGGAGATGAAGCAAGAATCAGATTCTTTGACCTGAGGATCAGAGGCGGGACAGAAAGTAGCAGAGGAACAGAATGAATTCACCTGACTTTACCGCCATCCGGTGGTGGTCTGATGGACAGACAACCAGCTCACTGTTTCAGTCAGACAGAGACAGAGAGCCTGCTAGATCCTCTGCAAGTTGCTAAGTGGGGGAAATAAGGTCAAATAAAACAGAGAACCTGCCCTTTGAGGTCTTTTCTAGATCTTCTGGAGTCACCAGGCTGGAAGTCACCTTAAGGATTGACTATTCCAGGAGTAAACACCCTCTTTCTCATGCAGGCTATTTTCAGGAAAGGCAGAAATGTTTATAAGCACCATCATTTTTTTTTCTATCAAAATGAAACTAGCTTAGCATCCCATGGGATGTATAGAGTCTCATTACTTGAAGTTCTTGACTATTTTTAATAGAAGATGGTCAGTGAGAAAACTGGCACTGAAGTTTAGTCATTAAAATGATAGGAGGAATCAGTAGATACGCTTTCTCAACTTCTACTCCTTACACCTGTAGGGCATTGTTCTCATAAATCACATTCACATGCACTTTGTCATTTCATGGCCAAAACGATCCCTAAGGTAGATAAAATCATCCTCACTGTAGTCGCTGGGAGCTAGGCTTAAAGAAGTGAAATGTATATGAGAAATCTGAAAGAGCCAAAGTGGTCCAAAACAGAGAGCAAATGATGGTTACCAGGAGATGGAGGCAGGTGGGGAGATAGGACAGATGTTGTTTTAAGGTACAAACGTGCAACAGGTAGTCAATAAGCCCTAGGGGCCTAATGCAAAGTACAGTGAATATAGACAGTAATATTGCATTATAATCGTCAAACTTGCTAAGAGACTAGAACTTAATTATTCCAAACACTACAAAGAAATAATGATGTAATATGATAAAGGTGCTAATAATTATTATAATGGCAATCACATTACAATATAGAACTGTATCATTTTAACATGTTGTATACCTTAAATTACACAATGTTATAGGTCAAATATATTTCAATAAAAACCACAAAAATATAAGGATCTGAAATGACTTGGCTATGGTCACAAAGTAAGATGGCAACAGAGCCACCTTGTGATTTGTTCATTCCACTCAGTGCAACATTTAGAGAGCGCCAAGCATGTGCCAGGCACCAGGGATATGCTGTTGAATTACGTTGCTCCCTGACTCACTGTTTCCCTCCTGCCTGTTCCAGCTTAGCTAGCCCAGCTTCTCTGGATGGGAACTCCTCTTTGTGTGAGCCAGGAGGACAACTGAAAAATCTTAAGCAACACCTGAGCCATGAGTTTTCCAGAAAGACAGTCTCCCCAGGACATTCTAGCTCTTGGTGCCCAACAAATGAGTTGCTTTTCCCAATCCCCTGGGTCAATCCCTGGCCCTCACTCCCATGGGTGAATGATACTAAAAGCCTCCTCTCCTCTAGGATGGCTGCCTTATACTTAAGGTTCATCTTTCTGGGTTTTTTAAATTTTTTTTAAATTTTTATTTGTTTACTTGAGAAGGAGAGAGAAATAGAGATAGACTGTGTATGAGTGGGACAGGGAGGGGCAGAGGAAGTGGGAAAAGCAGACTTCCAGCTGAACAGGGAGTCCGATGACTTCGGGTTCAATCCCAGGACCCTGTGATCATGACCTGCGCTAAAGGCAGACATTTAACCAACTGAGCCACCCAGTCACCCGTGCCCTTCTGGTTTTTTAAGAATACAGTAGATAAATATGAAATTTAGTCAAAGACCTCACCACAAAGGTAAGTAACATCAGGGATCTAGGTAGGTATCTGGGGCCTCTGTTGCTTATCAGTCTAGTTCAATGCTCTCTCTATTATAACAGGGAAACCAAATCTCAGGGTGGGGAAGTGACATGCCCAAGCAAATTTCAGAAAATTAAAACACAGCTGTCCTGATACCCAAGCCAAAACTGTTTCTACCACACTCTGCTGCCCCTCTGTGGACATGAGAATATATTAAGCTGCTTCCTTGTGCTCTAGTGAGCACAAGAAAACACACTGTCCACAAAGAAGGAAACTGATAGAGAGGAAAGGTAACAGGAAATGCCTGGAAACTGAACCCATAAAGTCCAAACCCCGAGTCACCGTAAAAGGCTTTGAACTAGCAAGAATGAGAGGAAATGATGAGAGAGCAAAGGAAATGGGCCTCTGAGAGAGGAAACACAGGGAGCACACACAAGGCCTTTGGGTAGCCTCTATTGCAGGCCTTTGTCAAATGTAATGAGTTTCTCTGTCCTTCCCAGAAGCCAAACCTGGGGCATCCTCCCTAACTAAGGAGGCTCTTGAGAACTGGGCTGACTACCTACTAACACAGGTTACATTTTCAATTCCCATTAAGGGAGACACAGTGAGGTTAAGTAGCATGCCCCAAGATGCACAACCAGTAAGTGGCAAGGCTCAGATTTCTACTGTTAACCTATGTTTTTAAGCCATCATGCAATAAATAATGGCTCCTTGCTGTAATAGGTCCTTTTTCTGAAAACTACTGAAAAGTGCTGGGAACATTTCCATTTCAACAATTGGTATTATTATAATGACAATGATGATACTGGAACTGGACAACAACTGTTGACAGGTAACTGTATACCAAACACTGTACTAGGTGTTTTGCATGTGTGATCTCATTTAATCCTTACAGCAACCCCAGAAGGTAGCAATAAGCTCCCACATGCTGAAAAACTGGCCCAAGGTCACAGAGCTAAGGATGCAACTATGCTAAAGCCCACTCTTAACACTAGGCGATCTTCCCTTAGGTTTCTACCCTGGTTCCCACTGTTTTGATGCCAATTAGAGGCTTGATGAAGGACAACTAGGAGGTGGAGTGAAATGCATTAATTTACTGTTGGACTGAGGATTCATTTGTGTGGGATCAAGTTGTTGAAATCTCTATTTGGTGGCCAGAGTTTAATTAACAACCATAAAAACACCTTTCTCAGCTTAAATCTTTCATTTACGTAATCAAATTAAAGTGTGGGAAAGTTTGCACTTAACAGGACTGTTGCTAAGAGCCTTTGTCTGACTTTCCCCTTCTTACTGATGAATTATTTATTCAACAAACAGGTATGGGATTGCCATTGAGCAGCACCTACAATATGCCTGAGAGTCAGGAAGCTAGTTCCAAGTCCCTTCTTGTGGGCCTTGAAAAAATCACCTACCCCTATTGGTCTCACTAACTATAAATAGCCCCAGTAATTAATCTGCAAGGTCCCTCCTATTGTAGGTTTCAGTGCAAGTTCCTGATTAGTGTTTGGGGTTTTTCCGCTGTTTTATATACTTGATTGTAATTTCTTATTTATTTTTTACTGAGATATAATTGACATATAGTATTATATTCATTTCAAGAATACTACATAATGATTCAATATTTGCATATATTGTGAAATAATCATCAAAATAAGCCTAGTTAACATCCATAACCATACATATTTATAATATTTTTTATGAAAACTTTTAAAATCTACTCAGCAGCTTTCAAATATATAATACACTATTATTAATTATAGTCACCATGCTGTACATTATATCCCCAAGACTTACTAATTTGATAATTGGAAATTTGAGCCTTTTGACCCTCTTCATCTATTTCATCCACCCCCTGTCTCTGGTAATAACCAATCAGTTCTCTACATCCATGACTTTGGTGCGTTGGTTGGTTGGTTTGGTTAGCTTTATAGGTCATACAATATTTGTCTTTATCTGACTTATTTCACAGAGCAGAATACCCTCAAGGTCCATCCATGTTGTTGAAAATATCAAGATTTCCTTTTTATGCTTGAGTAATATTCCATTGTATACATATTCCACATTTTCTTTATCCATTCATCCATTAATGTATACATAGTTTGCTTCTGCATCTTGGTTACCATAAATCATGCTGCAATTAATAGGGAAGTGAATATATCTTTTTGAGATAGTGTTTTCATTGTCTTCAGATAAATACCAAGAAATGAAATTCCTGAATCATATAGTTTTTAATTTTTTGAGGAACCTCCACAGTATTTTACATAGTGCACTCCCATCAACAAAAGTACAGGAGTTCCCTTTTTGCCACATCCTCACCAACACTTGTTACTTGTTGTCTTTGTGATAGTATCCATTCTAACAAGTGTGAGGTGATGTCTCATTGTGATTTTGATTTGCATTTCCCTGGTGATTGGTGGTATTGAGCACCTTTTCATGTACTTGTTGATCATCTGTATGTCTTCTTTGAAAAAAAAAAGCCTCTTTAGATCCTCTGCCCATTTTTTAAATTGGATTGTTTGGGGGGGCTTGCTATTGAGTTGTATATGTTCTTTATATACTTTGGAGATGAATCCCTTATCAAATATATGATTTGCATATATTTTTTCCAATTTGGTAGTTTACCTTTGCATTTTGTTGATTGTTTTCTTTGCTGTGCAGAAGCTTTTAGTTTTACACAGACCCACTTGTTTATTTTTGCTTGTGTTGCCTTTGCTTTTTGTGTCAAATTCAAAAGTGATTGGCAAGACCTATGTAAAGGAGCTACTTCCATACTTCCTATGTTTTCTTCTAGGAGTTTTTTGGTTTCAGGCCTTATGTTTAAGTCTTTAATCCATTTTGAGTAAATTTTTGTGTATGGTGTAAGATAGTGGTCCAGCCTCATTCTTTTGCATATGATTGTTCAGTTTTCCCAACACCATTTATTGAAAAGACTTTCCTTTTCCCATTGTATATCCTCAGTTCCTTTGTCATAAATTGACATATTTGTGTGGGTTTATTTCTGAGCTCTCTAGTCTGTTCCATTATTCCACATGCCTGCTTTTATGTCAATACCATACTGTTTTGACTACTATAGACTTATATTATAATTTGAAATCAGGACACAAGATACTTTCAGGTTTGTTCTTTCTCAAGACTATTTTGACTATTCAAGGGTCTCTTACGGTTTCTTACAAGTTGATTTCTTCTTTAAATGGTAAAAAAGAAAAAAAGCAGTCAATTTCTTTAACGGCTCAACTAATGACTCCTGGGTCAGAGCCAGGTGTGTTTCCAGTGTGTTAGAGCAGGCACTGAGGGAGGATAGGGACAGCAGTCTGCAAGACAGGAAAGAACAGCCTAGAAACAGGAGAGGCAGTGGAAGGAAGGTGGTCACGTAAACAAACCAACCTGCGTTGGCTCTTTGGTGAGTCAGAAACTGCACTAGGTTGAGTTGTTGCACAAAGTAAACTTTATTTGCAGCAAATAAGGAGGTTACGGGGAGTAGCTTTCCAAGCCATGAGTCCCCAAACAAGGGTGGATGGGTTCCTTTTATTTAGGGTGAGGATGAATATTTAGATAGGGAAGCCTTGTTATTGTATGTAGAGACAGGCATAAGGTCACAAGTGTGCCTTAAGGAACCATGCCTATACATTTATTGCATGTTATGTAAATGAGGCTGAGTCTCCACCTTGGGTGGAGATTTTAGCATTATAATAAAGGTAGTCATCTGTCATTCTAGAGTTCATGCCATGGTCCATCTGTGCAGATGGGAGTCAGGGACTATTTTAAAACTGGTCTGAATGGTTGGGGTGGCTGGAGATCTTTTTAGGGCAGTCACTATTGCTCGAGGCACAGTTTCACTTTCCTTTTGCCTGAGTTAAGAGAAGCTGGAAAGAAGAGCCTAAGGAAAACGTGGGACAAAGGTCTGTGAGTACAAGCAGGTAGGCAGTAAAGGCAAGGTCTTGGGATCTTGCTGGTGATAGTCAAACTTTTGGGGCACCAGAGTATGGGGATTCCTTATACAATTGTGCTTTTTTCTGGAGAGCGCCCTCTGTTCTTTTATTCTCCTTTCTTGCCCCACCCAATCCCTTTCTTTCAAGAAGAGCGACTAAGATAAGTAGTACTATAAGGAGTAGATATGCTAGAAAACCAGAGAGTGGCCCTGGAAGATTGTATATAATCTTAGAACATATGAAACAAGAATTTTGTATATCTTTCTCCTATGATCAAGTTTAGCAAGACAGTGTAGGTGTCTTTATTAATGCAAGTCAAATCTAGAGGCACTTTAAAATTTCCTACACATGTCCATTCCACTTACAATCTCTTCCAGAATCCTATCAGGTTTAGCTGCCACCTTCTGTATTTGTACCCTGGTTATACTAAAAGATCAACAGGGGACTTAGACTGAGGGTAGAAGTGCAGGAAGCAAGATGTAAAACTCGGTACTTTCCATGATGTTTCAGACATTTGTTTCTGAAAACAATAGAGCTAAAGTGTATCTTTTTTTTTAATTTTATTTTTTATAAACATATATTTTTATCCCCAGGGGTACAGGTCTGTGAATTGTCAGGTTTACACACTTCACAGCACTCACCATAGCACATACCCTCCCCAATGTCCATAACCCCAACCCCCCCTCCCAACCCCCCTCCCCCCAGCAACCCTCAGTTTGTTTTGTGAGATTAAGAGTCACTTATGGTTTGTCTCCCTCCCAATCCCATCTTGTTTCATTTACTCTTCTCCTACCCCCTTAACCCCCCATGTTGCATCTCCTCTCCATCATATCAGGGAGATCATATGATAGTTGTCTTTCTCCGATTGACTTATTTCGCTAAGCATGATACCCTCTAGTTCCATCCACATCGTCGCAAATGGCAAGATTTCATTTCTTTTGATGGCTGCATAGTATTCCATTGTGTATATATGCCACATCGCTAAAGTGTATCTTGAGGAGAATTTGCAAATAACTGGAGACATACCCTCACCAATGGGGGGTGGGGGAAGTCATTGTAGTCACACACAGAATGGTGAATTAGGAGATAAGCACCTATCACAGATCTGCCTTTCACTTGATCTACGACCTTACACAAATCACTTACCTATTCCTACTTCCAGGTTTCCTCATTATAAAATGGGCATATTATCATCTGCTATCAATGCACTTTTGAAAATCAGATTAGATAATACTCATGAGAATATGTTGTAAATGTGATCCATTGATAGAAGGTATAGCCCTTACCTTAGAATTAAGTGCTACTGATAACAGTAGTTTTGTAAGCTAGCTTGAAAACAACTATGTCACATTAGGAGTATTTAGCTTCTTGAAATCTTCAGTGGGGCTTATCTGGGTGATAGGCCATTGGGTATGAAGGAATTCCCTAGTAGTTTGGTGGATCTAAGAGGATTTTGAAAATCACTGTGAAGCTAAAATATATGTATTTGGAAGCCAGCTGAAATGAAGTCTCCATTCAAGGTTCCTTTTCATTGTACCGTCACATTCTCAAGGACATTGCTTTTCTGCATAAATCTCTCTCCATTACAGAATCATTATCATCATGAGTCAAGTATTTGGCCAAGTTAGAAAAAGCCTCTCTTTTTTTAAAAAAAATTTATTTATTTATTTGACAGAAAGAGAGAGATCACAAGTAGGCAGAGAGGCAGGCAGAGAGGGGGGAAGCAGGCTCCCCACTGAGCAGAGAGCCCAATGTGGGGCTCGATCCCAGGACCCTGGGATCATGACCTGAGCTGAAGGCAGAGGCTTTAACCCACTGAGCCACCCAAGCACCCCAGAAAAAGCCTCTCTTAATCCTATATTCTCCTCCAGCTACTGCTCAGTTTCACAGCTTTCCCCTGTAGCAAAACTTTTTGAAAGAATTGTTTTCATTTTCCTCACCTCACAATGACTCCAGTATCTATAACTGCAAAACTGCTCCTCTAGGACACCATTAAAGTCTGGCTGACTCCAATGGTCACTTCTCCATCCTCATCTAGCAACTTGAATCAATATTAAACACAATTGGTTACACCCTCTTTTTCAATGTACCCTCTTTCTCTTGGATGTTGTGACCCTGCATTCTTATTTTTCTTTTCTGGCTTTTCTTTCTGAGTCTCCTTAGTAGGCTCTTTCTTCTCTGTGGAGGAGCATAGCAGATAAGGACCCAGATTTTCAGGCTGTGCTTTCCAATATGGTAGCCACTAGTCACACTGTGGCTATTATATTTAAATTAATAAATTAAATTAACATGATTAAATATTTATTAAATTAAATTATACATTCAGTCCCATCAATCTAACATTTCAATTGTTCAATAACAACATGTGGCTAAAGGCTAACACATTGGATAGCAAGACACAAAAAATTTCCATCATTGAAGGAACTGCTATTGGATGGTGCTAGCTAGAATCAGACTTCTAGAATTTGAATCCCAGCTGTGCCAATTTATCTTCTGAGAGTCCTTAGGCAAGTTACTTAATCTTACAGAAAATAAAAAGAAATCTCTGCCTTCATAGAGTTTGTGCTATCCCTACAATAGGAAAATACGGCATGCCTAAAATGTAGAAGGGAGATCTATAAACATTAATAGCTCTCCAAGAGATACTGGTGAGTGAAAAATGCAAGGTTCAGAATGGTATAGTTAGTTATATAGCTAGATAGATATATAATATGGTCTTGATTGAACAAAATAAAGATATGCTCATATTTTTATATTTATTAAAAATTCTGGAGAGATACAAAAAAACTTAATGGCCCCTTTGGAGAAGGGAGTCAGGGTTAGGAAAAAGACTTTGACTTTGCATATACATTTATGTGCTATTTTATCACATACAAAAATTACTTTTGATTAAAAATAATAAATTTATATGTATATGATTTGACATTTTTTTGGTTAGTCTATTATACAACCATTATTGTACAACAAACTAACTCCAGGACATAGTAGCTTAAAACAACATCCATTTTATCATATCTCATGAATCTACTTGTCACAATTTAGTTAGGACTCAGCTGAGCGCTAGCTCCGCTGCAATTGGCTTTAACTAGAGTCATTCAGTGATATTTGGATGGCTTGAATGGAGGGCCTAGGACTGCTTTACTCACAAGTCTGGTGCCTTGGAAGGGATGGCTGAAAGTTTGGACTCAGCTGGCCCTTTCTCTATTTCCAAACATCTATGGGACTTTCCATTTGGTCCCTCCAGCAGAGTAATCAAATATTTCATATTGCTGTTCACAACATTTCATAAAATATATTTTTTTTAAATTCTACTACATGTTTTGTTGCTGCTCCTGGCACCTCTATATTACAAGGAATAGCTGCTAATATGGTTGGCACTATCATGTATTTTGGGCAGCTGACCTGAAAAGGATCAAGGATGTCACAGGATGTCTCTTCTTTTCAGCATTAACCAGAAAAGTGCTAATATGGAGGCCTGTAATTGAAGAATATGGGCAGGAAATGTGGCTCATGGATGAGAGACACTTAGGCAGTTGGAAGAATTTGAAAGAATAGTTCAAAAAAGGAACTGGGAGAGTTTGACTCAAGCAGGATTCAGCAATCCCTTCATCCCTAAGGATTCACAGAACAACAGTATTCAGGGCACTGAGGAGAGGGGAGCCAGAGCCCTTGGGAAGACATGGTGCAGGGAGAAAGGTAAATAAGGAGGAGAATGTAATGGAGAAAGAAACAATAAAAAATATTGAGTGAAAAGAGAAAAATAATGATCCTATGGCAAATGTGATTGATGACCATCAACTTGAAACAAAGATAGTTGCACACAAAATTGCCCATTTGTGAACTAGTCCTTTGTGGGGGGTGGTGACTAGTACAGAAAACTGCCAAATGACTATGCACAAATCATGCCTGCAATTTTTTACTTTGGCATTTTATATTAATCAAAATAACAACTCATTCTATAACATCTATAACCTAACATCTATAACCAATGTTACCTGCATACCAAAATCCAACAAACATAAGAAAGAAATTTATAGGCCAATATTCCTAATTAATATAGATACAAAAATCCTTAATAAAATGCTAACAAACCAAACCAAGCAACATATAAAGTGGATTATACACCATGGCTAACTATGATTTATCTCTGAAATGCAAGATTGGCTTAACATATAAAGAGCAATCAATAAAATGCATGTGATCATCTCAGTAGGTAAAGAAAAAGGATTTGACAAAACCCATCACACTTTCATGATGAATGCACTTAACACACTAGAAATAGATAAAAAGGAACATTCTCAACCTAATGAAAGCCACACATTTAAAAAAAATGATTAACATCAATACTTAATGGTGAAAAACTGGAATCTTTACTCCTTAGATCAGGGATAAGATAAGGATGTTTGCTCTCACCAGTTCTAGTCAACATTGTTGTGAAGGCTCTAGCCAGAGCGATGAGATAATGAAAAGAAATAAAAGATACCTGGATTGAAAATGAAGAAGTAAAACTCTCTATTCTCAGATAACATGACCTTGTATATGGAAAATCTTAATCTATTCCAAAGTATCATTAGTATTAATAAAGGAGTTCAGCAAGCTTGTAGGATACAAGGTCAATATAGAAAAATCACTTGTATTTCTATACACTAACAATGAACAATCAAAATATAAAATTAAGAAAACAATTCCATTTATAATACTATAAAAAAACAATACAGAGACCTGGGTGGCTCGGTCATTTAAGCATTTGACTCTTGATTTTGGTTCAGGTCATGATCTCATGGGTTGTGGGATTGAGACCCACACTGGGCTCCATGATCAGTGGAGAGTCTACTTGAAGATTCTCTCCCTCTGCCCCTCCTCCACTCCCTCTCATAAATATATAAATCTTAAAAAAACAATACTTTGGAAGATATTTCACAAAAAAAGTGTAAGACTCATATACTGAAAACTACAAAATATCATTGAAAGAAATTAAAGTCGATCCAACTCAGTGGAATGTCATCTTGTGTTCTTGGATTAGAAAACTTAATATTGTGAAAGTAGCAATACTTTCCAAACTTATATACAGATTCAACACAATCTATCAAAATCCTAGCTTGCTTTTGTGCAGAAATTGACAAGTTGAACCTAAAATTTACATGGAAAAGCAAGAGATAGCCGAAACAGTCTTCATGACCTTGGGTTTGGCAATATAGTCTTAGATATGACACCAAAAGCACAAGAAACAAAAGCAAAATAAGCAAAATTGGATTTCATCAAGATGAAATAACTTAGTACTTCAAGGGATATAATTAAGAAAGTAATATATGACCCACAGAATGGGAAAAAAAAACTACTTGCAAATCATATATCTGAAAAGAGTCTAGTATCCAGAACACATTAAGAACTCTTTCAACTCAACAACAATAACAAAAAAGGCAAATAACCCAGTTAAAAAAAAGACAAAGAATTTGAACATATATTTCTCCAAGGAAGATATAGGAAGGATATGTCCAATAAGTAAATGAAAAGAAGTTCAACATCATCAGTTATCAGAGAAATGCAAGTTAAAATCACATTGAGAGGCCACTTCATACCCATGGGGATGGCTATAATTTTAAAAAATGAAAAATAAGTATTGGTGAAGATGTTGCGAAATTGGAACCCTTGCACATTGCTGGTTGAAATTTAATATGATGCAGTCACATTGGAAGACAGCCTGGCAGTTCCTCAAAAGACTTAAACATAGATTCACACTTGACCTAGCAATCCTGCTTCTAGAAATCCACCCAAGAAAAATGAAAATATATGTCCATCCAAGAATGTGTACACAAATATTCATAGCAGTATTATTCATAATAGCCTGAAAGTAGAAAAACCCAAGTATCCATCAACTAGTGAGCAGATAAACAAAATGTGTTATAGCCATACAATGGAATATTATTCAGCCATAAAAAGCAGAAGTATTGATACATGGTACAAATGGATGAACATTGAAAACAATATGCTAAGTAAAAGAAGCAGACCTAAAAACCACATATTATTTGATTCCATTTATATGAAATTTCTAGAATAGGCAAATCTATATTGGCAGTGGTTGCTGGGATGTAGGGGGGGAATGGGGAGTGACTGCTTATGGGTATTGGGTTTCCTTTGGAATATTCTGGGATTACATAGTAGTGATGATTGCACAATTTTGTGAATGTACTGAAAACCACTAATTGTAGCCTTTAAAGGGGCAGGTTTTATGGTATATGAATTGTGTATCAATAAAGCTATTATTTTAAAAAGGAGAATTATGTGTCTAAAAACCATGTAGGAGAAATGTGCTAAGTCTTCAATTTTATCTATCCTGATTGGCTGGATCAGTGGTCTGCTTCCTTCTTCTTCAGAACCTGCCCCCAAATATTTACTGATTCCTTCACCTATGTCAGAAGGTGCCAGAGAGCTATGGCTTGATCCAGCAACACTGGACATTCCAGGGTCCACATTTGTCACATCTTCTATATAGCCCTTCCCTCTTGTTATATTTGTATAGTGAACACCCCTTTCTCCAAAAATGGGTCATGTGAGACTCAAAAAAGTCTGAGGCAACAGAGAGAAAGGGAAGTATTGGAGCATAAGCTATAAGGAATAGTTGGCCTCATTGTTCCAAAATCCTCTCCTACAATTGAGAATAATCAATTGTATTTCTACTTCTACTCCCTTCTACTCCCTTCCATCACAGTAGGTTGGGAAAATATTTTGAAGACTTTCAGTTAGAGACTAATCTATTCCCAGTTCACATTAGTGAACTTAAGCCATTCTCAGTGAGGACTGGCAACCATAAGAGTCCAGAGGTACTTCTGTAGCCCATTCTAATACTTGACAGCTCTTGCCATTAACATACCAGTAACAATGTAACAATGCCAGTAACAATTCTCTATATTTAATTTACTTCATAATGCTTGGTGTAAACCAAATGACCTCTTGTTACATCCTTGGTAGAGAGTGAGAAGAGATACTATTGATTTATAGTTGGATAACAATGCCTGGGAAAGAAACAATAATAGGAACTAGGAGTTTTTCAGAGAATGACAAATCATCAGTCTGTAAGCATTTAAAATACCCCTGTAGATAGATTTTCCCCAAACTGGTCACAGGACTCTGGGTAAAAGTGCGTAAAGAATGTGGAGAGACATAATTTAAAAAGAGGAGTTTAAGTCCTTTGTGAGTTAGTGAGGCCAAATGAATCTGGCCAAGCCACCACTTCCCACAAGCCAACATAATGACAGAGACTCAGATAAACACCACTAGCCAGCAGAGTCCCCTCCAAGAAGTAAAGCACTTTGAAAACTAGATTCCCAAAAGAACCATCACTACCATCCTGCCCAGGCCACCTTACCTAACCGAAATTGATTGGAGACATTCCCACATGTTTGCATTATCTCTGGGCTATTCCATCCTAAGGGGTATAATGCACAGCCTGAGCTTATCAGCAGCCCTGGAAAGAAAAGCATACAAATAGGTAGAAAAATATAACATATTTTCTGTCACCCAAAATTTCTCTCTGGATTAGCTTGGCTCAACTTCTGCCTCTTCTGTTCAGAGTTTACCTTTCCCCTTTAACCCTAAATGTCTATGACACTACCAACTCAACAGAATTTCTTTGCCACGCCATAAGCAGTGAGTTGAAGTAGATAGTAGAGGGAACAACTTATAAAGGAAGGGCAGTGTTGGGAATTGAGACAGGCCAGTGTACTTTTTACAGCCCAAATGTTTTTGACAATAACTTATAAGACTAAGTTGGCCTTCCCAGTCCGACTCCTCTTCTATCTTGGTCTGATTTTCAAAGAATAACAATGTAGAGACTGCTACTCTTTCCTAAAATTCAGCTTTTTCTAAGAGTCAAATAGGTCCCTGTTAGTTGAAGGTAGGTCATGTTTCTTTCACTTGGAATCACTTCTATCTCAGCTGCCAGACTGAGATCTAGAGAAAGCATACACATTGGGTAGGCTTCTCCTGGTGAGGAAGGCACCACACTCCCTCTTCCAGAAATACTTTCTTATTCTGAGAAATCATTCCAGCTTTATGCTAAGCATTTCTCCTTTATTTGGATTCTAATGTTTTTCACTGCACCCCTTGTCTTCATGTCCATTTTGTTTAGGTTATTTGGTCACTAGAGAGAAACTGTGGGATCTTGGTGATAACCTTACTCTTCCAACAAAAGGTACATCTGGTTCTGCTTGCTGACACTGCCTTCCAAGGGCAAGTGCCTCATCCCCAGCTCTTGCTTACTGCCTAGGTTTACCTTTTATAACCTACAACCCGCCCCCCCCAACCCTGCCGCATGCCTTTGGTGACAGTGGGTTGGGCTAAGCATTGACACTGGACACAAAAATGACAAAATTCATTGGCTGGCCAGTGAAAGCTGATATCATAACCTGGCATGAAGAGAAGAGTTGGGCCAGATTCTTCTTTCTGGAAATTTTAATCAAGAAACAGAGATGCTGAGCTAGTTAGCAGATAGAATAGAAGTTAGAGGAAAAACACCAAGAGGTAGAATCAAGTCTGTGTCAAGCTGAAGCCAAGTTCAATTCAAAGTTATGGACAGATGTCAATTCTGGGGAAGCTGAGTGAACTGATTGCTAGAGAAAGAGGATACAGTGGCATGAAGCAGATACACCGTGATGAAAAACTCCATACTCCCCATGAAAGAGCTACAGAAAATCCAGTCCTTCCCAATGGCTTTCCAGTTCCACTTTCCTTGTGTTATAATAAACTCCTTTTAAGTGAAAGAACTCAAGTGAGTCTCTCCTACTAGCAACAAAGTGAGCCTAATAACAAGAACACTATACTCGGGTGCTATACCAAAGTTTATGGGAAAGTGATATGCCACGAATATAAATGCAGAAACTAGCACATAACACAGAACCTCCACAGAGCAAGTGCTTGATCAATGATGAATGAACGGCATATTTAGAGGTTTCAGAGCTCCAGGGCTTAGCTGGACAGTGAAAGGCAGAATATTCCAGAGACTGCTGGCATCCCCTCCACCTCTCTTTCCCCACTGAGGAAGATTCCATATACACTCTAAGAAGCTAATAAGCCCACTTTGTCTTAAGATGAATCCTTTCGGAAGAAGATCACAAAGTATTCTAAGCTTGTCTGCAACATGGCAACCAGCTTTTCTCACTATTCCATGAGTCCAGAGAAAAAGATGAGGGCCTTAAGAAATAGCAAGAAAGGTTTATCTAGGGGTGCCTGTGTGGCTCAGTCAGTTAAGTGTCTGCCTTTAGCTCAGGTCATGTTCCCAGGGTCCTGGGATTGAGCCCTGCATCTCAACAGGAAGCCTGCTTCTCTCTCTCCCTCTGCCCCTCCCCCTGCTTGTGCTCTCTTCCTTGTTCTCTCAAATAAATAAATAAAAATGTTTTTTTTTTTTAAAGAAAGGTTTAAATAGGATAACAGTGATAACTTTCTGACAGTGAGAGAGGGTTTAGAAACTAAAAGAATGACCAATTAAGGCTAGAAATTCCCTTCAGTGGAATGCTTAAAATTAGAAGGCATTCTTATCTGTCTCATAGTCTTAAAGGAAATGAAACTGGTCACTCAAAGACTTTTCTAGGCTCTGGAATTTATCCATTGACAATGGAACAACACTCCTATTTGTTTAGGGCTTCCTTTGTTTGCTTGTTTGTACCACAGATAAACTGAAATCCTGAGAGATGAGGAGGTATGAGCCAGAATATGGAACCCAGAGTATGCACAGTGGGTTAAGGACAAAATTGGAAATGAAGTCTAAGCCTTTTCCTGCTTCTAGTATATATATCCTTTGAGGGAAGAGTTACTAAAAAGTGAGCTTTTCCACACAAACTAGGAAGAAAAGAACATAAGTTCATAAAAGAACAGCAGTTCTGCTTTCCAACCTCCACATTCAGAACCCTGGGACTGGCATGAACTCTGATTTCTCAAGCAGGTATTCCTGCTGGCCAAGTGTCTGTCTCAACATGACAAGGGGAACCTTCTACTTTCCTCAGCCCTCTCTTGTTCCTCAGACCTTACCATGTTGAGGAGCTCAGGTCAGCAATTACCTCCTCCAGGAAGCCTTTCTCACTAGCCCCAAGGTCCCACCTCCAGTCTAAGTTACATATTCCTTCTTTTTGTTCCCACAGCACCCTGTGCTTAATCCTGTGATTAAAATATCCTGAGATATATATGCTTCACAACTGAGTGAGGTCTGCTTCCCTTACTAACGTGTGTGTTCTTGGAAGGGAGGAACACTTGGCACCTGGTATGTAATAGGTGTCCAATAAATGCATCTCTTTCAGAGTATGTTATGTGTACCTGACAGACAGCTTCCTTTGCCCATGCTACCCAAGGGGGGAAGCCTTCTGAAGGTATCTTCATAGCAGGGATGGGAGATCATCCTAGACACCAGATACAGACATAGAATCTTAGAGAGAGAAAGGCCTCTGGAGTTTACCTACTCCAATTTGTCCCCATTACAGATGTGGATATTGAGACCAGAGAGGGAAAGAGATTTACCTATGGTCACATTGCCAGTTACTGACAACAGTTTTTCCCACTAATCAGAGTGATCATCAACCCTTACAAGCTCTGCTGTTCTGGAGATGGGTATGCAGAAATGACCACTTTTTGACAACAATATCTCTAGCAAGCACTAGGAATCTTATAGGTGTTCCATCCAGAGAGACAACACAACACAATGACTTCAGAGAACAATATCGTATTCTATACTTGAAAGTCATTAAAAGAATAGATCTTTAATGTTCTCACCACACACACAAAAAAAACCATAATGATGTGAGGTGATGGATGTGTCATCTAACCTTATTATGGTCATCATTTCACAATATATATGTGTATCCAATCATCCCATTGTACACCTTAAACTTACAGGGTGTTGTATGTCAATTATATTTTAATAAGATGGAAAAAAAGAGAGAATGGGTTCTGTAGTCAGTCTAGATTTAAGTTCAAATTCCAACTCTGTGACCTAGGGTCTATATGTGACTTTTGGCAAGTCACTTAATCTCTCTGTGCCTCATTTATCTTGACTTTAAAATGAGAATATAGTACTCCATCTTATAGGGCTGTTTCAAGAAATAATACTTAGAAAGTGCTTAGCATATAGAAAGTGTTCGACAAAAAAATTATTTTCATTAAACAGCAGCCTCTCCCTATGACTCCTCTCTCACTTTCCACCTATTTTCTCCATGCTAATTTCTTCCTCACCTCTTTGTCCTCATAAAAAATACAGCTGAAAAGTCAAATGCTCAACAAGGCTCCATTCAAAAGCTTCCTGGCTGGAGTTGTTATCTTGCAATCTTTTGCAGGCATCAAGCCAGAGACTAGAAATCTTGGCCAGGCATGTGTTCTGCCCCAGTGCGTGTGGCCCCAAGCTCTACCCAACCAGTCTTCCTACTCTTCCCATTCCCTATCCTCCTTCCTGCCTTTTAGATAGATGAGTGCAGTAGGTTGTACACACGCTTCATGGGGACGTTTGACTTGTAACTGATAGCTGATTCCATCACATTTGCTCATAGCTGGAGAAAGATGTGTCCTGGGAGACACATTTTAAAAATGAACTCACAAGGTAATTTATCCTCAGTTATGTTTGTTTCCAAAAGTTCTCATCAATTTGGGATTCTGAAGATGAGCTTCAAATAGAAATGCAGAAGTCATTTGCCAGTGCCAGGCCTTGCTATCTTCTGGAAGAATGGGGCTTATTAAAAAATGTTGATTCTTGGGCCTCAGCCATAGATATTTGATTCAGTAACTGTAGCCTAGGAATATGCATTTCAAAAGCACCTAGTGATGCTGATGCATCTGGTTCTGGTACCAACACTTAAACACCACTAAAAATATGAAGAACAAGCAGCTCTGATGGCAGAGAAAACTAGTTTAAATACCAGCCCTGCCACATATGACCTGTAGCCCTGACTCCAACTTCTCTAGGTGCTGTTGCTAACTCCTGGACTTATTACCTCTCCAACCACGTATGTCCCCTTGTTCAGCTAGGTACTTTCTTATTCTCATCTGCCTCTAGAAAGGGTATGTTATTATCCTTATTTCCCTACTATACAGTGACCAGTTGGGCTGCCATCTTGCTTCCCTTCCTCAAGTTTTTTTTCTACAAGAATCCCCTATTGCAAAATGTACCAAATGTCCTCCCCAAACATGGTTGCTATGGCTAGAATTCACTTCTCTGACCAAGCAGAGGACTGGAGTTAAACACTTTACTCTGTTTCGCCTCAAACCTTCAGACTCACCTTCTTGGATGAACTTGGAACCCTCCTTGAAGCTACTTCTCAGCTACAGCCAACCTTCCCCTGATAAACTCCTCCTAACTGCACATTCTCCATTAGGTAGATGCCAACCTTCCCCTGATGCCAGAATTACTACTTCGCTACATCCCAACAGTTGTATAAACTCCTCCTAACTGCACATTCACCATTAGGTAGATGGCAAATCTTTGTCTCTGGGCAGAGAAAGCCCTCTCCCTGGGTGCTATCGACCCCCTTCACTCCCCCTCCGCAGCCATTCATTAGTACAAATATTGAGTGTGCAATCATTTTGTTATACTCTCCACCAAATATCTGTCTAAATATGGTTATTAGGTAGTCTGAATTTACTACTTGAGCAGAAGTCTAGTATGGGTTAATTTGTTATTAATTTGCTCAATTTGTTGCTCTTAGAGCACTTCAACTCAAACACAGTAGAAAATTTTTAAGTCTGCCCTCCAGCTATAATCTCAGCTTTTCCTGCCCAGGGAGCTCCCCAATCACTCTCCCATTCATTGGACCCCATATTCTCTCGGAGTTACAAGACAATTTTCTTCTGTGAGAGATATTTGAAGTAGATCAGGGAAGTCTTCACACAGAGGCTGCATTTGACATGAACTTTGAGAAATAGGCAGATTTTTACAGACAGAGATGGAAGAAAAGGGAATTCTAGAAAAAAGCAACACTATGAATAAAACTGAGCAGAGGCCCTCAAATTTTAGCGTGTACCGGAATCATGCTGGAGAATGATAAATAACAAATCAAAGACAGTAGTTACCTTTGCTGTAGGAACAAGGGACTGTGATCAGGATATGAAGGCGACTATAACTGTATTGGTAATATTCTATTTCTTAAGCTGAGTGGTACATACCTCTGAACTATTTTATACTATATTTTAAAAAATAAATCAGTCTGAAAGGCTGTGTAAAATACAAAGTGGAAGGCATCAGTTCTGATTCAGTAGGCTTAGAATGGCACTAACAAGCACCCAGGTAATTCTTACACAGGTGTTTCATGGACCACTCTGAAAAACATTGGGATAGCATTTCATCTTCAAGGGGGAAAGGAAAAATCAATAGTACCCGTGAATAAAGCTCAGGGCTGAGATTCAGGAGCCCTGACCCATATTCTCTGCTCTGTTCCAATTTGCTACACAAATATTTGCTACTTAATTCTTTAAATACTATTTTCCCAAACAGAAAGCCATTTTTATCCTTGTTTAGCATGGTAAGGATAAATGAAATGATGCCAGTGAAACTTTGAAGGATTGTCCTGGAAATGCATGGTTTCCAGAGAAGATAATGGTTTTTAGAAAAATAGTTCCCTTTCCTTGATTCAGGTCCTCAGTGATCTGTCTCCAGTGGCAATTTTCATTGAGCTTGAAGCATATAGCATTAGGACTGTGCATGGAAAAAAAACACTGGTGCCTGTCTGGGTATGTTGAATTCTATCTCCTTAAAGGAAAAAAAATGTCCAGGGTGATGGTTCTCACTTAAGTTGAAGAAAGGGAACACAGCGTACACATCAGAGTCACTGGGGAGATTTTTCAAAACACCAGACTTCCACCTGTTCCTATGTATATCAGAATGGGAAAGAGGATGGGAGAGATGGGGAGTCCACATTTTTTAAGCACTCCAGGTGATCCTGATACATTCCATGCTCTAGAAAGTTTCCTGGCCTCCCTCAAGTAACTCAATCCAAGATCTTACACTTTTTCCTGCCAAGAAGTTCCTTATATTTACTTCTCAACTATTTCTTCTTTGTTTAGCTCTTACCGAAGATAGAGAACAATTCACAAGCAGCTTGCATATGTATACACAGGGGAATGTGAATAATGACCTTGTTCTCAGGGACTAGGGGCCAGCTGGTTGGAAACCTCAGCATCCCCAGGGTTGAAATAATCTCCTGGCCAGATGTTTCCTTCACCGGTTGGAGCAGGGCATGAAGGTCCCAGTGGAAGGCTCTCTGGACCCTAGGCTTGGCCAGCTGGATCAGCTGCAGGTGGAGCAAATGGGACCCAAGGGCCCCATCAGGTCACCTTGCTAAGTCTGACTCAGGCCAGCAGCTCTTTATTTCTTCCTGTCTCTCTCACTTCCCACCGTTCATCTCTGTGGGCAGCTGCCAAACTGGGGAACAAGCGTCAGGAGGGGGAGGAGGTTGTTCTTAATGGATACTCCATCTCTTCAGTGGTTTGGGGTCTGGCAGAGATAAACCAGACCTAAAACAAATTGGATCCACCCACTAATGTATTTCAGTTAATGCACTAGCTGCCGAGAAGCTGCCAGGCCTGGAGCAACAAAAATCAATCCCCCTCAGCTGAACAACAAGCTTAAACTTAACCCCCACAGTTCCTTCTCTTGTGTCTTTTATCCATGGTGCTAAACATGCTGTTCAGGTTTAGCTTCCGGACACTGGCAGAGTGTATCTCTAAGAGGTCAGATCCAAGGTCTTTGAAGACCCTCGGGTTATGATCATGTGCCAAGGGGCTCCTAGAAAATATCATACATCCAAGCAGTCTTCACCATTCCCTCACATCTGATATAAACGTGACAGGCACCAGTTTCTAAAAAGGTGGTAGGAATGACACTTATTTGGCTGGTGTTACAGATGGGGAAACTGTTAGAATTTAGCAACCTGCCCAATATCATTCACATATCCAGGGATAAACCTTGCACTACCATGCTTTGGGTTTTGACTCCTTCCAGACTACTGTCAAATGGCGTTTTATTCTTGAACTTTAAAATCCCTCCTCTAAGTGTAAATACTGTGGCCATGTTCCTATGAGCATGAGTCAATGGGGAATCATTCTATAAGGGGAAACATATGAGATGAAAAGGGTGCTGATGTTTTTATTTCCTCTGTATGACACCTATCACTCAGCCAAAGTACCTCCTCACTCAGTCTATGAGTGTCTAAAGCTCCATGACCTACCCATATATCTCCTCAAGAATTTCCTTTGATTTTCCCGACCTAGGAAGTGGGACAAACTAAAATGTATCATGTGGAGAATGGCAAGGGTTTCATAAATGTCTCAGTCAAGCCCAAGCAAGCTGGGAACAGAAGCCACTGTTAATTGTTGGAGTCTGATGGAAGCTGTTGCTACTGGCCTTCTGATTTCTACCAGTTAGTCCCTCCTCACTCTCTGCTGGCAACTCTTAGAAATTCAAATGAAGCTAAGTTGCCACTCTCAAATCAGAAAAGGGCTCAGGGTGATAGACTGCTAATGGCTACCAGACAGGGCTAGCCATAGATAGATATAGGCCAAATAAGCAGTCACTACAGTCTGTCTGGTACCTAGCATTTCACTTTTAGAGCTGTATTTCTTTGGTGCGGATCATACATCAAACTTGTTAGTAATTAGCACTTGTGTCTACATGTTTATCAGATCACTGTCCTCTGAGATAACTACCAGAGGTCAAGGCTTTTAGAAACCAAGCATATTTAGAGTACACATTGTTATCCCTGGAAAGTGGACCTGGATAATATCATTAAATGGGCACTATTCAGGCAGAAGAAGGTGATGAAATGGAGGGCTAACAAACCAGATATCAACTTTGCTGCCAGTCAATTTTGCTACGAATAAAATCTTGGTGTAGATGGCAGTTTAGGGAGTCCTAGGCTGGGTGTTTCAAAGGAGTTCCCATTCATAGCCTTTGGGTTGGGTAAAAGGGGAGGCGCTGAGAGTGGATTTCTCCATAAAGAAACACTTCCCACCCCTACGCCCACTGCAAAGCTCCACAACCTACCCAACCCCCACAACAGTCTTACCTCCCACGAACTGTGCTGCTCCCATGCAACGTCCCATCATTCTGGAGATGAGCTCCTCCATGCAGCAGCCCAGGACAGCAGCCAGTGCCACGAGGAGCAGCAGAGCACAGCCGGCACCTGTCACCACTGTGCACATCTGCCAGGCTAGGCTTGGGATGGCACTGAAGCTGGCATAGCGCCCACACTCTTCCACCATGATCAGACTGTGCCCCTCTCCCCGCACAGGGTAGTTGCACCTCCGGAATGTGCTGAATGACACTGGCTTCCCCAGCTGGGATCCAAAGAGCCAGTAAGGCAGGAAGTAACTGGTAGAACTGGCCACAGCAGTAACAAGGGACAGGAAGGCCCAGAGGGTCCCCACCAGTGTCAGGCTGCTCCTCATGGTCCCAGGTTTCTCTGCAGGGATGGGGAGATGAGTTGGGTCATAGCACCAAATGCAGAAAGTTAGCATGTAGGCTCCATTGGCCTATTTTTCATCTGGCTAACCAGTCCTAGGGCTTGTTTATGGACAACTTGGTCTTTGCCTTTGGATAAGATCATTCTTTCAAGGCCCATATAGGTCCTTCTGGGATTCTGCTTTCCAGTACTTTTCCCATCTTCCCTTCCTCCCACCTGATTCAGAGTTCTAGGGTCTCTAGATAGAAGAACCATAGAAGTGAATTAGTGACTCTTCGGCCAACTCAAATGCAGCCTAATTAGTCAGCTTTCAACTAACTCTTGACATCTATCTAGCATGAAATGAGTTGTAGGAGCTGAAACTGGAATGAAACCAAGGCAGCCCAGAGAATCATCAGCTTCCAGTGGAATGGCCTTGCTGTCCTGGGAACCTGGAAGAAGATGATATCTCAAAGGGGTCAGAAACCAAGTTGTTTTCAGAGAATAAAGGAAGAAGGAAGGAAGAAGAAGGAAGACAACTTACGGGTCGGCCCCTCCTACAAGACAGAAGAGGGAAGGAGAGCTCACTATGGAGTTACAGGATGTGTCCATGGGACCTATGTAGGATATCCAGTAGTGCATCAGTATGAACTGTACACAGGGTTGTAATGTTTAGAATAAAACAAAGGGTGTCTGTCTCACACCCCATGGTTGTCACTGAGTGAGCACTGTTCAGTCACTTTTTCCCCAAAAACAATATGGGATGCAACTTTCCAAGCAGTGAGGGTTGTTTAACTCTAGATGGGCTACTAAGAAAACCTGCCTCATCCTTTACTCAGTATAGTCAGGAAAGCTTCTCCTCTCTCTGAAATGGATCAAGTACCCCCTGCCTGGCAGTAGGAACATACATATGTAACTGTAAGGACCTTTCAAGGTGCCTTCTGGAACAAGTAATCTCAGATTCAAGATGCTGAGTTTTTTCAGATCTAATCTCAGCCCAGCTCACAAATGGCTTTCACAGACCCCTCTGTTGAAAATCAACCACTTCCCTCCCAACTACATTAATCTGCCATTGCTTTCTGGCCTCAATTAGGGCAGAGACCACACTGTAGCTTGATGACAGCACCGTGAATGTCTCCAGCAGGCAGATGGTGGAGTATATTTCAGAAACTTCTCCATGATTCATCACTGTTGCTTAAAGCTACAGGTGGTGGGAGAAAGGTTCAGCAGTGGGGACACAAGGTAAGGGGAATACAGGCACTAGGTGTATGGGGCTACCATACTGCCAGTTTAGGACGTTGTCAGGAACAAGCAGCAGTTATACTCAGGGTCTTGGGGACTATACCCAGCTGTGGACATTTTCACAAACACCATTAAACAACACCTGGCACAGAGTAGACACTCCAACTCATGTTTGTCTAATGAAACCCATTTCATAGAAGCAGCCAGTTTCCAGGCTGGCAAGGACTGTAATGAATCACCTAATTCAACCTTCTTGTTTTACATATGGGGCACATGGCCCAGTAAAGGGGGAAATCATTTCCCCCAAGTCATAGAATAAGTCAGCAAGCAGCAAAACCAGAATAAGAAATCCGATCTGCAGATTCCTGGGTGAGTACTTACCTACTACATAGTACTAACACCCCTCCCCCAACACTTTGCAGACTGGAATCCAAAGAGGAAGTGATTTACCCAAGGGTAAAGGGCTAGTGAGGTACACTGGCCAGACTGGAGCCCAGTTATTTGATTCTTAGCATAATGCTCTGTTTTCAGTCTACCACAATTCCCCTCCTGAAACATATGTATTGTGTGCTATGTGTTTTGTGCAGGAAGAGAGAAGGGATCATAAATTGCAGGTGCTTACTTTGGAATGCCAGGGCCTGGGAAGAAAGTGCCCTGAGCTGGGCCCCTGGGAATGAGGTTTTGTACCCAAGGCGGGCAGGGTGAGAAGAAGATGTGATGAGGGATTGAAAGCCAATGGGAGAAGTGGAACTAGTTTTAAGTAATTGCTGTTAGAAAACAGGTACACTTGGCCACAATGAGATAATGCTTATGCTTTTTATTTTAGAGTTTGTAATATTATGAGAAATGCAAGCGGCCCTCTGTTATGGTCTCACTTCCCAGTGAAGAAGCCCAGGCAGGAGGATGAGAGGAAACCAGCCGACAAACGCTTAGGGCTGCATCATCATATTCCCTTCCAAAGGTCATTATTTCATGAACTCTGCACAACAACCTTCTCTGTTTGGTAAAAAATAAAATAAATTAAAAAGTCACCTCCAATTTACAAATGAGCAACAGTGAGGGTCAGAAAGCTAAGTGACTTGCCCAAGGTTGCACAGTAATTTACTGGAACAGCCATTACTTCCCACTTCTCATTCACCCACCACCTTTCCCCCATGTTCTCCTTTATCACCCCAATAGTATTACTAGTTAATACTATTGTAATAATTACTAGTATTTGTAATAATTACTAGTAATATTGTAATACTACAATGTAATATTATTACAATGTAATATTATTGTATAATAATATTACAATGTTATATTATTGTAATATTGTAATAATTAACAGTATTATTACAGTTAAAAGTCTCTGTGGTTTCCCAGCCAGAACTTGAAAAAAATGTTTAAGAATGGGGAAAGAATTAGAAATGCAAACTGGGAAGGTAGGAGGAAGGCTGCTTTCTCTAAGCAGTGTGTAAACCAGTAGAATGAGAGCATTAGCTGTTTCAAGCTCAGCAACTCTAGTCAGAACCAACCCCATATGTTGCCCATAAACGTCATCACTTTGAGATCAAAAGTCTCGGTATGACAACCAGTAGAAGGGCAGATAATTTAAGGTGGAGAAAGAAACTGTATCATCGAGTGGTACCTAGGCTACACTAGAAATAAAAGGTGGGGGTCTGACATTAGATTATCATCATCTGGGGGCACCAGGATGGCTCGGCCGCCTAAGTGTCTGACTCTTGATTTTGGCTCAGGTCATGATCTCAGGATTGTGAGATCAAGCCCTGTACCCAGCTCCATGCTCAGTGCAGAGTCTGCTGGAGGTTCTCTCTCTCTTCCCACCCCCGCCCTTCCCCCACTCATGTGTGCACATGCGCACAGGCAGGTTCTTTCTCTCACAAATAAGTAAATAAATAAAATCTTTATTTTGAGAGAGAGGACAGTGTGCAGGCATGGCGAGGAGAGGGTGACCATATCTCTTCAGAGATAATGGTCATCATTCTAACACAGAAGAAAAGGGAGAGAGAGAGAACCTCAAGGAGACTACACACTGAGTGTGGAGCTGGATGCAGAGCTTGATCCCACGTCATGGAGATCATGACCTGAGCTGAAACCAGAAGTTAGATGCTTAACCAACTGAGCCATCCGGATGCTCCAATAAAAAAAATCTTTTATTATTTTTTAAATTGTTTAAAAAAAATTATCATAATCTGTAACAAATAAGGATGTTTAAAAAAAACTACAATACTACCAACCACTGTCACTATAATTTTATTTTTAAAATGGAATTTTGAAGCCAAGTTGTAGGAAGGCAGAATCACAAAATCCAGTTTAAATTACATATGCTAAGCTTTAGAGAAACTCATCAGCTTTCAGAATTTAAATACTTTTAATTTCAGGAAAGACCCATTGTCCTTATTTCACTGAGGACTAGGACAACCAATCATGCCAGTTCTCCTGGAACTGAGGGATTTCCTGGGATGTGGGACTTACAGTGACAAAACTAGGAAAGTTAGTCACCCTCTTTAGGACTAAAGGTGTGGTGAGCCAGCACTGTCCATGGACAACAAGCTGAGAATCACTGCCACAGATAATTCTCTAATGTTCTCTTCCCAGCACTCAAACAATATGAAGTTAAAAGTGACCATGGAATTAAACAATGGAGAGATGAAGCCTATGTATTCTGAATGTAAACCTCTCTGAATCATAGATGTTACCTCATGCAGTCAAGGAAGAGAACACAGAGATCCAATTGCTCAATGTTTTCTGAGCATAGAATAAACCCCAACCCAGCTTCACCTGTGGCTGTTCAGGGAGGCATTGGGCCATGTGGAGTCTATGCAAGCACACTGCTACGTGTTCACATGTGCCAGACAAGGAGGTGCATTCAGGAAAACACTTTTAGTTCCTGTGTGGCTTGCAGTGGATGTCCACCCATGACACTCTTCCAAAGCAATCCAAGTTCAATCCCAGGAACTAGCCAAGTCTCTTTGCACTCACATAAATAAAAATCATGCACAGTGCTATACTTCATTCTATCTTTATTCTTCCTGTATATGTCATGTATGCAATGGCTGTGTTTCCCTGTCCTGGAATTCTAACCACACAGCTACACTGGAGTTCAGAAAACAAGAACTGGTTCTCCTGCTAATTTGTCCAGTAACAAGACATTGATAGGATTCTTATTGACCCTCTCTCTTTAGATGTCACTTGGTCCCTCATCTCTTCGTTTCTTCATCTCCTAAATGGGTCATGTGCCTGTTTCTGAGAGTAGTTGTATAAAATGCAGTGAGTGTGGCCAGAAATTTGTGACAACCAGGGTGGAAGCATGAAGTGCGTTCTGTATTTACTGTCCATACTGAAGGCTAATGCTCACTAATCTTTAGAGAGATGATCATCATTCTAATGCAGACTCATGGGTAGGAATCACTTCAACCTTTTGAGGCAGGAAAACCACCTAAGCCATACATGTCAAATGGTTATCTATATTGCCTTTAAAGAACTGCAGAGAAGGGAACTCTGATTTTTCTCAGTATGTTAACAACTCTCACTGTTAATAAATCATTCATTTTGTCTCATTTGAAACCTTCTGTGCTGTAACATAAGGTTAATTTCTTTGGTTGCATCCTCAGAGAGAATGGAGAAGAGCTTGGCTGGCCTTCCAGATGAGAGCCCTTAATCAACTCAGATTTCTGGGAGCTTACCTTTAACTCTCTTCCCCCTAAAATGAGCATTCTACCTCTCTGTGGTGTCTCATTGTCATGTCTTTAATTATTTGTTTTCACCTTTTCACTCTCATGTGTATGTACTCATACATAGGCACTTACTATCAAATGAAACTGAAAAAACTGTTATTATTTTCTGGGTGGAGGAAAAGAAACCAAGTCCTTCCTTTATCTCATTTTCTCCCCAGTCCTCACAGACAAAGACTCAAATACTTTTGTCCCTATTTTGAGCTTGTCATACAACTTTTGAGTTAAGGAAAGCACTACCTTACCAAAGGTAACAGGGTCCAGGCAAAGCACCCAGTGAGTTAATGACCAGAATATGAAGTGGTCAGAAAGGGCGTTTCAGACTTGCAGCTGCTAAGGAAAACATGGTTGCAAGACTATTGGTTTCAGACTGGTCTGTGAGGAGTGGCTTTGTTGGCACTGGTGTTGGCAAAGGAATATGAACAGGCGTTTCTCCTCATGCCCCCCAGATGGTGTGCATTGCTTACCTGCCAACCCTGTTACAAATACATCATATGCAGTGTTGAGACTTTTGTACGAAATGAGCAAGATACACAGGCATATTCTTCTAGTGGTAAATAGGGCTACACTCTAGAGACATGTCTTTGCCCAACATAATTCTTTGTATCGAGTTGGATATATAAGCACCCTGAACCTGAACATTCTAGATCTTTCTACTTCAGACACAGCCCCAAGTATTTATCTCCTTATTTCCTGCCACCTGAGTCCTTCAGGAATTATTCCTCCTCTGTATATCTCTGCAATGGGAGTGACTCCAAGTCCTCCTATGCCTGAAAGCATCACATGATGCAGTTACTACAAGGGCTTTATTTCCCATTTGTGTAATTGATATATCAAAAAAATGCACACATTTAGCACATACATCTCAATGAATTTGGATATATGTTAATATTTGTAACACCATCACCACAATCAAGTTAATAAAACATATTCATAACCTTCAAAAATTCCTTGTATTGGTTTGTGTGTGTGTCTTCATAAAGAATATAAGGTGAGATCTATCCTCTTCATTTATCTCAAAGTGCACAACACTGTACTGTTAACTTTAGGCACAAAGATATATGGAAGATCTCTAGAATTTACTCATCTAACATCTGAAACTTTACACACATGGAGCAACAAGTCCCTATTCCCCACTCCCACCAGTCCCTGGCACTACTATTCTACTCTGCTTTTAATGTCTCCCTTTTGACCTAAGCCTTGTCTTTCAAATTCCTCAGCTGTCATGCTTGCTGATCTCTTTCTAGCCTTCTCTCTTCTTCTCTCCTCTTTTATTCTGGAAATAAAAAGATTAGCAAAACTAGCTATTTGGTTTATTTATTTATTTGCATCTGAGATGTTCACAAACAGGTAAGGCAGTTGAAGGCAGGAAATTAGAGAATACATGGAGACAGAAAACCAACGATCACTGAAAACCTAGAAGGCTATTACTGAATAATCAATTTGGCCATGCAGAGAGAGAACCTTACAAAGATCCTCCATGTCAGGTCCTGGGCTATTCCCTTTCTCTAGAGTTGGAGGTTGAAAGGGTGGGAATTGGAATGATTTCCCTAAATTTCATATGAACACCTCCCTTTCCTGCAAAAAAGTTGTGCTTACTGAGCTCCCCATTTGTCTTCTGCTTTGATGAGGTGCCAATTAGAATTCTACGTCCCAGTTCTTATTCTGACTAGACAGATGCCACTACCATCAGCAATCAGTTGGTCAGCTCGGAGTCCCATTCACCAGTTAGAAACCATTCCTACCAGCCTGCTCTGGCAAGACACTGTTAAGCCTTACCAACAGTGGGCTAACTCGTACTGTATCTCTCTACACCCTTAGTTTCATGGTCCCATCCTTGCTGCTGTTGCCCAGTACACCCTCTACCTATTGTCTTAATAGGGAATAGAATGCCACCACAGCTGACCACTTCCATTCAGTGAACCTGGACAGTATAGGAGGAAGGTGGGCTAGATGCTTCACCAACCACTTTGGCAGACATGAGAAGCAGTGTGGTATATTAAGAGCATTTCTCAAAATGATGGCCCCAACCCCTCTGCAATAGAAGCACCCTCAGTGCTTGTTTAAAATGCACACTATGACTCTCCTTCTCAGAGTCACTGAATCACAATTCATGAGATTTGCATTTTTAAAAAAATTCTCAATTGACTGGAAACTGATGATTGAGAAATACCATTTTAGTGGAAAAGGGTCCAGGTTTTGGATTCAGATCTGAGATCGGGTCCTGAGGTCTTCCCCTTACAGGTTACATGAACTTGAGAGGATCACTTAAAACCTCACGGTTTCAGTTTTATCTATAAAATGGAGATGATTAAACATAGTTCAAGTGAAATGACATCTGTGGTACACCTAACACTAGGCTGGGTGCTCATTATTCTTTCTTCTACTGGAAAAGATTCCATTCCACCATAAGTAATAGAGAAGACTTGAAGTCTCCCAAAAAGCCGAACATCACCACAAAATGGAACCATTGGGCCCAATGTTCTTTTCGAGAATGGATTTATAGTCAAACTATTTCAGGTTTTTCTGTAAATCATCATGCTTGACACATAGTAGGAACTCATAAATATTTATGGAGTGAATACAATCTTTTGTTTCCAGCCCGACTGAATGACTTCAACATCTGCATTTCAGTTTAACCCCATCACCCCATTTTGGTCCCATAATCCCAATTTAGGCAATTCTAAGAGACCAACCCAGCACACCAGCAAACCGGATCCTCTCTTTTTTCTATAGATGTCCGAAGCAAAATCCTTCCCTCTGCTCCCAGAGACATGCACTTCCTCTCCTCAAGTTACCAACTCTCCTGGGAAAATCAGCTGACAGTTAACCCTTAGGTCCTCAAACCCTGTCAATAGGAAATAGGAATCCAGCCCAGATTCCTCATACCCTCTATGCAAACAACAGGCTATGAGGGAGTAAAAATGCACAAGGCCCTCTTTGGGAAGAAAACAGCTTCTCTGAGCTATAAGATGAAAGTACAGGAAGCCTGAGAAAGGAAAGGGAGAAGAGGGGCTGAGCGCGGGGAGAGCAAAAGCAGTTTCTTAGCCAGCTGTTTCCATTGCATTTGGCCCAAGTTGCAAATTTACCTTCTGACCACGAAAGCTGATTGACTTGTTCCCTCTCTTCAGACTCAGATCTGAGAAACAACTTCTCCTTACAGCTTGTCAGAAGGGGATGGGAATCCCAGCTGCTCTTTGCAGTGATGCCTGAAAACCTTGCTTTACCTTTGGGAGAGAGGGGCGGAGTCCAACCTAATGGGAATTAACTCTAAACACGCTGGAGGCTTGAAATCCAGCCTCAGACATGCAGATACTTGAGTAGCTTGGCTGGCACAGAGTTCCCCACCTCCATCCTCACAGCTGCCAAATCAGCTGTGTGTGTGTGTGTGTGTACGCACACGCACGCTCCCATGTTACAACTGCATATCTGTCTCACTTCCTCATCTGCTGCTCACGTGTCTTCAGAGGAATAGAGGTTCTCCCTAACTTTCCTTAAAAGCCCTAAATAATCTCCACCATATACATTAGGCAGCAGACCTAAGTGACTGGAAATGACAGAAAACATGCCTGAATGAACTAAGACAGAATAGCCTTTTTTCTCCAACTGATTTCCATTGTCTGATGCGCCAACCGTGCAATCAATGGCTCCAAGATGTAATGACTTTACATTTAAGAAACTTGAAATCACACATTGAAAAAGCTTAATAATGCCTCTTTGAAAATAACAGCACTACCAAAAGTCAGTGTCTAACTTATCCCAAAGCACCAAAAACTGCTTTTGTGCTTAGAGAGATAACTGAGAAGTCTGGAGATTAATGGAGTTTGGCCAGATGCTTTGCTCCAACCTGATGTCATCTCTCCCACCTGTGAATGTCCCTGGCACTCCATATTTATTTTGAGAAACTTATCACCTTCTACCTTGTGTGAGTTTTTCACATATGTCTCATTTCCCCTCCAGGATGCCTTGTGAATAGGGAACTTTGCTAAACAAAATGAGATGGAAGGAGGAATGGTAACCAGTCTAACTTAATAGAGCCTACTAGACTGGTCCAAAGTATCTTTACTTCTATGTCCTATTTGCCCACCTAGAATGCTATAAAGGTTATCAGACCTATTTTCTGGCATTTTGTGGCAACAATTTAAAGGAGGAGAATAAATGAACTAGCAGTTTGACAGATTTATTGTACCCCAATTATTTAACAAAGTTGAAAGTTTTTCCTGCCTGCTGTGGCTACAAGTGGGCATCCTGTCTTTTATCAGTGATACAACCTTATATTCATGTACGCATTTGTCTATCTTGTTACTTTCCATCAGCAGTTTTTAATCATTTTTTTCCTGCCCTAACACATTGATAAACCACATTCCTGTCTGTAATAATGGCTTATGAAGGCAGTCTCTGGGGGAGTGACAGATGACCTAGTAGGTGAAATGTCAGATTTTTGGCAGTGTGAGTCCTGAGATAAGTTTTAAAATCTCCCAGGTGGTGTCCCTTTAAGAGTCACTGCTTCAGACGCCGGGCTGTATTAAAGGAAATGTTAGACCCTCTGTCATTAAAAATAAGTCAATATTAGCATACACATAATAACTGTATGAGATAGAGCTGAAGATTTTGACATAAGAAAAATAGTTTATTCCACTCTGTGCATCAATAAATATTGCCCCTTGCTTAATGGTACACCTATCATTTGGAAAACTGATCATCATTTGTAACTCTAAGTTGAGATCATTTTTACTTAGCTCTTTTTATCCTTTTTTCCTTATGTTCCTAGTTCTCTTAAGTGGAATAATATGAAAACTTAAATGTATACTAAATAATGATCTAATTTATTGGGTAGAGGTCTGTTTCCGGTTCTTAGTTTAACAGTTGATAATTCTCTCAGGGGAAAAAAAAATGTATCCTGTGACTCTAGATAATTTTTCATTTAAAATGTGCTTTTCACGAAATAAGAGAGGGAGACGAACCATAAGAAACTCTTAATCACAGGAAACAAACCGAGGGTTGCTGGAGGGGAGGGAGGTAGAGGAATGGGGTGGATAAAAATTTTAAAAATAAGTGAAATATGCTATTTAGCCCTACTTTTGTAAGATCATGGGGGAAGGATTGAGAAAGGAACACATCTTGTAATTTATTAGAGGATAGGATGGTACATAATATTTTTAATGATGTGAAAATAGGTATTGGTCAGGGACCCAGGGAACACCTAAATTTTGCCTTTGGTCAGTGTGGAATAAGAGTTCTTGCTAAGACAAGGTATAGTGATAGATAATTCTGATATATATCCTGCCCCCATCCCAAGTTTGCAAACCATTGCTCTATGCAATAGAATTTCTCAAGCAAAATCAACACCCTACAACATTTTGCAGTCTAGACAAAGGATCAGCAAACCAGAGGCTGTGTTATGCACCAAATCCAATAGACTGCCTGTTTTATAGTTTTATTGTCACACAGCCACAACTTACTCATTTGTGTATTATCTATGGCTGTTTTCATGCTACAACTGCAGATTTAAATAGTTGTTACAAGGATCTTATGGTCCACGAAGCCTAGAATGTTTACTAGGACTCTAGTAAAGACTCTTAACAGAAAAAAAAAATGATGCTTACCCCTGGTTAAATCCACACTGATAGAGACATTATGTCAATTGTTAAGCAAAAGGGGTTGAAAAAGAAGGGGAATGGAGGGAAATTTTTTTAAAATGCTGCTTGCTTTCATCTGTGTTAAGGTGCCAATCAACCCTCACCAGGTTTTTAGAATCCCTGAAGTTAACCACACACTAGAGATCAGTATAAGCTAAATATTCTTTAAGCTTATGAAAATGTATTTCTCTGTTAACTCTCCTTTGAACCTATGTTTATGTCGTTAGCCAATATACCTTAACCATTTTTTTACTGACAACTTCATTGAGTTCTAAGTCACATATCAAAAGATTTACCCTTTTAAAGTGTGGAATTCAGTTTTTTAAGTATGTTCCCCAAATTGTGCAACCCATCACTACAATTTAATTCTAGAATTTTTTCCTTAACCCCAACTTATTAGCATATACTTTATTTTTGCTCTTTTGTCAGAGTTGCTTCTTTTGGGGGGGTTACTTGGGTTTTGTTTTGGTTTTTTTTTAAGATTCCATTTATTTATTTGACAGAGAAAGAGATCACAAGTCGGCAGAGAGGGAGGCAGAGAGAGAGGGGGAAGCAGGCTCTCCGCTGAGCAGAGCCCCCCAATGCGGGGCTCCATCCCAGGACCTTGAGATCATGACCTGAGCTGAAGACAGAGGCTTAATCACTGAGCCACCCAGGCACCTCTACTTGATTTTATTTTTAAACAGAAAAGTTTCTTTTTACTATGGGGTGCGTATTCTTTCCTAGTCTATAAGAAAGGACCATTTATTTATAGAGGCATTTGTAGAACACCATTACCCTTGAACTTTGGAGAGTTTGCATATAAGGGCTTGTAATAAACAATGAATCTTGCAACACTACATCAAAAACTAATGATGTATTGTATGCTGACTAACATAACACAATAAAAAAAAAAAAACCTGCATGCTCCATGGCCTGTCAGGTTGAATATGGAAGGTATACCTTGCCTATGCTGTAGTGTCAGCTCTAGACTGAAAACCTAGAGATGAAACTTATATTTACATTTCTATAAAAATCGAAACTGACAACTATTTTGTTGAGTTTTTTTTTAATTGTCCTCAGAGGATCAGCTGATAGTGTTAGCTAACGATGTAGGTGCTCATAAATATTTAGTAACTGGATTCGGTTGGCAGGAGAGCAAGAGAGGCCTAATTTGTAGCATTTGCTTATTTCCATGGTGTAAATATTCCCACCATGGCCAACTGCAAGCTATCAACTTGAAGTCAATAAAAGTGGGGTTGGGAAGATATACATGCAATCTACTGTCATGAGCTGGTACAAGCCAGTTCCATCACATCACTGTAGCTCAGATTTAAAGAATTATTTCAGTCTTAGTTTGTATATATTTATAAATTACATACAATATGAACCAAAATAGGGTAGTTTTCATAGTTGTTTCGTGTGTTACACATAGATGTCTACCCACTCTACACTGTTAGCTGGCACTAAAATATTCCTTTTTTTTTTTTTTTGCTGTACCAACTTTTAAGCTTTTAGAGTATAATTTGTGTATTATACAGAAGTAAACCAAAGATAAATTACTTGTGAATATAGAATGACTAGAATTCATTCCTAGAGCAGTGTCCTAAAAGATTCATTGCTGCCTGCTTTAACAACTTTTGAGACAGGTTTTTTATTATATTTATAAAAGATGAAAAATAAACCAGGTTTATATATAAAAGATGAAAAATAAACCCTTTTTTACCTTATTATTTACCAATTTTCAGTATACTTTCAATGTGAGTTAAGCTAAATTGCATTATATTAACAACTATGAGTATCTTTCTGTGAGCATATTTATACTGAATATGAATAAACTTCTGAAAAAGAATAGAGAACATTTTCATCAAGGCATTAAATGAAACTCTTAAAAAGTCTGATATACCAGATGAGGAGGATTCATCACCCATGCTGATTGTTGCCCTCTTGGAGAAAGACAATTTGCCAACAACTACAAATCACCAACATGTACCAGGCACTGTGTTAGTTACTGGAAGCACAAGGGTTAGGAAGATAGACAGTGCCACTACCCTTATAAGTTTACATTCTGGTCCAGCCTAAGTCACAGCAATAGGAAGCCACTGCCTGGTTTAAAGCATTATCTGCTTCATATTTGAAAATTACCTTCTCGTAAAATATAGAAATTTGTAATATTGATATTTCCAGGTCCCACATTATTCTCAAATCTTTCTTATTCTTTCAGGAATTACCTTCCATTTACAACCTCCAAACTTCACTTTTCTTTTCCCTTTTAGCACCTGCATTCAAGGTGCCCTAATGCTGAACTAATTATGAGATTGCTTTGCCTAGGAACAGAGAAGATCCACTCTCTCATACTCCAGTTAACCAAGGTTTGACTAGAATGGTATTCCTAGTGCAGTGTCCTAAATGATGGTCCAGACAGCTGAAAGAACAAAGTCTCCTCCCAAGTCTCTCAATAGTATCTCCTCTGGGGACGCCTAGGTGGCTCAGTGAGCTGAGCATTCGGCTCAGGTTATGATCCCAGGATCCTGGGATTGAGCCCCATGTCAAGCTCTCTGTTCAGTGGGAAGCCTGCCTCCCCCCCCCACCTCTCTGCCTGCCTCTTTGACTACTTGTGATCTCTGTCAAATAAATAAATAAAAATCTTAAAAAAAATAGTACCTCCTCTGTCATTCTTCCCCATTCCTCCTCTCCCACCACAAAGTTCTCAGTGTCTTTTGAAGTTTTCTAGCACTAACACCCCTGTCTTTGCAGCCGGCCAAACAATTTGGAAGAATGACCACTGGTGGCCTAATTTTCTAAAGCACCCTAATTCGTTTCCTAGAGGGTTAGAAGAGTTTCCATGAAATAAGAGAAGCAACATTCCAGAACCAAGAAATCCTTATTATCCTTGCTTTGCTTCCTGAAGCAAGACATGGAGATTTGTCAGTTTTGGAACCTCATTCACAAAGACTGGTTTCTAAGCATCCAGTTGGTTATCACAGCATTACTACATTTTACTGGCTTTGCTGAATGGTGTAGCCTGTCCTGCTGCTCCAAAAGACCTGGGCAACTACACTGCAGAAGGACATTAAAGGAGTTGAAAGGATGATTGTGTCTCCCGCCATCCTGTTATTGGCTAAGAGGCTGAGGGAAAATTGAGAATTATATGATAATCAAAATATGCTCAGGAAATGAGATGTAAGGCTCAGGAAATATACAATAACATTTTCCACAGGCGCAATCTGATAGGGCCAGTGGCTAGCCAGTGAGACAGTGCTATGAGCCAGACTACTTGCCCACAAAATACCATGAAGGAACAGCTGCAGGAAACAAGGATCACACAATAGGAAAGGCCCTGCTCTATGAACCTCAGCTTTGTTCTCTGGGTATTTGGGTCCTGGGGTAAGACCACCCCAGGGCATATTTGGGCATGTGCCTAATGACCTGCAGTATGCACCATGTTTTCTTGACAGCTGTGAGTAAAATACAACTGACAGCCAAAGAATTTTGTTCTCTTGTTTTTTGGGATGTAATTCTACTTTCTTGTGACAGTAAACCCATCAGTGATTCTAAAATGCCTTCGGTCTAGAAGACCTGAACAGGAGGCTGTCATCATGGATATGTTCTGGAAATTGTGAACAAATACAGCCTAAAAATTTTGCTAGTAAGACTTGCTTTTTACCAAATAACTGTCCCTTAAATTTGAATAGTAAATTTGGTCCTCACACTAACTGTATGAAGTAGGCATTACCTCAATTTTCTGGGCAGAAATTGAGACTTAGAAAAGTTATATGACTTTCCCAAATCCATAGTACTCATAGGTCTAGTAAGTGATGGATTCAGAAAAGGAGTTGAAGACAGAAGACAGGTTGGATGGGAAACAAAGTGGGTGGGGCCAAAAAGAGTTTGAGGGAGAGGAAGAGATGTTAGTATGATTCCTACATTTCTGCTTCGAGAACCGCGGTTCATGGAGATATGCTTCATTAAGATAAGAATAAAGGCACATTGTAGTGTGATGTCCCCATACTCCTTCTCTTTAATGACAGACAGTGAAGAGCATTAAATAATTGTTTTCAGCTTGGCTATTAGGTGAGAAGCATCTTTGGCACATCCTAGTGTATAGTACAGACATAGTTATGTGGGTCTGGAGGAAAATTCTGGGCTGGAAGATCAATGTGAAAGACACAAGCCCTAAGAGTAGAAGATGTGACCAAGGTGCTTATCAAATATGGGGGCCAAAGACAGAAAAAAAAAACAAACCCTGATGAACATCCACATTTAAAAGATAGGTAAAGGGACAAGGATCTTTGAAGGAGACTAAGATTGCTCAGTCCTCCTTTTGCCATCCTGTTTCCCACACACCACAGCCTCTTAAGAATAAGAGCTGGCTCAGAAAGAATTGGCTCAGGAAGGATGTGGGAACATGAAGGTTGAGAGGGGCAGCAGAGTGGTTTAAAATCCTTCAGTGTTAAGTGCTTTATCGATCAACCATTGTCCAGAGGTAACCAAGGATGAGCTGTGAAAAACCAGTCTTACTCAGAAATGCAATTGTACTTCCAGCTTATTTAACAAGTCCCTTTCATATTTAATCTATTTTAAAGGACTACTCAGTAAATGATGTTTGCTATAATTGGCAAAGTACCGTCAACACTAGTACTACCTGATTTTTTCTTTCTTGAATTTAAAGAAATTTCAAGGAAGGGCAGGGAAGCTGAAAGCAGGTTCAAGCACCTTGGATTTGACTTTGAACAGTCTCCGGTGTCTTTCTCCTTTACTCTTGTGGGATACCACAAGCTAAATTAATGTCGTGGGAATCACTCCACAAGTTAAAGTCTTCCTGTTTGTCCTTAGAGAGTCACTTTTACCCTTCCCAGAACTTAATTTTCTTATCCAGAGAAAAATTTTAGAAAATTTAAAACTATTCTTATATACTGTGGTGACATATCATACATTAAGTTGAAAAATGACTTGGAGGACATTGTTGTCAGTGTTATACTACTGACGGGACCTCTGTGTTCATTCTACAATGTTCGTTAACTGCCTATTATGTGTCAGGCACTGAAGATACAGTGATAAAACAAGATAAACCAGTTCCCTGCTCTCATACAACTCACATTCTTGTAAGGAAGAAAGCCAATAAACAAGTGAGCAACTAATAAAATAGAGTAATGAATTCTAGAACAAAATAAAATTTGGTTGTAAGATAAGATGTTAGGAAGGGAATAAAAGTAACTTTAGATTAGATAGGGTAGTTAGGAAAACTCTGAGGTGATATCTGACATGAAAACTGAAAGATCAGAAGCCAACCATGCATAGAGCCAAGATAAGAAACCTCCAGGCAGAAGAAATAAAATTAAGAGTTCTCAAGTCATAAAAATGAATGGAGTGTATAAGAAACTAAATCCAGACTAAAGACAACTGGATGTTCACATGCAAAAGAGAAGCTGAACTGCTACCTCATCTCATACCTTATACAAAAATGAATGCCAAATGAATCAAATACCTAAATACAAGAGCTAAGACCATAAAACTCATGGAAAAATATCCAAGCATAAATCTTCATGACCTTGGATTCAGTGAAGTGTTTTAGATACAACACCAAAAGCACAAGCAACAAAATAGAAATCAATAAATTGGACTTCACCGAAATTGAAAACATTTGTGTATCAAACAATACTATCGAGAGAGTGAAAAACAACTTACAGAATGGGGTGAGTTGATAATTATATATCTGATAATCTGAAATTATATATCTGATAAGGACCTAGTATCCAGAATATGCAAAGAATGACTCAGGGGTGCCTGAGTGGTTCAGTTGGTTAAGTGTCCGACTCTTGGTTTCAGCTCAGGTCATGATCTCAGGGACATGAGATGGAGCCCTACATCAGGCTCCGTGCTCAGCAGAGAATCTGCTTGAAATTCTCTCCCTCTCACCCTGCTCCATTCATCCATGCTCTCTCTTCCTCTCTCTCTCTAAGATAAACAAATAAATCTTTTTAAAAAATACTTACAACTCAAAAACAAAAAGACAAGCAACCCAGTTTTAAAATGGGCAAAGGATTTGAGTAACTATTTCTTCAAAGCTATGTAAATGGCCAATAAGTATATGAAAGATGCTCAACATAAGTAGTAATTAGGAAAGTGCAAACCAAAACCACAATGCAAAACCATCTTGTATTTAGTAGGATGGCTATAATATTAATAATGATAATAACAAACATGGAAGATATTAAGGTTGGAGAAGAAGTGGAAAATTTGGAACACTTGTATTTTGCTGGTGGGAATGTAAAATCATGCAACTGCCATTAAAAGCAGCGTGGCAGTTCCTGGAAAAGGTTAAACATACAGTTACCATATGATCCAGCAATTCTACTCCTAGGTATATACCAAAAATAACCCCCTGAAAACAGGTACTCAAACAAAAATTTGTGCTTGAATATCAATAGCAGCATGTTTCACAATTGCCAAATGGTTGAAAATACTTAAATGTCCATCAATGGATGAATAGATAAATTGTGGCATATCCATACAATGGACTACTAGTTATCCATAAAAAGAAGGAAATTTTCTTTTTTTAACTTTAATTTTATATTTTCATTTTAACTCCAATTAATTGATATACAGTGTTAAATTAGTTATAGGTATACAATATACTGATTCAACAATTTTATGTATTATTCAGTGGTCATCAAGATAAGTTTACTCTCACATCCCTTCACCTATTTCTCCAATCCTCCCACCCACTTAACCTCTGGTAACCATCTGATAGTTCTCAATAATTAAGACTCTGTTGTTTGGTTTGTCTCCTTTCCCCCCTTTGTTTGTTTATTAAATTTCATATATGAATGAAATCATATGGTATTTGTCTTCCTCTGACTGACTTATTTCACTTAGCATTATACTTTCTAGATCCACCCATGTTGTTGCAAATTCCAAGATTTCATTCTTTGTTATGGTTAAATAATATTACACTGTTTTGATTTGCATTTTCCTGATGATGAGTGATCTTTAGCATCTTTTCATGTTTCTGTTGGCCATCTGGATGTCCTCTTTGGAGAAATGCCTTTTCATACCTTTTGCCCATTTTTTAATTGGGTTATTTATTTTTTGACTGTTGAGTTCAGTAAGTTCTGTATATATTTCGTATATTAACCCTTTATTGGATAGTTCATTTGAAAATATCTTTTCCCATTCTGTAGGTTGTCTTTTAGTTTTGTTGATAGTTTTCTTTGCTCTGCAGGAGCTTTCTATTTTGATGTAGTCCCAATAGCTTATTTTTGGTTTTGTTTCCCTTTCCTCGGGAGACATATTTAGAAATATGTAGTTACAGAAAATGTCAGAAAAAATACTGCTTGTGCTCTCCTCTAGGATTTTTATAGTTTCAGGTCTCACATTTTGGTCCTTAACCCATTTGGATTTTATTTCTGTATGTGGTGTAAGAAAGTGGTCTAGTTTCACTCTGTTGCATGTAGTCGTCCAGTTCTCCAACACCATCTTTTTCCCATTGCATATTCTTGCCTCCTTTGTCAAAGATTAAGTGACTATATAATTCTGGGTTTATTTCAGGTTTTCTATTCTGTTCCATTGTTCTATGTGTCTATTTTTGTGCCAGTACCATATTGTTTTGATTGCTACAACTTTGTAGTATAAACTGAAATCTGGAATTGTCATACCTCCAGCTCTGTTTTTCTTGTTCAAGATTGCTTTGACTATTCAGGGTCTTTTTTGCTTCCACATATATTTTAGAAATGTTCGTCCTATTTCTGTGAAAAATGCTATTGGGATTTTGATAGGGAATGCATTGAATCTGTAGATAACTTAAGGTGGATCGGACATTTTAACAATACTTGTTCTTCCAATTCATGAGGATAGAATATCCTTTCATTTATTTGTTTCATCTTCAATTTCTTTCATTGATATTTTCTAGTTCTCAGAATATAGGTCTTTTCTTTAGTTAAGCTTATTTGTGGGTATTTTATTATTTTTGGTGAAATTGGAAATGAGATTGTTTTCTTAATTTCTCTTTCTGCTTCCTCATTACTTGTGTATGAAAATGTAATGGGGCTCACTCAGTTAAGCATTTAATTCTTGATTTTTGCTCAGGTCATGATCTCAGGGTTATGGGATCAAGCCCACATCAGGTTCCACACTCAGGGGAGAGTCTGCTTGAGATTATCTCCCTCTCCCTCTTCCTCTGCCCTTCCCCTTTTCACTTGCACTCAGTCTTTCTCTCAAGTAAATAAATAAATAAACCTTAGAAAAAAGACAGTAAAGAAATGCAATGGATTTCTGCACAGTGATTTTGTATCTTGCAACCTAATTGAATTCATTTGTCAGTTCTAGCAGTTTTCTGGTGGAGTCTTTTGGTTTTTCTGTATATAGTATCACACCATCTGCAAATAGTGAAAGTTTCATTACCCCCTTAACTATTTGGATAACTTTTATTTTTCTTATCTGATTGCTGTGGCTAGGACTTCCAGTACTATGTCAAATAAAAATGGTGAGAGTGGACATCCTTGTCTTGTTCTTGATCTTAGGGAAAAAACTCTCAGTATTTTACCATTGCATGTTATGTTAACTATGGGTTTTTCATATATGGCCTTTATTATGTTGAGGTATGTTCATTCTAAACCTACTTTGCTGAGGGTTTTATCATGAATGCATGTTGTACTTTTTCAAATGCTTGTGCTGCATCTATTGAAATGATTATATGATTCTTATCCTTTCTTTTTTTTAATGTGTTGTATCACATTGATTTATTTGCAAATATTGAACAATCCTTACAATCCAGGAATAAATCCCACTTGCTTGTGGTGAATGATTTTTTTAAATGTATTGTTGGATTCAGGTTAGTTATGTTACTTTGAGGATTTTTGCATCTATATTCATGAGAGATATTAGTCTGTAATTCTCTTTTGTTATGTCCTGTCTCTGTCTGGTTTTGGTTTCAGGGTAATGCTGGTGTCATGGAATGAATTTAGAAGTTTTCCTTTCTCTTCTGTTTCATAGAATAGTTTGAGAATAGGTATTAAGTCTTTTTCAAATGTTTGGTAGAATTCATCTGTAAAACCATCTAGTCCTGGACTTTTGTTTGTTGGCAGTTTTTTGACTAATGATTCAATTTCTTTGCTGGTTACCACTCTGTTCATATTTTCTATTTCCTCCTGTTTCAGTTTTCATAGTTTATATGCATCTAGGAATTTACCTTTTTCTTCTACGTTATGCAATTTTTTGATGTATAGTTTTTCATAATATTCTCATAGCTGTTTGTATTTCTGTGGTTTGGGTTGTCATTTTTCATCTTTCATTTGTAAGTTTGTCTATTTGAGTCCTTTCTCCTTTTGTTTTTGTTTTTGCTTTTGTTGAGTCTGGCTAAAGGTTTAGCAATTTTATGGATTTTTTTTTTTTCAAAGAACCAGCCCTTCATTTCATCTATCTGCTCTATTTTTTTTTATTGTTTTTGTGGGTTTTTTTTTTTGTTTTTAATGATTTTATTTATTTATTTGACAGAGAGAGAGATCACAAGTATGCAGAGAGGCAGGCAGAGGGGGGTGGAATGCAGGCTCCCTGCTGAGCAGAGAGCCTGATACAGGTTCAATCCCAGGACCCTGGGATCATGACCCATGCCAAAGGCAGAGTCTTTAACCCACTGAGCCACTCAGGTGCCCCTATTGGGTTTTTTTTTATTTTGTTTATTTTACTCTAATCTTTATTATTTCCTTCCTTTTATTGGTTCTGGGTTTTGTCTGTTTTTTTTTTTCCTAGCTCATTTAGGTGAAAAGTTAAGTTGTTTATTTGAGATTTTTCTTGCTTCTTGAAGTACACCCATATTGTTACAAACTTCCCTCTAAGAACCTCTTTTGCTGCATCCCAAATATTTTAGACTGCTGTGTTTTCATTTTCATTTGTCTCTGTGTGTTTGTTGTATTTCCTCTTTGATTTCTTGGTTGATCCTTTCATTGTTTAGTAACATGTTATTTAACCTCCATATATTTGTGCTCTTTCCAGGTTTTTTCTTGTGGTTGATTTCTTGTTTCACAGTGCTGTGATCAGAAACAATGCACGGTATGACTTTGATCTTTTTGAATTTATGGAGACTTGTTTTGTGTCCCAATATGTGATCTATGTTGGAGAATGTTCCATACGCACTTGAAAAGAATGTGTATTCTGCTGTTTTATTTTTTTTAAGATTTACTTATTTAATTTTTTTTAGAGAGAGAGAGAATATGCACCATGGAGAGCCAGAGGGAGAGGGAGAGAGAGAATCTCAAGCAGACTTCCCACTGAGCATGGAACCCAACGTGGGGCTCAATCCCATGATCTTGAGATCATGAGCTGAGCTGAAATCAAGAGTCTGATCCTTAACCAACTGAGCCACCCAGGCACCCCTATTCTGCTGTTTTAGGATGAGATGTTCTGAATATATCTGTTAAATCCATCTGTCCAATATATCATTCAAAGCCACTGTTTCCTTATTTATTTTTTTTGTTTGGCTGATTATGTCTACTGAAATAAATATGATGTTAATGTCTACTAATATTACTTTACTAATATCGATTAGCTCCTTTATCCTTGTAATTAAGTGCTTTACATATTTAGGTGTTCTCATACTGGGTGCATAAATATTTACAATTGTTGTGTCTTCTTGTTGGATTATTCAGTTTACAATTATAATTGTCCTTTGTGTCCTGTTTCAGTTTTTGTTTTAAAGTGCATTTTGTCTGATGTAAGTATTGTTATACCAGATTTCTTTTCACATTCATTTGCACAATAAATGCTTTTCCATTTTTTCACTTTCAATCTGCATGTGTCTGTTCGTTCTGAAATGAGTCTCTTATAGGTAACATATAATATAAATGGATCTTGTTTTCTTGTTTTCTTTTGTTTTTTTGGTTTTTCAAGAGAGAGATCAAGAGAGAGAGTGGGGGGAAGGGGTAGAGGGAGAGGAAGAGAGAGAATCCCAAACAGGCTTTATGACCAGCATGGAACCCATTGTGGGGCTTGATCTCACAACCCTGAGATCATAACCTGAGCCAAAATCTAGAGTTGAACACTAAGCTGACTGAGCCACCTAGGTGTCTTAGGTCTTTTATTTTAATCCATTCCATCACCATATATCTTTTGATTGGAACATTTAGTCCATTTACATTCAAGGTAATTATTTATAAGTATATATTTATTGCCACTTTGTTACTTGTTTTGGTTGTTTTTGTAGTTCTGTTCCTTTCTTCCCTTGCTCTGCTTTCTCATGATGAATTGGCTTTCTTTAGTGATATACTTGGATTCCTTTCTCTTTATATTTTACATATCTATTACTGGTTTTTGATATATGGTTACCATTTGGTTTGTATAAAACGTTTTCTGCATATAGTACTCTACGTTAAGTTGATGGTAGCTTAATTTTGAACCCACTCTTTTTTAAAAGATTTTTATTTATTAATTTGAGAGAGAGAGGGAGAGAAAGAATGAGCAGGGGTGGGGAGGGTCAGAGAGAAAGAGAGAAGCAGGCTCATCACTGAGCAGAGAGCCCAACATGGGACTCAATCCCAGGACTCCAGGATCATGACCTGATCTGAAGGTAGATGATTAACCAACTGAGCCACCCAGGTACCCCTAATTTTGAACCCATTATTTAGTCCTCTCCCCCTCACATTTTAGGTACATAGTGTCATTACCTTGCACCCTTTTATTTTGTGTGTCCCTTGACTGATTTTACAGATATACTTATTTTTTGCTGCTTTTGTGCTTCCTACTTTTCTTACTCTTTATTTTCCAGTCAGAAAGTCCCCTTTAACATTTTTTGTAAGGCTGGTATAGTGGTCATGAATTCCTGTAACCTTTTTCATCCAGGAAACTTTTTATCTCTCCTTCTCTTCTGAATGTCAGCATTGCTGGGTAGCATATTCTTGGCTGCAGGTTTTTTCCATTTCATTTTTTTTCAATATATTATGTTACTCTCTTCTGGCCTGCCAAGTTTCTTCTGGAAAATCACCTGATAGCTTTATAGGGTTACCCTTGTATGAAATGGCTTTCTCTTCTCTTGCTGCTTTTTAAAAAATATTTTATTTATTTATTCCAGAAAGAGGGAGAGACAGAGAGAGAGAGTGTGTGAGCTGGGGAAGAGCAGAGGGAGATGGACAAGCAGGTTCCACACTGAGCACAGAGCTCAATACAGGGCTCAATTCCAGGACCCCACGATCATGACCTAAGCCCAACTCAACTGACTAAGCCAGGTGGGTGTCTCTCTCTTGTTGTTTTCAAAATTCTCTCTTTAACACTACTTTTTTCCATTTTAATTACTACGTGTCTTGGTGTGGACTTCATTGCATTGATTTTGCTCAGGGATTTCTGTGCCTCCTGGATCTGGATTTCTGTTTCCCTCCCCAGATTCAGGAATTTTTCAGCTATCATTTCTTCAAATAAATTTTCTGCCCCCTTTTCTCTCTCTTCTCCTTCTGTGATCCCTATAATGTGAATTTTATTATACTTGATGGAATTGTTGAGTTCCCTAAGTCTATTCTCATTTTGTATAACTTTTCTTTCTCCCACATGCTCAGCTTGGTTATTTGGCATTATTCTGTTCTTCAGCTCACTGGTTCATTCTTCTGATTCCTCTCTTCTTCTATTTATTTCATCTAGTGTATTTTTAATTTCATTTATTGTCTTCTTCATCTCTGATTGGTTCTTTTTTATCTCTTTCTTAAAGTTCTCACTGATGCCCTGTGCTCTTTTCTGAAGTATAATGGGTATCTTTATGATCATTATTTCAAATTCTCTAATAGGCATATTACTTATCTCCATTTCACATAGGTCTCTTGCTATAATTTTGTCCTGATCTTTCATTTGGAACATGTTCTGTCTCCTCATTTTGTCTCTCTGTTCTTGTTTCTGTGTATTACGATAGTCAGTTACATCTCCTATTCCTAAAAGTAGTGGCCTTATTAAGGAGAAGTCTTGTAGTGCCTTGCAGTATAATGTTCCCTGTTCATCAAGATGTGGCATTTTGTGGATGTCTCCTATGTATGTTGAGTTTGCCATACTATTGTGGCTGAGCCACTTTTCCCTTCAGTCCAGTCATCTGCAGTGTCTTTCCTTGTCTCTTTATGGCAGTGTTTCATCCCTGTGTTATTAGTGGGACAGTCTAGGGCCACCTTGGGCTTGATTTATGTCAGACCTTATTTTTGCAAGATGCAATAGCACCAACTGTAAGGCACTTTCCTTGTATTGTGCTCTGAGAAGCTTTCACTGGTGAGGAGAGCCTACAATTTTAACAGCTATCTTCCTCCAGCCCACTGCTAAGGCCACTGTCTGACTGGTGTATGTGATTATCTTTCTTTCTCCCTGGGGCAGCTGTCTCTTTGGAATGGTGCTGGCCCTTGTCAGGGCTGGTTGAACACTGGAAGTTTTGTGGTACTGCTTTGGATGGGATATGGCCAAGAGCATATTGGAGGGGGTAGATCTGCAATATGCATCAGGGGAGGATGATGCAATGTTTGCATGGTTTGTGCACCAGTTTTCTGTGAGAGGTGACCTGCCACAGAACTGAGCCTGGCCAAGTTGGAGGGGGTGTGCCTGCAAAATACACAGGGTGCAGGAGTTATGGTGTTGGCAAGATTTATCATGGTCCTCTGTAGGGGGATACCTGCAGCAACAGGACTGAGGCAGTACCACCTGGAGGGGGTCGATCTGCCAAAGCACAGAGGGAGGTGGGTGGAACAGTGGTGTTAGCATGTCCAGTAGGGAAAGTCAGTGGTGTGCTGGTTCCTGCAGGTGGACATGTGTTTATGCTGGGGGGCAGATAGGGAAAGGTAATGGAACCTGACAGCTCTTTTGTTCCTGGAGGAGTGTCCCAGTGGTCTCTGTCCCTCCAGGACATGCTCTGAGATAAATAAATAACTCTCCCTCCTGTATGTCCCAGGTGTAGTTCAAACTATTGCTTTTATGCTGTATCTCTGCAGGCTGCTTTTTGTGCTGCCCCCTTAAGGGCAGGGACTCAGTTTCCTCTCACCCTCCCAACTCTCCCAGAGCCAAGCACACTGATTTTTAAAATTCCTGGTTTTTAATCCTGCTGGTATAAAAACTCACAAAATTTGGTCCCTCTGGTTTTCAAAGCCAAATATTATGGGAATTCATTTTCCCCATGTGGGCTCCCTGGTGTGATGGTCTGTTTCATTCCCCTCTCTATGCCTTAGGTCCCTCCCTCAAGTACTGTCTTGCATGTACATTTAGTTCCCATCCAGTCTCTGCCCTTCCCACCTTCTTCAGTGTGGACTTTTCTCTACCTCTAGTTGTGGAGTTTGTTTTGTCAGTGTTCAGGTGATTTTCTGGGTTATTTACACTAATGAGAGTATGATTTAATTTTATCTGTGGGATGAGGTGAGCATAGGGTCCTCATACTCTGCTTTCACCTTATCCAAAGGAAGGAAATTCTGACATATTCTACATCATGGATGAATCTTGAAAACATTATGTTAAGTGAAACAAGCCTGACACAAATGATCATACATTATATGATTTAATTTATATGTAATGTGCATAATAGATAAATTTATAGAGATTAAAAGTAGTTTAGTGGTTGCTAAGGGCTCTGGGGAGGAAATGAAGAAGTAAATGCCCTTTGGGGGTAATGAAAATATTCTGAAACTAGATAATGGTGAAGGTTTCACAACTCTGTGATTATACTAAGAATAATTTTAAATGGATGAATGAATGGTATCTGAGTTATATCTAAGTAAAGATGTTTTCACAAAACATGCTAATGTTATCCAAGAATAGTGAGAGAAAGTGATAGAAGGGGCAGAGTTGTAAATTGTCTAAGGATACCATCCTCCTAAATCCCCATGCAGTTCTAAGTTTCAGAATACTAAATATATACATTGCGCAGGTTCCTTGGCCTCTGTGTGCTAGGCCAAAGGCTTTTTCTTTCCTTTCAAAAATTAGCACTCTAAAATCAAAGAGCATAGAACTGTAGGGGAGAGAGAGGATATTTGTCTCTGTATCTAGAGCAGAGGTAATCCAATTACTCTCCCTTGTCCTTTTCAGGGTGGGAGCTTCCTCTCAAGCCCCACGAAAGACTCCAGAGACACCAACTGAATCAAAGGAACAATGGAGAGAGGATGTAATAAGTGTGTTCCAAGGACATGAAGGTTTAATGGCTCCCTGCATGACAACAAAAGCTCTACCCTTCAAAACTATACCCCATGGATCACCTTGGCTAACCTTAACAATTACATTTTATTAAATGATTACTCTGTGCCAGGCATTATACTAGGTGAGATTTTGTTGATTATCTCATTTGATCCACACAACAACCCAGTGAGGATTTTTCACATTTGTATCCCCAATTATACAACTGAGGAAAGTGATGTACCTCTGTGTCAAAACCTTGTCTAAGGGGCCCCTGGGTGGCTCAATTGGTTAAGTAGCTGACTCTTGATTTCAGTTAGGTCATGAACTCAGGGTCATGAGATTGAGCTGCACACTGGGCTCACACTCAGGATGGAGTCTGCTTGAAATTCTCTCTTTCCTTCTCTGCTCTATCCCTGCTCACTCATTCTCTCTTCCTTCTCTCTAAAATAAATAAAATCTTAAAAAAAAACCTTGTCTAAGACTTACCAGGCCATAAGAAGGCATACACCCAAGTTCTGTCAATCTAAACTTGTTCTTGAGCTCCACATTGTACTATTCTGTCCCCTCGGCCCCCATGAGTGTTCCTCTTCTGTGGAGTTAAGGAAGCTCTGAGATCCTTATTGGAGTTAGGGGTATGGTTCTAAAGATTTTATTCTTTCTCTGGCAAATTTAGTGGGCTAAATAGACAAAACTTTGATCAACTAGGGATGTAGCTGGCTACATTAAAATAAATAGGCCATCAGAAATGTCCCAATAGTTCATTTTTGCCCTTGCTTCCCTTGCCTTTGGCGATGTTCCTAGGAAGATGTTGCTGTGGCTGAGGTCGAAGAGGTTGCTGCCTGTGTTCTCCTCAAGGATTTTGATGGATTCCTTTCTCTCCATTTTGAGTCTATTTTCGTGTGTGGTGTAAGGAAATGATCCAATTTCAGTTTTCTGCATGTGGCTGTCCAATTTTCCCAACACGATTTATTGAAGAGACTGTCTTTTTTCCATTGGATATTCTTTCCTGCTTTGTCAAAGATTAGTTGACCATAGAGTTAAGGGTCTATTTCTGGGCTCTCTATTCTGTTCCACTGATCTATGTGTCTGTTTTTGTGCCAGTACCATGCTGTCTTGATGATGACAGCTTTGTAATAGAGCTTGAAGTCCGGATTTGTGATGCCACCAACTTTGGCTTTCTTTTTCAATATTCCTTTGGCTATTCGAGGTCTTTTCTGGTTCCATATAAATTTTAGGATTATTTGTTCCATTTCTTTGAAAAAAATGGAGGGTACTTTGATAGGAGTTGCATTAAATGTGTAGATTGCTTTATGTAGCATAGAGAGTTTCACAATATTTATTCTTCCAATCCAAGAGCATGGACATTTTTCCATTTCTTTGTGCCTTTCTCAATTTCTTTCCTGAATACTTTATACTTTTCTGTGTATAGATACTTAGTCTCTTTGGTTAGGTTTATTCCTAGGTATCTTATAGTTTTGGGTGCAGTTGAAAATGGGATTGACTCTTTAATTTCTCATTCTTCTGTCTTGTTGTTGGTATAGAGAAATGCAACCGATTTCTGTGCATTGATTTTATATCCTGACACTTTACTGAATTCCTGTACAAGTTCTAGCAGTTTTGGAGTGGAGTCTTTTGGGTTTTCCACATATAATATCATATCATCTGTGAAGAGTGATAGTTTGACTTCTTCTTTGCCGATTTGGATGCCTTTAATTTCCTTTTGTTGTCTGATTGTTGAGGCTAGGACTTCTAGTACTAAGTTGAATAGCAGTGGTGATAATGGACATCCCTGCCGTGTTCCTTACCTTAGCAGAAAAGCTTTCAGTTTTTCTCCATTGAGAATGATATTTGCGGTGGATTTTTCATAGATGCCTTTGATAATATTGAGGTATGTGCCCTCTATCCCTACACTTTGAAGAGTTTTGACCAGGAAGGGATGCTGTACTTTGTCAAATGCTTTTTCAGCATCTATTGAGAGTATCATATGGTTCTTGTTCTTTCTTTTATTAATGTGTTGTATCACATTGATTGGTTTGCGGATGTTGAACCAACCTTGCAGCCCTGGAATAAATCCCACTTGGTTGTGGTGAATAATCCTTTTAATGTACTGTTGAATCCTATTGGCTAGTATTTTGGTGAGAATTGTCACATCTGTGTTCATCAAGGATATTGGTCGGTAGTTCTCTTTTTTGATGGGATCCTTGTCTGGTTTTGGGATCAAGGTGATGCTGGCCTCATAAAAGGAGTTTGGAAATTTTCCTTCCATTTCTATTTTTTGGAACAGTTTCAGGAGTATAGGAATTATTTCTTCTTTAAATGTTTGGTAGAATTCCCCCGGGAAGCCATCTGGCCCTGGGCTTTTGTTTCTTTGGAGATTTTTGATGACTGTTTCAATCTCCTTACTGGTCATGGGTCTGTTCAGGCTTTCTATTTCTTCCTGGTTCCATTGTGGTAGTTTATATGTCTCTAGTAATGCATCCATTTCTTCCAGATTGTCAAATTTGCTGGCGTAGAGTCGTTCATACTATGTTCTTATAATTGTCTCTATTTCTTTGGTGTTGGTTGTGATCTCTCCTCTTTCATTCATGATTTTATGTATTTGGGTCCTTTCTCTTTTCTTTTTGATAAGTCTGGCTAGGGGGTTATCAATCTTATTAATTCTTTCAAAGAACCAGCTCCTAGTTTCGTTGATTTGTTCTATTGTTTTTTTGGTTTCTATTTCATTGATTTCTGCTCTGATCTTTATGATTTCTCTTCTCCTGCTGGGTTTAGGGTTTCTTTCTTATTCTTTCTCCAGCTCTAGGTGTAGGGTTGGGTTGTGTACCTGAGACCTTTCTTGTTTCTTGAGAAAGGCTTGTACCGCTATATATTTTCCTCTCAGGACTTCCTTCGTTGTGTCCCACAAATTTTGAACTGTTGTGTTTTCATTATCATTTGTTTCCATGAATTTTTTCAATTCTTCTTTAATTTCCTGGTTGACCCATTCATTCTTTAGAAGGATGTGGTTTAATCTCCATGTATTTGGGTTCTTTCCAAATTTCCTCTTGTGATTGAGTTCTAGCTTCAGAACATTGTGGTCTGAAAATATGCAGGGAATGATCCCAATCTTTTGATACCGGTTGAGACCTGATTTAGGACCGAGGATGTGATCTATTCTGGAGAATGTTCCATGTGCACTAGAGAAGAATGTATATTCTGTTGCTTTGGGATGTAATGTTCTGAATATATCTGTGATGTCCATCTGGTCCAGTGTGTCATTTAAGGCCTTTATTTCCTTGTTGATCTTTTGCTTGGATGATCTGTCCATTTCAGTGAGGGGAGTGTTAAAGTCCCCTACTATTATTGTATTATTGTTGATGTGTTTCTTTGATTTTGTTATTAATTGGTTTATATAGTTGGCTGCTCCCACGTTAGGGGCATAGATATTTAAAATTGTTAGATCTTCTTGTTGGACAGATCCTTTGAGTATGATATAGTGTCGTTCCTCATCTCTTATTATAGTCTTTGGCTTAAAATCTAATTGATCTGGTATAAGGATTGCCACTCCTGCTTTCTTCTGATGTCCATTAGCATGGTAAATTCTTTTCCACCCCCTCACTTTAAATCTGGAGGTGTCTTCGGGTTTAAAATGAGTTTCTTGTAGGCAACATATAGATGGGTTTTGTTTTTTTATCCATTCTGATACCCTGTGTCTTTTGATTGGGGCATTTAGCCCATTAACATTCAGGGTAACTATTGAGAGATATGAATTTAGTGCCATTGTATTGCCTGTAAGGTGACTGTTATTGTATATTGTCTCTGTTCCTTTCCAATCTAGTACTTTTAGGGTCTCTCTTTGCTTAGAGGACCCCTTTCAATATTTCCTGTAGAGCTGGTTTGGTGTTTGCAAATTCTTTCAGTTTTTGTTTGTCCTGGAAGCTTTTAATCTCTCCTTCTATTTTCAATGATAGTCTAGCTGGTTATAGTATTCTTGGCTGCATGTTTTTCTCATTTAGTGCTCTGAATATATCATGCCAGCTCTTTCTGGCCTGCCAGGTCTCTGTGGATAAGTCTGCTGCCAATCTAATATTTTTACCATTGTATGTTACAGACTTCTTTTCCCGGGCTGCTTTCAGGATTTTCTCTTTGTCACTAAGACTTGTAAATTTTACTATTAGGTGATGGGGTGTGGACCTATTCTTATTGATTTTGAGGGGGGTTCTCTGAACCTCCTGGATTTTGATGCTTGTTCCCTTTGCCATATTGGGAAAATTCTCTCCAATAATTCTCTCCAATATACCTTCTGCTCCCCTCTCTCTTTCTTCTTCTTCTGGAATCCCAATTATTCTAATGTTGTTTCGTCTTATGGTGTCACTTATCTCTCGAATTCTCCCCTCGTGGTCCAGTAGCTCTTTGTCCCTCTTTTGCTCAGCTTCTTTATTCTCTGTCATTTGGTCTTCTATATCGCTAATTCTTTCTTCTGCCTCATTTATCCTAGCAGTGAGAGCCTCCATTTTTGATTGCACCTCATTAATAGCATTTTTTATTTCAACTTGGTTAGATTTTAGTTCTTTTATTTCTCCAGAAAGGGCTTTTATATCTCCCGAGAGGGTTTCTCTGATATCTTCCATGTCTTTTTCGAGCCTGGATAGAACCTTGAGAATCGTCATTCTGAACTCTAGATCTGACATATTACCAATGTCTGTATTGATTAGGTCCCTATCCTTTGGTACTGCCTCTTGTTATTTTTTTTGTGGTGAATTTTTCCGCCTTGTCATTTTGTCCAGATAAGAGTATATGAAGGATCAAGTAAAATACTAAAAGGGTGGCAAAGACCCCAGGAAAATATGCTTTAACCAAATCAGAAGAGGTTCAAAAAGAAAAAAAAATGAAACAATTTAAAGAAGAAAACGAATAATGAAAAAATATAAAAAGGAAAAAATATATATATATTAGATAAACTAGTTAAAAAACGTTAAAAAAGAAAAGGGTAAAAGTTAAAAAAAATTTAGCAGACGAAGAGAAAAAAATTGAAAAAGAAAAAAAAATTAACTGCAAGGCTAAAGAATCATGGGGAGAAAGCCATGAGTTCCGTGCTTTGCTTTCTCCTCCTCTGGAATTCCGCTGCTCTCCTTGGTATTGAAACTGCAGTCCTTGGTAGGTGAACTTGATCCTGGCTGGATTTCTTGTTGTACTTCTGGGGGAGGGGCCTGTTGTAGTGATTCTCAAGTGTCTTTGCCCCAGGCGGAGTTGCACCGCCCTGACCAGGGCCCGGGCTGAGTAATCCGCTCCGGTTTGCTTTCGGGAGCTTTTGTTCCCTGAGCGCTTTCCGTAGAGTTCTGGAGGACGGGAATGAAGATGGCAGCCTCCCAGTCTCCGGTCCGGAGGAGCCAAGAGCCTGGGGCCCCACTCCTCAGTGTGCCCTCAGAGAACAGTGCCCAATTACTCCCATCACCCTGGCCTCCGGCCGCGCTCCGAGCTGACCGAGCCTGCGACCGGTTCAAAGTAACCCCGAGCTGAGAATCACTCCTCAGCTCTGTCTCTGTAGCCGGCTTCCCCGTTCTAATACCTGAGAGCTCTGCGACACTCAGACACCCCCGATCCTTCTGTGACCCTGAGGGACCTGAGGCCACACTGACCCCGCGTGAGCTTCACCCCAGTTAAGCCTCTGGAGCGATGTCCCTCAGCGGAACAGACTTTTAAAAGTCCTGATTTTGTGCTCCATTGCTCCGCTGCTTGCCGGGAGCCGGCCCCTCCCCCCGCGGTCTATCTTCCCGTCGCTTTGGATTCACTTCTCCACCGGTCCTACCTTTCAGAAAGTGGTTGATTTTCTGTTTCTAGAATTGCTGTTCTTCTTCTCTTCGCTCTCCCGTTGGATTTGTAGGTGTTTGCGATCTTTAGATAAGCTATCTAGCTGATCTCCTGCTACCTGAAGTAGTCTCAGCCTGCTACTTCTCCGCCATCTGACTCCTCCTGATAGTTCTATTTTTAATTTTTTGAGGAAACTCCATAATGTTTTCTTAGTGGGTTGGACCATTTTATAACCCCAACTGTGAACAAGTGTTTATATTTCTCCACATCTTCACCAGCACTTGTTATTTTGTGTTTTTATTTTTTATGGTAGTCATGCTAGTAAGTGTGATGTAATATCTCACTGTGATTTAATTTTCATTTCCTTGAAAATTAGAGATGTTGAACATCTTTTTATATGCTTGTTGGCCATTTGCAGCTCATCATTAGAGGAACATCATTCAGGTCCTTTGCCCATTTTTAGTTGGGTTGATTTTTTTGTTGTTGAGTTATGGGAGTTCATTATATATTATGGATATGTTGACTGTGTCCTTTGATGTAAAAAAGAAAGTTGTTAAGTTTGATGTAGTCCCAGTTCACTATTTTTTATTTTTATTTTATTGTCTGTGCTCTTAGTGTCATTTCCAAAATATCACTACCACATCCAATGTCATGAAGATTTTCCCCTGTGTTTTATTCTAGGAGTTTCAGAGTTTAGGGTCTTGTGTTTAGGTCTTTAATTCATTTTGAATTAATTTTTGTGTATAGTGTAAGATAAGGGTCCAACTTCATTCTTTTGTATGTGGATATCCAATTTTCCTAATACAGCTTGTTGAAGAGTCTATCCTTTCCCCATGGAGTAGTCTTGGCACCCTTCTCAAAGATATTTTCACCATACACGTGATGGTTTATTTCTAGGCTCTTTATTCTACTCCATTTGTATATATGCCTGTCCTTATGCCAGTAACACACCACTTTGATAGCTGTAACTTTGTAATATGTTTTGAAATCAGGAAGTGTGAGGACTCCAACTTTGTTCTTCTTTTTCAAAATTGCTTTGGCTATGTGGGACCCCCTGAAATCCCACATGAATTTAGGATAATTTTTAGTGCAAAAATAGAAAATTGGAACATCAAACTTAACAATTGTTGTACATCAAAGGACACATCAATGGTCTGAAAAGGCAACCTATAGAATGGGAGAAAATATTTGCAAGTCATATATCTAAGAAAAGATATCCATAATATATAATGAATCCTTTTTCTGAAAATAAATGCTGTTAGGATTTTGAAAGATATTTCATCAAATCTGTAGGTTGCTTTGAATAGTATGGAAATCTCAATGATATTGTTTTCTAATTCATGAACACACATATCTTCCCATTTATTTTTGCCATTTTAAATTTCTTTTACCAATGTTTTGTTGTTTTCGTATATAGGTTTTTCTTTTTTCTTTTTTAAAAAGATTCTATTTATTTATTTGAGAGAGAATGAGAGAGAGAGCATGAAAGAGGAGAGGGTCAGAGGAAGAAGCAGACTCCCCACTGAGCAGGGAGCCCGATGCAGGACCCAATCCTGGGACTCCAGGATCATGACCTGAGCTGAAGGCAGTTGCCCAACCAAATGAGCCATCCAGGCCCCCAGTATATAGGTCTTTCATCTCTACAGTTAAGTTTTTTAAGTATTTTATTCATTTTGATGCTAATGCAAATGAAATTTTTTTTAATTTCCTTTTCAGATTTTTTGTTAGCATATATAAATGCAACATATATTTTTGCTTCTTGATTTTGTATCCTGAAACTTTGCTGGATTTATTAGTTTTGACAGTTTGTATGGAATCTTTTGGGTTTACTATGTATATGATCATTTCATCTGCAAACAGGAATAATTTTACTTTTCTTCTAATTAAGATGTCTTTATTTTTTTTATTGCTTAATTGCTGTGGCTAGGATTTTCAGTACTATGTCAGATAGAAGTAGTGAGAGTGGACATCTTTACCTTGTTCCTGATCTTAGAGTAAAAGCTTTCAATTTTTCACCATTGAATATAACATTAGCAATAAGCTTTTTGAATATGACTTTTATTATGTTGGGGTAGTTTACTTCTATTCCTAGGTTGTTGAGGGTTTTTATTATAAAGGGGTGTTGATTTTTGTTGAATGCTTTTTCTGCATCCTTTGAAATAACATGTGAGTTTTGTCCCTTATAATGCTAATGTGTTAAATTACATTTGTTGACTTGTCTATGTTGAACCATCCTTATATTCTAGGAATATATTTCACTTGACTATGGTGTATAATCTTTTTAACATGCTGTTGAATTCAGTTTGCTGTTATTTTGTTGAGAATTCCTGCATCAATATTCATCATTTTGTATCAGTGTATCCTAGCCTCACAGAATGAGCTTAGAAATGTTCCTTTCTCTTCAATTTTTTTGGAAGAGTTTCAGGAAGATTGATGTCAGTTTTTTTTTTTTTTAAGATTTTATTTATTTAGGGGCGCCTGGGTGGCTCAGTGGGTTAAGCCGCTGCCTTCAGCTCGGGTCATGATCTCAGGGTCCTGGGATCGAGCCCCGCATCAGGCTCTCTGCTCAGCAGGGAGCCTGCTTCCTCCTCTCTCTCTGCCTGCCTCTCTGCCTGCTTTGTGATCTCTCTCTGTCAAATAAATAAATAAATAAAAGATTTTATTTATTTATTTGAGAGAGAGAAAGAGAGCATGAGTGAGGGAGAGACAGAGGGAGAGGAAGAAGCAGACTCCCTGCTGAGTGGGAGCCTGGTTTGGGACTCAATCCCAGGCACCTGGAATCAGGACCTGAGCTGAAGGCAGATGCTTAACCCAGGTGCCTGGATGTTGTTATTCAAATCTTTGGTAGAATTCTGCCTTGAAGTTATCTGGTCCTAGCTTTAATTTGATAGGAAATTTTTCATTACTGATTCCACATCCTTACTTGTTATTGGCATGGTTAAAATTTTCTACTTCTTCATGATTCAGTCTTGATAGGTTGTATGTTTTTAGGAATTTATTCATTTCTTCTAGGTTTGCTAATTTTTTGGTGCATAGTATTTCACATTATTCTCTTACAAGCCTTATTATTTCTTTGGCATCACGTATAGTTTTCCATTTTTCATTTCTGATTTTAGTTTTTGAATCTTCTCTCTTTCTTTCTTAGTTAATCTAGACAAGGGTTTGTCAATGTTGTTGATATTTTCAAAAACAATGCCTTCATTTTGTTGATCTTTTCCCCAATATTTTTCTATTTTCTGTTTCATTTACCTCTGTTCTAATCTTTATTATTTTCTTCTTTCTATTAGCTTTGGGTTTCATTTGTTTTTCTTTCCCTAATTTCTTGTTGTGTGAAATTGTTTGGTTGATTTAAGATCTTTTTTCTTTTTTCTTTTCCTTTTTCTTTTTCTTTTTTTTTTCACACACAGATCTCTAAAATTCCCTGCTTTCATTGCATCACATAAGCTTTAGTGTGTTGTGTTTCAATTTCATTTATCTCAAGGTGTTTCCTAATTTTCCTGTGACTTATTCTTTGACCCATTGGTTGTTTAAAAATGTGTTGTTTAATTTCCACATATTTACGGCTTTTCTAGTTTTCCTTTTGCTATTGATTTCTAGTTTCATTCTATTGTTATCAGAAAAGATACTTTGTATGATTTCAAGCTTCTTGGTTGTTAAGACCTATTTCATGACCTAACATATGGTCTGTCTTGGAGAATGCTTCATGTATAGTTAAGAAGAATGTGTATTCTGGTATTGTTGGGTGAAGTATTCTATATATGTCTATTAGACCCAAATGGTTTGTGATGTTGTTCAAGTCATCTATTTCCTTACTCAACTTTTGTCGGATTTTTCTATAAATTTTTGAAAGTGGGGTATTGAAATCTCCTACTATTATTGTGTTGCTGCCCTTTTCTACCCTGAGTCCTGTCAAAATTTGCCTCATTTATTTAGGAGCTCTGAGGTTTGGTGCATAAATATTTATAACCACTATATCTTCTTGGTGAACTGACCCTTTTTTCACCATACAATGCCCTTCTTTGTCTCTTGTAACAGTTTCTGACTTAGAGTTTATCTTTTCAGATATTTATTTTTTCAGTGATAGAAAAAATAGCCACCCCTGCTCTTTTTTATTTACTGTTTACATCACAGTCCTTACTTTTAGTTCTCAATATTATATGGCCTCTTTTCAAGATGTTTGATACTTCCCTCCTCTGGAGTGAGAAAGGGTGCCTCAAGTTCCTTCTAGAAGTTAGGTGTATGCTACTAGGATATTTTATTATATTTCCTATAAATCAGGTGGACTAATGAGCAAGTTCTTTGGTCATCCAGGGATATAGCTGGCCCCCTCAGAGAAGAAGGTCTGTACAATATCCGACACTTTTGCCTAAACATTCATGAGGCCACTTCTTTAAAATCTTCCATTGCTCTTATGTAACCACCTCTGACCAAAGAGTTGATGATTCAACAACTCGAATGCTTTTCTAAGGGTCTCTGATATTGCCTCTCACTGAAATGGAATGGAGCTTAAAGAACTCTAACCTTTTAAACCTCCTTCATCTTGTCTTTTGCCAAGAGTGTTCTGTGACCTTAAAATCCAGACTTGGCTGTGGTCAAGGCTGATGGAGGCCTTTGAAGTCTTTTCTGTGAAGTCAGAAAAGAGAAAGAATAAAATGAGGATTCATGCTAGATCTGTAATCAACTTCCATGCAAGTCAGGTCCTCTAAACTAACGTAAAAGTCGTTTTCAAAGTGAACCTTGTCCTTATCTGTATGCTTGGGTTCCAAAACTACTCTTGGACCTTTCTACTGAGTGGGACCTTTCAAAGCAATCTCTGAAATCAACGCCTGCAGGGAAGACCACTTTCTAGCCACTGCAGCTATGACTTTACCAATGGCACACATTCCCATTTTCATCTTCCCATACCATAGCCAGCTTCAATTCTCACTGACTTCCAACCTTTGCAGAACAACACCTTCCTGTAAATGCAAATATTCAGGTTGTCCATAGCTGGCTTTGTGCCTGTGGCTCTTTGATAGAAATAAGGCTAATAATAGAGTTTTGTGTGAAAATAGAGAGCTGAATCACATCAAATAATCATGAGGCATTCTGCTGATTAATGGGCTGATTGTCCTGAAGGTCATATGGTCTGAGCTTGGCTAGAAATCATTAAAATGTGGGTTGTTACTCAAAGCAACAGCTGCCTCTTCTGAGCTTCCATTTTGGCCCAGAATAAGAAGTGACAATCAAATTTTTGACTTAAAAATGGACTGTACCTTTAACTGAGGTTGCATCAGTTTGTTTTCTTCTTTCCCAAAAGGGCAGCTAATCCTTGATGCATATAACCTGATTTTCCCCTTTGTGGGATTCCCAAATGTCCCATCTCTAGGTGCTTTTTCTTCTCCAATTTCTATAAAAATTGGCTTTAAAATTGGTTTATTGAACCACTTGTGTCTAAGCCCTTGGTTTCCCCCCTAGTTTTTCTTACTGTCATTTATTTTGTTTTCTTCCTTTGGGCAAAGGTAGGAAAAATGCTTTCTAGTGTTTCCCCTAAAGAATAAAGGAAGCCCTTAATAAAAAACATTCTATCACTGAAAATAAACTATTGGTACCCCTACCTCAAGGGACAAACAAATAAAAGACATCATCAGGAAATGAAAACATCTTGGTAGGTTTCAGTGCGGTAGCTTCCACTTTAGTGAATTTTTACTGGTGTGCATTGTTTTTTTTTTCTCTCTCTCAATTACTTTATTTTCCTTATTTACCAAGAGGAAGCTATTATAATATTTTAATAGAAGATGAGCACTTTGTCTTTGCTAAAGCAATCATTCAGGACAGATCAGAAAGGTTAAGAGATTTCCTCACCAATGATTACCCATTCTGGGCCTGCTGCTCACCCTGTCCTTGGGTCTAGCAAATAGACCCTATTAATAGGAGTTGGCCTTACCAGAAGGCCTTCTGTGTCTCGAATTTTTACCCCCTACCCCCACCCCCACATACACACAAGAATCCTGAGAGACTCCTCAGGCCTCAGCATGTAAGACACTCAAGCCATAAAGTTTTCTTTTACAGATCTGGCATCACACAAATGACTGGAGGCCTTCATGTGTGCTCCCTAGAATCAATGCTTTTTGTTGCTTTTTGTTTGTTTGTTTGGTTTTGAAAATGTTTATGTTCTTCTTTTATTAAAAAAAAATCTCCCTTGTTTCATCAGCCAAGATTAACTCCTGTGGATCCTAAAAACTTAAAGACATTATCACCAGTGTCTATCTATTCTTCAATCTTTAAGTAAGAGCACACTCCACCCCAGGCCAGGCCAAGACACTCTCCTTGGGGCAGACTTGGTACCTTTGGGCTTTGTAATTTAAAGCATGAACAACTGGGAGAGTTCAATGTGGTAGACCTCTCTTTTCTCATTTTTTTCCCTTTTTGGCAAAAGAATGGATTTCTTATCTTTTTTAAAAAAAGAGAATAGTACCATGTAGTTAACTAGAGCAACTGTGCAGAATGCATTAGAATGAATGATTTCCTTATGAAGGCCTAGAGACTGCCTCATGGACAACAGTATATTCTGGAATCCTAAGTGTTTTAATCTGAGCATTCTTCTCCCTCTTGAACCCTACCTTCATGTGTAGTTGGTAGACCATCAAAACTAGGAGTTTGCCATTCCAGGAGGTTCTCCACATTTTGGCTTTTTAAAATTATTATTATTGACTAGAAGCCAGACCTTTGACAGCCCTCTTGCCTTGCCCAGCCATAAAAATCAGTATTCTCAGTCCATTATCCAGTTAAGCCTTAAAATCTTATTCTCAATGTCTTGACACCACACAAAGAAATGGTGGTCTTCAGGTGTTATCCCACAAAGGGATACTACTAATAGTTACTATATTTTTTGAGATATATAGTTCTTTTAAATTCTGTTTCAACAGCAGGACCTCAGTCATGTGGTTGGTCAAGGTGAAACCTTATTTGTCCTAAAAGTTTCTCTTTTGTCAATGTCTATCTGTTCTGTTACCTTTAAATAATAGCGCGTTACTACCCCCTATATCCAGCCTTCTGAGTGTTTCTGGATACTAATTCCATCTGGGCACACATATGGATGGACATGCAAGCCCATGGTAGTTAGTATACAAGGAGCTTTGAGGAACCATGGCCACAGCTTATCAGTTGAAATGCTGAGAAGAGGCGTACCTGAGGACCAGGCTGCAGTAAGATTGCTTTGGAAGACCAAGGTCAGTTTAATGTATTAGAGAGGAGGTGGTTGTGAACTTCAGTGGCAATTTGTACTGGCTCTCCTCCACCAGCCCAAGATCTCAAAGGAAGTCTCTAGCCTCTATCAGAAGATGGGAAATCAGGTCCCTCTCCTTGAGCACAGGCTGAGAGGAACCTGAGAGGGAGGCCTGGAGTTTGCTAGGGCAACACTGATTGGTGAAGAAATCCCTACCTCTTTGGCAGGGAAATGACTAGGTTCCAAGTTGCTGGAAGAATGTGACGTGAGTATGGTCAGTCAGAACTGATTTGGAAGCACTGCATCCCCACCCTTCACTATTGACTTCCTCTTCCCCTCTGATGGAAGGAAGCAGATACATAGTAATCTTCTTGATTTTACTCATACAAATCAGGCCTAACTGATCTGCCAGTGTCTAATGTGGAATTTTGAGGAGGAATGATAGCTGAAAAATACAGAAGAAAATAATCATCGAGGAAGGGAGCCCAGGAGGCAATGAGAAAGGAAAGAATAGTCATACATCATGCTAGGAGATGCCATGTGCTCCCCATCTGCCTGGTGTGTGAAACTTTGTGATGTTGATTGACACCCTGTTCCAAGGCCTTCTAAATCACTTGAGCCATAAATGCATGCCCTGGCACCTCACCGCACCCATGGTTGGTGCACTTCATGTGTTATCCTTCTCAATGACATCTACTATTTTTGCACAGTCTTAAAAAAAACTTTTAGAGTATATTTTTAGATGTTTTCTTCTTTCTGTCTTTTGTATTTATTTTATGTTTACTTCTGTTTTTGTTTATTTTCTTCTTTGCAATATAAGTGCATGCCCTTTAATGCTGTAGTTGTTCAGTGTGGTTCACTGTGTAAGCTGACCTTATTCTGGCCAGCTTTCTCCCTTTTGGGTTTATCTATTGCCAGCACCTTACCCTGAGCTTTGCCCTTTTTGAACAAAACTAAAAATCAATTTAGCCTCCAGAAATTATAACAGTCAATGAAAGAATCAATGACTGATAAGGCTGGATGTGGTAGTCTCCTGTTTTTCTTGACTTTCATTTTAGTCTTATTTTCTTGACGAGAAGGAATAATTTGTATCTTTTAATGGAGGATAACTCCTGGTAGTTAGCTAGAGAAAAACATGGGTACCTATTCTGCCCTTTCTTAAATCAGAGCTCACTGATCCCTTGACCTTGGGTCTAGTCAATGGAACCCTTAAGCAGGGAGCTTGCCTTCCCAAAAAGCCCTTTGCATTAGTCGTGGCGAGTCACTAGAAACCAGTTTCTTGACTGACCTTTCTTACATTCTCACCAACTGCCACAGGAATCCGTATCCCTGATGAACCCACAAGGCTTTCTTCCTTGAGTTACTTACACCAAAACATCTTCTGTTAAATATCCTGGCACCAAAGGAAAGAGTGGTGGTTCTCAAGTATTATCCATTAAAGGAATACTTCATGGTTGTCTTCACTTTTGGAAATTTGTGTTTGTTTTTTCTTATCTAGACAAAAACCCCTAAGTCTTGTAGTCAGCCAAGGTAATAAATGAGTGGTCATCACATCAGCTTGGAGACTCCCTGTCCAATGTCTTGAAGTTCTGTAATTAACAATGATTGGTTGTACTCAGTGTCCCCAGAGTAAGCCTTTAGCCAATAGGCTTCTCTCACTCTTCCTTCCTATTTCTCTTGCTGTCTTCTTGGATCCTACTTGCAGCTTTATGTCAAAAGAAGCACGCATACATGTGTACGTGCACACACACATACACACACACGCACACACACACACACAATGTGTTCTCAAGAAATTTGTAAGTCTTTCACATGCACTATATAAAGACTGATTTGAGAGCCCTTTAGGGTGTTTTCTCCATGTGAAGTGTATAGTTGTTGGGGGAGGTTATTGGCTTCTTTTCATTGTAAATTCATTTTATTCTTTGTTGCTTTTTTAGAAATGTTCTCACTGGTAACTCCATTCTCTGTAATCCTTAGACCACAGCATATGCTGTCTTCTTCAGTCTAGCAAAACTGACCTTCCTCTATCTCAAGGCCTTCTTACTGTTTCTCTTCTCAATACCAGGCTTTTATTTCAAGCTTTTCCCAAAAACATTAAGAGAAAGTATCTTCAAAAAACAAATATTCATTAAGATGGTCATAAAAATGACGGGCAAGTCTGACTGTCATAAATCCCAAACATTTCCCCCCTTGTTATGTTTGTTTTCTTTTAAAATGAGAGATTGTTTTATTCCCCCTAGCTTATTTATTTACAGATATCCTCTAACAGAAGGGTATGTTGGCTCTCTGGGTCAAGCAGTGGTGACCCTTCCTTAGGAAGTATAAATTACTGGGCTGGTGCCTTATGGCACCCTTTTAATGGTAAATGCAAGGAATTCTCATAAAAGAAAAAAAAAAGAAGAAGAATATAACTTTTCAGTTAAGTAGAAAAAATAGGAAGCATTCATTTTTCAGATGGCTTCAAATTTTGCATCCTTAAATGTTTTAATCTGAGTACACTGCCTCCCAAAACCATGAGTCAAATTTATAGACCCTCTTAACTGGAAACCTATCTTTGCAGAAGGTTATTAGCATTTCAGTTTTCTATTCACAAAATGTGAGCTTTTTGCCTTACCCCTTTCTTTGCCATCCCCACCTGCCTCTAGCCTCCCAAAACCCCTATAAATGACTGGGGGTGGTCTATAGTATGTTGAAGTATTTTTAAAAATTGATCTACTAGATTTGCTTTCCTTGGTAGACTTTTATCTACAATCATTCGACATCATGTGTTCACCCTGAGTGGAGACCCTTAATCAATATCTACCTGGGCTGCAATATTTTAATAACTGTGCATTTCAGCCTTTCGGTCCAGCTGACTGACCTTCCTCTGGACAGACTCCTCAGTTTTTGGAGGAAGACTAAGGGAGCAAAATCCCAGAGCCTCAAGAGGAGGCCCTCTGGGTGCCATTTGACCAAGAAAACCCACACCAGGACTATCTATAGGTGCCACACACATGCTAATGTTCAAAGCCCAGCCCTCGGCTGCCTCTGGACTGAAACAGAACCTGGAGCCTCTCTGGGCCTTTAAGAGATGCACCGCTGCTTTCGCTTTCATTCCTCAAATGTGTAGTATCTCCTCATTAAGGATGAGCAGATCAGACCCTCCCTGTGACCAGATCTGAGATGAAAGCCTACACAGGAGGGAGGTATCCTTCAGAAGGCAGCAGGACTTGTGTACTGGTCTTAAAGAAGCCCCATATTGTTTGGAGAGTCACATCAAACGTGAGAGGCTGCTGGCCACCAAGACGTGCATGCCCAAGAGTGTGGCAGAGCCTGATACAGAGATAGATGTGTCAAGAGGACCAGTTCTCACAGGAAAGGCAGCCAACAGCAGTGTTGCTGAGATGTGTCTCTCAGGGACCTGGAGCCCCACTTCTTTGACTAAGAAGGCCCACCTTTCTCATGGACCCAGCAGAGACAGGTGGGAGAATTAGAAGGGAATTGATCCCTAACAGGGGTAGAAAAGGATGAACCTTGGGGCGCCTGGGTGACTCAGATGGTTAAGCATCTGCCTTCAGCTCAGGTCATAATCCCAGGGTCCTGGGATCAAGTCACTCATTGGGCTCCTGACTCAGCAGGGAGTCTGCTTCTCCCTCTCACTCTCCCTCTGCCTCTCCCCCTGCTCATGCTCTCTCTATCCATTTCAAATGAATAAATAAAATCTTTATTTAAAAAAAAATGATGGTCCTTGCGGGAAGAGGCACCTGGGCCATGAGAAGGGACAGAATAGTCATACCTCATGTTAGGAGACCCCATATGCTCTATGTCTGTGTGCTAGATGTGAGGGTAAACACACAAATGCACTGGGGGGACAGGTTGTCTGGGACCAAGGTCTGCTCTTACAAGGCCAGCGACCTTCATTCCTCCATTTAAGACCTATTTCTCTTGCTCAAATCTCACTCTCTGGGGCTGGATCTGAATGAACTCAGCCTTCTTCTTAGGTTTATTTCAATGACAACAGTCTCCTTTTACTGGACAATTATACACTGTTCACCATTATACACTATCTGCCAGGCACTAAATTCAGACTCTTTGTCCAGTTCCCAGGCAGAAAGCGTTTGGGCCACCAATTTTATACCAAGGGGAAGAACCAGTGAAATCAGTGTGCCCCCATAAGTGTTTCTTGGTGTGTCCAAGGTAGAAGGTGCAACCTTCACACCTTGGGCTTCCTAATTATAAATACACTACTTCGAGAGAAAGAAAATAATCATGATCTTAGAGGACTAAATAAAATGTTCATCAAATGAAGGTATAAATGAAGAGGAAGCTTTTCTATGATTGCTTGCCTGTTTTTCCTTCCTTTTTTAGTGACAAGAAGGAATTTCTATCTTTAATGAATAATGTCTTGTAGTTAGTTAAAGCATGTGTCTTTATGAGTTGTCATTTTAAAGATTCCCTCCTACTGGCTAAATATTCTGTACCTTAATTTGTTTAATATGACTAATGGTGTGAACTTGGGCAAGTCACTGTCCCACCTAGTTTCCTCATCAGTGAAGATTCTAGATTGGAGAATTGACTTTTAAATTTTGCTGAGTATGACCTACATAAAAGGAATTGATTTTACAAGGAGACCGGATTTTTTTTTGTAGAGAACTAAACATTTATTACTGACTAGTACCTACCATTACTTGTGGGCAAGGGTCTCTGATAGTTTTTGTTCTATTTACCATTTTAAAAAATATTACTTGTTGTAACTCATGAAACCAACTTTGCAGTCCTGTAAGGATGGTGACTGATATTTTACAGATTATGGAACTGGAAAGTCTTAAAGATTTTTTTTTCTGTTCTAATATCTTAAATAAAAATCAGAGGTGTGTATTCGGAACATGGCAAAACAAAATAACATTTATCCACAGTCTTAGTCTTACTGAGTCTTTCCTTTTGACCTTCCTCCACTTATCAACTGTTATAAAATAAAATAAAAGGGAATTTTCTGCATCTCCAAGGAACAAGGTCCCCTAGACACTGGTCTATGCTTAATCCCCCAACCTGGACACACAACAGCAGGTAGCCCAAGGCACTTAGCATCTCTAAACCCCAGCACCCTCATCTGTAAAAGGTAGCGATAATGGTGACTTTACAAGTTGTGATGAGGATAAATGAGATCGTAGTATGAAGGTGTCCACAAGGGCCATGGCCTGTCGGTCCCTTGAGCTGAGCGTGACCTGCAGGTGTGGTTTGTCATGCATCATGCACATCTTCCACTTTGCCATTGTCCTTACCATCCATATTTGACATGTGAAAATAACAAAGGATGCATACACAGAAGAAACTTGAAGGACATGCACTTTATTATGAATTAGAATTTTGGTTCTCATCTTCTCCTATAGGGACAAGGGTGTATGTTTGCCTGGGCTCCTTTCACCCAAGCAGCCTACCACACAGCTTTGATCCCTTAAACTCCACTTATGAAGCAAAAGAAAGCCCTAGATCACCTTGCTTCACTACTCTTAAATTAGATGATCCAAGATATTTGAAGAGAACTAAATAGAGGCATTTTAACCTTTTCAAACTTTTTTCCGTATACCACCATCTACTCTGTAGTTGGGTACTTTATCCTTAAGAATTCCATTATTTTGCCCTTAGTTCTTATTCATTAAGGGGACAGCTATAGGAAAATGTTTAGGCCCTGAGACACCCCCTCTTTTCTTCCAGGGGTTAGAGAATATAACTGGTATTTGTTCTAAATATCTTATTTTCTTTCTTGACATCTTAGGCCTCAATAAACAATCCGATGTTCAAACAGTGGTGTTGCTATTCCTAACAAGGAGAGAACAGTGGATTATCAAAATCCTGTGTATACTTTGAAGCTGCATTTACAGTTTTTGTTTTTGTTATATGTATCTTGCTAGAACCTGGAATATAAATGTCACAAGAACAGGAATGTTTGTCCTATGTTCACAGATGGATCTCAAGAGGACTGGCCCATAGTACATGCTCAATAAATGTGTTGAAAGGATGACCTGGAAAATTAATAATTAATCCTAGATTCAACTCAATTGGACTTTACTGAATGCATATGTTTCTATTATTTTATTGCCTCTAGAAGCCACAAGAAATGATTTACCTCAAACCCAAAGTATATGCTAGAAGTCATCCTTTAATTCTATTTCTTATTTTAAATTATACATAGTTATGTTGTCCAGACTTATAAGAGTACTATGTATAACATGTGCAAGAAACACACACATTGCCAGACATTTGCTACTTCAAACTTTAACTTTTCTGTAAAATGTAAGATTACAAAGTCTATCCTTTTGTCAACTCAACCTTTTGTTTGAAATTTAAAGTTCTAACAAAATTAATCTCCCCAGACAAACCATGAGATACTCTTAATCTCAGGAAACAAACAGGGTTGCTGGAGTGGATGGACGTGGGAGGGATGGGGTACCTGGCTGATGGACGTTGGGGAGCGTATGTGCTATGGTGAGCACTGTGAACTGAGTAAGACTTATGAATCACAGAGTTGCACTGCTGTACTCCTGAAACAAATAATCCATTATATGTTAATTTAAAAAATTAACCTCCCCAAAGATAAGTCAACTTAATAATCAAAATGCACAACTAATTGACTAAGTATGTAAGTAAATAAATTACTAAAGCAAAGTGAATACCTTCTAAGAAATGTATAAGAATGGTCATCCTCTACCATTTTCTACTTAACCCATTGTCCCAGAAGGATGAGGGATAGTAACATGTTGAAGTCTATGGTAAGCTCATGAGCCTTTTAAACCACGTCTGATGTTGAGTTACTGCCACATCAGATCTCTCACAATTCCATTTCAGAAGCTGCAGCTAAACATTAGGAGATAGCAATGTCTGTGCTTATACCCACAAAGGAGAGCAAACACAATCATAACCAATGTGACCACAGCAATAGCCTAATTTAGGTACCTACTCTCCCACAGGAAACACTTCCCAAGCAAAGATAATGTGCCCCATATCCAATACATATTTTATAATCTAGGCTACTGTTAGCAGCATAGAACATAGAAAATTTTCAGGTGTGACCTGGAATGAAATAGAAAATGGTCAGATAAGAACAAAGAACAAAGGAAAGGAACGCTCTTCTTACGGTGAAAAGGGAGGAGTTGGGAAGGGGCTCTTATAAACAAAAAGTCCGTTAGGGTAAACTGAGAGCTGGAAATATAGTGGCTTCTCATTGGCTGAGCTATACCTGTCTCTCATTGGCTGGGATTTTGCTGGAGGTGGGAGAAATTTTCCTTTCTCCTGGTCCCATAGTAAAGCAGTATCCAATTAGAATGAAAGTCTCTTCCTGTTGGTTCTGCTGTTGACTGTGAGTGGTACCTCATTGGAGCTCCTTCTGCCAACTCCCCATTCTACATTCTAGTGATGTTTCCTTTTATTGTCACACAATTCATTTAGACTTTATTTAATATGTTGTGAAATCATAAGAAAAAAGGACAGTTGATCCGGCTGTTAGCTCTGTCAGAACCTCTGTAGTTAAATGATTCCTACTGAAATTATCTCAGGTTTATTCTTTACTAAGTTTGAACTTAGGACGACAACCCATCAGTTTCCATTGTCCAGAGTCCAGCATCTGGGAATCAGCACAGTCGAAAAATTCTACCGTCAGGGCCTTGGCCTTGCCCTGAGTAGTGTGACTATTATCACATGTGTGGCATCTGGAGGTGTGGGTTTCCCAGCTGAATGGTACCCAAAAGGCTCCCTTGAGACCCTGGGACTTTGTACCCTCTGTCTTTGCATGAAAAACTGAGGAGGCTGTCCAATGTGGAATCAGACAGCTGGGCCCAAGAACCACAGGACACTTTCATTAAAATGCTATATCACAAGTGGACATTGGTTAGGGAGTCATGACTTCAGATGGTGCTAGGAAAAAGGAAAGTTTACACAAAGGAAGGAAGGAAGGAAGGAAGGAAGGAAGGAAGGAAGGAAGATAGATAGATGTTATGGTCACCATATACTGGAAAAAATACAACTCTGTGAACTCTCTGCTCTCTGATTGGTATTTCAGACACTCCTGTCTTCTTCCAAAACTTCAAAAATATGCAGTATGCCACATAAACAAATGCCCCCCAATCACTGGAACTTACCCATAAAGTCTGTCCCATACATTTCATATCTTTTAATTCCCACATTTCCTATGAACTTTGTGCTTCAGAGCATCTGAAAGTTGAACCGAGGATTGTCTCTATCGAGTAACTTGGCCTTCTAGTGAGCAAGGTAACTGGCTACTCTCCAAGCATTCTATTGCCTATGTTCTTCACAGTGCCAGTTTCCTGCCCCTTTTTACTTATCCTTATCAAGATATTAAGGTGTTTTTTATCCCTGGGCCACAGGAGCTTGCTTTCTCCCCTGTAATTCTATGCAAACATCTGACTTATTTACACTAACTGGTGACTACATTCATAAGAGAAATTTAAGCACATAGCCTTGATTCGTCTTGTTAAACGATAACTAAAACACCCCCTTGTTTTATTTTCCTCATTTATTTTGACATTTATTGATGAAGATTTGCAGACTTTTAAGTGGGACACTTTTGTCACAGTTTCAGTTAAAAATCCCAAAGCTGAAGATAGTAAGAATGAACTACCTTGCCACACATACACATCCTAAAAAAAAGCATCAAGCAGCTGCTAGACACCCACTCTAAGGCTTTCTAGCATATTTAAACTGTTCCTGTGAACCTCACCCTACCCCCATTCCAGTTGAGCTATAGGGTACAAGTATGTTGAATTAAATTAATTCATAGGGACAGTGACTGGTGGGGAGATTAAGGGGTTTCCCACAGTCTGAATATTGCTTTAGGTAAGAGACCGTGGAAATGGAAAGAAAGAAGTATGCAGATAACAAAAACAAAGCCCTGTATCCTGGTTTTTGGCAGTGTGGTTGTGTGAGGTCTCATGACTCCAGAAAGGAAATACTATGGGATGTGTGTCTAAGATAGGACAAAAAGAAACCTCATAAAATATATCAGTGTCCCAAATGTGGAAGAGAAGCCATAGCAAAATTGCTTTGTCCCGAGCAGGCATTGAACAGCAGCTCTGTGCTGGGTCGCATGAGTCATCAGACAGGGACAGTAGCAACAAGGCAATGAGGCAACTTGTGTGAATGAATAGACAAGAACAGGATGGCTCCAACTTTCCCTCTTCCCAATGCTTTGATATTGAAAAAGGTCTCACTTGAAGGAGTAGCCATTACTTAGCATGATTATTTTATGGGGGTAGATTCTTAATAAGACAACAGACTTTTTACTGAGGGTAATGGGGTGGGGAAGAATATAGTAGGGCATATTATTATTCTTATAAGGAGACTTGGTGGAGCTAAGAAGGATATTATTCTAGGATCTAAGGATTCTTCTGGGAAAGAATCGTATGGGAAGAACCAAGATGAACAAATTTGATTCAACAGAAATAGAAGAGTGTTTGAAGACAGCGGGGAAGTAGACTTTAAGTATAGCATGATAGATCAGAATGTATTTTAGGCCAGGCCTCAGACACTTAAGTCTGAATCCCTTAGCAAAGAGAATGCAGTAAACAGAGTAAATCTCCATAAGACACCAAAGCCAAAGAATCAGCAGCATTGGTGCCAACAGCATTGGCAGTAATAGAATGTACTATCCTTGAGGCAGTGTTAGTACTCTAAATGCAGGCATCTGCAGCATTGTCACAAGGAGGGATTCAGCATCAGTAATGTTGCCTTGGTCCAACAAAGAGTTTAGGCATTAGTGTTCCTGGTGAAGCCTCAGCATCCTGAAGTCATCTGTGGAGAGTAGCAGCAAGAGACATCATAATTGTAGAGAGGGACAGAAATTGGCTGAGATTCTTTAGAAGGAAATTATTGCAAGGGCTGTAAGCTGGGTAAATTAATCAAGAAGCTTAGGTTCAGATTCTATTTGGCCAATCTCAGTGCATTCCAACCCAATTTCACTATCTCAGTCAAGGCTATTGACTGGACAATGGCAAGGAAGGAGGCTAAAAAAAAGCATGGATTTTGTAGTAACAAGAATAAAAGTAAGAAGAATAAAACTGCTATGAAATTCTCAAAGGTGTCTACGGAATTCCTTCAGATTTATGGATGAGATCAGATGTGTGTTTAGTTTCTCCCTCCCTCCTTCTCCATTCAAGACAAGGTCATGTGGACACAGAAAAATTTTCTGGGCTAACATCAGTACTTGGCTCTTTGCATTGACACTGCTTAACATTAGGAACCTAGGAGAAAGTGGTAAAGGAAACCAGCATCAATGGTGTCTGATGTGACAAGAGGAATAGTGGGAAGTTTAAAGTAGAGTACAGAGGATTTGACCAACATGGACATTTACCACTTGAATGAGATAAAGAGCAATAAAACTTTATACTTTTTTTAACAATACAATTTTGTCTAGTATTACCTTAAGCTTAGTGTAAATATAGAAAATACCCAAAACTGAAGGATTTCCATTTCAGAAAGGAAGTGTGCAAACATCAGCTTTTCTATGTGGGTGGTACCTTGAGCTCCACAGGCCTAAAATGTAGCAGAAATCATGTTACTGAGACCTCTGAAACCTGCCAATATGACCCGTAAAAAGTTTACAATTAAAGTGTCTTTACTCCCAGGAAGTTTTAATTGACATTATTACTGCAAAACAGAAATCCACGTATAACTATTTTTATGGACTGGATGATGACATACAGATAGGGAATACATTTTTTCAAACCAAAAATTGGGGCAAATCGTTTTTCAAAATTTTCTTCTCTGATTTGCTAATGTATTAAGAACATTCCTACAAGTGAATAAGCATTAAATCACATTTAGCCATACATTTACATCTTCTTTATTTAAAATTAAATAGTAGTATTTACCCTAAAGATACAAATGTAGTGATCTGAAGGGGCTTGTGCCGAATGTTTATAGCAGCAATGTCCACAATAGCCAAACTATGGAAAGAACCTAGATTCCATCAACAGATGAATGGATAAAGAATATGTGGTACATATATACAATGGAAAACTATGCAGCCATCAAAAGAAATGAAATCTTGCCATTTGCAATGACCTGGATTGCACTACAAGGTATTATGCCGAGCGAAATAAGTCAATCAGAGAAAGACAATTATATGATCTCCCTGATATGAGGAACTTGAGAGGCAGAGAGGGGGTTTGGAGAGTATGGAAGGAAAAAATGAAACAAGATGGGATTGGGAAGGAGACAAACCATAAGAGACTCTTAATCTCACAAAACAAACTGAGGGTTGCTGGGGGGAGGGAGATAAGGAGAGGGTGGCTGGGTTATGGACATTGGGGAGGGTATGTGCTATGGTGAGTGCTGTGAAGTGTGTCAGCCTGATGATTCTGGGGCTAATAATACATTATATGTCAATAAAAATAATTAAAAAAATAAATAAAATTAAATAGTAAAAAATTGGAACTGTTCCAGAAATACCTGTGTGTATTTTTTACTTGTGCAATTAATATGTTGCTAACTATTTCAGCTATATTCAGCAAGCATCCTAGAATCCCTCAATTCCTCACTTTTCCTGGATCTTTACCCTGACACCATACCCAAACATCTGTTTTGTCTCTGCTGAACTCTGCAATAGAAAGTTCACTTCACTACAAATGTACGCCATTTAATCTCAGTTCAGCATTAATTACTGATTGACAATTCCTTATTCATCCCTATGTTGATGCCCCTCAAACAGCTGTTCAAAATGATTTCACTTTTCATAGGCTCTCAACCCTCAAAGAAGAAAATCAAAGGAAGAGAACAACAATTTTTAAAAAGTGTAATTCATGAAAATGTCCCTTAAATAGGATTTAAAGCTACATATCAAAAAAGGAAATTGACCTAGCCAAAGCAACCAACACTGAGATATATTCTGGTAAACTTAGTAGACTTTAAAGAGAAAAAATTTAGAAAAAGGACCAAAATCACTTATAAACGAGAGGAAAGTAGACTGTCATCAGACTGTTAGAACAAATCATTATGCCATCAGAAAATGGAATAACATATTTAAAATACTCAAGGAAAGAACATGTGAACCAAAAATTTTATACCCAGGCTAATTTTCACATAAAAAGCCACAAACAAATCTGTCAACATCTGAGAATTCAGGGACCATTGTTCCCACAAGTCCCTCCTTATTTTAGAGAATGAGCTTCTAACAACTAAAACACCTGGAGAAATTTCATCAACCTAAAGACTGTTGGCATTGATCATTAATAGCAGAAAAAAATATTACTATACTATGAAGTCAAAGGAAAAAAAAATCGGAACTAGCCTGTAGGACCAGCTACCCATCTATAGGAAATTCAGGACAGAGCAACATATTAAACTACAACAGAGGATAACATCGAGTAAAATCACGACTGTGGGAAACTCTAGAGTTCAAGGTACAGTTCTTCAACAAAAAAAAATCACAAAGACAAGCAGGACAGTCTCCAGCTTAAAAGAAACTTATGGGAAAGGAGAAAGGATAACTAAACTAGTGCTTAGGAAGGAACATTTGAGTGATAAATTTATAAAGAAAATTAAAAATTCACTACCATAAAGGTCAGAACTGTGATTACTTTTGAGGAGAGAGAAGGCCTTATGATTAGGATAAATGGACTGCAAAATTCTACCTTTTAGCCTAGTTATAAAGCTATTTGCCTCATAAAAACTGATTACACTACATTCAAAAACAACTACATTCATTTTAAGGGGTTTCTTATTTCTGTTAGATTTTACAATAAAAAAGTATTTTTTAAGAAAACACTATATGTTCTTTTGTATAGGTTATTCTTCTATTTTATAGCAGTGAGGTATTAAGATCCAACCCAAAATATACATTATTTTATATAACAGGGCAAGTCTAGAATGGTCTAGTTGCTTAGGAAATAAAGAAAACTCAGGGCTTATTCAGATTCCTGCAGTGAAAAAATAATAGTAGTAGTAGTAGTAGTAGTAGTAGTAGTAGTAGTAGTAGAAGATGGAGAAGAAAAAGAAGGATGAGGAGGAGGAGGAGGGGGGAGGGGAGGAAGGGTTGGGGGTGAAAAAAGAAGAGAGGGAGGGAAAGGGAGGGAGGGAGAGGGAAGTAGGGAGAAAGAGGGAGGGAGAGAAGATAAATATCAGGAAATACATTCCTCTGCTTTTGTCCATGAGAAGTATCATTACTTCCATTATTTCTATTATAAGTGGTGTTTCCTCGTGCTTTCAACAAAGTAAAAGAGAATTGTTTAAGAGAACAGTTATGCACAAAGACTTAATCAAATGTTGGCAATTGATGCCATTGCCTACAGAAGATCAAGGCCAACAGCCATAGAAAACTAATATTCTGCTAAAGTTGAGATTTCCCACTTGACAGTTTTAATTATACTGCCTGTTAACACCAGTGCTTATGGAAGATCGAAGCCAACAAATTCAACAGCTTTTTCTGGACATTTTGTAATACCTTACTAAACTTTAAGTTTGCACTGTAAAGGTTGTACTTTAAAGTTCAATCCATCCATATGAATAATCGAAGGAGAATTTACCTGGAAGCAAGGTTTGGGCTAGCCGCAGCTATGCTCTAGATGAAATCACTTAAAATGTTGAAACTGTCACCCCACAGGATGAGTGATACCAAAATTTTCTTGAAGTTCTATATTTCTACGTGTTTAACAAATTGGTTTTGAGTAGTGTTATCTTTCTATGGAGTTAGAAAATAATGCTTAAAAGCTCTTTCCAATGAGTTAACTCTAGTTGAAAAATGCTGTAGGAAAAATTAGGTTAAGATATATTAACAATTTAAGGAATATTTTAAATAAAAGTTTTAGCTAAGTATACAATCACTGGTATTCTGAGGAACTGCTATTCCTGAGACTTTTTTCCTAGCATAATTTTGGAAATACAAAGAGATATTTTTCTCTAAGGAGCTGGAAAACCATTGCCTGTATATAATGCAATACTCAATGAAGAAATATGTGGAAAGAAATAAGAAGTACATTAAAGCAAGATTCTGCTTCAGATAAATCTCAGAGCCAAATTTTTACCCTGATCTTAACCTCTGGAAATGACAAAATATGGTTAGCATTGTCATTTCTAGAAAAATATTGAACGTGAAAAACACTTCTTTTTTTTTAACATTTTTTAAAAGATTTTATTATTATTGGTTTTTTTTTTTGACAGAGACAGAGATCACAAGTAGGCAGAGAGGCAGGCAGAGAGAGAGGAGGAAGCAGGCTCCCTGCTGAGCAGAGAGCCCGATGCGGGGCTCGATCCCAGGATTCTGGGATCATGACCCGAGCCGAAGGCAGAGGCTTTAACCCGCTGAGCCACCCAGGCACCCCGAAAAACACTTCTTGATAGGAAAAGTAATCTTTGGATTGAAAATGCTTGTTCACCATTAATTGAGATTATTAGTGCTCCAAACCTTTCCTCCTACCACCACGAGAAAAGCCTAGAAAGTGGCATGACCGAACACATTCTAGTGCTGTCCTTTAGCACATTGCAACTGCCATGTCTTAGGACCATGCTGCTCAGAACAATGAGACACAACTCCTAACCCCCTTCAAATACTCACTAAAATCATTATAATAAAACTCAATTTGCCTTTTGATATCTTAGCCATGTAGAGAAAGGCTTCAGTTTTCTATTTCAATTCTGATCCTTTTGCAGCTGCTCTTAACTGTGAGTGGGGGTGGAGGGTTCAACAACTTACTGGCACTCCTCAAAAGTCTAGCAGTCCAGTCTCCAAGATCTCTGCTTCTATACTGCTGACCTAGCAGATCATGGTTGACTGGCCACTATCTGGCACACATCTCTGTCCACTACAAGATTTGATCAATGATTCCTGACTACCTAGGATTCTCTGTCCTCTTTGCCCATGTTCCTTTTCACTGTAAGATTTCTTTCTGGCTCTTCATTCACAATCAGGATTCCTTGGCAATATGGTTGCCCACTTTCCTTTCCACTAAGAAAGCAGATTTGCTTTCCATTGTAGTTGGAATTTCCTATCCATTGACAGATTTCTCATTGGCTGCCACGGTAGCTGGAGTTTCCTGCCCATGTTAGCTGTCCACTACCTTTTCTACCATGATCCAGGACAATGTTGCCACTATTCTAGAGTTCCCTGCCCACTTTGAGATAAGACTTCTACCACTTCTTTCTATCATAGCTTGCCTCTACCATGTTCTGGTGTTTTCTTCTTACCAGGAGACTCTTTCATGCTCCTATTTTTCTTCAGCAAAATTGCACTTTGGGATAAAAACCAATGCCACTCACATCCACATAATCTTTTCAATAAGCAAGTGGCATATAATCAACTTATCTAGCCATGTATTTGGTAATCACTTCTTTTGCCTCTCTCTTTCTTCAGGCAAGATTTAGTCATATGCATTAGGCAAAACTAATAACTAGTCCAGAAGCAAACATCACTGCAATTAATTTGAGATGCCACTTTTTCTCCCCTTTCTTAAAATCAGCATTTACTTATATTGATCAGGCCCCACTTTGACTAATTTGCCCAGGATTCTAGATCACTGGAACGCTTTTTGCTATTAGCATTTGTTCCCCTCCTCTTTCATATAAGCATTTACTTAAAATGATTAGACAACACATAGAGTCTAGAAAAAAAACAACGCTTCATATAATTTGGGAAGTGGCTTTCTTCTTTCTCCCTCTTCAGAGAAGGGGTTACTTATATGGATTAGGCCCCATGCCTAATTCATCCAGAATTCAATATCACTTGGATTGATTTTGGTGGTGACAGTTTTGACCCTCCTCCTTCAAATAAATATTTACTTCTGTGGACCAGACAACATGGTAGAGAAACAAACATTGCTGGATGTTATTTTGGCAATGACTTTTAACCCCTCCTCCTTCTGAGTCCAATTTGTCTAGATGCATTCTCCAGACCCCACAACTATCCTAGCCAGCCTCAAATAGCAGTGGAATTTATTTCAGTGTTCACCTAGAACCCAAGATTTCCCCTTTGGTTTTGTCAGCTTCTTTGCCCAGTCCCAACCTCAAGTCTTGCCCTTTTTCTAGTACCCTTCCTATTGTTTTCACTTTATTTGGCACTGTATGTCACTTTTCTTCCCCATAAGAGTAAAAGATATCTCCAACTTGGCACCTATAAATTATTCGTCTATCTGGTTTAAGGAGTGTCTAAGGCTGACACAGTCAACTGGATATCCAGAGTCCATGTTTAAAGATATAAAGGAGGAAGGAGGGGAAGAAGGAGATCAAGATAATACAAAGAAGCTGGTCCCATAATGTGACTTACAATTAGAAAGAGCTAAAGAGTGCCAGCTTTGATAAAAGAAAGAAAATACACATAATAAAAGCAGTTGGTCCACTGTCTATTTAGAATCTTGAGACTCATGATCATATATGATGATCAGTCTCCCTATCCAAAAACAGCATCTGCTAGGCTCTGCCTTTTATCATATAGCTCTTTCCAGAAAGTTCTTTCCTCATTCTTCCACCTTCAGAGAAACACCCAGGGGAGGGGGAGGTTAGTGCAGCAGTTCCAAACACATCTGACCTCACAGCCCACAATTTGCTTCTTCCAGAATGTTGTGTCTTCGGATCTCTGCCCTTGCAGAAATTTTTTGGGAAGGAGTGCTACTCAGCTCTCTTTGAATCAATGGTGTTCTGAGCCCACCCATGATATTTTCCTCTACCACTCACAAGCACTCCTGCTCAATCTTTTCCTTGTCCCATAGTCCAATTGGTCTGGCCTCTCCTTCAGAGCCCGGTGCCCAGACAAGGCTCTGAAGCAAATTCTCTCTCAGGGGCTGTAGCAATGGCAACAGAGGGCTGGTTTGGAGCAAGGGGTCTTATGGATACTGTCTGCTCTGCTTCCAGCATGCACGAAGCCCACTCCTCAGAACACACATGTGGCTAGACATGCAGGTTCTGGGGAATGGGTCATGGACACAACTCCTCAGGAGGAGATGCTGAAAAGTCATGTCTGAAGCCTGAGCTCTAGTGACTTTCTTCAGCTTTTCCTCAGTTCCCTATCAGTCCAGCTTGAGATCTGCCCATTCATCCAGACCATAAAATAGCTTCTTAAAAATACTACCCTAATGAAATTTATAAATAATGATGAATGGTTTTTGCAAAATAGTCCCATTCCCAGTGTGTACAGTGATGGTATTTTCATGAAACAAAAAGTAGGGCACGTCTTGTGGCATAAGGACTTAGTGCCAGTCAGAGATTTTGGAATTGAGGCTACCTTGGGTCGATCCAGAGCTTTCATTTCCTGGGGAGTAGGTATAAACTAGTTTTTTTTTTTAAGGAATCTGAAGTCCACTTCACTAAAATGAACATAACTCTGTCAGCTGGAATTTATGAAGTGCTCATGTGGTCAATGCTGTGTGCTATCGTATCAGACCCTCTACCATTGCTTTCCTCAAGAGAATGACAGAAATTGTTCCAGCTCCAAAATATTAGAAGGGGCACAAGTTTCTCCTTAAATGTGAACATGTGTAATAGCAGGGTCTGCAGGGATTCTGATGGTTGATCAGTGTGAACACCAAGTAAACATGCTCAGAGTGATTATTTATTAGATGTACGTTTGTTTATATACCACTGACAATCAGTATATATTGCAAATATTTCCAAATAATACCTTTTACAGGTACATTGATGGGTGGCAAGAGCTATGAACCAGTCATCAGAACACCAGGCATTACCATTCATTAGGTTGTTACCTTAAGCCGGTATAAGTTGCATGAAGCAGGTTACCTAAAAATCTTTGCCAATGATGGATCAGAGTCTGGACATTTTCAGTTTTCAGGATCCAACAGAAAGGAGAATAGTAGCAATTTGGATCGATAAATTCTTGGCTCTATAGGCCCTCTTCAAGTCTAGGTGTACCTGCAGATTAGCAAAGGCATCTCAAAGAAGGAGTTATCTCCTCTCTTTTTCCAGGTTAAGAAAGATGCTGTGGTCTACACTGCTATATTTGCTCAAATACAAATGACCACTTTACTCAATAGACTCCAGAACAAGGTACCAGGCATTTCTCTCTTTCATCCTGAACCACATATCTATTGATAAATGTGTAACAACTAGCTTTCTAGGGGGAAAGGGGTCTTGATTTGTAGCATCTACATATTTCAGCGGTCCAGCTATGGCCTATATCAAGCCAGCAAGGTGATGTTACTGAATCATTAAATCAGTGAAGTAAGAGTTACACAGAATTAGTTCTGATAAAATGATGTGAGCTGGCTCCAGTTCTGTGACCAAAAATATAATCCATCCAGAAGAGAAGACCAAGTTAAAAGGATAAAGAACAGAGGCTTCCAGTGGTGAAAGGCTATCATTTAAAAAAATGGTGTTTATTCATTCTTTACGTCAATGGTGCACAAAACAAGTGGAACAGTCTATGCAGGAAGATGAGTAATTGATATGGACACAGAAGTTAGAGCCACTTTGGATCCAAATCCTGGTTCTGTCATTACAAATGTGATCTGTTTATCTTATGAAACTTTTATAATCCTCATCTAGAATAACTCAAACTAATAATGCAAGCAGGGTTCTAAGAACAATATATGGCACATTCCATAAAATATCAGCTCTTATCAATATCACCATCGTTACCATTTTCTGCAGAGTTGGTATAACAACCAGACTGCTTTCCTTAAAAATGTATTACAGGGGCACCTGTGTGGCTCATTCAATTAATCTCTGACTTTTGATTTCTGCTCAGTTCATGGTCTCAGGGTCATGAGATTGAGCCCTACATTGGGCTCCATGCTGGGCATGGAGCCAGCTTAAGATTCTTTTAAGATTCCCCTCCCTCTCTAAAAGGTATTACAAACTGAAATACTGCATGTGAAAATAATTTGTATTCTACAAACACTATTCCAATCATTTTCATGATGATTTGTTGACCTCAGAGATGTAAGAAAGCTAAAGGTATTCCTAAAGGAAATGCATGAGTTCTCCAGAAAGCTCTAAAATTAAAAGAGTCTCATTGTCTATGAAGGATCCTGTCATAGTCAGTCACAGGCAAAGTCCTTAGACATTGGTGATCATTGGATCATATAGAGGTGAAAATAGTTGCTAGAAGTTTAGGAAACTTAATGAAGAGTTAGCATCAGAATTAGGATTAGCATATGGGGCATTTGACTCCATATTCTTGCCACCAAGGGCACATCAGTGTATTACCCTTTTGGAAAAGAACTTAAGAAAGAGAGTTGATTTGAGCCAGACACTGTGCTAGGTCCTGGAGTGAAGACCTATGGTAATCTGATTCCAGAGGTCAATTAGACTTGTAGATCCTGCTGTCTCCCAGCCAAAAAGGAATAATAAATTTTTAAAAATTGACTAACTCTTGAGATCAGAAATTAGTGGGAATTTTGATACAGTTATGTGTTTAATACAGTACCAGGTTTGGAATTTACTCTCATGATATTTTCACACAGGGTGGAAAAACTGAAGGATTTGGTTTAATCTAAGTTGTACTTTCAACAGTTAACAAAACCAAAAGACAACTGACAGAATGGGAGAAGATATTTGCAAACGACATATCAGATAAAGGGCTAGTATCCAAAATCCATAAAGAACTTATCAAACTCAACACCCAAAGAACAAATAATCCAATCAAGAAATGGGCAGAGGACATGAACAGACATTTCTGCAAAGAAGACATCCAAATGGCCAACAGACACATGAAAAAGTGCTCAACGTCACTCACCATCAGAGAAATATAAATCAAAACCACAGTGAGATACCACCTGACACCAGTTAGAATAGCTAAAATTAACACGTCAGGAAATGACAGGTATTGACGAGGATGTGAAGAAAGGGGAACCGTCCTACACTGTTGGTGGGAATGCAAGCTGGGGCAGCCACTCTGGAAAACAGTATGGAGGTTCCTCAAATTGTAGAAAATAGAGCTACCCTCTGACCCAGCATTAGTGCTAGTGGGACTACTGGGGATTTACCCTAAAGATACAAATGTAGTGATCCAAAAGGGCACGTGCACCCCAATGTTTATAGCAGCAATGTCCACAATAGCCAAACTATGGAAAGAACCTAGATGCCATCAACAGATGAATGGATAGAGAAGATATGGCCTATATATATACAAACACATACATACACAATGGAATACTATGCAGCCATCAAAAGAAATGAAATCTTGCCATTTACGATTATGTGGATGGAACTAGAGGGTATTATGCTTAGCGAAATAAGTCAGTCAGAGAAAGACAACTATCATGATCTCCCTGATATGAGGAAATCGAGAAGCAAAATGGGGGGTTTGGGGGTAGGAAAAGAATAAATGAAACAAGATGGGATCGGGAGGGAGACGAACCATCAGAGACTCTTAATCTCACAAAACAAACTAAGGGTTGCTGGGGGTAGGGGGTAGGGAGAGGGTGGTTGGGTTATGGACATTGGGGAGGTTATGTGCTATGGTGAGTGCTGTGAAGTGTGTAAACATCGCGATTCACAGACCTGTACCCCTGGGGCTAATAATACATTATATGTTAATTTTAAAAAGTTGTACTTCCAGTTATAGTAGAATTCTGGGGTCACTTTTTGCCTGTTCTTTTCAAGGGAAAAAAAAAACTGGTCTACTGAGATCCAAAGTGTGATCTTGTCCAAAAGTGCCATCAATTCCCTGAGCCTCAATGTCATCGGCTTGTTTGATTAGATAATTGTTTTCAGTCTGGAAAACATTTATTGAGTGCCTATTATGTGGCAAATGTTGTGCTAGACTCTGGGGATACGAAGAAGAAGCAGACAAGCCCCTATCCCTATTGACTTTAAGAGTCTAATGGAGGAAACAGTTTGTGTAATAATAACAATAATATGTACACAGTGCCATGGAAGAGAAAATGACTCCTGGTAATAAGGAAGGCTTCAAATAGCAGATGATATTTAGGCTAGGTCCTAAAGGATGAAGAGGAGTTTAATAGGTGAAAAACTTAAGGTAGAGCACTCTAAGCAGGAGAAACAGCCCTCACAAAGCTAGAGAAGAAACAAAGGGTCTGGTCGGTTTTAGTAACATCAAGAAATTTGGAATGACCTCAAGTGAGTGTCTAATAATAGTAGCATCTAACACGTATGAACACATCATATGGATGAGGAACTATTCTGGAATCAACATAAAAATACTGATGACATATTGGCTTTCTTTTAAATTTGATATGCATTTAATGTCTGCTTACATCTCAGTTCAAACCAGACACATCTCAGGTGTTCAGAAGCCATTCGTGACTAGCAAATGCTCTAAGTTGCTCTCTTTATTATGCTGTAGCGTGTAGAGGGTTTTTTTTTTTTGTATTGCTTTGTTTTTTCTGCTGTTTCAACACTATCACAGTTCATACGGTCTTTCAAGGTGATACCCTGTAGATCCTGAAAACCCAGAGACTCCCTTAACCGACCTGTTCTGTAGTCTTCAAATTTACTACCCCTTGGTTCAGGCCAATTCATCTTCCTCTGGGCAACTTTTGTATTCTTGGGCTTTCCACTAACTAAGCGAATGTTCATACCTGTACCTCAGCATAGACTAGCTTTATAGCAGGAGATATGCATGATGACTTATTCATCAGCATATAATGGTAATTGAAACCTTGAGAATGAGTAGGGTCACTCAAGGAAAGTATGTATATAAGACAGAATGAGAAGACAAGATGGCTGAGGGGCTCAAGAAAGCACCCAACTGAAGGGAAGAGCAAAGGATGAGAAATGGTCTAAAAGTTACAAGCAGAGCCAGGGACAGAGTGGTGTCTCAGCAACAGAGAAAGAAGAACCTTTAAAGAAAGGAGTAGGCAACCATAGCAACAACTGGAGAGAGGTCACCATGATTAAGGAGTCTATCCGCTCTACCACTATACAATTCCAAGATCAGTTAACTAGTATGTTTTCAAAGATAACCAAGTTCAATTTTTAGTGGAAAGAAAATAAAGATGGCAGAGCGTACATTAAATCACCTTTATTTTCATTTTAGCTAAAAGCTCCCCCTTGTGTCCAGAATGGGGATTTCCTTGTCAGCTCACAAAAAGGTTTTAAGAACAGCATCTGTTGGCTTATATTTATTTTCCTAATATTCTTCCATAATACTCATTTTTGCTGATCCATGTGTATTAATGTTATAATCAAATATTATAATAAAAAGAAAAAAAAACAAGACTGTTTTTCGTCTAGATTTAAAGCTGCATTGGACCGAAAGTCATAGTGTAAACACAAAAAATTGCATTGACTGGTCTGCCTTTCTCAAGGAGGTAGAGGGTTCATTGAAATCCAGTAACATCTGGGAAAGACTGACATGTTTAATAATCAGCTCAGGTGAACCAGATCACTTTGGAGTTTGAAAGCTCTCTCTCTGGGCCCCAAAACTATCCTGTCTCCAATAAAAGGAGAAAAGAGGAGCAAAAAACTCCCGTTTAGGGACCCAGGAGATCTGTAAAGCTCAAGAGCCCAGACGCAGGGAATAGAGTAGCCCTGGAAGGTGCCAGAAGCAGAGGTCCTAGCCTGGTTTGTTCCACTGGTGGGTGTGCTGGAGAATTGAGGAAAAAACACTGTCCTAGAGAGTTGGAGGCCTAGGGGCTAACATCATGAATCTGCCTCTAAATGGCTGTGTGTGTGTGTGAGAGAGAGAGAGAGAGAGAGAGAAAGAGACTGACTTTGAGCTGGCCTTTTCTTTCTTGGACCAGACTTCAGATTCTCTTCTGATGGGACCTTTTCATTCTGTGGTCTAAGAGTCACACCTCAAGGGAGGCTGGATTATAAAGCAGGTGATGTTTCCCATCTTCCTATCTCACCTATTTTCAGGACTATTATCCAGCATGAGAGTCAAGGCCCGAAGACCCTCTATTTCAGCACCTGTGCAAACCATGAGCACTTTGGACCAACTTCCTCTCCACAGTGCCGTTTACCTACTGGACAAGTTAACAGTACTTTGGCAGTGGTTGCATTTGCAAGATGAACTGAGGGTTGCTGTGCAAAGAGTAGAGCTTTTGCTGTATACCTTTTGTTAAGCTTGGATTGTTTACCATGTACACACTGTGTGGGTGCAAGTATATGTTCCCGTGTGTGCATTAAGCCACTCCCTACTTTGCCTGTCAGTTGGAATCTGGTTTCCTCATAGCCAAACACAGGTGAGAAAAGTGAATTCCCAGTGAAAGATTACTGGCACCCCACAATGATAGGAAAAAACTCTACATCCTAGGAGTGTTGGCATTGCTGCAGGAGGTGTGAGAGAAATAGAACTTCCTAATAGATCCAATAGAACCTTCTTAAGAAAGGGAGTTGATGTGAGTCAGACACTGTGCTAGGTCCTGGAACGAGAACCCAGGGCAATCTGATTCCTGTGCCTCTCCTCCCTCCACTATATCATATACTTTGCTTAACCCCACAGTAGAAACTGAAAAAGCTATAGCTCAAAGAAATATTCTTTGTGTAATGAAGTGCTGAGCAGAGAAGCGGGAACAGCCACACGAGCTAGGTGTGAAGCCTGAGAAACCACTGTTTCAGGGCTTTGGTCTTTTTCATTTCCTTTATTTTCACTCTGTTCTCCTTTCCTGTTCTTTCCTTTCTTTATCTTACCTTGCCTTGCCTTTTCTTTTTGTAACAAAGGCTGCAAAAACACCTCTCTTCCTCTCACCTCCTGGAGATGGGGGTCAATAGAGGGACAGCAGCGACAAGGATGTGGTGATATGAAGGCTGATGTGTTGGGTGTAGTAGCTGTAGCCTGGCAAGGGATTAGCAAGCCCACTTAGACTGATCAATGCAAGTCTTACCTTCGATTGAGAGCACAGCTGACCTGTGGAGCAGCAAAGAACAGTAGTTTTGTAGGGGAGATAGGGAGGTATAGGCTGCCGGAACATTGACTAGAGTTGTTTTTCTTCTAAAACTCAAAACTGTACTAAAAGAAAAAAAGGTATGTAGGAAACAAAGGATTCCAACCTCTTCTCATGAAAAATCAAGGGTTACATTTGGATTGGATTGTTACTACTAGTCATTGGGAAGGAAATAGTTTTGTGAGATTTAGGACACATCTGGTATTAACCATTGCAAGTACAAATCACACACAGAAAAATAGCACATGTCAGGGGCAATGCATATTCTCTCCTTTCTGTCTCCCCTTCCCTCCTCCTCCTCTTCCCTTTTTCTGTTTATTCTTTTCTCTCTCTGTGTCTTTCCTCTCTGTCTCCCTGTCTCTCCCTCTTCATCACTTCCCCTTTTCTCTCTCCCTCTCCTCCTCCTACCCCTTCCTTTCCCTCTCTTTCTCCGTTTTCTTCTCTCTCCCCCTTTCTCTCTCTCTCTCTCTCTCTCTCTCTCTCTCTCATAATCCGACCAGGGAGTATCTTCAGAGATTTATTACAATTATGTTGAAAGAAAGCAGAATAGTTTGGTTCTCTCCTATAAAACCCTATGCACAGATGGCAACACAGTACTCACCAGGGAGTTCTCTAACTTCCCTTCTCCCTTAGGAGGGAGAGGATGTAAGCAGCTAGTCAGGCCCGCCTGCTGAATGGAGGCCAAGTGTGGTGGAAATGACAGAGTGCTACTCCTGTGCTGTCGAACGGAGTTTGCCTTGAGAGCCAAACCCACTAAAATGGGGTCTGGAAGCTATCAGAGAAGAAATCTGATACATGTATGTTTTTACCCACAGTCGTCCATCACCAAGGATTTTTGCATTTGAGGCGTGTTGCATAGACTCAGGCAAGCTGCTGTATATCAACTGTGATCAATTTTTAACATGCTGTAATAATCTAAAGGGAAACAGCCCTTGGAATCTATACCATTTCTTTTTTTGTTCTTTTACTAATTTGCCTTTCAGTGCCAAAAAAAAATAAAATAAAAAACCTGAAAGGCAAGATTTTTTTAAGATTTTATTTATTTTAGAGAAAGATACAGAAATGGAGACCACAAGCAGGGGGTGCGGGCAGAGGGAGAGGGAGAGAGAGAGTCTCAAGTAGATTCCATTCTGAGTAGGGAGTCTGATGCAGGGCTCGATCCCAGGACCCTGCGATCATGACCTGAGCTGAAACCAGGAGTCAGATGCTTAACTGACTGAGCCACCCAGGTGCCCCTGTAAGGCAAGATTTAAATTCGGCCATCACTACTTCAGAAAGACCTAACTTACTTACATGTTTGTCTGTAGCTACAGGGCAGAGTGTGCATATAAAGGTAAACGGTAAATTCAGGTAATGAGTTGTGTTGGCCACCTGTGTTCCTAAGCACTGGGTCTGGTGCTGAATATTTTGCATAGGTTAAAACTAAGAGGAGGAAACTCTAACTGGGTCAAAAGTGATGTGACACTTCAAAGCATTTTAGGTCAATGAAACAAAGAAAGTACATCCAATTTTCTGCTTAGAGAGGCTTTCAGGTAAGGAGCTCAAAAAACTTTATCATGAACACTGTCGCAAAGCAATTTGTAACAATATTCAGAAAAAGGTACTGTATTAGAAACTGAAAATATGCAGTCCTAAAGTTTGTTAATATCCTCAATTATATAAGCTACAAAAGTTTTACAAAGTTCCAAGAAGGAAAGATTGAGGTTACTCTATTGGGGTTTCTTACTTAATCCCACAGTCCCTAAAATATACAGCCCAGACAAGTACCAACATTTCCTGGACCCTCCCTTCTGTCTTCCCCTCAAATGGTGATAAACTTCCAAGTTTTTACCTTTGGCCCTCCTCTGTTCTCACTGTATGTCTTCTCTCTAGGTGATCTCATCCTCTCTTGGTGACTTTTACCATCATTCATCTGCTGATACTTTCCAAATCTCAATCTTCCGTCTTGACATCTCCCTGGAGCTCTAGACTCATATACTGAAAAATGTCCAGTGAACATCTCCACTTGGATGCCTCCAAACCATCTGAAACTCAAGAGGACCAAAACTAAACTCATCATTTTCTTCCAGATTCTATCCCCTATTCTTTATCTTGGCTGGCAAAACCCAAGTTCACTCCTCATTTAGCCCATAAATCTGGGAATCTTTCTCAACTCTTTTTCCTTCAACCAGCGTATCAAACCACTCACCAAGTCCTGCCACCTTTATCCCCTGACTCCCCCATCACTCCCCTCCTCTCTGTCACTGCTGCCTGGCCTTAGTCAAGGCCCTCATCATAAGTGTGAACATTCCATGCTGTTGCCTATCTCTGCATCTTTGCTTGTGTTATTCCTGAAACTAGAGTGATAACCCTATTCTGACCTTTTCTTTGCTTGGATAACTCTTTTTACCCCCTCAAGACTTCATTCCAGAGGCCCCGCTTGTGAGAAGTCTTTCCTGAGCCCCCTGCCCCCAGAGCAATGTTCTTTCTCTGTGCTTCTCCAACACCTTATGTGTGTGTGTGTCTCACTGAATGTACCACATTGTATTGTAACTGTTGGTTTGCCTTTGATTTGGGTTCTGTCTTCTGCACTGTGTTGTCAGCTCCTTGAGGTTAGAGTAGAGGCTACATAGCAATTGGGCTTATCTCACCATTGGCATGGCTACCATGTTCGTGCACATCATCACCATTGCTGGCTTGAACTCTCTCCCTGTATGCAGCATTTCCATGTCCTTGATGATTCTCTAGAGGGTAAAATCCAAAATCCTTAGCTTGGCATACACCAATGGGTCTTGGCCAATCTCTAAGTCTATTTCCTGGCAATACATAACCCTGCTCACATCTGTAGTCCAACTATCCCCAACTACCATGCATTTGCATACTTTCACCCCTCTTGATGGACCACCGCAGATGGGCCACCCTCTATGATGCCTTCCCTAAATCTCCCAAGGCAGGACTGGACAGGTCTATCTTTGTAATTCTGTTGAATCTGTTATAGCATCTTCTACACTCAATTATAATCATCATTTTAACTTGTCTGGGCCTCAGTTTTCTCATCTGGAAAATGGAAGATTACCATAACTTCTACTTCACAAAGTAGTTTGTAATAAGTAAAGGAGAGACACGCAAACACATAGCCCAGAGCCTGGTACATCATAAGTGCTGAATTCATAATGGCTAACATCGTTTGAGCTCTCAGTCTGTGCCAAATACTACACCTGTATGAACTCATTTCATCATCCTCATGACATATGTATAATTACTGCCTCTGCATTCCAAATGAGGATACAGTGACTCAGAGAGGGAAATGACTTGCCCAAGGTCACATGGCTGGCTGGTTAGCAGGAAATCTAGTTGAATTCATGTGGCCTGGCACCAGGACTGTACTCTTAACCTTTATACCTCCAAGTATTCTCTTCTTATTCTGACTCCTCAGAGCAGAGAAACCCCTCTAGGAGAGAAATTACTTTTGCCTCCATCCAAAAGTCAGACCCACAATCTCTCTTTCTGATGTGCTCCCAAGAGGAGCTACAGATGCTGGTGGCCAGCCTTCAACTCTGCTTAAACAACAAGCACTTTGCCTCTGCTCCCTCACTTGCCCCCGTACTCAGTCCCATTGCCCTAAAACATTTCTAAGTGTTTTACATCTCTAAGCCTGTCTCCTGCTGCTGCTTTTCTCTTCACACTGCCTCAATGCCTTTAATACATTCCAGATCTACCTGAGGAACCCGAGTGCACTTCTGATAAATAGAATAGTGTTCTACGCTACATAAGGATTTCAGTCAACATTCATTAACTGTTTTATTGAGTATAGTTTTACAGTGATTACCAATAGAACTGCAAATGCACCACAGAGGCTGCTATTCTGATTGATACGTCCAGGCCACAATCTGGGAACTATACACACCAGCTAAATTTGACAAACATTGCCATCCATTTCAAAGATGTTAAAAGTTGGTATTGTTTAGCAGTCTTGAAAAAGGCAGCAGCCTATGAAGTGAATGGCGAGCAGTAGCTCCAGAATGTCTATACGGGCATCTGCCCCCAAAACATTGTGTTCATCTTCTGTATTTATGTGGGAAGGGGCTTGAGGAGGCTGCAGAGTAAGGCATTTGCCTTTAAAGTGCGTTTGTAGAGCAAGTAAGCACACTTTTTGCAAGCATATTTGGGGTAACTCAAGGGTGACTAATATCCTCTTCCCCAAGCCAAATGACACTGTCAGTGAGAATGGCTCACGGTCACCTAGTGAGTCTCCGGTAAAAGACAAAAGTTTCCACTTCTCAGCTCCAGTTGCAGGGTTCCTGAAAACTTAGTTTCACTGTCCTTTCCAGACTTACTAATTTGGGAGAAGATGGAAACGCTTTGCTGGTGCAAAGTCCCAATTAGAAAGATAAGAGAGTCAAGCCAGGAAAGGAGGGAGTAGGGGAAAAGTGGGACAGGAGCCAAGAAGAAGGAAATCACACCCACACCAGAGTCAAGGCAAGGTTTGTAGTTCCCACTAAGAAACCAAGAAAGCTCAAAACAGGAAGAAAGAGGTGAGGTGCAATCCAAAAAGCAATCAGCTCACTGACATTTTATTTATTTTTACCTGGGGTAAATGGGTGTGGGGAGGGGGTTGGGGTCCCCAGGCTGACCCAGCAGCTGCTGCTGCCATAAAGGAAGAAGGTGTTGGAGGAGAGGGAGAGGGGACCAGAGTAGGGAGGGGGGTGGCAGGCAGGGACAGCCTGTTCCTTGCTCCCAAGAGAGGCCCAGAGAATCTGAAGGAAAGAACCTGAAACTGTGTGAAGCCCAAGAGACTAAGGTATTTCCAAGCCTGCAGAAAAGGAAGCTGCTCTCCAAGGACACGGAATTTATCCCAGTCCAGATGTGGAGACCCAGAGGAGACTTCCCTCCCCCACTGCCTTTAGACTGCACTGTTCTGTTCACCTGGGGCCATTTCAAGTACGGGTGAAGGTAATGGGGGTGCAGAGGGGATGAAGAGAAACTATGCCAGTAAAATATACAAAATTAACTGAAAACAAGACTTTCCTGGGATTTCCCCCCCTCCCCACCCCCCCACCCCCGGTCTTAGAGCATCTGGTTTCATTTCTCTTCCCTGAAGGAAAAAAGAAAAGAAAAGAAAAAGAGAAAATGGGTCAGCGGGGGGGGGGGTGACCAAAGCACATGTGTTTTCAATGGAGTCCCTTTAAAACGTACACAGGCAGCTGGGAGCTGGAGCCCCTGAAGTGGAGCTCGTGTTGCTGCCAGAGCCAACACCACCCTTCCAGGTGGAGATACCGGATTCTGAGTGGTCCTGAGGAAGTCACTTGGCTCTCCGTCCCAGCTTCTACCTCACAGAATGAGTAGTGAGACTTCCAAAAGAAGTAACAGAAGAAAACATGGTACAAAGCACAGTAACAATGGCACTAACATTTTCTAGAAGCTTTCTTGTGCTTGACCTGCAATCTCCTTTGATTCCCACAAAACTCAGCGTGATTGTTATTCTTATTGTCCCCCTTTATAGGTGAGAAAACTGGATTATATGGAGGTTCGACTTGTTAATGTCAAAGAGTCATTAATTAGAGGGATTTGAATCCAGCTCTGACTGACTTCAGAGTTTTTAACTGCTTGATCATACAAGGTTAAGATTTGGGGTATTGTCACTAAATTGTACACGTCATCATTTCCATATTTTGTCTGGAGCAGAGATGCAATCGGAATAGGGTATTCTTAATGAACTCTGAGAGATGAGGATTGGAGATACTTCTGTCTGGAGAGTGGGAGTTCAGAGAAGGGCATTTGATGCCATGACCCAAATTCCAAAGTTATAACTGAAGCAAGTGACACCCCTCCCCGCCATTAGGCATCCTAGACTCAATAATGTCACCCTCACCTGGTCAGGGAATGCTTCCACTAAGTACTGAAGTCCCCAAACTCTCTGTAATTGTTTTTTCATCTATAAAATGGGGCAATAATAGTACCTATCACATCAGATTTTGTGAGACTTGTGAAAAAAAAATGGTAAAACACAAAAAAAGCTTCTAGAAAATGTTAGGGCTATTGTTGTATGTCTCCTGTCACTCACGTGCACCATCCAGGAGCTTCTTCCAGCTGCACCCTCCTAAAATCCAGATCACATGGGGGAAGGAGCATATCCACTAGGTATGGAACTGTGGAACGTTCTCCGGAGCTAAAGACGAGATAATGATGTTCCACCTCTAGCTTTGTTTCTCTCTCACAGTATAACCATGGGCAAGTCACTTGCCTATTGGTATATGAGGGTTAATCACACTTGTCCAGTCTGCCTCCCAGGGCTATAGCCTAAAAGAGAGTGAGTTGTACAAATACAGAGTTCTATAGTTGGTTCCACAGACCATGTAATGTCTATGCCTTGTAATATCAAAGATTAAAAAAGCATTCTGAGATGGTGAAAGCAGCCTTTTTGCAAAGTGACACTATTATTTTTTATTGGCATGTCACACCATTTTTTCAATGAAGAGACGAGATTTCATCTTTGTCCACACTGAACAGGAACAGCCCCCCCCCTTTACTTCCTAAACCTTAAACATATACATGGGTGGCTAGGAGAGGATATGATGATCAGAGGCAGTGAGTAGAGGAGAATGTGACCAGCCAGGAAATCACTCTGGAGAGAAGAAAATACAACTCTCTTTTCTGGCTATGGCTTAGCCAGCAAAGATGAAAAGGGAGTCAGAGAAGTGGGAGACAAAATCCGATAAAGGAACAGAGAGGCAAGAGACAGAGCCGGGAGGCAGAGGGGAGGAAGGCAGAGTGAAGGACAGAGAATTGAAGAAATCCAGATGGGAGTCTTGGGCTTTAAACACATCCAGCAGATGCTTGACCCTGGAGCAGACAGGGAAGGGTATACAGATTTTAATTTCTTCTGTGAAACAAAATACAAAAGAAGCCTTTGGCTTACGTGAAGATAGCTTGTGATTTCTTGAGTCACGGATGCTTGCCTGAGCCCAGACACTAAAGGGTGTTTCTGCTATGAACTGACTATACTCTTTCTCCAAGTCTTTCCCATTCCCCAAGCTTTGGGCCTCTCAGAAAGAACTGGAAGCCCTAGGGTTGGGAGAAGAGTAGGAGAGAAGGATTCAGAACCCAGGTCAGCAGGATGAGGATGGGCTTCCTGGCCTCTGCAAGGATTCCCCAAGCGGCCTAGGACGCCAGTATAGTATAGTCATTGGGATATGGGCACCAAAGGTAGCCAGACCTGGGCTTGAATCCTGATTCTGCCATGTAGCAGATGTGTGTCCTTGAACTAGTTGCTTCCATCTTCTGCGCCTCTCTTTCCTCACAGGTAGTGTAAATATAACTCAAACTTCTTTCATGTAACCGTAAGAATTAAATGAGTTAGAACAAGTAAAAGGCCTGCCCTGGACCCAAAACCCATTTGTAGGCACTCCACAAGTGTTTGACATTACTCTAATAAGTTGGTACCAAAACAGGTGCCACCCGAGCCATATTTTGCAGAAGCATCTTGTTTCGTTCAGCGTGATTGCCAGAACCACAATAGCCCACACCCTCCAGGCTCTTGGAAAGGCTTTCTCAAAATCCTGAGCAGGTTTTTCTTTTATCAGTCTCTTTCCTGCCTTAGTGGCCTCCCCAGCTCTCTCACGCTCTCTTGTGCTCTCAGCTTCTCTCCCCACACCCCTCCTCCCCCGCCATCACCAAAGAAGCCCCCAGTGCTCTAAACAGATATAAAGATGTGGCGGTACACAGGCCTCGCTTCATTTGAAGCGGGGTAGACTTGTCCAAAAGGGATGACAATATTGCTTTTGTTTCTCAGATCCTAGAATCTCCCACAAATCCTCAAGTGGACATTCCAGCGCCTCTTCAATCCACTCCTAGCTACTTCAGCCCAGGCTCCCAGGAATCCAACAGTGCCACCTTTAAGGCCTCACTCACAATTCTGACACCTGCATCCTGGCTCCTATAGAAACGCTTTCCCTCTTCTCAATGTATGTGATGTTGAGAAAACTGCAGGATGAATGGGGAAGGCATAATCATAATGTTAATGGGACTTTAGACATGCAAATGTATGTTCTGAGCATGGGTGAGCTGAACAAAGTCGATGTGAGAGGCAGGAATGGACAAGTGCCATCAGAGCCCCAGATGTGCGACGCTGGGAAGAGAGGACCGGGAGAAGATGAAAGGAAACACAGGGGTTATTTAGAAAAATGGGACATTTGAAGGACTCAATGAGAGGTGTGTAAATGGACGGACAGCATGAGAAAGTAGGAGAAAGAAGTCTGAGTGTCTGCAAGGAGCACAGATCAGAGAATTCTTGAAAGCCAGGGAGCAGGAGAGGAGGAGCCTGGGTGGGAAACTGCCTGCAGCTGGGCGCTTTGTGCTCAAAGGGTGACAGGACACGAGGCCATGGGAGCCTGTGCAATCAGGCTTCCAGGTATATTTACAGCTATTTCCACCTGGGACCAAACGACCCACCGAGAAATGAGGCTGAAAGGATCTTGCTTCCCGCTGATGAGTTAAGCTAGACTGTGAAACTGGACTCTTCTTAGCTCTCTTTTCCTTTGCACCTTGCATTTCTTCCCACTGCAATAATGCATTTCAAATGGAGACCCAAAACTCCTGGCCAAGAGCAACAGAAGAGGCCGAGGGACACAGGGAGGGCCCACTCTTATGTCTAGCTCATATCAGTATCTATGCCCCAGGAAACTGCTCTGCTCTTAAGTGTTTTTCAGACTGTCCTCTGAGAGAAGGTCGTGTCCTCTGAAAACCAGACAAGCAAACAAAAGAGTATTTTGTCACTAAAAATGGAACAAACTGAACTTGAAATGAGATGGCGGTCTTTCCCCAAAAATTTTTCAAGGAAAGCAAAACATTGATGGATTGAGTATTCCTGTAAATTCTGTGGACTTCCTGCTTCCAAGGGCCCATACTAGAACATACAATTTAGCGTCTGAGTTATCACAGAATTACACAGAGAGAAATTTTATGGTTCAAATATGAATATTTCATGATATTGAGCAAAGAGTGCTGTGATTTCCAGTGCTATGTCACTGAAACAGGATTAAAAGTGCCAGAATCAAGGATTGGGATCATAATCTTTATCCTGCATGACAATTTTCTCCCTTTTATTTTTACTCTGTTCCAGTTCATTCTCCACACAGTGGCAAGAATGACCTTTCTCACATGCCACCAGATCATGTCATTTCCCAGGTTTAACCTCTTTCCTGGCTACTCATCGGCCTCAGGCTAAAACACGGACTCCTGACCATGGCCCCCGAGCCCAGCGTGAGCTGTCTCATGCCCAGCTCTCCAACCTCATCTTGCCCCACTGTCCTCCTTGTTCGCAATGTCCTGGCTAAGTTGGCTTTTTCAGTTCCTCAAATATGGCAAGTTGGAGTCCACCTTCTTGGACTCGTTCATGTTGTTCCCTCTGCATAGAATATCCCTTCTATGTGTGATAGAATTTGGGCCCCCATGACCTTCACCCGTGGGGTCGCACTCATTGTTATATAACATTATACGGCAAAAGGAATTATTCAAATGTAATTATGATTACTGGCAAAGCTCCCCTTAAGACTGAAAGGTTATCCTGGATGATCCAGGTAGGCCCAGTGTGATCTCAAAGCCCCCAGAAGCTGAGATGAAGAAAAAAGGAAGTCAGAGAGACTGGAAGCATGAGAGGGACTTGAGTGACTTTTCCTGGTTTAGAGATGGAAGGGGCCATGTGGAAAACATGAAAAGGAGAAGAGCTCAGAAGTGGATTCTTTCCCAGAGTCTCCACTAAGGAATGCAGTCCAGCCTACCCCTTAATTTTGGCCTCGGGAGACCTTGAGCAGAGAACCTAGCTGAGCCACACTGTGCCAGGACCACTGACCCATGGACTGTGAGACAATAAATCAATGTTGCTTTCATTGAGTAAGTTTGTGGTAGTTTCTTCTAACAGCGATAAAGTACTAACACATCATCCTTCCCTTTTCATGATTATCTCCTCCAAAACTTTTGGATATCGACTGAAATGTCACCACGTCAGAGGGTCTGGTGCTGACCATCCTACTCTAAATGAGTCTCCTCTCCCCACTGCCATTATTCTTCTCAGTCCCTACTGTTTCCTTCCTTTGGCACTTACCATCTTTTTAGCTGTTTTACTTATTTGACTTTTTTTTTTAACATAAGCCCCATGAGAACAAGGACTTTTGTTCAGTACTGTGTGAGCATTCAATAAATATTTGTTGAATGAATAAATGAATATTTTAAAAAGATTTATTTATTTATTAGAGAAAGAGAGGGAGGGAGAGAGAGACACAGAGACACAGAGACAGCACAGGCAGGGGGAGTGGCAGAGGGAGAAAGAGACTCCCCACTGAGCAAGGAATCTGAGGTGGGGCTGGATCCCAGGAACCCGGGGATCATGACCTGAGCCAAGGCAGATGCTTAACCAACTGAGCCACCCAGGCGCCCCTGGAGAAACAAATATTTAGTAAGCACCTTTGTGCCAGGCACTATCATCTGCATCAGATCTACCTCATCTCATTGCAACCTCACAATACCAACTCAAGTTAGACACTATCATTTTCCCTATTTTATAGATAGATGATGCTCAGAGTGGTGACATACATTGTTCAAGATCACATAGCTATACAGTGGGGTAGCCACAATTCAAAGCCAGGTCTTTCTGGCTCCAAAGCCTATTCTTTTCGCCACACCACACTAACTCTCAAGTATTAACACAAAGGCCGACAAGAGCTTCACAATGGGTAAAAATTTGGAAAAATGCACATGTGCGCAGGCACATGAAACTTTGCACACAGCTGCAGGTAATTCAGAGAACCCACAATCCTCAGATTAATTTATATACTACCTGCATCAAAGAGTGTTCACACTTTAATAGAAATTAGCTGAGTTGGATCAGATGCATCTCAGACACCCTTCCAGTTTTTAGACGGGCATTCCTGAAGGTGGGGAGAAAAAAGCCTGTAGGAGTTCCTTTGGTGGAACCTAATATTCCAAGTATTTGTGAAGTCACCAGAGATTTGAGAATAGCCTAAAGCAAAGCAAGTGACAAAAAGCTTACAGCAGAGTTGGGAACTTTGAGGTAGGTCAGGATTCCTAACCACCCAGCTCCTGTGGTTCAAGGTCTGGGCGCTGTAACAGTTTCCCTTCCTTCAAAAGCTCCCACCCAGCGCTGGCTCTGAGGAGCTTTCCAATCCCCCTCTGAGCACTATTTCATCGAAACCAAGTATTTATGTTCCCTCGCAGCTTTGTGTAACACTTGAAATTCCTTCCAGATAAACAGGACTGTGGCCAAGAAGGAGCCAAGAAAGAAGTGAGAGATAAGACCTCGAGGCTTGATTTATGAAGTTGAGTTTCTGAAAGCTGCTCCTATCCTTCAGTGGCCAGACAGCAGCGGGCAGACTTCTCCCTTCCAGCTTGGCGGCTGCCACCCGGGAGCTTGCTGAGACTCTTCTGGTGCCCGTAGCCTTGGAATGCTTCTCTTCTTTTCCTCATTTCGCCCATCCCTTCCTCACGGTGAGTCCTTACGACAACCACAGACTCCCAGGCCGGACTCCCTGAGGGCAGCCGAAACCCCTCCGGGCCGGCCAGCAAGAAGAGCATGCGCACAATCAGTTCACACACACGGCTTGCTCATTCCCCACAGATAGGGGTCACCCCGCAGCCTGCGTTCTCTTAAGGGTCTGGACACTTTCCAGTTATATCCCCTTCACTTGGCTGAATAGCCTCCTCACTCCCCAGAGGCTCTCCCGGGGTTTCTGCTTCGAATTTGCAAGGGTATAGCATAGTGGTGAAGAGTCCAGGCTCTGGAGCCACACTGTCTAGGTTCGTATCCAGCTCCACTACCGCTCGCTAGCTAGATTGTGTGGCCTGCAGCCAGTGACCCAACCTCTCTGGGCCTCTTTCCTCCTCAGTAGACAGGAGATAAGAATGATAGCCCTGAACTTGGCCGGCTCATAGTTAGCACTCAGTGGACACTTTTTTTTCCTTTTTTTTTTTTTTTTTTTTGCCTATTCTGGAAACAGATTCTCTCACATATCCATAGCACAAGTGGATAGCTTACCTGCTGCGTTCAGTGCTATTACTATGTACTACCTAGAGTGGTATGTGGGGTTTTAACTAGGGACCACGCAATGCCCCACTGTGATAACAATAGCAGATAGGACTTCTTGAGCACTCACTCTGTTTTGGGACCTGCCCTGTTAAATGCTCCTAAAGTGCATTTTTTTATTGAAAACTCACTGGAAACCTAAAAGGTGGATGCTGTTGTTTTCTTCATCTACCCCATCAAGGCACAGAGAGATTAAATAACTATGTAATGAAAAATCAAAGTAAGCTTTGCCTAAGGGGTAATTATCGTGGGCTGGGGCAAGAAAGAAATGCTCTAGGGAGAAAACCGAACTTTGATTTTGAATCACATACTAGAATTTGGCCAAGCAGAAGGGGAGGGGGAAATGGAATCAGAGGAAACCATGGAAATGGGAGGTGAAAAATGAGCCTAGTGTGCGTGGAGTAAGGGCGTACACTGTCCTGAGGTCAGTGATGGAGAAAGGACTAACACAAACCTTATGGATAGAACAACTGAGCCTTGTTAGCAGAAAAGCACCACTCGGCACTCCGATCCTACAGCAAACTTTTGCTTTCCTGCCCTACTCTATCCACTTTAGATCATCATGCCTTCTAGATCATCCCTCTGGGCTCCCCCCCAAATGGCCATTTGGCACACCCTCAGTTTCCAAGGCCACAATCCCTCCTTCTTAGCACCCCATGGAGATTCAGCAAGGTGCTTGGGCTGGGTCAGGAGAGTGGGGCTCAGTGAGGTTTGAGCTAAAATTGATCCATTCCCTACCTTACGATCTCAAAGCACTTTAAATCGGAGACAGAACTTTGCCACACTCCCAGACCTGTCCTCATTTATATTTCTTGTTTCACTGCTGACCCTGACCCTTGGGTTTTGCTCCAGGTGGAGACAGCCCTTTAAGAAAAATATTTATTTTTGTTACAAAAACGTGGGAATCTCTCAGCTATGTGCCATTGGGGGAATCCTATTGCAGCATATGAAATCAGGAGAAAAGAATTAAGGAGAGCTTGATTTCCAAGGAAGGACATTCAGCTAGAACAATTTTTTCCAGGCTAGAAAAGGTTAATGGCAGCACAGTGTTTTATATTGCAAGCAAAACACCAATGGGGAGGAAAAAAAAAAGCGTCTCCGCTTCCTCCCTCCCTCCTTCCCTCCTTCTCTCCCTTGCTCTCTTCCTCCCTCTAAACCTTCCTCCCTCTCTCTCTTCCTTCCTTCCCTCCCTCCCTTCACCTTCAAAATTGAGTACATTGCAAACAGGAAGAAAAGAGTGTCCACCTTCCCATCACCCTCTTCCTGCCCCCCTCCCCTTGACAGTTGGAGGTCCAGGCTCTTTGAGTGATGAATCCCATCTTGACAGGAATGAGAGGCCAGGCAGTATGTGAGAATTCTATCTTCTCCCTGGAGCCTGAAATGCATGCCCAAATGTTGCCATGGTAACTCACTAGTAGTCAGGCTCCAATCCACACAAGCATGATGCTTCTCCAGTGACCACCCAGTTCCATAGCTTTTATGTTTGTTTCCTCTTTTTTGGACATCAATAACATGCTGGAGTCTTAGCAGATCACAGACTAGTTTGGGAAACAATCATACCACCAGTAAATACAAAAGGAAGAAGAGGAGGCTAAAACAGGTCTGTGAGGTGGAAGATGGTTTTACTTGCAGCTCTGTGTCAGAGCTATGCAAGTTAGCAAGATGCTTCACCTCTCCTGATCTCACATTCCCTTTCTAGTATATAACAGGTGTGGACTAGCTGATTTCCAAGGGCTCTTCTCTCCCCCACAAGATTCTGTGTATATCATCAACATGCACAGAAATGTCATTGGTGACTGTTTCTAGAGCATCAACTGGGATCCTGAGAATTTTAAAAAGAGGCTGTTTAATGAAAAGCCTGTGAAGGGAGCAAGGAAAAAGGAATAAATGGGGGTTGGAGGGGCTAGGAGCAGGAGACAAACTGTAACATCATACCCTCCAGTTTGGCGGGAAAACACTCAGGGTCAAATATAAGTCGAAAATGGAGCCATCCTTCACTCTTCTGTCGTGTGCAGCTTCTGGGTATGTGGTATCCCTCACTTTACTTGGCCTCCCAATTTCCCAGATTTCAGGAGCTCATGTGCACTTTCTGGCCTCTATGGGAACAGATTTCCCCACCCAAACTCCCTATCAGTTTTACCAACCAAATCCAACATGTGTGTAGAGTCTAGTGTAAGTCCCAGCACCCCCATGCAAGCTCTCTGTAGCTCTCTCACACTACAGGGGTCACTCATGCTTCCAAAGTTGTGTGGGATGTGCACCTCCTAATTCTTAATCACAGACAGCTCTCCCATTTGGGATATTTTTATTTTTATTGCCGTAAATGCATTTCTTTTAAAAATTTACTTACTTTCATATTAATTTTCGTATGGAGGGGTACAAAGAAGGAAATGAAAATGAGCCATAATTTTCCCCCTCCTGTTGAGGTTTTTTTTTTAATACATTAAAGTAATAACACATCTAAAGGTGAGCAAATTCAAACTGTGGAAAGGTAACAAATGAAGAGCAAAAGCTTTTCCCTGCCATCCCAAGTCCCTTTCTCAAAGATCACTATAAAATATTTCGTGTGGCATACTCCAGAAAAGAAAAGAATGTAACATATACTAACATATGTGTGTATCTGTATTCAGGGCATAATTGCTTATCCTAAACCCTTGAGGGCAGAAATATGTTGGAATTCAATGTTTTTAAGATTTTAACATGATGATGTAGTGCCTTTGACATTTAGTATGTCACTCCCTCAGCAGGGTTTGGGACAGAAAAGACATAAATTATATATGTTCATTATTAATCAAGCACATTAACATTTATGGAGCAAAGTGAAAATTCACACTGCTTGGGATAAATGAAGATTACAAATAGCCATGTGTCAGTTAATACCAGGTTTTCCCCCAAATGAATCTAGGCCAAATTTGGGGGGGATGGGAATTGTTCTGTTTTCAGAGCTTTTGAGATTAGGGAAAAGTAGATAGGGGATTTCTTTATATTAATGTTATCTTTCTTTCTTTCTCTCTCTCTCTCTCTCTCTCTCTCTGTCTCTCACATGCACGCACACACAAAGAGGGTATAGTACTATACCCATACGATACCCACAGTTCTACCCTTGCTTCTCTTTCCCCTGAAAAACATCTATTAGATATGTTTTTGTATCAGCCTGTACAGTTCTAACTTATTCTTTTTTTTCTTTTTAATTTAAAGATTTTATTTATTTATTTGACAGAGAGCGAGAGAGAGAACACAAGCAAGAGAAGTAGGAGAGGGAGAAGCAAGCTCCCTGCTGAGTAGGGAGCCCAATATGGGGGTGGATCCCAGGACCCCGGGATCATGACCTGAGCCAAAGGCAGATGCTTAACAACTGAGCCACCCAGGCGCCCCTAACTTATTCTTTTCAAGGCTATCCCCCAACATTCCAATGTATGGCTGTACCAATATTTACCTATTTACTTATTTATTTCTTAAGTCCCCTAATGGTGAACATTTGGGTAATTTCCAGGTTTTTCATTGTGGTTTTTGTTAGTTTGTGCATGTGGTTCGGCTTGTTTTATTATTATAAAAGTTGCACTGGGTATTTCTTCAAACTTCCTGGTGAGCCTTAGCAAGTCTACCTGTAGGGGAAATTCTTACCAGTAGAATTTGGTAACGTTTTATGTGTTTGAGTCTTGCTTTATGGATAGACAGCAAGCTCCAAAGAGCACAGTTTGTATCTTTAAATCCTTTGTATCCACCTGAGTCTTGACATACAATAAGTGGTAGTAAAGGTTAAATGACTAATAATGAAGATTATGAAAATTTTGAAGGTAAAGAAAATCCTCATGAAGATCTTCATGCAGATCTTAAAATATGTAGCATAAATTTTGTCTATTCTGCCGACAAAAAGATGTAGCAAGAGCTTAAAAATATCATAGCATTTGATCCTATAGCTCCACTTCTAGCTTTTTTTTTCCTAAAAAAATCATTTTAAATGTAGAAATTTATGAATAAAATGATCGGGTGAAACAGTGTTCCTAATAGCAAAATCTTTGAGAATGCTTCTATGCTCAACACAGCTGGGGTGTAGGGTGCATGTTTGCAAAACTTTTTTATGATATGGGGAAAACTTTAAGATCAAGTTGGAGGGGGCAAGTGAGCTAAAAATAATATATACAATTCTCACCTACATAGAGGTGTTTTAAAGGCGCTGGAAGGAAAGCAGACCAAAGCAGAAACAGTGACTGCGTCTAGGTGGAGAGTAATAAGGAACGCTTTTTTCTGCTGTTTTACATCTTCCTATACTATGCTTATTACATTTCCACACCAACTTGTATTGTTTTCATAATTGGGACCAAGATTGTTTTTTTTTAAGTTAGCCAGAAGGAAAGTGCCATAATCTATCTGAGTGGCTCTCACAAAATACCATAGATTGGGTAAACAACAGAAATCTATTTCTCACAGTTCTGGAGGATGGGAAGTCCGAGATCAAGGAATCAGCAGATGTCAGTGTATGAGGAAGCCCACTTCCAAGTTCACAGACAGCACCTTTTCTCTGTGTCCTCAGATAATGGAGGGGATGAGGGATCCCTTTGGGGCCTCTTTTATAAGTCACGAACCCTGTTCATGAAGGGTCCACCCTCATGACCTAATCACCTCACAAAATCTTCACCTCCTCATGCAACCATCTTGGGGGTTAGGATTTCAACATACGAATCAGGCAGAGAGCGGGGGATAGGAGCATTCAGTCTGTGGCAGAAAAGATTCTTCTTTCTGTCTCCACATGGAGGTAAGGGGACATCTTTCGGTACTTGCTCATACCTTCCCCCACCTGGTACCCTAGTGGATTCTGCCAAGTTTCCCAGGATGCATTACTGGCCATAAGATGTGTTCTGTCATGTACCCTTTTCATAAACTCCAGCCCAGCTTGAACTATACCTTGCTCAGAAAGCCTTTTTCTCCTCGTCCCTAGCTCCAGAAACAACTATCTTTTAGACCCATTCTAATTCAGATCAGTCAGGTTGACTACTTGATCATTTTAACAGCTTTTTCATTCTTGGTATTGTCTCCATAAAAGTTGGCTGGTTTCTCTTTCAGAAGCTTGCCTACTTGAAGTCCCCTAAGACCTGGGGAATAGTCATACCATACATCAGAAGGACAAAATCCAAAGAGGTTAATGAGACAGTCTGCGCAATATAGGTCACTATTTGGCACCAGCTCTCTTCTGTCTAATTAGTTTCAATGGGTATTTTTTCCTGAGTTCTTTATTCTTGCCTTGTCTTTGGGACTTGTATGGAGGGTGGAGGCTGTTTATAAAGCCAGATCTATGTAGTATCCCACCTGTATCCAACCAAAATTTTATCCTCAAGCCAGTCCTGTCTTTATCATAGCCATTACCATATTTTTTCCCAAACTTATATGCATGATCATATGTCCTAACTGGGGGGAAGGGAGCCTCTGATCTACATGTTACCTACCACATTAAACATATGGATTCTCTAGGCCAAGAACTGGCCAATGACAGCCTATCTCTCAAATCTGCTCAAGCAGCCTACCTGGGGTGGCCTATGAGTCAAGAATGTTTTCAGTTTTTACACTTTTTTAATGTTTAAAAATGAAAAGAATAATTTGTCATGACCATGGAAATTATATGAAATTCCCATTTTAGAGTCCATATATAAAGTTTTATGCCAAGCCCATTCATTTACAAATATGTCTATGTCTGCTTCTGCACTACCATGCCAGAGCTGATGAGGTGATTCACAGACTACATGTCCCACAAGGCGAATAGTATCTACTATCTGTCCCTTTACAGAAAAAGTTTGCCAACCCCTGTTCCAGCACATGCTCATCTATTAATTGCTAGTGTTCTCCTGGAGTCTTGTACTTGGAGAGTGTCAGTATATTGACACAGATGAGGGAAGCAGCCTGGATATAAAGCAATAGGGAAGGAAGTGGCAAAATAAAGAGCACATGTCTATCTAGAGATGACAGCCATGACTTGGGACCATTCATGGTGCAGGCTCAGCTTTGCCATATTTTCTTATTTTTCCAAGAGAGGACAGAAATCAGATTTTTATGTGACCTTTCCTGAGTTTTTATGTTGGCAAACACTGCTCAGGTCAAATAAATCATGTCTGCCAACTACCAGTTTACGAACTCCTCCTCTACAGCTTCCAACATGCGATGAGCCTGTTCCGGTTAAGTCAGAGCCCCACACTGCACCAGCTTTGCAAACCAAGGGTGCAAGCAAAAGACAATTAAGCTCATGATGATAGTCTGTTCTACTGCAGGTGCCGCAGTGTTCAGGGGTATGGACTGGAAAAGAAAATCAGGAGAGAAGCCCATCGATTTCTTCTGCTGCCTTAGCTATGTGACTTCTCTGGTGGCTTTTCATGTAAGTGACCTCTCTGGGATTTTTCTCTTCCCTCTCTTTTTTACTCTTTGTTTCTCTGGCTCCTCTTCTGCTTTTGTTTCTCTGGCTCCTCTTCTGCTCTCCTCTATTTTCTCTCTTTGATTAAACTGGGGTTCTCTCTCTCAAATTGCCACTCTTTCAGGCACCTGGGTAGACAAGGGATCACAGAATTTGCCCTTGGCTCTGTTGTTCTTACAGCTTCCTCCAGAACTACCCAGAAAGTGATAGGCTCTAGAAGGTGGAAGCCCTATTTAGGCCTGTGACCTAAGCTATGTACAACAACCCAACTTTCTTAGAGAGCCATGCACCAAGTTTTCAGCTTTTCTATTAAGTGATACTTTGTCCCCCATTTGGATACTGTTCTTTGCAAATCTTTCCCTAAGGAGTCTCACAAGAACAAAGACCTGATTGGCAGTGAAGGATTTGAACATGCCCAAGTACTGTGGACAAACTCGTAAAATTTCACCCCAGATCCCAACAGAAATCTTCCCTCTTTGTTCTCTTCTTTCCTCTCTGGCTGTTCTACCCCAGGATCCATTACTAAGCACTCTTCTTGTACTCACCCCTTAAATGCCACTGTGAGTCAGGGTTCTCTCCATGCCCCTTTCTTTTTGCACTCTGTATACCCTTCCTACGCAATCTCAACTGATCCTGTGGCCTTAAATACAACATACAAATTGATGATTCTAAAGTCTTTTATCTTTAATCTAGATCTCTCTCCTGAGCTTCAGACCCATGTATTCATCTGTCTACTGGTCATCTCATCTCAGATGTCCCAAAGGCATCTCAAACTCACCATGTCCCAAACTAAATCAATTGTCTGTACTCCCTCCTGTCAAACCTTCTTCTCTTCCTGTGTACTCTTAGTGCATTGCCCCACTATTCACCAAGATACCCAGGCCAGAAACCTGGGAGTTATCTTAAATTCCTCTCTCTACCTTCCCCTACCACATTCAATCACTCACTATGTCCTGTACATGCCACCTCCCAATTATCTCTGACATCCATCTCTCTTCTCCATTCTCATTGTTTCTGGTTGCCCTAGTTCAAGCATTAACTATTACCTATAGAAAAAGGGGGGAAAGAAAGCTATAAGAACAATGTGTCTCAAGACTGTCCCCTTTCAATCCATCCACCAGAGTACTGCCAGAGTGATGATCTTCCAAATGCAAAACTGGTCATGTCCCTTTCCTGCTTAAGGTCAAGTCTAAATCCTTGAGTGCAGCATGTGAGACTCTATATAATGTGACTTCCGTTTGGACACTCTACTTCAAATATGCCCTGCGCAGTTATCTTGAGAATCTGGCCATCCTCAGTCCCAAACACACCATGCCATTTCTGACCTTCATGCCTTTGCCTGGAATACCCTTCTCAGAGCTTTGCTGGCTGACAAGCTAGCTAACATCTCATAGACACTCATACTGAAATGGCTGGTGGCTACTTCTTGTCAGAGAATAATGCTATTTACAGCCAATTCTTTACGTGGTGCTCATGATGTAACAGATGTTCTTCTGAGTATTTTCTTATATTAATGTATTTAATTCTGATCACAGCTCTATGAGATAGGTACCACTAGCATCCTCATTTTAGAAATGAAACCAATGATTCAGGTTCACAACAGCTTGAAAGCTATAGAGCAAATTTAAACCCAGGCATTCTGGCTCCAGGTTGTGTGCTCTTAACTCCAGGTCTCTTGTTAATGTCGCATTAACTGTGTTACCACTTTGTGGAAAGGCAGTACAGTATAGCAGTCCAGACTATGGGCTCTAGGGTCATCTGGGTGGCTCAGTCAGATAAGCATCTTTCATTGGCTTAGGTAATGATCCCGAGGTCCTGGGATGGAGCCATGCATCAGGCTCTCTGCTCAGTGGGGAGTCTGCTTCTCCCTCTCCCTCTGCCTGCAGCTCCCCCTCCTTGGGCTCTCTCTTCCTCCCACCATCCCGTCAAATAAATAAATAAATAAATAAATAAATAAATAAATAAAATCTTTTTTTAAAAAAAAGAATGTGGGATCTTCAGACAGAACTTTTTCCAAATCAAAGCTTTGCCCTTTGCTCACTGTGTGACCTTGAGCAATGAACTAACCTCTTTGATTCTCAGCTTCCTCTTTCTTAAATGAAGATAGTTGATACAAAGGTTAAGTGATAAAGTCATAGCTGTAAAATACTTAGTGCAGCACCTGATATGTAGTAAGATTTTAATAAATGTAACCATTGATGACTGTTACAGTGAATGAAAACAATGACTCTCCTCCGGTGGAGATTGCAGATATCAAAAAGAAGGGAATATAAGACAGTGGTTAAGAAAACAAGTTTGACCCTTAGCTCTGCTTCTTGACAATTTAGGCAAGTTACTTAATCTCTCTGTGCCTCAGTTTCCTCACCTATAAATTAGGATAATAATAGTACTTATTTCTTAAGATTATTTCAATGGTGAAATGAATTAATAGATTTAAAAATTTCAAACAGTGCCTGGTACTATAGCAAGTACTACAGAACTCTTGGGTTAAGACAGTGAATTTATTTATTTGAAGCTCTTGCCTCTTCTGGCCATGTGTATGGTCCACCCTATATGCAACTTTGTTTTGGTAACATTTGTGCCAGACAGCTACTGCTTCTTCTTTTAATCGCTAATGTCCTTAAAGGCAGATACTTAACTTCTTCACTATATCTCCAGAGCCAGCACACTATCCTATGACATCATTTGATGAATAAATGAATAAATGAATGAATGAGTGTCAATCACAACATGAACAAATACACAAAAGAATGAAAAATTTCGGTGAATTTCTGGCACTGCTACATCAGCAGGTAGGATCAATTTTTCTGACCAAACAGTAAAATGAAAATTCCTTCCTGCCCACTCTGGGGATTTACTAAATATTTACTAAATGGCAATATGCACATGACATATTCCCATTCCATTTAGTTCAATGTGCTACTTCAGGGTTCTTCGTTTGAAAGCAAGCATGAGAGATCATTTCATTTGCCTTACATATCACGCATCAGCACAAAATAACTGCCTATTTTCAAACCATGGTGGCCTGAGGGTCTGGAACTGATCTAGTTAAAGAAAGCTGAGACTGGCTCTTCTCCAGTTATGTCCACCTCTTAATTTTGGAGGCCCTCTAAAGGAAAGGGTTTTTAATCCTGGCTGTGTAACAGAATAACTTGGGAGTTTATTCAATGGGCAGATACCCAGGTCTCATAACCGACCTACCAAACCATATCCTCTGGGAACAGATTCCAGGTCCCTGTATTTTGAGAAATCTGCCCCCAATGACTCTAAAGCAGTGCCTCACAGATAGTCAAGATTGGCCAGTCGTTGTCACTGAATCCGACCTAGCCTACATCACCCACCTGTCCTGTTGTTCTAAACTTGATGCATTTACTGAGAAAGCTGTCTGTAGCAAGTAGCTCTGACCATATCCCAGAGTCATCCATAGCTCAGGTCACACGGACCATGAGAGAGAACAAAGGCCCTGTCATACATAGCATCTGGATACCAAATGTTTTCTTGGGCATCTTGGTGAAGTAAACTTCGTACAGCCTGTACAGGAAGCAATCCTCAAACCTGTGGGTTTGTTTGTTTGTTTGTTTGGTTTTTTGTTTCATCTTGATGCATTGACTGCTAAGATGATACAGTCTGAAGGAGCCACTGTTGGCTTTGGATACCTGTAAATAAATAGATCTGAGCACAGAATCAGAAGCAGCAATGGCAATACTTAAAAAACAAAACAAAAGAAAAAGAAAAATAGCTTAATTTCTACATGGACTTCAATTTTGAATTTACTTTTAGTTCTAAAGAAACAGGAAAAAACCATAGCAGAAGAAGGTACAGAAATAATCCCATCTGCTACAGAATGCCTCTACAGAACTTGACCACTAAAAAAAGAAACAGAGTGTTTCTTGCTTCAGCAACTCAGCTTCTCATGGTTCCATCAAGCCAGCCTTACTACAGAAGGTTTCAGCAATTTGCTCAGAAATGTGGCTTTAGTTTAAAACACAAATGACCCCCTGCTGGAAAACAGTTGTTGATTGCACAAACCTACCACTGACTTTCAGTGATCCTTGTCTGGGAATAATGGCACCACTCATTCACACACCACACACCACTGCTCCCCATGTTTAGGGACCTCAGGTCAGGGTGGAGTTTCCGTTTCTCTTGATTTGTAGCCTTTTCTTCCCCTGCTTCTGTGTTATAAGTCTGCATGTGCCCAAAGTGCGATGAGATGTGTCTTAGTCGGCTCATACAAATACTGTCAACTGCCTGCATTAAACGACAGATACTTATTTTCTCATATTCTGGAGGCTAGGAAGTCTAAGATCAAGGTCTGCCAGGGCTTGGCTTCTGGTGAGAGCTCTCATCCTGGCTTGCAGACAGCCATCTTCTCTTTGTGTTTCGCATGGCCTTTCCTCCTGGCATGCTGGTGCTTGTGGAGAGAGACATCTCTTTTCCTCTTCTTACAAAACCACAAATCCCATCAGGTTAGAACTCCACCCTTATGACTTCATTCTACCACAATTACTTCCTTTTAGCCCCATCTCCAACTACAGTCACACTGGGAGTGAGGGCTTCACCATATGAATTCTGGGGGGCCACAAATCAGTCAATAGCAAGAAGGCAATGTAGGAAGACAGCAAACAGACACTTAGCCCAGCTTGCAAACAGCTTCTGGAAAGACCAACCCAGGAAAAAGAAGCACACCACACAGACAAAGGAAAAGTCAGCTCCCAAAGGGCCAATCAGCACTCCCTAACTCCCATCCTCCATCCCCACAGCCACCCTGTTTCCATCTTCAATGGTTGGATGTGTATGCTCTGCCATGGAGTGCCTACTATAACCCACATTTCAACAGTTACTCCAGACAGTAGATTTATGGTCCCTACAGCTCAGTTTTCCTCCCTCCAAGGAGAAGGAGTAAGGGAAGTTGGGTAAATTGGGTATCAGTGATCATCAGCATGTTAAGTTAAAAAAAAAAAAAGAATACTAGCTATGTAGCACAAGAGCAAGGATGTGAAATGCTTGTACAATGATGATTACAGTTGCATCTGTAGAGCGTGGTTTACTTTGACTAAATGCATTTTAGTCCATTACCCCATTTGGTCCTCAAAGTAAACCAGGAGTTATTGTTCCCATTTGATAGATGAAGATAAAGATACAAATGAGCTATGACAGTGCCCAAGATCACAAACCAAGGTAATGGTAGAGTCAGTACTGAAGTCTTAAGGAATGTCAGTAATCATCAATAAAGTAATAGGGACACACTGGCTCCCTGAGCCCCAGAGGTGCTGTTATGTAGACAGCACCACACATTTAGTACTGAAGTCCTCTCCTATTATTTCACATACATTTATTCAGCCTCCTCGGATTGTCAGCTTCTCAAAATCAGAGACCTAAGTTTTTATATAATTGAATTGCCTATAAGGTTTAGTACAGGGTTGGGCCAAGAGGATGAACTCCCTAAAAATGCTTAAATGTTAGTATAATACTTAAGAGCTTGCAAAGTGCTTTCACATATATTATTTTATTCCATTTTTTATGACAAGCACCAGAATAGCATTTTAGGGAAGGTCATGTTGTCTCTTCAACCTTGTGATGCTTATTTTTATTCTATTACAATGCAGTCATTTTATGAGACATTAATTAAGAACTCGCCATTATTTTTACCATTAGTAACTAACACTGATTGAGCACCTACTATGTAGCAGGCATTGAACCAGGCATTGTACCAAATGCTGAGAATACAAACATAAATCTTATGTATCCCTGCCCTGAAGGAGCCTTGTGAATAATTATGCAGTTTGATGAATGCCTGTTAAGTGATCATTTGGCCTCTGGACTGTACTATTCCAATGATGAGGATCTAATCATCCTCTAAGCAGCTCATTCCACTTTCAGATAGTTCTGATGGAAAACTTTTCCTAACCTTGCATAAATCTTCCTCATTTTCGCTGCCACTCCTCACTCCTAGATCTAGCCCTTAGGATACAGAATGTAAATCTTCCCTTTCACTTGACAACCCTTCAAATATTCAAAGGCAACTATCCTCTTCAGCCATCCCCTCTTCAGCTTCCCTGTCTCTGCCTCTGCCTGTCCCAGCTCCCCACAGCTTGGCCTACTGATCTACGCCAAGGACTGAGCCTAGCCCATTTCTGGAGCAAGTGAAGCTTGAGGTAGGAGGGGCTCAAGGGGCCACTCTTAGCCTCCTCTATTCCACATTCCAATCACTGTCCACCCCTCTTCCCACATTAGGGCACTCTCCTTGTTCTCTTAGTTCTTCTGCTTTGAAGATGTGTCTAGCAAGAAGTTGCTGTGGCCAAGGTCAAAGAGGTTGCTATCTGTGTTCTCCTCAAGGATTTTGATGGATTCCTGTCTCACATTTAGGTCTTTCATCCATTTTTTAGTCTATCTTTGTGTGTGGTGTAAGAAAATGGTCCAGTTTCATTCTTCTGCGTGTGGCTACCCAATTTTCCCAACACCATTTGTTGAAGAGACTGTCTTTTTTTTCCATTGGACATTCTTTCCTGCTTTGTCGAAGATTAGTTGACCATAGAGTTGAGGGTCCATTTCTCGGTTCTCTGTTCTGTTCCATTGATCTACGTGTCTGTTTTGGTGCCAGTACCATACTGTCTTGATGATGACAGCTTTGTAATAGAGCTTGGAGTCCGGAATCATGACGCTGCCGGCTTTGGTTTTCCTTTTCAACATTCCTTTGGCTATTCAGGGTCTTTTCTTGTTCCATACAAATTTTAGGATTATTTATTCCAGCTCTGTGAAAAATGTTGATGGTATTTTGAGAGGGATTGCTTTGAATGTGTAGATTTTCTCTGGATAACTTGATACTTACTCTTTGTTGAAAACTCAAAAGAGTCCACCTCAAAATTTTTAGAACTCAGACAGGAATTGAGCAAAGTGGCAGGATATAAAATGAATGCATAGAAATAAGTTGTATTTCTATACACTAACAATGAGACAGAAGAAAGGGAAATAAAGGAATCAAGCCCATTTACAACTGCACCAGAAACCATGGGATACCAAGGAATCATCCTAACCAAAGAAGTAAAGGATCTGTCCTCTGAAAATTATAGAACACTTATGAAAGAAATTGAGGAAGACACAAAGAAATGGAAAAACATTCCATGCTCGTGGATTGAAAGAACAAATATTGTTAAAATGTGTGGAATACATTCTGAAAGGAACAAGAAACTGGCCAAGGGCAAATACAGAAGTTCCCAGATGAAACTGGAGTCTCTAAATGTGTAGTGCCACCAATTTCTTCATCTTTCTCAGGAAACTACAGTAACTTGGTTACAGGGGTGGAGAATATAGTTTGCTGGACTGAAAAAAAAAGTTAATAAGCAGTTACTTTTTTTTTTATTATTAAGTAGGCTTTACACCCATCGTGGGGTGGAGGGCGGGGTGGTTCAAACTCGGGATCCTGAGATCAAGAGTCACTCAACCAACTGAGTCACCCACTTACTTTTTTTTTTTAAGATTTTATTTATTTATTTGACAGAGAGAGAGATCACAAGTAGGCAGAGAGAGAGAGTGAGGGAAGCAGGCTCCCCGCTGAGCAGAGAGCCCGACGTGGGGTTCGATCCCAGGACCCTGAGACCATGACCTGAGCTGAAGACAGAGACTTTAACCCACTGAGCCACCCAGGCGCCCCACACCCACTTACTTTTTAATGAGGCACTATTCTATACTCTAAGGATATAATAATGAGCAAAAATAAGGTCATTTACAATATCAAAGTAGTGCATTACAATATCAAAATAGTGCATTTTTCCCATTCACTCTCTGGGAAATCATGCAAAAGTAACAAGGAGAACAAAAGAAACCTTACAAGCTTCATCTATCCACTAAGACAGATATATAGAGACTCAAAAATAAAATTGTGTCTTCTAAAAGTATCTGAGATAAGAGAGGAATGGGAAGAAGGGATGGGAAGTGAAGAACTGAGAGTGCAGCAAGGGTATAGCTGATCTTAGGAAGCTTCAACAAAAGTATACTTCCTGTAATTGACTGGTACATCCTGAGTTATAAAAGCTTTGTCTCTAGTTTGCAGCAACATGTCCAGGCATTGGGATGGATAGAGCAGGGGTAGATGCCTTCCTGAGCTAGGTTTAGCTCAGAGAGACTGATGACATGGGACAAGCCAAAGAACCACTCAGAGGAGCCACATTTGCAGTAAGATATCCACCTTTTGCCTATAGGGGATAGAGCTTTTGGATAGTGAAGCATGGAAGGCTACTCTGGCCCATTTTCCATAGCCAGAATCTTCCGCAAATAGCTGAGACCAGATAATCCAAATCATTCAAGGATGAGTAATAAAAACGGAACTGGCACAGTACTGACAAAAATAGATTGTCTTTTAAAAAGTGGAAAAGTGCAACAAAAACAAAACACCATAAAAATTATACCACTGAGTAGATGAAAATTGTATGCAAATGTTGCTCCTTAAAATTAAATAGTGAGGTAGCCAACTCGCTGACAACACAAAGCAGACGTGAAGAAACTGGAAGAGATGGTGATGCAACAGAACATTAAACTAGCAGAACTCAGTGGGAAGATCAGATTCTGGGTATATTTTGAAGGTGGAACTAATGAGATTTGCTGATGGATTGGATATGGGATGTGAACCTCATGGGCCCATCCCAATGCTGTGGGAGGGTCTTCTGCAGTGATAGGTAACTGTGTGTGCCAACTTTACTAGGCTATGGGGTCCAGTTGTTTGGCAAATACCACTGGAGGTGTTGCTACGAAGATATTTCTTAGATGCAATTAACATTTAAATCAATAGACTGTATAAAGCCCATTATGCTTCATAATATGGGTGGGCTCCACGCAATTAGTTGAACACCTTAACAGCAAAGACTGAAATTTTCCAAAGTAAAAGCAATTCTGCCTCAATATTTTGGACTTGCCAGTTTCTCTCTCTCTCTCTCTCCATATACATATACAACTACATATACATACATTTATACTGTTGTCATTTCTCTGGAGAACCCCAATATAACTGCTGTCTCTTTCCACTCTGACTCCCATACAGTACATTCTCTCTCATTTTTGAGATCTAACAAAGGGGAAGTTCAGTTGGAGATAGATTTAGTTTGTGTTCAGTGACATGTATTTGTGTGGTTTGCAGTCAGTCCTGTGTATAGATAATTCATTGCTAAAACATCCTGGTAAAAGAATAGCTTCCAGAAATACCCCAGTTGCTCACTCTGCTGGCCTCTCTAGCATGGTAATAGAAAGGTTCAAAGCTAGAGGTCTTATCACTATATGAATGTGTCTTATGTTCCTTGACACTGAAAATATGTGGGTACTGAAGTGAGGTTTGAAATGTATAGATCCAGAATCCGATCCATGGAAAATGCCTTTGATTACCTGATTTGCAAAACAGGATGCAGAGTATTCAGTTCTCACTTATGTATAAAGACAGAGGAAGTTTTCTTCTGTTAGGAATACACTCAATAATGTAGTGTATACAGCTATGCGTAGTACTTTTGTTCATTCTGTGATGGGAATTGCATGCAATACAATTTATCAGAATTCTTATGTTTGTAGAGTACAAACCTGGGTCAGTTCCATAAGCATCAGTTCTACTTCAAATGTATAAAGTTGTGTGCATTAGCTTGTCAACTATCGGTAATAACAATATATTTTCATCAACCATGCTAGTGAAAAGACTAAATTATCTTCCTGTTCTCTTGACAGAAAATGATATTGTAAGACCATTAGCATATGAAGAAGCAAACACAAAATATGAGGCCAAAAGTATAGGAAAATAGTACTATAGAGGTGTGTTGGACAGCTAATAAAAAATAACGTGTGGATACCACCTCACATCTGTCAGAATGGTGAAAATCAACAACACAAGAAACAACAGGTATTGGAGAGGATGTGGAGAAAGGGGAACTCTCTTGCACTGTTGGCTGGAATGCAAACTGGCACAGCCACTGTGCAAAACAGTATGGAGTTTCCTCAAAAAGTTAAAACTAGAACTACCCCCATGATCCAGCAATAGCGCTACTAGCTATTTATCCTCCAAAAATACTAATTCAAAGGGATACATGCACCCCTATATCTATTGCAGCATTATATGCAATAACCAGATTATTAAATCAGCCAAAGTGCCCATCGACTGATGAACAGATAAAGATGTAGTATATGCGATGGATTATTACTCAGCTATAAAAAGGAATGACATCTTGCCATCTGCAATGACATGGATGGAGCTGGAGAGTATTATGCCAAGCAAAATAATTCAGTCAGAGAAAGACAAATACCATATGATTTCACTTATATGTGGAATTTAAGAAACAAAAAAAATGATCATGGGGGAAAGAAAGACAATCCAAGAAACAGATTCTTAACTCTAGGGAACAAACTGATGGTTACCAGGGGAGAGGAGGTGAATACGCGATGGGGATCAAGGACAGCACTTGTTGTGATGACCTTTGGGTGTTGTATGGAAGTGTTGAATCACTAAATTCTATACCTGTAACTAATATTATACTCTATTAACTAACTGGAATTTAAATAAGAACTTTTAAAAAAAATGTGTTTTTTTCTTATTTATTGTCATGTTTGTGATATTTGTCAGCTTTCAAAAATTATAATTAGCTGTGATTTCTCATTCTAAATAAATACTTTAGAATCTAGTGTATGCATAACTTTTTAAGGTCTTTTTTATTAAGAGGGTCTTCCAGGGGCGCCTGGGTGGCTCAGTGGGTTATAGCCTCTGCCTTCGACTCAGGTCATGGTCTCAGGGTCCTGGGATTGAGCCCGGCATTGGGCTCTCTGCTCAGCAGGGAGCCTGCTTCCTCCTCTCTCTCTGCCTGCCTCTCTGCCTACTTGTGACCTCCCTCTCTGTCAAATAAATAAACCAAATTTAAAAAAAAATACACGCTTTTAATTTTTTGAATCTTTTAACTTTGGTCATTGGGAAGAATACATGTTTTTTAGATTATTTATTTATTTATTTATTTGAAAGAGAGATAGCCAGAGAGGGCACAAGCCCCGGGGGACAGGGGGCAGAGGAAAAAGCAGACTCCCCGCTGAGCAGGGAGCCTGATGCGGGGCTCTGTCTTCGGACCCTGAGATTATGACCTGAGCCCAAGGCAGACATTCAACCACTGAGCCACCCAGGTGCCCCGGAAGAATATGTATTATATGTGTTTTTTGCACAACTAGTTTCTAACACCTAATAGGTTACCAAAAAAAGTTATTTCCCTTTACCCTTTCCCCAGCTTCACTTAGTTCCTTGGGTGTAATGGTGTCTCAGCAACTGTCATCATTTACTTGGCCATCCACTGCAACATGACACATGCCTTGATTATTTCCCTTCTACTCTCCCTTGTTTGTGCCACCCAGTCCCTTACAACTGGATAAATGCAAATTACCATTGACTCATGGTTTAAAAGAAATGTAAACTACCCTGCTTTCCTCCTGTTTTGATCTCAGATTTTCCTGGGAAATTTATTCTTGCGGACATGTCTTCGTTGGAAAATGACAGGCCTAGTAGGAGAATAGAGTAGGTATAGCCAAGACCGAATAAAAAGTCAAGTGTGGGCACAACCAGTGGGGAAAAGAACTGAAGCTTGATGAACAGATCTTAGGCCTGTAGAATACTTTCAGTTTATTCAGATTTTAAAATGTCTTTTATCTGTGCTGCATAGTCAATTTTGGATGCATGTGAAAGAATTTATGACCTCAGAGGTAGTATTTAGTCTCGTGGAATCAAGGAATGTAAGAGCCAGAAGGGACATTAGAGATCATAATCCTGTGACCTCATATTACAGAACGGTCACTGGGGCTAAATGAGCTGGCTAAGATGATAAATATGGTTGTGGTTGTTTCAAAGACTATAAACCATGTAAACCAATAACAAAAGTAACCAATGACATGTCTTGTTTGATCAGAGCAGTAAATCCACCCACTTAAGAGTCATATCTGGGGAGAAAAGACAACCATTTTGCCATCAGTACTAAGGGTGAATGAAGAAAATAAAATGGCTGCCTATTAAAGTAAGGGTATGTGTAATAGTTAATGTCCAAACTGGATTTATTCATTTAACTATGTGCACTTGGGTGTCAGTTATGTAGCAGGGTGGAAGGGTGGAAGAGTGGAAGGGAAATAAGATAAATGCCCGGAAATTCTCAGCCAGTATTTGTCCAAGTATGTGCTGTCAGGATGAGCTACGTCAAAATCTCCCAGGAAGCTTGTTACAGTTCAAATTCCAGGGGCTTGCCCTGGAACAACAGGGTAAACTGTTCTGGGGGGAAGATCACGGGGTGTGCAGTGAATAAACACTTGAGGTGATTCCAATACAGATGGCTTGGAGATGTCTGCAAGAAGTACTGTTTTAAGTTAACATCAGAGAAGATAATGACATCATAGCAGTAGTGTCCTATAAGCATGAGAACAAAAGATATTCAGAACAAAGCATGATGATGATCCTGCTGGAATAAAAGTCTGAGATATCTGGGTTTTTTATTCGTAAATCCATCAACGGTAGAACTTTGGGTTTGTTGTTTTACCTTTTGTGGCCCCATTTTATTCACTTTGCAATGAGAAGCTTTCAAAAGATTTTAAGCAGGAGAATAACACAATATGATTTATATTTGCTGCTGAGTAAATATAAATATAAATTCTTATATAAATATATATAAATACATATTACTATATATATGTTCTATAAGTAGAATATATGTTCTATATATGTATATATACATATGTATATATGGAACATATATATGTATATGTAGTATACATATGTATGTATATGTAGTATACATATGTATGTATATGTATAGTAGAACAAAAGTGGACATGGCAAATAAGTTAATATGCTATTGAAATAGGCTAGGCAAGAGGTGCCTGGATGGCTCAGTCTGTTAAGTGTCTGTCTTTAGCTCAGGTCATGATCCCAGGGTTCTGGGATCCAGCCCAGCATCGGGCTCCCTGCTCAGTGGGGAGTCTGCTTCTCCCTCTCCCGCCACCGCTGGCCCATTCTCTCTCTCTCTCTCTCTCTCAAATCAATCAATCAATCTTAAAAAAAAAGAAAGAAGAAGTAAGCTAGGTGAAAGATAATGGTAGCTTAAAATAGGTTGTTGACTATAATTAGATAGTGGGTGAATTTTTTTCATTTTGTTAGGATTAATGATGGATTGGATATCAGCTATGAGGAAGAGGGAGGTGTCAAGGATGACCCATGAGGTTCTGGTTTGCAAAGAATGGTTGAGATTTTAAGGGTTATGTGTGATTTCAGGTGATTGAGCATGATGTCCAGATTAAGTAGGTTGGGGCTAAAACCTAGGAAAAAAAGGGGGACATCAAAGGATTTCAGGTCTCCTGGAAGTCAAAGGGCAGATAAAGTCAGACTAGAAGAGCTGGGAGGATGGGAGCCTGTGGACAGAGTGTGGGGTACTGGTGTATGTGATTTCCATGGTGGATCACTTCTCCCTGATGATCAGGTCTGGGTTAGCCGTGAGCACAGCAGGCTGAGGTGGAGTGGATGTGGAGGTCAGTAGAGTTGGAAAGGACAGTGAGCTAATAGTGCAGGATACTGATTGGCTAGTTTGGGCCTGGAGAGGACAACTGTGACTTAGGGTCCAAAATCATCTGAGCTTGGGATAGTGACCTAATCAGTAGATGAAGATAAATAAAGAACATGTCGAGGACAGGGACTTTAAAGAAGCTGGAGCTTTTTATATGAGTGGAGGAGAAATAATAGCTTAGAAGCTGCACTGGGGAGCCTTTAAAGAAAATATATTCCCCTTTGATATTCGGATTATGGGAGAATGAACCCCTCTATATTTGAGAAAGTAGGTTTCTGTTTAAGGCAGGAGTTGTGAGATCAAACAAAGAAGCTTTGTCAATGGAAAAGCACAAACGGGCTGTCATCTTGTTTGGGTTCCAGGAGTAGCACTTTACACTTTTCATTATTAAAAGTTTCATTTTTATGAATACTGAAATATTTATGGATGCACACTAGGATGTCTGGGATGTGCTTCCAAATAATATGGGGCTGATGGGCACAGGTGATAAATGAAGCAAGATTCACTACACATTGATAATGCTAAAGCCCAGTAATGGACACATGGAGTGGCCTTGTCCTATTCTGTTCTGTGTATGTTTGAATTTTTCCTTAAGAGAAGTTACAGAAACCTCATCCTTATAAATTCGTCCCATTGTTTCTGACTGGTACCTTTTTATGTTCTCATTTTATGAAGCTCTCTTACTCCCTCTCCATGAGGTCCACAAATACGAGTATTTATCCCCATTTTACTGATAAACCTCTCTGATCCTGGTAAGGGACTTATCCAAAGGTAAACAACTGTTTAGCTGCAGATTTAGGACTAGACGCCCATGTTATTTCAACTACTGGACCAGTACACTACATTCTACCACCTAATCAGGGAAGCTTGTAAATTTCCATTTAGAGGTGTTAAAATTCGTAGTTCTCTCAGGCCTTTGGTCTTGGAAACAGTGGTCTTCATTTGATCACAGGTCCAACAAAGTAACATTGTCTTTGCACATACCATTCCTTCTGCATGGAATGTTCATCCCCATTCCCTAGTTCACCAGGTTAATGCCAATACATCCTTCAAAGCCCCCCTTAGACCTCCCCGCCCCCTACACACATTCTCTGTGCCATCCCAGCAATCATTCTGTCCTTTGCACTAGTTCTGAATCTTGTTCGAACTTTTTTCATTTCATATGCCAGAAAGAATTGTAAATGTAGGTATGCGCATGCATATGTGTCATTTTCTCTAGTAAATTAGAACCATGGGCTATGTTTTTGTTCTTTTTTTTTTTTCAACTCTGGGGCCTTTTACATAATGGCAACATCTAATACGCAGTGAGATTCCACAACTCATATGTGCCTGAAACCATTGGTTAGAGGTATTCAGCAAGAAAAAACCCATGGGAGCCTAAATAAATACCTTGGATTTGGCCAGCTCGTGCATCTGAGTATTTGTGGCGTGGTATGAAATTTTGGTGTCATTTCTTTTTTGGAAACTAAGTCCTGTCCTCCACAGGTCTTCACTCAATTATCATGGTGATAACCAAGTAATTTAGAAAGTATTCTAAAACTAAATCACACACTTTTTTCCTCCCATAAAAACCTCCCTGCAGGAGAAGAGGGAGGTGAAGAAGGTGGGAAGCAGCAGGTGTTTTTTTGTTTTTTTCCCTGCAACTATGGAACTCACATAGCCTGCAAATAGCTTCACAGTAGGGAGGCCCACAGCAAGGGGAGATGAAGTACCCACACAGATGATCAGATCAGTTATAATACCAGCTAATTCTACAAAGCTCCTACAATGTAATCTCAGTCACTTTTGAAGGAACCTGTTTCTTTCTCCCTGCAAATGGCTGCTCATTAAGAACTGGTCACAATATACTTCTGAAAAAAAAATGTTTCACAGAGCTTTGTAAGGTGCGGTTGAGGGCACCTGGGTGGCTTAGTGAGTTAAGTGACTGCCTTCGGCTCAGGTCATGATCCCCGAGTCCTGGGATAGAGCCCAGCATCAGGCTCGGGCAGGGAGCCTGCTTCTCCCTCTCCCCCGCCTCTCTTCCTTTCTCAAATAAATAAATAAAATCTTAAAAAAAAAAAAAAAGATGGGTTCACTTAAAGCCATCTTCATCCCAAAAAAGAGGAGTGGGCTTTCATACCTAGTGTGACGTTTCCAATGCATTCATCATAAATATGGAAGGAATGTAGCCCGACTTCATTATAACAAATCAAATCTAGAGTTTAATGAATTCTATATCCCCTTCCCATACATTTTGCAACACCCATCCAGCCAATTTCCCTGTAAGAAGTGTCATTTCAAAGCCCGTGGGGGCTCTTACCCTTTGCAGTCAGGGTGGGACCCAGTTGTAAACAGGAGGTGCAGGGAGGGCAGTGGAAAGGCAGCTTTAACATTTTCGGTGAAAAAAGCCAACTTGTTTGCGGTTTTGATTTGCTTTTAATAACAAGCTCCCTCAACCAAAACTGATGAATTGGCATAAGAACAAGGGTACAAAAGAAACATCAAGGGGGCCTTCCAAATTGCTAACTAAAGGATGAATTCTCTGCTTTGGGTGGCCATCATTTTATCCCTCAGAAATGGGAGATAAAAAGATGCAAAGCTTTTAATATATGCTGCCCGAATACAGAAAGGAACCGATTAGAGCATGTGGCCTGTGGTGTTGTCTTAATACTTTATAATCACACTCCATACTTTAAGCAAATGCAAATTCTGTTGCTTGCTGCCCTTGAAAGGCAATTTCACTGCATACTAAATTCAAAGTGATCACCCATACAGTGTAAATAAAGCCTCTGTTGGGTAAACACCAAAACATTTTCCACGCGGCACTACATTTTAAAATAGCTAACTTTATTGTCAGTGAAAAGAGAGGCACAAAGTGGATTCAAACCTGCTTATCTTTATTGGAACTAGCTCAGTCGATTACAGAATGGGGTCTCAATCATTATGGGGCCACATACATTTTAAACCGAAGGTGCTTCTTCTCTAGCCATCTGCCAACCCCAGCTATCCATCTTATAAACACATGCCATTAATCACAAGGGAGGCCAGAAGGAGGTTTGACAACTCCATGTAACCATCGTTGCTACTGGAAAATATAAACTCCCGACACTTGTCCTACTGATGATGAATGATACTTGGGAGATCTCTTTCCAAGGATCATGGCGGGCTGAAATAGATGGCAATTAGCCCATAGCTGATGCCTTCCTTTGACAATATGTTCAGGAAGAAAGCACACATTTGAAGTAACACATTCCATATGTGAAATGAGTAACTGAGATAACAGGAGATTGTATGGCTAACAGACATGAGAATATCATTTATAAAAGTTAGTCCGTATGTATGCACTTTAAGCTGCCGCATTCTGAGTGTTTCGACTGTTCCTAAAAAGTAGTTTGCACAGTCACTTTGTTCATTTTCCAATCGTTGTACCCACCCAATTGCGTAACAAGAGAACACTCGGTATTTCCTGCAACAGATGATGGCAGATATCTCAGGTTTCTGCTATCCTATCATCCCGAAGCTCAAAAGCAGCATGGAAAATAAATCCTTCATTGAAACAACAATCCAGATACATGATTTTAAAAGAACATTCAAGCTCCTTTTATTTAATAAAAATCGTTAATAGGAGTTTTATATCAAGTAAAGTTCGTTCTAATGAAGTTTTTCTGTACATGGGACATTGGGGTACAATTGACTTGAAAGGTCCCCAGAGGCCACCGGGCAGTACACGTTAAGACAACAAGGTCACCCTTCTGTCCTGAGGTGCCGGTAAAATGCATAGATAAGTGGGAGTCCACAAAGATCCCCCAAATGTTACATATCCACACAACTGTGAAAGGTGACTAACTTGACGTTTTTCCCATAAACCTGAAATTTTAAAAGGACACCTATTAGAGATTTTCTGAAAAGGCTGAATCTACCTTCCTCGTAAACATAATACACTGACATGGACTTCCTCCATCTCTTAGATGTACGGTATTACTTTAGCCAATTACCAGGGAGTAAAAACTGAGCCAAAAAGGACTGCCTCTGGTGTGAGGGGGCAGACATGCGGCGGAAAGTTCAAGGTAGCACTCAGCCAAGAACTTCTTCCTTTCCCAAAATTACATGAGTCTAAAGAGATGGCTGCCACACAGCGTGGAATGTATGACATTTGTCACCTTACAGAATGTGATTAGAATGATGGCTCCCAGAGCTAGCAAAAATTCTGGCAATGTGTGATAACCATAAAAGGAGTAGATGAAAGGTTTAAACTTATTTGGATTTTTTTATTTGGCTAGAAAGTAGCAGTCCCAAAGTTTGCTACCTGTGGCTTCTACTAGTTGCGGACTTTCCCCCTTATGACTAAAGGGGAGTATGAACCAGTATTAACACAACTGCGCTTTTAATTTCTATTTGGGATTCACTTGCTGACAGAGGACTAACGCGTAGGATGATCACTTCATTACTGAAATGTCAAGACTGGCTGAAAATCACATCAGTCTCCCTCTTGTCTCTCCCTCCACCCCACAGAATGATCCCTACGGAAGAGAATCAGGAATGGCGCAAAAATACTGTTAAACAGGCCACCATTCCTGTGGTCACAGAGGAACCCTGTAAGATGATCTGAGGCAGTCAATCCACAGCAAGAGAAGAAGTGAGGTCGATTTCTTTGAGGTTGGGGTGGGGAGAGTTTCATGTGACTCAGTGTTGAGATGAGGACCAGGACAGGGAAGACCTTGCAAAAGGCACTGCAGGAGAGGCAAAGTAGGAATTCAGAACCCTGGACAAACTACTCAAGCCAGGAACGTTTTACAAAATATGTATGCCCTGGTCTGACAAGATTCCTTTTCTTAAAATGAGGCTTGCTGTAGATAAGTGTTTCTCGAAAGAAGCATGGTAAAATGGAAAGCTGTGTTGTTGTGTGATCTTGAAAAAGTCATGTAACCTCTCCGGGTCTCAGATGCCTCATCACTAAACTTGAGGGTATAGGGCTCTACTGCTACAGTTCTTTCCAGCCACTATGCCTCACAACGTAATATATCAGGCCTACTCTTCTATTAATCTGGTTTCTAACTAACACATCCCCAAACTTCTACCCCCCACCCTTACCTAACACCCCCCCACTTCCCTCACCCTCCCATACCCCTGAAAACTGATCTTAATGACATTGTCGGCAGATTTGTCACCTTAATGAAGGGCAGAGAGGTGACACAGAGCAGGGACCTGTGGCAAAAAGCAGCTCTTTCGTCCCTTGAGGCAGCCCCATGGCAAAGCTTGGAGCCACAGTCTCCTTGGTCCCTGTCCACATGCACATTTCCTGCTGCTCTCCGAAGGTATTCTGAGACGGAGTCACTGGCAGTGAGAAGGGATAACTAAGGACACATCTGCAACCCACCTCTCCCTCGGCTGCAGCATAGTACTTTGGGTTTCTGATGCTATTCCCTCGGAGGTGAGAGTCAATGATGCCTTTTAAGACGTATGCTAAGAATTGGGGAAAACAAAAGGAGTTATTTCAGAGGAGTCCCCAGAAATTCAAAGCATTCAGCCCATCACTGAAAATGCTTCCTGGTTTTGCCAACGATTGGAAATTTGAGACTGGTGACACAGCCAGTGAGTTCATGCTGGAGAAGAAATAAACACTAAGCAGACTGGTCTCAGGAAAGGCAAGCGAGCTGTGTTCATGGCCGCACACAGCACTTCAAACGACTCTCCATCAAGGCCTCTGATGGTCTAACTCCCTAAGAAAGAGGAAGTTGTACATCACACAGCTAATTTACTCTCCTAGCATCTGAAAGCAATATATTAATTATCCAAATGCATAAATTACTCCAGAGTATATATATGAATGTATGAACCTCCATGAGGGAACCAAAAGAATCCACTTCCAAAGCACCACTGAAATGAAGATAAACACAATCTCCTGGTACAGGGCAACTGGGAAATTGGGAGGGAAAATTAGCTCCAGCACCCTTCCACACCCCCAAATTCCCTGCCTTTTCTCTAGCTTACACAGCTTCCAAAACTATTCCCTTTCATGAGTCAGAGCCGTAGAGCTCTCTCTCTCTCGACGCTGTGTAGATGGTAAGTATACAAAACAGCACACGTGCAAATTCTCTCCAGCTTCCCACTTCTGAACTACATGTTACACACTGTCTTCCAAACGTACTGTGCTCTCCAAAATGCTAAATAAAATTATGCACATTGAAAACATTCATGTATAACCAGCTATTAACAGTCCAAGTATTTGTATAATTCCAAACAGTAAACTTTAGAGCACATTCTGATAATCGGTCTTTAGAGGTACTCTCTAAGTGTGTACCAGAATAGACTGGAGTTTGTATGGTATTACTTAAGTACTAGGTCGTTTCAATAAAAAGTCCCTTTAAAAAACATCCCCCCCAACCCTTGTCCTCACCCTCAAAATAAGAACAAACAAAAGGGAAAAATGATTGAAAGCACTCTCGCTGATAAACTGCAGCTCTCGAATACGCCGTTTAGATGAGATATTCCACCATCTCTGCATCAGGCTCTTGTCCCAGGATCTGAATGGGAGCTTTTCTTTCCAGAGTATTGGAGTGGAACACAGGGCCATCTAAATGGAAACAGGGATTGGAAAGCACTTAGAATAAGGTAAAGCCGCAGATTCCTAGAAATAGACAGCTTGGGAGCCATGAAGCCAATGGCGAAGTGAGACTTGCCTGCCACCCTCTCCCACTGTTCACCTGAGCATTTACTTCTACTGAAGAATGGCTTTGGCTCATCCCTGTTCCTATCCCGGTGTCCCAAGGAGTCATCTACAGACTCTGCACTTACGTCTTGTGATCAATCCCCTTTGAGAACATGAACAACTCTGGCCAAATGACCAACAGTGTCTACGCAGCAGGGTGCCAACAAACAACCTGTAACTGAGGGCAGAACCCGAAGAATCTTTACCTGTCTTATCCAGATTGCAGGTCAGACTTGGTACAGACAAACGACGTGACCCAGAACTGGCAGCCAGACTTGCAGAAGCCTCAGCCTGAGCCAGAGCTGGAGCTGGAGCTGGAGCTGGAGGAGCAGCCGCAGCCGGAGCTGGAGCTGGTGCTTGAGTCTGAGCCGGAGCAGAAGCCTGAGGTGCTGTTGGAGTCGGAGCCGGAGCTGGAACCGGAGCCGGAGCAGCTGGAGCAACCTGAGCAGCAGCAGTGGGAGCAACAGCCGCAGCGGCGGCAACAGCAGAGGCAGCGGCTGGACTCTGAGCAGCAGTAGCTGGAGAAACAGCAGCAGCGAGAGCAGCAGCAGCAGTTGCCGGAGATGGGGTGGCGACAGCGGCGGTGGCAGCAGCTGGAGCGGCAGCGGCAGCAATCGGAGCAGCGGCTACCATGGTGATGGTGTTGTTGGTAGCAGCGGCGGCAGTGTTGGTGGCAGCGTTGGCAGTGATGGTGGCAGCAGTGGCGGCGACAGCGGCTGGCGTAGGAACAGAGATTGGAGCGACAGCTGCGGTTTTGTTCGGTTCTGTACCCCGCTCCGTTTGGGTGCTGCAGTCTCGGCTGCCTGTCTTGGAGTGAGCCGAGAGCAGGGGAGTGGAGGGCGGCACCGGCGATGGTGTGGAAGGGACAGACTCAGTGCGGTAGTCTCCACCCAGGAGAATACCTAGGAGGGAAAGAGGGAAAGAGGTGAGAGAAGTACAGGCTCTTCAAACGCAGACGTCTGGATGCCTCTTCTCTCCTGCAGAAGGTTCAGGAGAAACTTTCCCTGTGCCTCTAGAGAATCCAGGAATTGGTTTGGCAGGCACATCCCTCCTGGTCCTGGCTCTCCACCCCAAAACAAGGTATGAAACCTTGAAGTGTCAAGAATCTGTTTTATTTTTCCAATGGCAACTCATTTCCAGCAAGCTTTCAGAATGCTTCCACTCAGTTCCACTTATCGCCAACATCATTTACCACCAGGCAACTGGAAAGGATTGGGGGAAGAAGTCTGTGGTCATGGATGAGGGTGATAATAATTGTGCAACCGGAGGTTCTAATCCTGACCATGATCCCCAGAATGCCTCTTCTACCCAAAGGACACTGCAAGTGTCAGAGGACCAAGAAAGGTATTAGAAGCCACAAAGAGACCTAAAATAAAAATACAAAGTGGGCTTTCTCAGGCTTTAAAAATGTGCCTCGTGGTATCTACGATATTTCTGGGGTTTTGTTTAGAGGGGAAGGAATGGACAGGAATGGAATGAAAAAGTACATTCAGTTCTCATCTCAAAACACCTGGCTCTATTTAGCTTAACTAGAATTCTGAGTCCTCCTATTCCGTGGGAGGAAAGAACAGAGAAAATGTGAAATTTTGAGATACTGACTGACGTGAAAGACACATGGGCTTTGGACAAAGACAAAGGGTCTCACTTGGCAAGGCCAGATCTGAGAATTTTTAAAAGGAAACTGAAGTTGTCTTCCTTCCCACCCAAACAGAACTCAGAATTCTTATCTTCTAAGGCCTTGGTTTCAACCAGTATTCTCTCAATGACACATCAAAGCGTGGAGGAGCTCCTCTTAGGAGGACAGAAACCCAACCTGATATATCATCCTTTCTAGATTCTGGACCATCACTCCTATTCCTTGCTGAGTGGGCACATATCTAAGTCAGGGCTCTCCTTAAATGCGTCATTTTAATCTTATTTACTGTCATTACCTAGGCTCCCCTTCCAGCTCTTGTCATCCCGCTTCTCCTCCATGATGGGGTTGCCAGTCAGGGTGGAAGAATGTGAGAGCAAGCCTGACCCAGCATTGGAAATGGACATCAGAGACTTTGCAGGTCGCATGGATGACAGTTGCTCTGTCTTACTTGGCTCCTTCCGGGAACGCTGCTGGAGTACTTTGATCATGGCATCCTTCTCAATAATTTGGGCATGGAGGGTCTTAATCCTAGCAGCCAAAGACAGAGAACATATAAAAACGTTGTTGCCACCTCCATGTTATGGTCTCACTGCCTGCATGGACTTGAGCTTCCAGTATCTTTTCGACTGAAGAGTGGTTTAGTTATTTCTGGGGTGTAAAGTAAGGGAAGGTGTGCAACATTTCTTAAAATGCCCTTCTTAATACCTAGATGAGTATAGCAGAGCATCCAGGACATGTTTTAAAAATTAGGAAGCCAAAGTAAGGTCATGGTGGAAAAGAAGACTGTATATGAGAGAGTAAACTGATGTAGTGGGTGCTGAAGTGAGCAATCTGAGTCAATGGGTGATGTATTTAATGAAAAGATGAGAACTATGAATGGGCCACAATTTCAGCTAATAAGTAAATGATCATGAGTTTATAAAAGGTATCGGGTACCCTACCTCCAAGTTGGAATGGATATTCTCTTACTGTGCATTCTGCTGTATCACAGGGTTGAGGTCCAATGCTAGAAAGAATACCCCAGAGTGCAAATACCAGCAATAAAGTTCTGGCAGAGGGAAGATGGAAAGCAATTACCAAGGCTGATGGGAACAGCCAGGTAAAAGTCATTGCATTTCAAATACCAAGTAAGAGGCTGGCAGGGGTGGAGGGGTTGGGGGAGGCTGCATTATCAGGCTTCCCGGTTGTGAATAAAGATGCCTGCCCTTCCCTTCTGACCTATCTGGTCTCGATACATTCTTCTCTGATCTACCAGGGTCCAGATCGGGATTTTTACCTGCCCTCCATGTCAAGGCAGCGCTTGTTGGCCATCAAGATTTCTTCCTCCTCTTTCTGGATGCGAGCTTCCAAGGCCGTGTCATAGCTGGTGTTGGGAGAGTGGCTGATGACTGTTGTGTCCCTGAGAAGGAAGATGGCAGTGATGATGATGACAAGGCAGCAAAATCAATGAATCGTATCAACTTCATCTCAAGTCAAAGGTATTGCTGGAAAGCAGTAAGCGATAGTCAAACTCATTAGGAATGGTCGATTTCTGGATGACTTACTGAGAAGAACCTCCAAGATGGGAAAGCACAGCTTTCAGAGTTAGAAGAGGTTTTTGGCATGAGTACAGCTGCAGAAGTCAGTGAGGGATTCTACATGAGGAGCACAGGCCTGCCTTCAGAACTAGACAGATAGCCTCCCAAAGCCTTCTGGAAGAGTCCCTTTGAGGTTTTTGATCATGGCCAGGTAATAGGAAGATATTTGCATTTCCACTTTATATTATTATTTATATTACATATAAGACAGTGTAGATTTCCACCTTATTCTCATGACAGTTATAAATGGGAAAAGGCTAGACTTTGCTGAAAGACAGAGAATGTACCAGACAGTTACTGCTACAGATGTATAACAACAACTACACCGACTGCTAGAAACAAACTAGAGACACGTCAACAGTGAAGGTCAGACAGAGCGTGTGAGCTGACTAAGAAGTAGGGCCTTTGAGTCAGTGCCACTTAATTCCTATCTGACCTACATCAGAAACATTCTAGTGCCAAATCAAGGAGTCTCTTCCCCAAATACACTATTGGTCTCTTGCCAGAGTCCCAATTGCACGAGGCACCACCCAGTTTCATCTGAAAGTGTCTCAGGCCATTAACTCAAAAGACTAAGTAATGAGTAAAGTATGTGTGTGTGTGTGTGTGTGTGTGAGAGAGAGAGAGAGAGAGAGAGAGAAGGAGAAGAGGGAGTGGGGGAGTAAGAAGAAGAGGAGGAGGAGGAGACGCTGCTGGGGAGAGGGTCTAGCCCAAGGACAAGGCTGATGTCTAAACAGCACAAGTCAAAGATATACAGGAATCCTGTATTGTCCTGATAAATGAGGTCATGCATCCTTCTTTAGTGCATTTAGAACTAGTGGTAGAAAAGAGGGAAGGGAATGAAGAAAACTAGATCTTCCTTGAATCACTTGGAGGGGAAAAAAAGGGATTAGGAAGAATATTGATGTAATTATATGGGTCTTCAAGGGAAGCCGACAATAGACCAAGAAAACAATGAACTGGCACAGCTTCATTATACTTCCTTTGAGAATGAGGATCTGTGGGAGAATTTTCTGCTGGCAGCTAGCTGTGTTCTCTTAGCTTAGAGATTGTGACCAGTGCAGATGGGAAGGAAAGGGCAGGGGAATGAAGAGGCAGAAAGTTGGTATTAAAGTTAGGGAATTTGGGTGAGTTTCTATAAACCTACTGCTTCCCCAAATGCTTGCACTTTACATGCAAGGCTGAAACAATGTACTTGAGTGGTGAAATAATTGGGAGACCAAGAAGCACAAGGACTACAGTGGCTCACGTCAATTGCTAAATCTGAAACATTTTAGCATCTCAGAATTCCACACTTGCTCTGGTGAATTCACCTGCTTCCAGTCCCATTGCGGATGGCTCTTGTGTTCCAAAGTACCCAAGGGGAAATGGCATTGTGTAGGTGGAGAACACAATGGCTCTTACTACAGACCACACCAGGGTCAAATCCCACTTTCTCGAGTACTCTGCCACTAACAAATTCTATGAGCCCAGGAAGTCAGTTAACTTCTCGAAATCTCAGTCTCCTATATGCAAGATAGAAATCATAATTATACCTCTAATCTTGTGGCATTTTGGGGGGATGAAGTCAAAGTATGCATGTAAAAGACACAGTGCCAGGCACAATAAAAACATTCAATAAAGTTACCTACTACCTAAGAGAGAAAAGTACATAGATAGAAGGGAGAGTAACATACAAGAGAGTGTGACTCTAAAGAATTCCAGTTCTGGGATTATATCCCGAAGGCAGTTCCTACAGCGCACAGTTCCAATGGAATGGCTGCTTCAGAGCCAGGCCTCTCTAGAGAATTCTTGGTGTCTATGGACACTGGGGACATGAGCGTACGGTTTGTCACTGGGGGAGCCAATGCTGGCTTACTGCCACTTTCACTGCATAAAAGACCATTTTGGGGACTTAGAGCCCTGCCAGCTAATTGATATGGACACTGTGAGCTCCTCAGGAATGGAGCTTGAAAATGTGGGACACTTAGTGAATTCCTACAGAGCTGCCAGGATGCCCTTCAACATCAATCTTCCTTCTAGAAGACTGGGACTACTAAGCCAATGGTTCAGGCAAAAAGCAAGCAAGCACAGTGCTGGAAGGAGCAACTTGACCTGCTAACTTCCAATACTCTGAGACAATCCTTAGGCACATCTGCAATGAGCTCATGTCTTGAAAACACCACGTGTATACTCCAAAATACAGATCCCCAAATTTGACATCCTACATCTAAATTCTTAAGTAAAGCAGTTTCTGGTGACCCTCCCCCTCTCTCATCTCTCATCCTCTCTCCTTCCTTTCTCCAATGAAGTTATCCCTATCCTGTTGCCGACATTGTTTTCTCGAATGTCACCCATTAATTCCTCATTAAAACATCTAGTGTTTTAAACTTTTACACTTCAGGGCACTTGGGTGGCTCAGTTGTTAAGCGTCTTCCTTCAGCCCAGGTCATGATCAAGGAGTCCTGGGATCGAGCCCCACACTGGGCTCCCTGATCAGCTGGGAGGGCTGCTTCTCCCTCTCTCGCTCCCCCTGCTTATGCTCCCTCTCTCGCTGTCTCTCTCTCTGCCAAATAAATAAATAAAATCTTAAAAAAAAACTTTTACACTTCAAATCCATCTTTTCTTATTGATAGCATCCTTTTGTTTATTTAATATGTGAACTTGACCATGAGTGGGGCACTGTGTTTGAAGTTACTGTGATGCTACAAAGTGGCTAGACACGCATAAGACTAGTCCTTGACTGCAGGAGACTTGCAAGTCGAGGAGAAAAAAAAAAAATACAGGTAAATAATTAGTTATTACAGAAGTGAGTTTGAATTTTATTCCAACAGGCACTGAAAACCATTAGACATTTTTGATGGGACTGAGATGATCCAAGCTGTGCTTTAGAAAGATAGCATTCTCTCTGGCCAAAATGTGATGGGGAGTTGTGAGGGAGGATACACTGGACTTGGGCAAACCAGTCAGGACGGTTAGTGTAATAATCCCATCCAGAGATACTGAAATCATGAACCAATTCAACAGCAGGGAGAATGGAACAGGCCATAGGAGGCAGAATTGCTACAACTTGGAGACTATTTAAAGGTAGCTGTTGGAGAAAGAATGAATGAGAACTTTGGTGTTTCTAATTCAAATGCCTAGAAAAGATGGCATACCACTCACTTTCTGTGCTAGGAAAGTAAGGAGAGATCTCTGGGAAAACATTATAATGTGTCTTGATTTTTAGTTACATTGGAGTTAATATGTCTTATGAATAGCCATATGACAATATCCAACAAGTTGTTGACAATTCTAACTTTAAGGGATGTCAGACTTACTATTTGAAGTTGTAATAGAGAACAAGATAACTAAGACAGAAGGCAGAATGAGAAAGCCAAGGATGGAAACTGAGGAAAGCCTACAAGGAAGGGATAGGTAGGCATGTATAATGTGTGCAAGCAGCTTCTACCTCCTGTTTTCTCCTTCCTTCCTTCTTTCCCAGATTTACAGCACCCAAAATAAAAACAAAACATTGCATGTTTGGAGAAGGTTAACAACCTAATTCAGGAAATGCAAATTTATAAATTGCAGAGCTGATCAAGTTTGTTATCTTTTTATCCTTTTGCTGCTATTCAGAAATATATTCACCATTTGTGAACATCAATCTGCACTGCCAAATCTGTTCTTCTAGGATGAACTACTTGGTAATAATTTCCCTTATCTATATTAAGCACCTAGAGAACCTCTAGTTGCACAACAATATGGGATTATAATTTGGGCCATATTATTGTGATTATATATTGTATTTTTTAAAAGATTTTATTTACTTACTTGACAGACAGAGATCATAAGTAGGCAGAGAGGCAGGTAGAGACGGAGGAAGCAGGCTCCCCGCGGAGCAGAGAGCCCAATGCGGGGCTCGATCCCAGGACCCTGAGATCATGACCTGAGCTGAAGGCAGAGGCTTTAACCCACTGAGCCACCCAGGTGCCCCTATATATAGTATTTTAAGTCACTAAATAAGAAGCCTCAAATGGGAACTCTTGAACAGTTCATAATCCCTGTTGTACCATCTTGAAATCATCATATCTGGGAAGCAGCAGAGGATAGTGGTAAAGGTGTCAAAATGTCATTTTCAATCCCAGCTCTTCTTCTTAGTAACTGTGTGTGATCTTGTACAAATTATTTTACCAGTTTTTGCTTCAGTTTTCTCACCTATACAATAGACAATTGTCTTATCTCAAAGAATTTTTATGAGGATCAGCAATAACTGTAAACTACTTAGCAGAGTACCTTATACAGAAAAGACTACCTGTGATTTCTTGCATTGACCACTTTCCCTTTGACAAGTGGTGCTTGGTAGCATCCAAGTGCTAACATGGGCATAAACTGATCATCTAATAGGTTTTCTCACCTGAAATAGTGGGAATAGTTGTCTGTTATTATATTCCAATCTATATTTTATTATTCACAATGGCCAAAAAAGGGAAACAATCCAAATATCCATCACCAAGTGAATGGATAAGCAGCTGTGGTATGACCCAAACTATGGAACACTGCTCAGCAATGAAAAGGAATAAACTACTTATACATGCATCAGCTTGTATGAATCTCAAAATAATGATGCCAGGTGAAAGAAATCAGACATAAAGAGTATATACTCTATAAATCCTTTTTTACAACATTCTAGAAAAGGCAAAACAATAATGCCCAAAAATGTTGTCTCTGGTCAGGTGGGGGAGGAAGGGATCTAGCTGAAGGAATGCAAGAGCACTTTAGAATGTTTCCTCTATTTTGATTGGGGTGGTGGTTCCATTACTGTATTCACCTGCCCATGTTCATCAAACCATACACTTGAAATAGGTGTTTTCTTAATATATCAATAATACCTCAATTGAAAAAACTCTGTAACTACCACTGATATCACCCAAGCAACATTTCCCAAATTTTACCTCCGTATAAGCTATTACTTGGGAATAGATTAAGCCTGAGATACCAGCAGAATACACAGGAACCAAGCAGGTCATTAAAATATGGCACTAGATTTAGAGATTTAAGTTATAGAATTGGAAATCATTTCCTTCTCTTTCGCTTCTTTTCTCTTTCCTCCCTTTTTATTTCTTTCTCTCCTTCCTTACTCAAATACATGTTGAGCACATTCTATTTGCAGCCAATACCCTAGGCACTTAAATATTATTTAGAAAGAAAACAGAATGTAAGGTTTTTACCACAGAAAGGGGCAAAGAGCAGAACCATGGTCAAAGTTTTAGGGATGAGAAGAGACAGAATGAAACCACTGGACAGGAAAGGAATGACAAGAGATGTTGGAAGGCAAGGCAGAAGAACTCACAGGTCCTGAAATAAAGTTTTCTGAATGCTGCCTTTCGAATTCGAAATCTCATTGAGAAAGGAGGAAAGGGAAACCAGTCTCCGTGGCCAAGCGTAAGAGGCATTATCTTTGGAAAAAAAATAGTATAATCCTAGAAATAGAAGGATCTGGAGGAATTACCTAGTCCAGTTCTCTCATTCTGCAGGAATTTGAACACAGTCTCTCAATTTCTCCTGTGGACTGGATTGACAGGCACACAAAAAGTATACAGTCCAGATACCAGGATGTCTGCCTCAGGAACTAACTTAGGGTGTTTCTACTAGGCGGAAACTAGCTGCTTTTCATCATATGAAATGATAAGCATTCACATTTAACTGGAAACAATGATTCCACCTCCTACCTGGTGATTTAAACGAATTTGATTTAAACTTACAGAAGCCAGTAGATGCTGGAAAGAAATTCCTGAAAGGGGGTTTCCCCCGATACCCAAAACTTCCAGAAAGAAGTAAAGAGGGGTCCTTTCTTTATACAAGATCCTGGGGACAACCTCCTAGCTTTCCTGCCTTTCCTGACCTGAAGTCTATTCTGGAGTCAGTTTTAACAGCGAACATCCCAGCACCGAGAACCTTGGCTGCCCACTATTTTCTCACACTGCACACCTTTGCAAGCGGTGTCTGTCTCAGTTTCTGCACAAAGATGACAGAAATCATCCTGCATCTCCTTTGCAGTATTAGGGTTACCTGAACAACCTTTGTTAGATAAGGACAGAGCACAGATATTTTTCTTGGGAGACAGAAGCTAAAATGACACTTAATTGTGCTTCTAATCTACCATTTGCAGAAAACAAAGACCGGTAAGCTTAAGACCATGAGGGCCTCAAAATTGGGGCAGAGGTAATTCCAATCCATTTAAGGTTTATAGAGGATACCTGGAGATGGGCAGAGTGTGTTACACAAATGTAAGATGTCTTCTTGGAGAATTGAGAGTAGGTTTGCAAACCACCAATCCAGCTCTTGAGCCCTGCACTCCTTCTGATTTGGCATGAGAAGGAATTACAGATAAATGTATCCACCACTGCCTCTGCACAACACTCACATCCCAGCCTAAACTCTGGCAAGCGTTTCCAGATTCCTCCAGCTCACCACATTTAGGAGAACATTAAAAACAGCACTGTGGATTTTAATAACTTTCGGGGTAGAGGCTCTGGACTCCCTCAGATACCCAACCACAGACCCAGGCTCTGTCCGTCTCTCCAACAACCCAGGCCACCTCCTGCTTCAAACTTAATTTTTGTTTTGTTTCTTTTTTTCCAACTCATGATTCTGAGCAGCGGCAAGACAGCCAGACAAGGTAAGAGCACTGTTTCCTCCAAAAACCAATATTTAATGTTTTCCTCTGAAAGGGGGAAATGTCAGAGGCAAAAAATACGTAAGAAATCCTCCTGCCACTTTCTCTCCCTGACCAAATGGAATGTGACCGTTTCCATGTGACCCACTCATGGACGCAGAGAATGTGGCCTTCAAATATAGACCTGCTCAAAGGGCAGGGATGGATCTGTGTTGAGCACAGCCTTTGGCATACTTGGGGTGAGCCAGAGCTATCAAATGGCGGCCACCACTCCTGAGTGACATTTAATTTGAGTAGCGTTTCTCCGGAGATGCCTCCACTCTAGTCCCAGGGCTAAACAAAGAAAGCTACACACGTGGCTGCAAGAAGCTGAGGCTCTGGTGGAAAGAGGTGTGCGAACGTCTGGGTGATCCCACCTGCAATGTTTCTGGCTCCCAAGGAAAGCCGAGCTAGGATTCTGGTAAGTTCATAAATTAACGTTAATTTACCAATTCCTGACCCTCTACCCTCACAGTCCCTGCTTCACCAGATGAAAGAAAACACACTTAAGCCGAGATGGGCCAGGGAGGGGATGGGAGGGGGAAAGAGCGTTACAGGAAAAACAAGAAAAAATACTGAAACATTTTTTCATCAGTCCCCTTTCTGTTCTGCCCCCCACGCCCACCCCCACCCCCAGGCCCTTCAAGCAGTGACTCTGACAGCCAGCTCATTACCTCTGAGCAGCTACAGTTGCAGCAGCATCTAGAGCGAAATGTCTCATCACGTTCTCCTCCAAATACTTCTGCTCCCACTTAGTCATATCGGCTTCCAGGGCCAGGATCCTCTCCTCCTTCTCACGGAGGAGCTCCATCAATGCCGTGGCATTGTATTCGGAAACATTGGTGGGCTGAGCGTTTCCCTGGCGCTGGGTGGGGAGATGTGGAGAAGCCTCAGGTTAGTGAGGGAACCGTGGTGGCCAAGTCCCATTCGTAGAGCGCCCATTCTTGGAGAGGATTACTCCCCCCGCCACTTCAGTTTGGATTCTGATTCGAAGCAGGGGAAATTTAGAACTCCTCCTAAGGCCACAGGACTGTCTACCTTGGGATCGAAGAGGAGACTCTTTTGATCAGGAAAGAAGCTTGCCATATCCCATTGTCATGCTGCTCAGAAAGTGGATCAGTGGTTGAAAAAAATCACTATCCCTGCCTGCCAGCATGGTACATAACAGAAATAGACATTAAAAATCTAGGACTGGGGCCTGACTTTGCCCCTAACTTCTTGTGTAGCCTTAAGTGAGTTTTGCAACCTTTTCTGAGTCTTGATTTTCTCCCATCTAAAATGAGGAGGGGTATGGGGCACCTGGGTGGCTTAGTTGGTGAAACGTCTGCCTTTAGCTCAGGTCATGATCCCAGAGTTCTGGGATCGAGCCCCACGTTGGACTCCCTGCTCAGTGGGGATCCTGCTTTTCCCTCTGCCTGACGCTCCCCCTGCTTGTGCGCTCTCTCTCTCTCTCTCTCTACCTCTCTGACAAATAAATAAATAAAACGTTTTCAAAAATAAAATACATAAATAAAAATGAGGAGTATGGCCAGATGATTCTAAAGACCACATTCAATTCTAAAATGTCAAGAAATCTATTGGTACAGTATCTTGACTTCTTACAAGGTCTACTGTTCATTTGAAGATAAAAGGGATAAGATAATAGGATTCTGCTGGAACAGGAAAGATAAGGATGCCGACTTCATCTTTACCATGAGGAGTCAGTCTGGAAGTAAAGATGGGCGGGACAAAAAACCAAAAAGATGAGCCAATCTTCACATCAGACACCAAATGAAACATAACCGACCAGGAACAATCTCATTTTCTTTAAGTTCTCCATACCTGCTGAATTCTGAGGGACTCCAGTTCCCTCTCCAGCCGTGTCCGGAGACGATGCTCCAACTGCTCGCGTTTTTCACATGCTGCCTGGAGCTGTACAAGGGCTTGCTGCATCTTCTCCACCTTATCTACGTACACCTGCTTCTTTTTCAGCTGAAATTCCAGGGTGGGAGAGTTGCAAGATGGAAGGAAAGAAAACAACAGGGTCAGGTATTTAGCTACCAAATCCATCCTTGTGTTTTGATCACTTTCTGTCCAGCTCCAAAAAAAGAATGAATGGTAAGAAGGTCCTTCATGAGTGCCTTGTAGTTAGCACACACAGAATGTGACGAGGAAGAGGAATTGGAAGCTCCCTTTTATTTTTGCTTCTTTCCCCCACCTCTCTGTCTTCCCCAGACCTACTTCCATCAACAAAGTCTGTCTTTGATGGCAAACTTTTAAAAATTATTAAAATAATAATCCTGATGGATTATCTGCTCTTCTTCATTCTAAACTGGAATACTCTGGGGGCAACAATATATTATTTTGGTCATTACAGTACAGAAATTCGAAAAAATAAAATGGGGGCTCTCCAGGGAGAAAACCTTAATTTGGTATGGAAAGGAAACCTACTACCCCCGCCCTTATATAGATGTCTCCTCTCCTAGTGACAGAGAAAGGGTTCTGGAGTTACAAGGAAGCCAGAATTGTCTTTTTGAAGTCTGTGGTCCTTGTAATTACTCAATATGGTTATCACTGCTCTCCCGGACAGTTTCTGCTTCCCAAAAGTGAAGCTACCATACGTTGAAGAGTTTTTAATCTCCTCATTACCTAGCACATGCCCCACTAGATATTTATTAAAAGAACACAGGTTATTTGCAATTTCTGCCTCAGTCACGAGCCTGAGTTGGTAACAGTGGACCATAATTTCTCAACTTCATTCTGGGACCTTTAAAGATATCTAAAGACTCAAAATAATGAATCGAATCTAAGAGTAAATGAGTCAAACATGATTCTTCCTCTTTCCAAGCCTATGAACCACAACTAAAAGCAAAGGGGGAAGCAGGTTGGGACTAAGAAACTGAGTTCTTTGTACCCTTGTAATTCATAAATTTAATCCTGGCTCCCCTGGAATGGCGGAATGAGGAGGATCTCAGGGCTCTTTACGGAAGGCATATACCTCCTCAGCATTTAAGAAGACAGGGTAAGGGGCGCCTGGGTGGCTCAGTGGGTTAAAGCCTCTGCCTTCAGCTCAGGTCATGATCTCAGGGTCCTGGGATCAAGCCCCGCATCGGGCTCTCTGCTCAGCGGGGAGCCTGCTTCCCCCTCTCTCTATGCCTGCCTCTCTGCCTACTTGTGATCTCTCTCCCTGTCAAATAAATAAATAAAATCTTTAAAAAAATAATTTAAATAAAAAAAATAAAATAAAATAAAAAAAGAAGACAGGGTAAATGCAGCCTTCCCAGATTGTTAGTCAATAAGGAGGTTCTGCTTTTCATCATATTTGTGGGGTGCTATCATGCTAATAAAATCAATACATGGACTCTTTCTCAAACAGAAATTCCTCCAAGCTAGTCACAGCTGTCATTATCACTTTCACGGAAGCTGAGGTTAGGGATACTTTTACTATTAAGATCCAAATAAAAATATTATTGTTAACCTTGTCAAAAGGAAATTGAAGAATTCAGCTCAACTCTAAGTTTTCAACAAATTCCCAAGACCTTGATCTACCTAGGCAGATAGTTGTAATGTGGGAAGTTACCCACCCTTCCAGCTTTGCCCACCCCCATTTAGCTGGGGCCAAGCCAGCAGAACCACCCCAACTTCCCCACTGCAGAAACCAGGTAACTTCTTAACGGTAATGAGTCCAAATCACTGCTGTCTAGAATGTCCGGTCAGACAGCAAAAGCATGTGCTGAACTGTCCTTGTCTTATAACTGTCTTCTCCTAATGTCAGAATTGCTAAACTTAATCTTGGTTGCAGAAAACCTATCTTATATTTTCCCACCAGACCTGTGGTATGCTTTGCCTAGGTGACTGAGAAAACTTAAAAAAATTGTCTTGGAGCACCTGGGTGCTCAGCGGGTTAAAGCCTCTGCCTTCAGCTGAGGTCATGATCCCAGGGTCCTGGGATCGAGCCCCGCATCGGGCTCTCTGCTCTGCGGGGAGCCTGCTTCCTCCTCTCTGCCTGCCTCTCTGCCTACTTGTCATCTCTGTCTCTCAAATAAATAAATAAAATATTTTAAAAAATTTTTCTTATAGTTTCTTGTCATTTCCTTTCATTCTAAGACCTAGTTCAATTTAGCCTTGTAAACCAGTTGAGGTGAGCTGGAAGTCTACATGCTTTTATCCAGTAGACCTTTGCCTAGGAAATAAAACAAACCGTAATCACCGTAATCTTCCTCTCAGTAAGCTAACTCTTTTCTTTCCTGGGATGGGTGACTGTAACGACACTGACTAGGGCAGTGAAGACTGTCAGGCCCCAGATGTCTCTGCCTTCCTATTTGCTAAGCTCTGAATAACTGGAGAGCAGGGAATATTCTCCATCTTCACCTTCTGGGTTCTATAATCCTCATGAGCTATTTAAAGTTGAATGCATTTATTTGTGAATCACTGAAAATCCTAAGGGAGCAGTGCAATGTTAATGCAGAGGATGTTAACTATAATTACTCAGGCTTACAGCAGTTATACTTAAAGGCAATTAAAGTGAGCATGCAGTTCTTGCCTTGATGGTAAAGTACTCTGGTATAAGCACAGAGAACTGAAAAAGAAGCAGTCCAGGGCCAGGTGGATATCTCCGTGTCTTCCCTTTCTTGAGAAAGGAAACCTTAGTATCTTAGCAAAAGCATCTCCAGCAGTCGGAGTCACTGAGCCACTGGGATGATTACATGTAAGGTACCAGGACCACTGCTGCTGGCCTAATTCTCCTCCTACCTCTTTTACAAGGATAGCTCACCCATAAATACCAGGGTCACTTAGGAAATGCTTTATCTCTAGATAACTTATGACAGAAAAGGACAACTCTAGGACGCTACCAATGCAAGACCTTATAGATTAAATCTAGTCAGCTATATTCTAAGTTATGTACTCTGTTTTCTAGATCTCATATTTATGTTTCTTTGTTTTAGAGAGGGAGGAAGAGGGGCAGAAGGAGAGTAAGAATGTTAAGCAAGCTTCACCATCAGTGAGGAGTCCAACACAAGGCTTGATCTCACAACCCTGAGATCATGACCTGAGCCAAAATCAAGAGTCGGATGTACTCAACTGACTGAGCCACCCAGGCACCCCTAGATCTCATCTATATTTTAAAAGGAAAAAGGTCTATATGGTTTATTAATTCCTTTACTACTGTTATAAGCTTCACTTTTACCTTCATCATGATAAATCCCCTTTTCTTTTCTGACTCTCTTCTGTATACTTATCTCCTGTGCGTATCTCCTCAAATGTTAGATCAGTAATTAGGACACTCTGGGTGCCCAACTTCACCTTCCAATGTCATCAGAAATGTCAGTGGTTCCTTCTTGGTAAAGAGAGAGGCCACATAGTACAATGGCTGTGGTTATGAGCTTTGGCCTCAGACTGTCTGAGTTCAGAACCTGGTTCTCCCACTCACTAGGTATGCAACCTGAGGTAAGACAATCTCTCTGAGCTTCCATTTATTCATTCATCAACAACATGGACATGATGATGATGTGCTATACCTCTATGAGAATCAAATGAAATAACACATGAAGTGCTTAGTAGATCACCCAGCACAAAAAGGACTTTTTTTTTTTAAAGAATAAGTTAATGCCAAATCACACATGCTCTAAGCCTTTCAACTTGGTACATTCATGCCAGATAGCCTTGATATGGTTTTCATTATATCAGTAACTCTCATTATCACATCAGTGTCTAATTAAGACAAACCAAACAGACAAATAACAACAGAAAGAGAAACACATTGATAAATACAGAGAACAAACTGGCGGTTGTCAAAGGGGAGAGGAGTGGGGGAATGGGCAAAATGGGTGAAGGGGATTAAGAGGTACAAACTTCCAGTTATAAAATATGTAAGTCATGGGGATGAAAAGCACGGCATAAGGAATGTAGTTAATAATACTGCAATACACTTATCATGGTGAGCATGTTATCATGTAAATAATTGTTGAATCACTGTGTTGTATACCACCAAGTAGTATATTATGTCAACTATACTTAAAAATTTAAAAAAAAGATATTAAAAATACAGGAATTTCCCCTAGGAAAACATATTAAAATTAAGCCTCAGGGCACTTGGGTGGCTTAGTCGATTAAGCATCCTATTGTTGATTTCAGCTGGGGTCATGATCTCAGGGTCATGAGATTGAGCCCCATGTTGGGCTCCACACTGGGCATGGAGCCTGATTAAGAGTCTCTCTCTCCCTCTGCTCCCCCTCCCCAAAGAACAACTAAGCCTCACACAGTTCATATGACAGAGCTTCAGGTATCTTTATAGGTCAAGGCCAGTCATTGGTGGTACAATTAGAGGTAAGCACTAAGTAGCTGCAAGGACACCATATTTTCTCCAAATGACCTCCGTTTTATGAGAAATAAATACCTTACTTATGGTCAAGGGTACTGTTCAAAGAGCCACAGGCAGAGCTCATTCCCTACCACATGCACACACACACATACACAATCAGGTATTTCTATCTGACAACAAATGAAAGGTAAAGGAACAAAGTGGCAATCAGGAGACTTGGATTCTAGTCCTAGCTCTGCTATTGATGGTAATTTGCATCCCTGTTTTCAGCCTCAGAGTCCCCATTTGTAAAAAATGAGGAAGGTTTTAGGAGTCAGCCAAGCAAACTGGTCAGCAGCAGGCCAAATCCATCCAACCCCATCTACATACACACTGGCTATAGATGCCTTCTGGCTAGAATTGCAATGCTGAGCAGGCCTATGGTCTACAAAGCAGAAACTATTTACTATCCGGTCCTTTGTAGATAAAATGCCAGGCCCTGGAGTGATTTTCAACTGTTCTGTGGAGTGCTTCAGAGGCCACTATGGTGGGTTAGTTGTATCAGATGGCTTCTCTTTTATGTGTTTTATATATATATTTATATATTATGTATGTATTTTAGGTGTTTTCTATATATATGTATTTATATATATAGGGTTCTACATAAAAGTTAACTTCCAAAAAAGATTACTACATATATATCATATTACCTCATTCCATCGTCTTTCATACTTAACTTTTCAGCATGGTTAACTTACTTTAGGTTCCCGAGGACCCCATGGCATTTCACGCCTCATTGCCTTTGGGTATGGCATTCTCTCTCTTAGGAGAGACCACTGACCAGTAGGTTTCAAGAAGTTAAAAAAAAAAAAAAGCTACATAGGCTAGACAGACAGCCTCAGATGGTCTCTGATGGTCTTTCAATTCACGGGTATTTTATGGATCTGCTCTTCCCCTTTTCACCTTCAACACTGACGAATAATTAAGAAAGGAGGCAAAATGAAATCCTAGAATTCTATATGGGCACATTCTTGGAGGTAAAAACAAAACAGAAGTTGTGCCTTAGTTTGTGTGTATGTACATGGAAAAGAAAACATACAATGTGTGCGCTCCCCACAGGATCCTAGATGATTTATTCTTCTATGTCTTCAGTATTCAAGGAAGTCAAAGTTCACTTGAAAAGTTTCTAAAGCCAAGGTAGTGACTCAGGTCTAGAGACGAGTACCCATGCACCTCTAGAAGAAGCCAAGTTAATCCATCATTTAAACCAAATTCCCTTTGGATATTCTGTGAATAGGGGAAATCATTCCATCCATTCAAGTTCTCTTACCAAAGGCCAATTTTCAAAAACTTGTCAAAGCTCCCCTTCCCTTGCTTTCTTTAATTCTGTATTCTCCTAAAGTGGTTCCTTAAATCACTCTTACTTTCTGTGTTGATATTTTAGACCCACCTTCCCTCCCAACCCCATCCCTACATCTCACTATACCACAAAGGTCTAATCTATAAAGTTTATTCTTTTTGCCTCTATACCAATGGTTCTTCTCCAGGAATCATGGAGCAATGTGTGGAGACATTTTTGGTTGTTACAACTAGGGGTAGGTTGCTACTGGCTTCCTGTAGGTAGAAACCAGGTATACTGCTAAACATCCCACAACGTACAAGGCAGCCTCCTCTATTACCACCAGTAAAATATTATCTGGCCCCGAATGCCAATAATATTGAGAGTGAGAATCCTTCATCTACACTTCAGCACTACTGGAGATCTCATTCATGCCACACTTTGAACAAGTGCTTATATTCACATTTTAATGTTATCATGCTCTCTTTAGTCACAGACCTCTAGCTGAGTGCAAGATTTCTCACTCTGATACTTAATGTGTCCCAGACTGCTTTCATCTTCTCCAAAAGGCTATCCTTTTGATAGTTCAGTCATTATCATCATTTACTCTATTTTTCCAGTCTCAAAATCTTGAAATTATTGCTCCCTCTTTCTTTTGTCTAACATACCCAATCTCTCACTATTACTATGTGTTAATTCTAACATATCTCATATTCTTTCATAGCCTACGTGGTTTTTTTCTTAAAAGATTTATTTACTCTAGAGAGAGAGAGCACGCGTGCACAAGTGGGAGGGGCAGAGGGAGAGGGAGAGGGAGAGAGAATCTCAAGCAGACTCCATGCTGAGTGTGGAGCCTGATGCCAGGCTTCGTCCTACAACCCTGAGACCATGACCCGAGCTCAAACCAAGAGTCAGATGCTCAACTGACTGCATTGCCCAGGCGCCCCTTTGGCCTACATAGGTTTAAGTACTAATTTCACAACAAAGTTACTGTAATAATAACCTAACAGATCTCTTTTCAACTGCCCTCTCCCATCTACATATAAGCATCTGTGCACATAGACACACACGCACAATCAGTCCATCCTATATACAGTGGTTATAACAGACTTCTTCAAGTAGTATATTATGGCACTTCTTTATCTAAGAATAAAGCAATCTACTGCTAGTGTATCCATTCCAATAGTATTGATTAGGTATCTACTATATCCAAGACACTTTTTATACCACCTCTCTCATTCTTTAGGCCAGAGCTCTTCTCTCTCATTCATATCTCAAGCTACTTGATGCTTTTCATTTCATCCCCAGTCTGCTATCACCCCTGTCCAGTCTAGACACAGCTCTTAAAACTACTTTTATCAAAATGTTTCTGCCTCCTACTGCCTTAAAACTCAACCAGGCCTACCTTGCAAATAATCAACCTTTGTATTAGTCTGATAATTTCTCTTTCTTTTTTTAGTCTGATCATTTTTTCATCCCCACTCACCGTATCACTAAACTCTCCAGGAGTTTCTCCTTTACTAATCTTAACTGACCCTGATTGCTGCTTTTCTCAAAAGCCTCTCATAATGTATACTCTATTAGCAGTCACTGTAAAAGATTTTATTCATGTATGGATTCATTCATTCATTCAACAGGTATTTACTGAATGCTTATCATATGTCAGGCCCTATTCTACATCGGAGAGCAGTAGTGATGTAATAATGGGAAGCAAGACGAAGCCCCTGCCCCACTGGAGAGCAGTATCCAATAAGCCCCATAACGGCAGGGACCTTCTACTCCTTTGCATCTCTCTGAGGTTCTAGTTCTAGTTTATTGTTCACTACACTCTTGGTAACCAGTTAATATTAATTAGCTGTCAAAATGAAGAATAAAAATGAGCATAGCATAGTTTAGCTATAACACTACCAATATATGAATAAATACACATTCATCAATGTATTTACTTTGGCTAGTCAAGGGTTTCAAGTTACTCTGATTCAGAGATAAATTTTTAAAGGGGAATCATAAAGTGGGAGGAACAGCAGAAAGGCAATCCAATGAAGAATAGGGCAAATACTCTTGAGCTCAATCAATCATATTTTTCCATTACACTTCTGCAATAATTTGAACCCATTCCCAAGCATTTGGCAGATCTCTTAACCCCCTTCTGACTCAGGAAAATCTGATCCCTGCAAATGAATACCACGTGATGGCATCCCTTCCCTCCCTCCAACAACTGTGGATGTCTTTCAAATTTATTTTTTAAAAGATGGCTATATACAAAATTGCTTCTCAGATCCCTAAAGGTACCCATTTATCTCAGCTATTTGCAAGGAAGTCATTTAATCACTGACCTTTTCCTTGTATGCACTGGTGGACAAAGTGTAGGGTAGGATATTTTGGAATTAAGAGATCTGGGCTTTGTCCTAGATTTATCACTAAACTATATAATCAGGCTACACTTTAATTTCCTAATCTGTTAAAAGAAGACAGAAGTTGCAAGGTTCATGGTAGGAGATATAATACAGATTTGGAAATGTTTCTGAAAAGTTAAAAAAAAGCATGTAGGGGGTGGGGATGGATAAGCAGAATACAGAATTTTTAGGAAGTGAAAATACTCTATATGATACCATAATGGTCAATACAGGTCATTATACATTTGTCCAAACCCCACCAAGAGTGATCCCTAACATAAACTATGGACCTTGGATCACTGATGCGTGAACATAGGCTCATCAACTGTAACAAATATGACCTCTCTGGTGGGCAGTGTTAATAAAGGCAGAGGCTATACAGGTATGGAAGCAGGGGGTAGATAGAAAATCTCCATACCTTACTTTCTATTTTCCTGGGAACCTGAAACTGCTCTGAAAAGTCTTAATAAATAATAAAAAATATATATACAGATGGATAGGTAGAGGGGTTAGGCTATTGTTACTGGCTAGACTAACACCATCATAGGCATACACTTACTTCATTGGCTAGAAGACACTAAAACTGGTCACACAGAACTAAGTGCAGTGCCATAGAGGACAGCCTTCATTATGTTTGATTTTCATCTTCCTGTCCATTGCCACAACTCCACTCACTATGTCACAGATGTCACAGTTCAAGTGTATTTTCTTTGCTCCTCTCCTTTGTAAAACTAGTTCATATGTTGCTCCATGAGCCTTCAGTAATTTCCGTGTAATTTGATTTAGCCTTACTCAGGAGCCCCTGGCTCCAAGTAAGAGTTCCCTCTGAAGTAATTTGGTAACACTACCCTGGTATTAGCAAGCTGCCTCTGTCCATTGCCAAGAGGCTGTGGTCCACTGGTGGATATTAAAAGAACTGAAGAGTAGAAACCACCTCTAGAAACTTGCTACCAAGAGAATGAAGTTCATTCTGTTAAGGAGACTAAAGAAATTATACAAGGCTTCCATTTGGGAATTTAAAAAGTCAAAATCATAGGAAAAACTGAGAAAATCAAGTTTTCAGTGGTCACTCAATCTTTATTTGGGGTGGGGACATAATTTCTTAATATATTGGGTGCAACAACACCTACTTCAAAAAAATATGTTGCCAGGGCACCTGGGTGGCTCAGTGGGTTAAGTGTCTGCCTCTTAATTTCAGGTCAGTTCATGATCTCAGGTCATGAGACTGAAGCCTCTGTCAGGCTCCACATAGGGTATGGAGCCTACTTAAGATCCCCCCCCCCATCAACACACACGCTCTCTCTCTAAAAAAAAATACTGCCATAAATATGGAAAATGTCATCCTTAGATGAAATGCCCTTCAAATAAGCCAAAAATCCATCCTGGGTAGATAAAGTACTTTATCTGAATTCCTATCAATACTCTAAATGCACACATAATTAGTAACCTCAGATGTTCCATCCACATTTATAATCCATCATAACTACTGTGTGAGTTTTACCTACTCACACAATTGCTATTGTCTGGAGATGATTTTGGATGAAACATAAATGTCTATGCCTAGTACATCTTCCTCCAGTACTGGGAAAGGAGACCTTCTTATGGTACTATGTGGATAAGTGTGACAGCAGAAAACTGTCCATCTCCAAAACCAAAATGACAAATCAAGTAGGTAGCAAGGGAATTAGAAATAAGAAAAAATATCAGCCATAAAAGAATAATGGTGGAAATGGAAGGAAAGAACATGAACTTTGTTTTGAAGAATTGAGTGGAGCAGCAAAAGGACATTGGAAAATGCATGGGCATCAAGAGTTATCAGTGTGATGTCTAAATCATCACCAGCTACTGTAGTTCAGAAAAGGTTAACACTTGGGCCCCTTTCCCCTGAATCTCTGCGGCTGTCATTCTAGCCTAAAGCCAAAGAACAAGGCTCACTGACTTTTTCTGCCAGCCCTCCCACATTCCGCTCTCTCCCTTCCAGAGCCCTCTGCTCAGTAAGCAGCCCACCCGCAGCATCTTCCCTCTTTGATCTTGCCAGGGCCTTTTCCCCAGCATTCCTGAAACAATTACCCAAGCAGTGGCTCAGCTCTGGATCATCGTAAGACAGTAGCCAGCCAGAAGTCTGGGCTGCCTAGAGCCTATTGAGTGGATATGCCAGGCATCTGTCAAAACTCTCCAGTGAGGTCAAATTAGTGGTAGTGTGTGTAGGGGGTGGGAGGGAAGTTGGGGGAGGTCCCTTTGCATGGAAGCAACCATGGTTGCTGTGGACAGAGTTCTTTTGCCTTGGAGTTTAATGGGCCTCCACTTCAACACAGATTGGTGGCAAGACCTGGGTCATAGTGAATCACCGAAAAACCAGGTCTCTCCTTTAGTAAAAGTGCTAGCCCCTTCCAGCAAGATACCTCCCCAGATGTCAACAGAGCGAGGTCCATCAGAGAATCTCTGCTGAGCTTGGAAGAGGAAGAAGCTGTGATTGTGAGACAATGTTCTCTGTAAGCCTGAGGCACATTTCTGTATAAAGCTTAGAGCACAGTGAATTGTACCATGGACAAGAGACTTAATGGGATTAGAAAAATGAAATGAATTTGAAGAGCATCTAAATGAGAACTTTATACACAGAAAGACATAAATACATCCAAGGGTCCTTGGATCATTAAACTAGTCATAATCTTTCCCTGGCCTTCTTCTTTTTAGTTGTGATATATTTGACATATAACATTATATTAGTTTCAGGTATACAACATAATAATTTGATATATGTATTGACCTGACATTATACTTAGTAGGCTAAGAAAATACTCCCTAGGCCAACTACTTAATTTGGGAAATGTTTCCCTAACTCTCATTTGCTAAGTAGACTACAGAGGTTTCTCTTGGAAGAACTTCTAAGGAAAAGTAATGGTAGTGTGTAAAAGTACCATTTGTAAGCCATAACTAAATTCTCTGTTTACAGGAGACATAGCAAATGTCTGACATATCCCTCTGTCTTCAAAAATGATTTTATGTGAGTTATCTCCAGATAGGGAACTACATTTTCTATTCCTGAATACCCTCCTCAATTTAGAGATGTTAACTAATTTTGTGAACACTGAAGATTCCTTACTAGATTAGCTCCAGAGCTACCTTCCGTAATGTTCCATACTTAAAAATTTTACCCCAGACAGAAGAAGCCTAATGGAGGTTGAGTCGCAGCAGGTGAGCGAAAGTTCAGTAACCAATTCCTGTATTTGAGATTAAGGATAGGGAATGTTTTCCTCTGAATATTGTAAAGGAGATAAGGCAACCACCACCCAGGTGCAAACCAAGGTCAGATAGGCTGCTAAGACAGAAAAGATAATAGGAATCAGTGGATTTTTCCTGAGACATGGTTTCAAGCCCATGTGCTAGAGTCTGGGAGACATTACACGACCTTTGCCTTTGTGATTCCATTGGGTAAAAGGCTCTCGGCCCGTTCTCTCCATCAAATGTTACACCTCCTTTAGCAACAGCAACTCAGATTTCCCAACAACCAGACTCTGAGCAAAAGTCCAAGTTGGGTGAAGCCTAAAAGTTAACAATAATCAATGAGCTCATTTAAGATACCTGGCCACCAGGTGCCATGATTGACTCCTAGCCCAATTTTCAGAACTTCTTTTATAAATCGTAAATCTGTGTGTTTCAGGGGCAGGGCCCTAGAAATCTAAATCCTAAAAATCTCTGGAACGAACGCCCAGAAAAGCCTCAGAAGCCAGAAATATATTTCAGGCAACTGTTGCAGTGAGGGCTGCCCAGTGGGAACTACAAATTAACATCCTCTCCTTAGATGTATATTGTATATTATTTTCATGATTAACAACCAGTTACCACTGAGCCCTAGGACACAGCAAACCAAGAGATTTGCTTAGTCTTTGTCCCCATTTATCTCCTACTGGATGGACACCCTTCCTGGAGGGGTAGCAGGGCTGTGTATACAGCCCAATCTCAAACCACTCTGGACAAGCTTCTCATAGTCGTTGAAAAAGAGGGGCCCTATGAGTGAAACTTTTTTTTTTAAATGAAAAGACGCAGGGGTTACTAAATTTGAACAAGCGCCCACATTTTCTCTTTGGGAATAGAACCAAAGGATGATTCAGACAGGGAGACAAGCAGCAAGGGTAGGGAATGAAGAGTCATGAGATTCCAGTTTTATTCCTGGCTTTACCCAAGACTTGCCATGTGACCACCAGCAAGCTACTTCTCAGCCAGTCTCTCAGTTTTCCCTTCTCTCGAAGAATACAGTCTTATCCTTGTCCTGTAATTTACTCTGTGATTTCCTCACAAAAAGGGGAAGGAAAAGCACTAATGAGGTATAGCAAAAGGTTCAAGGGTGTGCTCCTTAGGTCTGGATACCAGACATATACAAGCATTCCTCATGTTCAGAAAAGAAACTTAGCAGTATTTCTCATGTAGACAGCTTAAGAAGCAGGACATGAGCCCGATTTATCCAACCTGAAGTTTAATGATTAAGCAAATCAGGTCAAGGATAATATAGGTTAGGTGACATTACCTACTGGAAATCTATGAACCCACAACACATAAGCATTTTTTTTAAAAGATTTATTCATTTGACAGAGGGCAAGCAACGAGAGGGGCAAAGGGAGAGGGAGATGGAGAGAATCTCAAGCAGACTCCCGCTGAGCTTGAAGCCCCATCTCAAAACCCCTGAGGATCATGACCTGAGGTGAGATCAGGAGTCAGACACTCAACTGACTAAGCCATGCAGGTGCCCCTCCAAAAAGCATTTTAATCCCTACCCCCAAAACCAAAGGGTATCTGTAAGTCAGACCTCTAGAACTAGAACCATTCTTACTGAGAGAGAAGAAGCAGGCAATGAAGGAAGGTAGGAAGAACAGCTCATACATAAAAGAGCTACAGTGCTGAGGGCTTGGACACTAAACACGTTTTTTTTGGGGGGGAGGGTCTCCAGTTTATAAGGCTTCCAATGTTACAACAGAGGCTATTTTTTCCTCTTAAAACAAAATTCAAATTTTAGAATAGTTAGTGAGATATGAAATTTTCTTCACCAAGTTACACTTTGGCATCAATTATTGCTGGAACACACCCATTCCCTAAAGTATAAAACATCGAAGAGTTAGTAGTACTTCAATACAATGACAACTGACAGGGAAGATTAATTAGTGACAGGCCAGCAGCAACACTGCCTGTATTTCACATGAACACAGTTCAGTGTTGCAATTGAGTAACATCTACATCAAGACTAATCAGATACATATTTATCATATGCTTAGTAGTTTGGGGGCTCCTGTATTTGTCAAAGAAAGACTCCATCCTTGCACACAAAAAAAGTGACAATTGTACCCCACCACATACCTACATTCTACAATCTAGCCAGGAAGAACCAGGGCACTGCTCGTGGCCTGCCACAAACTGTAAATTGTCCCTGGGTCCCATCCTGTTTAAGACTGCTTCTATTTCAAAACCAATCTGTAAAATAAATCCTAGGACAAGGGGCATAGCCATCAAATTTCATTTACCTTATTAATTTTCACCTAAGAGGACCAACTTCCCACTGAGTATGGGAAGACAAGGACCATTTTGATGTTAAGATCCCTGGAGTACTTTAAAATTATGGAATCATTTTTTTAGCCCTTCTTTAAAAAAACAAGCTTTAAAGCCCTATAAGGGCAGGAATTAAAAAGTATATATCGGCCACAGGCTTGAAGTAGGGCTAGGTCTACAGTGAGAACTTGGTGGGGAGTGACTAGCTTCTTAGATGAAATGAGCAAATGGAAATTGCTCCTTGACCTTGGTGATTTTCTATTCTGGAGCCAAAGGAACTTGCAGAGAAGAGAAAAGAAATCAAAGTCCACTCACATCAGCACAGCTATAACTAGAAGTAGCAGATGGCAGGGCGCCTGGGTGGCTCAGTCAGTTAAGTGTTCGACTCATAATTTTGGCTCAGGTTGTGAGATGGATCTCTGAGTCAGTCTGCGCGCCCCATGGGGAACCTGCTTGGGTTTCTCTCTCTCCCTATTCCTCTGCCCCTCCCCCCACTTGTGTTGTCTTTCTAGCCCATGCTCTTAAATAAACAAATAAATAAATAAATAAATCTTTTTAAAAAAAGAAGTAGCAGATGGTACTTTCCTACTGGGGGATTGTGTAGCTGCTAGCTCACCAAAGTGGGGAGTCCCCAGCACCCTTGATCCCTTGATTTCCCAGCTTTTCCCCACCTCAGCCTCATATGCTACTTAAGGAAACTACACATACCTCTTCTTCCAGCTTGACCACCTTGGCCTGGGCATTGCTCAGGGCCTGGTCTCGGATTTCAATGTGTCGCCGTTGGTCCTCATTGGTAGAACGGGCAGTGGCCAGCTCGGCCTCCAGCTTCTCCTTTTCCCTTTGGCTTTCCTTATCTATCAAGACAAGAGTTGTCATTACTGCCACTCCAGAGCTGGCTCAAAACCTTACCTGAGTAAAACTGACAATGAGACCCATTATTAAGCATTGTCTAACACACAGCTGAAAGAACCAGCATACCCAAGATCTGGACTCTCTCACTGGCTCTACCACCGACTTGAGATGTAAATTCAGAAAAGTCACAGTTCCAACCATGCAGCACCCTGTCGATGTCCAAAGGCAAAAAGAACTAAGAGGCCACAAGTCAGCCCTCTTCTCTGCTTGTTAAGTAGAGTCCATTTTTCCCTTCTAGAACCATGCAGCAGCCTTTCCCCTTGCTGTTAATACAGTTTTTTATCTACTGAGTTCCCACATTTTATAAACCAGTAGCAGAGCTCCCAGGACCCCTGAAATACCATTACCACACAGGGAGGAGGAGTATGAACTAGTAGACCTGGGGCAAGAATCCATACGTTTTCTCTTTTGATTTGTTTTGTCCTGGGAGGTCACCACCTTCTCCACGAGGCAACCAGCTTCCAGGGGCACCGTGACACCCCAAAAGCACTGCACAACAATTTATACCAGAAAAACTGCGTTCTTCCCTCTGAGACATACCGACAAAGGAACAGGAGGCTCGAAGAAAAAAGCCCCACTTCTGAGGCCAGTGCACCACAGAGCAACCCAGGGAGGGAGGGGGATATTGTAAGTGAAGATCAAACAAACTTGTAAAAGCGGACTGGAAGCTGCACGGAATGACTTGAAAGGGTCATGTGGAGGCCCAGCAAAGATGGGGCTTGACAAGTCCCCTCCGTGCGCTACTCCAGCTGGGAGCCGCAGGGAGGGAGGCTGGGGGTCGGCAGCACCAATTACGGGCACATGCAGAGTGAGGGTAGTTCATCTGTTTCCCCCTATGGGTTCAATCCACTGCAGAGTTTTTATTGCCGGTTTTATTGTGGTAACTGCAAAGAATGAGGCATTGTCTAGCTGGGTGGAGTCTATTAGGGACCGATAAAGAAGAGGATTAGTTCATTGTCACGCTCCTTGGAGTATTTCCAGACAAAGGAAACACTATTATGGGGAAGACGTAGCTCTGCCCTCCCCCACATCCTCCAACTGGGCGACCAGAGTCAGTAGCTCAGTCCATGGCAGTGGTCCTCCTCTAGCTCCCTTTGCCCTTGGCCAATATGGAATGATATGATATAATACAGGGTGTTTAACTAAGGGAGCCGCAGGTGCGGATTAGGTATTCCAAACGCTACCAGCCTGCATGTTAATCCCGTCTCTACCACAGCCAGCCCACGGAGCCTTCAACAATAAATCCCTCCAACATTAAGAGACCCCATGTTTCTCTAAGGTCCTTTTCAGCTCGCTGGGACAAAAGCAGGGGTTTCGAGGGGCTTCCCTAGTTTAATACAGAGGGAGCCATGCTGATGTGACTAAATGTGGCAAGCAGCCTTCTTGGCCTCGAAGGAAAAAAGAACAAGATGCCTGAACAGGAAAAAGAATCCCTAGATGTCATTTGCTCTGTCCTGGCTGTTCTAGAAGGATACGCAGATCTGTGTAAACTTTTTACACATCTGGCGCCCAACCACGCATTAATACCTGCTGCCATAGCTTTCAGACTTACTTTTTGCAAAGAGCTGAGAGATGGTTTTTCTAGTATCCTCTGATCCCTCATATTCCTTCTCCGCAAGCTGCTTGTTGGCAGTCTCTAGACGCTCTGTGGAATTCAGAGACGATCAACAGGGCTCCATATACAAATTTCCAAGCACATGGTGTTTGCTCTCTAAATACTGATCTTGGGCAAAACAAGCCTGCTTCTTCTTTTTACCAGGGAATAGGTGACACAGACACAGATTCACCAATGTGGAGCCCCAAACAAATCTAAACCATGGTTGGGAAGGAGGAGGTCAGCACTTAACACTTTCACCCCTCCCTCACTAAACCAAAGTGCAGAATTCTTAATTCTGATGAAGGAATCTATCCCTGAATACATGCCATCTTTCATTTGCCAGGAAAAAAAGCATCAAAGTTATCATGACGTCTTTAAAATCATGTATCAAAGCTAGAAGGGGACCATGGGCAGTGTCTAGTTCAGTTGTCTCATTTTATCAATAAGACATTTTAAATTCAAAGACCGAAAATAACATTCCCAAGGTCATCAGTTTTGAAGGTATTTAAGGTGTCTTTTCTCACCATCTCCAGTATTATCATGTTAAGGTAAAAATAAAAGGAGTGAGTCCCAGAAACAACAGAGGACATCACTATTTCAAGCTTGCATGGCCAAAAGACAGACCTCTGCAAAACCTAGAAAGGAGAGAGGCAACACAGATTGTGGGAACAAGCCAGGTGGGTCCAGGAGTCCTGGGGGGATACTGCCTGATTAACACATCAGCTCATCCCACTTTCATGAAGCAACCTTAGGACCAAGTTCTGATGCCATACCCAAAACCTAGCCTGTTCTATGCCTTGCAATTTCCTAGTCATACTAGTGGGCTGGACAAGCCTTGAGAGCCCCAATGTATGCTCCTCAGCCCTTCCCTTCGCCATCTTGGCCAATGCTTCAGAAGTGAGTCCCTCACCTCTCAGATCCCGGTTGAAGTCATGCATCCTTCGAATTTCACCCTCAAGCTTGTTTCTCATGGCTTTCTCCAGAGCCTCTCTTTTGGAGGATGATTTTACAAGGTTCTCATACGCCTCCGAGACACGCTGGATTTCTGTCTCCACCTGGAAAAGACAAAAAAAAGGAAAGATAGTGGGGATGGTAGGAGCTTAATGGGATAGATAGTCTGAAAGGATATATGCAAATCCTTAATAACAGCTTCTCCCAGGGCTTTACAGAAGGCTAAGAGGCCTGCCTAACAGATAAGAAAAGTTTCCCAGAAGAATTTCTTAAAAAAAAAAAAAAGATTTATTTATTTAACTTGAGAGAGATCTATTGCGCTTGCACGGGGTCAGGGGAGGGGCTGAGGGAGAGTAAATCTCAAGGAGATGCTGCACTGAGCATGGAGCCCCACGGGGCAGGGGGCTTAATCCCAGAACTCTTGAGATCAGGACCTCAGCCTAAACCAAGAGTCGGTCGCTTAAACCAACTGAGCTCCCCAGGCGCCCCCAGAAGGATTTCTAAAGTCAATGTTCAGCTAGCTCAGCAACCAACTCACAGGGTCATGAGAGTCCCTCAGGTTCAAAACAAATATGGTTTCTACCTTCAGAGAAGGTGGTAGGAGAAAATAAATTTCATAAGTACATTTATAAATGATTTTAATTTCTGCACAAGAATTTTCTTAATTTTGAAAATATGATTAATAATGTATACAGTATGTCAATAACATTATTTCAGAGTGTCCAGAGGGCTTTCACATGTTTATTTCTATTTGCCCTGCTATCTGCCTTCACAGGGACACTGCTCCCCATTTTAGCACAGGGAAAAGTGAAACGGACCTTTCTGAGATCAAGTTAGTGGCAGAGGCAAAGCCTAAAAACTCAAAAACTCGAAACCTCGGCCTTATCCAGTGGTTCAGTTCACTCTAGCAAACGTTTACCAAGGGCTAAATATTTACAGAGCTCTTTAAAATACCCGTGCGGGCGGGGGTGCCTAGGTGGCTCAGTGTTTTAAAGCCTCTGTCATCGGCTCGGGTAATGGTCCCAGGGTCCTGGGATTGGGTCCTGGGATTGGGTCCTGGCATTCGGTTCTGGAATCGGGTCCCGCATCAGGCTCTCTGCTCAGCGAGGAGCCTGCTTCCCCCTCTCTCTGCCTGCCTCTCTGCCTACTTGTGATCTCTGTCAGATAAATTAAAAAAATTTAAAAAAAAAATTGTAAATACCCATGGGGTGTGTAGGCATGAATGAGGACATTACTGTTTCCCTTCAAGGAGCTTTCAATCTAATCAAGTAAAAGAATAAAGAGAAGGATGCCTTAGTCAGAGCAGTAGAAGTAAGTGCTACGAAAGTATAGGGAGGAAGAGGTTAACTCCTGGTTGGGGTAAGGGGACAGGAGACCAATTTCAGGCAGGAGGTGGCATTTTGAGTCAGATCCTAAAAGCTAGGTCAGATTTCAATGAGCAGAGGTGAGGGGAGGGGTATTCTATTCTGAGTGAGCGAATGCATTCCCAGAATGACCAGTAGTCTCATTTGGCTAGACTCTGTGGGGTACACAGAGGGAAGCTGGTGAGATCTGGCTGTAAAGATAGACTGGAGTCAGATCATAAAAGGGCTTTAATGCCAGGTATTTGGACTTTATCCCATAGTCAGTGGGAAACCAGTACAGATTTTTGAATGGAAATTCACGATCAGAGTTATGTTTTATGATACCACTGTAAATCTTGTAAAATGGGGGGAGAAAAAAAACATACACACAAAACCTCGAAGGGAAAGGGTCTTGCCCCAAATCAGCCCGAATCAAGAAGAAACTAAGAAATTAGACTCCAGAGTCTTTCTGTAACCAGTACAGCTTCATTGCACATGAAATAACTACAGAGATATTTGCATATAATTTGTATAAGATAAATAAACCCCATGGCCTATTCAGCAATTTGCAAATTGAATTTGACTCCTGCAACCATTCTGCATTCCTTCTCAGTTTCCCACTATCCTCCTTAACAAAGCTCAGGGTACTTTATGGGGAGAACTATCAGGTCCCCAGTGGGAGACTGGAGGAAAGGTGGGGTTACCAAACAACTCAGATTCCACCTGCCCAGCTCCAAAATTATGCCCAAGGCAGGACTGCCTGCAAACAAATGAGGCTTATGCCACAGAAAAGAGCAGGCTCCAGAGTGTTTTTTTCCTTGCAGATGGCACCAAGATAGCAGCACAGAAGGTGAAAACTGGTAGTGAATGGCATTTAGAGACAAGATCTGCAAGGCCTGGGCCTGATAAAGCTTTTGCATGAAATTCAAGTGCAGGGTACAGAAAATAAACATTTCCATTTGAAAGAGCAGTCTTGGTATTAGTCTGAACTGGGCAGCCTTTAGACGGATGGCAAGGCTTTCCAGTTCCCCACAGAATGAATGCCACACCTGGAAAGCAGGCCCTCTGCTCACCTTGTTCAGAGTACTATTTCGAGATCTGTACCAATCTTTCTCTTCCCTGCCCCGTGTAGAAATACTGTACCCCCCAAAAGGGCGAGTTTTACATCTGTCAACAGGCTCTTCCAGGAAAAGAAGTCATAGAAAGGCAGACCCACTGGTTTGGTTGGGGATGGTGGGGGCAAGGAAGAGGGATGTGGTGGTGGGTTTTTGTCTCATTATTCCCCTCATGAGCCTCGGGCCTCCGTATTTTTTTCTAGCACCAGCTGGTATCTCCCATAGCTCCCTTTTCCTCTTCTAACCCCACTTAGGCCTCTAATCCACTGTAGCATCGGGTCAGCCTTCACTTTCCCCAGCACTCAGTTACACTTGGTGAAGGCATCTTGGCCCTCGCTAGGGAACAAGCAACAACTAACAATGCCACAAATCCTGTTCCACTCCTCTTCCCTGTCACCCACCTTCCTGATTACTGCATCAAAGATGGGGCTGGGGCCACCCTGAATAGAGTCTGGGGAGGGGTGTCAACAGTTAAACACAATCAGCCAAACCCGGCCAGGCTGCTTTTAGTGCGTGAGTAGGATTAATTTGTTGCACCGATGTGATCTGGGGGTGGGGCATATAGTTAAATGAGAGGAGGCAGAAAATGGAAAACTGGGGGTAAAGCCACAGAGAAACAGTCCTCTCTGAAGCCCAAGATTTGGGGACACTGTGAGGGGGGTGTTTCTGTTACATAAAAATACTCAGCTGACAGTAAGCCCTCCTCTACTTTAGGACCCAGATCTGGTGTTTACAAATTCTCAGTTTCATTCAGGCCCCTGAAATTTCCACTCCTGGGTGTCTCCTAAGGACAGAGTTGCTGAACAAAACCGGGCAATGTCCCCTCCCTCCCACACCTTCACCCTCACCTCCCCGAACAGTTCACATTGTTGGGAGATCAAACCACATGAGATCCACAATGACAAAAGGTGCAAAGAGGCTGCCAAAGGTATAACCCTATTCAGGGACAGCCACTGGAAGCCAAGCGCTAAGGTTCCTAGGTTAGGGCACTCAAGAGCTAAAGTCCCAGCTGGAGGAGACAAGAGGGGCCCAGGGAAGAATGTGAACTCTATGGGACATACACTCCTTTTTCTACTTCCTCAGCCTAGGGCTGTCACCTGTCACCCAGCTGTGGTGCTAAGCCCCTTCTGCCCCCCACACACACCAGAGAAAGACAGCAGATGTTGAATGTGAGCTGCAGGGAAAAACCAAAGCAAAGAAGAGGCAAAGGAAGAGGTGTTGAAAAAGAGTCACTATGAGAACTCCCACTTGGAAAAGTGTTCTAAGCCCTTTCCAGAACAAGGCAGAGCACGATCTAACTTCAGTGGTGAGATGTTTGTGGGAATTACGGTTTTACATTTAAGATCCAAATTCAGTTACGAGGGAAAATATAATCAAGACAAAAGGTCTTTAGGCTGGTAGGACCCTCACCTACATAGGCATTGCCAGTGTTCTTGACCCTATGAAGAAGTTTCTCGGCCTTCTAGAAAACAATTACGTTTTCCTTAGGGCTATGGTATCTGGGAGAACTGTACAAATATGTTCTTTTCTCCCCCACATAAATGTAAAATGTGACTCCTGCTAGGAAGACAGGCAGAAGGCTTTTTTTCCAGTTTGGTCCATATCTAACCTTTAGATACAAGACTCCAGAAGACCCGAGTATAAGTCACCCAGGCACCACCAAATGGAGACGTACATCTCTAGGCAACATGTGATTGAGAGAAGACTCTGCTAGCCCGAAACGGAGGCCTCACCTTCTGCAGCCTCGCCACCTTCTCGTAGCATCCTTCCAGTTCCTGCCGCAAGTTCCGGTTCTCATCTGACAGGATCTCAACCATCTGCTGGGCTCGGGAAACGATGGCAAATGGGTCTGCTGGCATTGGCTGGTAGGAAGCGGAGGACTGCTGAGCCCGAGGCATAGCTGAATAGGGTTCGCCGGCCTGCTGCTGGTGATGGTGATGGTGCTGCTGCTGTGGCTGACTCAGGCTGGGCTGAGGGAGCCGGTAATGATCGCTCTGGTGAGCCGGGGTCGGGAGGAAATGCTGCTGAGGCCTAGGCAGGTGAGCTGAGTGGTCTCCTTGGTTTGGGACCAAGGGGTGTTGGGCAGGAGACAATCTCGTGGCTGGCGGAGACTGCAACAAGGACAAGGAACCCCCAGACGTGAGGGAAGAAGTAGGACTGTGAGGCCGTGAGCTCCGGGCCGACAGTGGTAATGAGATGTCCTGCGCCGGCCTGGAAAACACGGTTTACACGCTCAGGTTAAGCTTTCTCCCGTGGCACGGTGGGGGAAGAGCACAAGAAAGTGAGATGAGGCGGCTTCCGGGGCCCGCCCCCCGCCCCCAAGGAGACCTGCAAAACGAGGAGCAGGCAGGGTTAGACTCGGAAATCTCTGCAAAGAGCTCCACAGCCCTTTCCAGGCCTGACCCATGAGTGACTGATGGAGGTGTGATCCCACGGAGGATAGAACCAGGTGACCTCCAGGGTCGCTTGGTGAAAATCTGAGTGACATACATGAGTCTTCCAGAAGGTAATTTTCACATCATTATTTTAAACAAAACCTCTGACATTCTGTATGTGGTCAGCACATGTAAAGGGTCAAGTTCAGAAAATGTGTTCCACTTGCCCACAAGGAAATGGCAAACTGCAGTCAAAATTAGTCCTCTTCTCGCTATTGGCAACTCTCTATCATAATTCATATATTCACAGAAAATTACTTGAGGATGTCTAGGTCCTTATGTTAGAGACACCAAATAATTATTGTTGATTACACTTAATAAGTGAGTAAGGTCTATTAGCAGTGATGATACCAAGAATTGGAGAGGATTTACAGGCAACACTGTCATACTATTTTTGATGACCTGACCACAAAATGTAAGTACTGGAAAAGCCTTCAAGAAATAATTTAACCCACTCTGTCACTGGACAAACGAGGAAACTGAAGTCCAAGAGAGAGGAAGCAATCTGTCAGATATTACAGAATGACTTATTGGTAGTGCCAGGGTAGTGCCCTAAGCCCAAATTCCATTTTTCTGCTCCTTCCACTACCATAATACATTGACTTCCACACAATGATGTTCAGATCCCCAATCGATTTCTTATAGAAAGTTCCAGAAAGAGAACTTCGGTACATTGTTTAATGTGGCTCTCCCATTTCTGTACCTACTACTGGACTGTTAGCCATTAAGGGAAATAAGGACAGTATGTAAATGGATCACTTTCACCATCTCCACCATCAGCAAGAATATTTCGTCTGAAGACGAAAAGCTTGTTCATCCTCCCAGCCCATGCCCAACTAACCTCATATACTCCCACATCCTGTGGATGCTTGTCCTACAGTTGATATTTCTCAATCCAGGGAAGACAGATGGCTAAGAGCATGGGATTTGGATCCCAATAGAATTTTGAGACCTTTTCTACTGCCTACTGGCTGTGTAACCTTGCTCATGTTACTTAATCTGCATGAGCCTGTTTTGTTCCTGAGGTCACCGATGAATTACAAAAATACTGGGCTCCTCTCATTTTTGAGCTCTACAGGAATTACAAAGAGTCCCTTATCTATCTTCCAGTAAGATAGGTTGACCCTGTTAGGGATTTTACTTATGGGATATTCATTTAATCTTTGCACTACATTGCACAGAATTCATGGTGGAACTGGGACAAATCACTAGGAGCAATTAACTTTTAACTGGCATTCCAGAAGCTAAAGCACATCCCTCCCACATACATCTCAGTTATCATTATTGTTCACATATCTATCCCAACAAGAGATCCTCACTGTAAGGCTGCAAAGTCATTTTTTTTATGGCTGCAAAGTCATTCCAAACACTTGCTGATGGCTACCCAATAACCCAGATGCTTGCCAGAGCCCTCAAATGTTCTCAAGCCTTCAGTTCTGTATCTCAGTCCCAGGGATGCCTCTGTCGTACTCCTATTCTTACAATTCCATATACAAAACACTATCAATAATTGCTGAATACTGAAGAAGGCATGCAACCTTTTTGTGGACAGAAGAATTTACACGATTCCCATTATTACACCTGGAAAGTTGCTACTGTATATTACCTTTCTTTGGAAATGTTCAAACCACTTGTCCAATCAAAAGCCTCGGAGCTACTTATAAATTTATTTGGGGAAGTCTTAACCCATTTTCTGTACCGTGGATCTTCAGTTTCCTTAGGGGTCAAATGGACGCTGTGCTCTCTCTCTTCTTTGAGTAAGAACTATTAAAATTTTTATATATCCCTAGAGTTAAAATATTATGTACTGGATTTGTTAAGGCTTTTGGATCTCTTGGGCAGAAGAGAGGGGCTTAAATTTCATATTCTCCAATCCAGCTCTGAAAATTAAAGGGAAAAATGGCCAAATTAATCTTCATCCTTGTTGTCAGGATTTGGAAATTCCAGGCCTGGGAGGTATTCTCTTTTAAAGACTGAATGCCCAGTTCTGAAATGCGCTTCCTCCCCTCAGCTCCTCTGGGCCCCATCAGCAGTCCAGCCTCTCTCTCAGACTGGCCACTGGCTTCCCTCCTGCCTGGAGGCTGATAGGCCCTTCCGTGCCCTGGACAGTACATGGCCTCCGAGGGGCCTCAGGAAGGAGGAGACCACAAGGTCTCCAGGAAGAGGTCTCTGGAGTCAGATAAGCCCAGGACAGCAATGGCTCTGGCCATGACTCTGAGCGCTACTCAGAGATAAGAGAGACAAGGTAGCTGCCCCTCTTGGGCTCCCCAGCCTGGGAAAGAAAGCAGATTTCAGCGCACTATGATGTTGGGAAAACCAAGGCAGTCCGTCCCTGGCAGGTTTGCAAACATGAAGCAAGGCTTGGGCAGTCACAAAAGGAGAGAAAGCCCTCCAGCCAACCAGCTCCATCTGGGCTCCAGCATCCACCCACCACAAAAAAAGCAGGACTGTATTAACACTCCTGTGAAGTTTCCCCTGAGAGGAGGGAACTGAGGCATGACAGGGATGAAGAAGAGGGTGGGGGGCGGATGTCAGAGGAAGCAAAAGTACATTCAAGATGAAATAATAAGAGTAATAGTAAGGACAGTAATAATACAGGTGGCAGCTGGGTGAGCGGCGCGCTCCCCAAGTGCTTCAACGGCACCGGCACCGCAGTGTGAATCGCTTCCCGCTGACATTTTAACCAGGAACAACAAGTTGCCAGCAGACAATAGAATCACGTGATTCCCCGTGGAAGCCCTGACCTGCCTCCAGGCCCTTCCCTCCCTTCATCCAGCTCCTTCCCAAGACAACCTGGGCCCCTGGGGCTGGGTGGAAAAGGGGAGGACAGGGCCTAAACGCGGGGCACAGACCAACGACCAAACTCAGCATCCTTCCCCAAAGCGGGGGAGGGAGGGACTCCCTCCGGAAGACGGCCTGTGAGGACACAAAGGGAAAGCAAAAGCCGGTCGTGGAGCTGACACAGCACCTTCCCACCCTGCCACCTCACTGGGAGCCCCTGCCTTCCTCAGTTACACACACACCCCGCCCCCTCCCCACACCCCTACACCCCACACAATCCTGGCCCAAATGTGTGCAAACCCACACATGCACACTCTCACCAGAGCAGGTGCCACCAACAGCCTGGAACCCAATTTATTCTCCCCACAGAAACTGCCTTTCCCAGGCTCTGTGACCGTGAATCTGTGAATCCTGGAGAGGGCTGCAAATTCTTGATTGTTTCTCTTGCACAACCAGCTCGGCTCTGAACTACAGAGTTAGGTCACCCTTAGATTCCACTAAGCAAGGATTTCAAGAAACCTCAGATCTGGGCATGATTTCAACAACTGAAAGGAAGTGGCTGCTTTACAAACAGAAAGGTTTTAATTTTTAAAAGCAGTTGATAAATGTGTAAACCCCAGATGCAGAAAAGGCTCAGCACTTAGAAAGACAAAGCTTCAGAAATTTTTTTAATTCTTCAGATGGCTTGGCCTTGTTTCCCATCTGGAGTTCTGGGCATTCGGGATATTTATTTTTCAAGTGGGGAGGAGGGCACAGGGAAGATGAAGTAATAAAAAAAAATTGTTTGTAACATTTTGTTAATTCTAACAGCCAATCTCTAGCCTTTCACTGCACCTCTAAAAGCAAACAAAGGTTTTCTGAACAGCAATTTGTTCAAAGAGTTTGCTGTGCATTCTTGATCTGTAATTTATGGATTAAGAACTAAGAATTTCATCGTCTAATTGATGTTAGCGGCAGTTACTTGGAAAGGTACTCACAAAGTGTCTAGCAAGTTGGTTCAAGGAAATAAAGGAGGAAAAATGCGTCACCACCTAAAAGCAGTCCATTTCTGGAAAGCGGTTCAACTACTTCCCCTTACCAGTAATTTGTCAATAGGTGCCACTCCCTCACCCCAGGTCCTAAAGAAATTTTATTGACAGAATTTGTCTGATGCAGACCCAAACTTCACACAGAGCATCTTCTGATGAGGACCATTTTAGGTCTGATTATTCACCAAGCATATCAAGTACCCTGTTCCTCTCCTATAGAGGGGGGAAAAAACTACAGAGCTAACCTGTGTATTAAAATTCTGCTCAAGAGAGGGGAATCAGCATGGGCTCTACTGCTTCTGGGGATAGGGAGATAGCTCTACAGATAACATCAGAGGGAAGAGAAGCTACAAGTATCTTCCTGTGAAATATACGCAGCTAAATTTCTCTGGTGGCTTAATCAGTAAGGGAAGAAAAAAAAATCTCTTTGGGCTCCTTATTATTTATTTAGGCAGATCAAAGGGCTTTTCCATCTAGCTTCAAACACTGTGGGAGTCATTTCAGATCACAAACAATACTGGTGAATGAGTTCTGAAAATAGCTTTCCTGGGAAGGCGGGCCTTGCACTAAGCGGGGCTTTGGATTCTGCTCCACACCCCAGCCAACATACTCCCCCTCCCACAAGGCAACAGACGTCAGTCCTTCCACATAAGGGACAGAGTCCCACAGACTCTTCCGTGCTGAAGGGAAGAGCAAAACAAAAATCCCCAGCTTCATTGACATTTTGCTGGCTTGGATGGGTTTCCACTAAGCTAAGCAGTCCAACTGACCAACCCCTCCCTGGGTCTTCCGTTTCATGGGGCAGATGGGAATCGGGTTCTTGCTCTCATTTAAATGGGAAGGGCCCTGTCTGTTACCCCATATCCTGTTCTAAGACACTTATCAGAACTAGGGGCGCCTGGGTGGCTCAGTGGGTTAAGCCGCTGCCTTCGGCTCAGGTCATGATCTCAGGGTCCTGGGATCGAGTCCCGCATCGGGCTCTCTGCTTGGCAGGGAGCCTGCTTCCCTCTCTTTCTGCCTACTTGTGATCTCTCTCTGTCAAATAATAAAAAAAAAGACACTTATCAGAACTTAAGCTCCTGCCCTTTGAAAGCTGTACATTAGGGGTTGAAAAAGGTTAGGATATCAACCTGGGTTAAGAAGAAAAAAAGTCCTAAACTGGCCAAGTTATGGGTGGAGTCCAAAGTGAATTGCTTCTAGCTATAAAACAGAACCTGGTGGGGGGAAAAAAATGAAGTAACAGGAAATGCCAGGTGCATTCTCTTACCTTCACCCTAGTTGACCCCCTGACTGCCTTCTCTCTTGAGTCACCCAATGAACTTCAAGCCAAGCGGCTCTTTCCCAAGTAAGTGAGGAGATACGAGGCGAAGAGTTAGACATCAAAGAGATCACAGGCCTAACCTGGGAAAGGGCCCCCCTAGGTCCAGGGACTTCAAACCTCACGGTCACCCATAATTGCCCATGGTAACAGGTCAGGAATGCCACGCAAAACTGCCATCATTGTTGGCCATGGTCAAAACCTCCCCCTCTGCCCCATATGCTGAACTCCTACCAATCAGAGACATGGCCCAAACAGTAACAAAAGAAACGACAAACAGAATCACGGCATCCTAAGGTCCAGTTGACACAGCGATGGGGGACAATGGGCCAATGAATAATGCAAATGTACATTTAGGAATAACTGGATAATATGAAACAGTCCTCCTGAACTAATGACACGTGGTAAAGAAATCATGGGAATATGATTCTTTCCGCATTTTGGCAACTGACCAAAAGTTCTATGTGACATGATGTCGCATAGATGTCACAAAAACGTGACAGGCAACTAACAACGCTCTAAGGAAGAAAGATGAAGCAGTCCAAAGTTCATGAACTGCAAGGACATCAAAGGCAAGTAACATTCTGAACCTGCACATATCCAGTTCCCCCCACAATAATATCTAGGTGTTTGTTTCGTGTCCAAGAGAATCATAGGAATTCTGCAGAAAGATTTGTTCCTAAAAGGAAGTGATGAGAGTACTATGGAAGGGAATAACTGAAAGCGATAGGTTATTCCAGATTGAAGTCCAATATAATTTGCTTCTGCTCCTCCAGGAAGGGCTTAACAACTCAGAAGAAGAGCCAACACTGACCCTTCCTTCACAATCCCAGGAGACAGGACAGCGTGTAGCTGTAGAAATCAAGACTTGCGCTCCTGTTCATCCATTAGGCAGTTGGGGCCATGCTCAACCTATAAGGTCAAGAGAATGTTAATACAGCACTAATTATGGCTGAAGAGGCTAGAAATCCAGGTTGGCGGGAAATTTACTAAGCCAGAGGCCAGCCATGCATTGCAGAGTTTGTTATACCAAACACCTGCCCATTCCTTCCCTTCAGATTCCCAACACACAGCAGAAGCTGGTTGGGAATGCCAGGAAATGACAGAAAGGGAACTCTCTTACCTGGCTGCTCCATACTCAGGGGGATGCTGATACCTCATCAGTTGCCCCTCTGTTCTCCCTGGCTGGTTCAGACGATGCTCACTATAGAAGTGCCCTGGCTCTTGGGGCTTGCACACTACAGACTGGGGTGGCATGCCCTTGAAGGGATACTCTGGTGGGGGACCTCGGTGTTCCATGCCCTTCAGGCTATGCTGGCTGGGAGGTGGCCCCTGGGCCTTGTAGAATTCACTGGAACTTGTGGGAGTCTTGTAGAGGTCACTGGGTTGTGGTGGGGAGAGGGGAGCGCTGGTAACAGGTGGATGGGCCTTAACTCCACTGGTGGCCAGTGACATCTGCATTAGTCGTTCACTCAAGGAGCGGACATGTCCTTGCTTAAGGTCTCTGAGTCCTTCATCCTGGTGCATCTTCCCAGGATTGAGTCGCTGAACTGATGGGCGTCCCTCGGTCCTCATCTTCTGGTTGGTGACTCCGGTGACATAGAAGGCAGCTCCAACACTGGCATGCTGTTGGCCCCGAAAGTACTGGGACTGGACCTTGGCTTCTTCATAGGTTGGGAGTTCTTCATTATTCTGCATTCTAGGGGAAAGCTGCTTCTCCATGATGATGTTTTCTGTCTGGATTTCCTGCCCCTGGGGTTCTTGTCGAGCAGCATGAGCCACAAGCTGTTGGTGGTGATCTTGGGGACTCAACACATCATTCTGAGGGCCTGGGTTCCCACTGCTACTGGGGAAAGGAGGGCCATTCCCTGTGGCTTGCTGGTGTATGGCAAGCAGGTTGCGATTCTCATTAGGATTGCCATAGCGAAGCTGCTCTTGTAGCAGACGCTGCAACACTGTGGTTCCTCCACTTGGCTGTTCTTCAGAATTTCTCATCTCTATTGCTTGTGGTGCCTTGTGAAGAGAGAGAGAAATTGGGCACCTGGGCTGCCCTTGACCTGGGAAGGGGAAACAGTAAGCTTAACACCCAGTTGATGGATAAATCATTTCTTCTAAAGGGAAAGAAAATGGTATTTGGGGGTGAGGATTCCACTCCAGAGACAAAGGAGAGAATTCAATTTAGAATTAATAGGTTAATTGGTGACTCCTGGCTCTAGCATTGATATGATGAGGAACATGGGGGCATAAGACCTCACTGTTTCCTCTTTGGCTTTTAGCACGGCTTAAATATACAATCTTGACTTAACTTCTAAGAGAACTGGGGAGACCTGGAGCAGTCAGGTAGGGTGACCAGAGAGGGCAATTTTCTTAGGTCCTTACTCAGAAAGTTCATCTCTCTGTATTCTATTTAAATGAAAAATCCAACTCTTAAGGCCGTGACACTGGGGACAGGCCAGTAGGGAGAATTTACCCCACAGGCAGGATCTGTAAAGCAAGTCATCATGTGAAGGGAGCTACAAAATGCCAAATAATAATTAAAATAAATAAGAGGTGAAGAGAGCTTGGCTTGCACTTAGTGGAAATGATCCCCACTTGATGCAAATCATTTTCTCTGATCTCATAAAACTCTGAAAGATAGCCTTTTTTAAAAAAGTCCTTTTTGTATTGTCCATTTTGGATTCTCTTTGGCTTAGTAAGAGAAGGGCTTGAGATAACTGCTACTGACAAAGTTTCTCTTTCAGCCATCCAGGAATAATCATTGAGTTCTGGGGGTTTTTTTGTGAGTTTTTTTGCTGTTGTTCTTGGCTAGGAGGAGCTTAAATGGAAAGCCCTCTTTCATTTGAAGTGTGCCTCTGACAGCATTTAGAAATTGAAAAATAAAAAGGTCACCCTTCTAGAAAGGGTCCGATTACCGTATCCCTCCCCCTCCACCACCACCACCACTAATTCTTCTTAAAGAAGAAACATAGGTTGAGTGAAACAGGTGTCGGTGGTAAGACAACTCAAGATTCAAATTCTAATCATGATGGTGGATTTACAGGATAACCTAAGCAACTGATTTCTATTATCTTGTCTTCGATTTTCCTGCCCAAGAAATTAGTCGTAGATGACCCCTCTCTCCTTCTCTTTCTCTTTCTCTCTGCATGGTATAGGACACACAAATTCATCAGAGGCTCATAAAATCTTTGGACAGAATCTGTCATGTGAAGTATTGCAATTCAGTATTCATGTTCAGTAATAAAAGTTTTACTCTAAGGATCTTAAGCGGTGTTGGAGCATGGGGATAATGTCACAGAAAAAGTCACAATAAAGGTCAACCTAGCCAGCCTCGGGTTCTTAGATGAGAATTCTGGAATCCCGGCTCCCAGGCTCTGATTTCTATGATAGTGAACAGCCTCCAATCTCTCTGGAAACATAACCCCTTTCCTTTAGTTGTGTAGGGAATGGACAGAAGGTGTATATGGTAGATAGCAAAAGGTCATCTTCTCTTCTTTTTTGCACTTCTTGCATGATTACTGCTACCTGGTCTCAAATTGTTCTAGGGACAAGTTGACCCCACAGTTAACCTTCCAAAGGCCCTTTTTAAATCCCACTCATCATATTCTCTGAAGAAGGGTGCACCAAAGGGCCAAGCAGCCTTGCCCTTTCCCTCCCTCCCAGTCACCACCTGGGACTCCTGTATTTAAACTGTCAGACTGGGGTTTTCTGATAGGCTGACAAGCATAACGTGTAAATGTCCTTTGGTGCCTTTAAACTGGAAGATGACTACCAAGCTAACCTTCCTCTCTCAAGAAAATGGGAATGGGAGCCTGTATGATTGAATCACAATCACTTGCAAACCCATCCTACAAGGCAGGGAAACCCTGACATTGAGCGGCCCAGGACCCTGAAAGTACACCACCCCCTCCCAGTCCACACCCGCCCCACCCTGCACACACACAGGCTCACGCACATGCACAGGAGCACACAAAGACATGTGCGTGCACTCACACACACACTCACACACACGAATGATCCATACCTATTTCTGCTTTCTTTTAGGCTTAAAGCCTTGATCAGGATAGGGAATTCTTGCTTATGAGCAGCTCCAGAAACCGCAACGGCAGATTCCCTCTCCCCTAACACTCAGGTTCAGGGTAAGCGCCGCCAAGAGTCCAACCACTGGTCACTCTGAAATGTTCAGGAGGGGGAGGGAGGGAGAAATAAAAACGTCGTTTCTATTTTGCCACCAACGGCCAACAGTTCACCAAACCAGTCTTTCCAAGGGAATGACTTCTCCTCCGTGTGTTTGCCTTTTACGTGAGTGGCAGAATCCATTTCCATTAGGACAAAAAGAAACCTCACTACCAACAGCTGTGTTCAGGAGGTCACCCAGTTTCCAGAGGATGGAAACGTTCAGGTCTGGGACCAGAAAAGATTGCTCTGTTCTAGCCTCGCAGCCCCCAAATGTTGCTGCTTCCACTCTGAGTTGAAATGGGGGATGAGGACAAAAGACATAACCAACGTCACCTGTAGGGTGCGACCTTGAAACTGCCACCAGTAGCAGGGCACATGAGTCAGGCTCACTCCCCACATCCTGGGAGGGAAGGCCAGGATCAGAAGGCAGGTTTTAGGTTAAAAAAAAGGGGGGGGGGAATACTCCATAAAGCTCCCGATTTAAGTGCCACACCTCAGATGGACAGAGGGAAACCAAAACTTCTTTTCCACCAAGTCATTTAAGTATTTATTGCATGCTGGCTATTCCAGATAATCGCCAGCCTTGTGCTAGGCACAAGGAAGGATACAAAAGACACACAACATCTGGTTCCTGCCCTCACAGAGCTTACAATCTAATTGCAGGCCCATCTATTCTTACTGGAGAAGCAAAGGTGATTGTTCTTCTCAACACACAGTAGCAACTCTTCTCTCTGAGGACAAGATGCCTCCCTCCACTTGCTTTCTCAGCATTTCCACGGCGCTGCCCAGGGCATCTCCCCAGAAGTAAACTCCTAGACTCACACGGTTAAGAGGCTAGATGCAAACACCCTCCAGGTATGGATCTGCCATAGTCTTCCTTTCTAATTACTGCGCTGGCCCTCTGACAAGCCCAGTAGGGCCAAGCAAAATGGTTATGAAACCGAGGAATTTGTGTTTAGGTGAGATGCACATGATCCACACTCCTATTTTCTGTCCCAGACTCACCATGACTCACTCATGTCACTTAAACGAAAGGCTTTAATCCACATCAGAGATGCCATTTGAAGAGCAAGGCAATGCAAAGGAAGCCCACAGCGTCTCTGTATTTTGGGAGCCTGTCCAAAACATCCAAGTTAAAAAAAAATCCACAAAACCACACAGTGATTAATTTAACGTTATTTCCTTGCAATGTTGCCAAAAATAAAGTGAAGAGATACGGAGTGAGCAAACACGGAAATTTGTCTTTCAATCTTGTTTTGGCCCAACATATAATCTCAATCAAAAGGAAAATCATCTCCAATCTGCACGGTAATTATTTTAGGGTATCTTCCCTAATTTCAAAGCAGAGGAACAACTTCTAGTTGGAATCAAAGCTGGACTATTAACAGAGTGTGGTAAATAACCACCGTGCTTCTATTGTGTGATTCTGAACAAAACAGTTGTCTTTGTTTTTCAACCAAAACATGCAGAAAACAGCCTGAGGCCTTTAAACTTGAGCCCCTGGCGAGAAAGCACCATACAATTATTTTCCAGGACAATTTCGATTCTTCATGCCAATTTTGACTGCCTTGCTCCTCATACCTAGCTTCTCACAAAGAAAACTTTCCTTGCCCAAAATCTTACTCTCTTCCCTTAATTTTGTCCCCTCTTGTCCATATCCTTTTCAAAACCCAAATCACTCAATGTCAACTGAACACAGATTGTCCCTCCCCACCACCCCAGGGCCCTGGCTTTTTTCGTTTCTGTCTAAAAGAGGAAAAGAAATCAGCCTAAGAAAAAAGCTTTGCTGAATCCTCTCCAGTATACTGATTTTTTTTCTTCAAGAACTTATGTTTGTCTACATGTTAAGAGTCACATAAGAAGGAAAACACTACTCCATTTATTAGAGAAAGGAAGGGAAAAGATGCCTTGTCTCATGCCAAGAAGTAAAATAGTATGAACTCCACAACCTTCAGTCTGCCCACAGCTTTAATCCCGCCACTGCCAGGGTTCTGACGTCATCTTCAATCAATAAAATAACCTTGTTTCCCCTGGACAAACAGACAGTCTCCGAGGGCATTTGATATGGGAAGAAAGGCTTTCCAATGGTTCTCTCTTAAAAATACATTTTGAATCTATATATTCATCTCTTCTGTAACAACAACAGGGCAGCAAGGCCAATCTAAATTCTTAACTATACCTGCAATCATGGGCCTCTCCCAGTATACCTCAGTCAAACCCAGTTCTGGTTAAACCAAATCACATGAGTGAGAGCCCGGATGTTTCTCAAGCTACGTCCCAGAAATATCAGTGTTACAAGCTGGCCAGGATAGACCAAATTCCTGCCCTTTGAAGAAATGTGAAATATGCCTGGAAGATCTTCTTTTTATCCCTTCTGCCTCCTCTTCCTAATCTTCCCTCAACCCTCACTCTGCCAACCAAGATGAAGAACTTAAGTCTAGGTAACCTGTTTCTCTGATAAATCTCCATCAACTTTTTCCCTACAATGACTTTGAGCTAAATGGAAAGAAGCCAGTTCAAAGTTTCCCCTATGTCTACATATCTACGTGCATATATATTTGTGCAGAAAACACACATGCATGCATGCGCGCAAAGCCTCCCACAGAAAGAGGCAAAACAGCCTTCTGAATTCTCTCACGTCTTCTCAGGTTGGTCCAGGTTTTGGCCTGAAGTGTCCTAGAGAACACCTTGCTTGACAGTCTTGCCACCCAGGATGCTAATTCACTTCCTCTGGAAGGTAAGAAATAATAATCCCTTTGCAGGTTATCTCTAACCTTTCAATGTGTGACAGGCAAGCAGTGTAAGGTCTATGGTTAAGGGCCTGGGCCTAGATTCACACTGTTTAAGTTCAAATCCTGGATCTATGGCTTATTAGCTGGCCTCATACATTTCTTTTGACCTCCTTACATCTCATTTCATCATCTTCAAGATAGGGATAACAGTGCTCATACCTCATCCAGTGTTGTTATAAAGATTAAGGGAGGTAATTCATGTAAAGTGCTAAGCACAGAGCCTGGCACAAAGTAAAGGCTCAATAAAATCTATTACTATTATTATTTCAAAGTGGCCTTTTTTTCTAGAAGACTATAGCAATTTTATGAATTAAAGTTTTCTTTAAAACCTTTATTTGCAACTCAGTCTTTGTGCAGGGGTTCTCAGATCAGTGAAGGTCAGAACTAAAAAGACTCTAAGGAGACCATCTAGTGGTCCAACCCCCTCTTTCTGTATATGAAGGTGCCAGAGCTTAACAACGGTCAGTGCCTGGGCCAGAATGCAGGTTTTATGACTCCCAGGGCAACAGTCCTTCCACTGTAATATATTATCTAGCATATTAGTTTGTACATAGAAGATGCCTAATAAACATTTACTGAATTGAATTGACTCTGGTTTTAAGAGACTATAAACCTGGCTCAATGCTACCACCATGTTCCAATTCCATCAGAAGCCAAATGTTAACAGCAGGAGGAAATATTCAGAGTTAAGAGAGAGAGATGTGTGTAGCTAGAAGCATGGCAGAAGGACCTTGCAAAATCTTCCTTCTTTAGGCCAAGATTTGTAGGTGGGTCAGAGAGTAACATGAACCTCCACTGATCAATGTCTCCAGGCCTCCGTTCTTGGTCCTGCCAACATCAAACCAACTTGGAACTTGCCCTTACGTCAGTCCAGCACTAAGAAAAGGCTTTGAGTTGGTCCCACCTCTTTGCTTCGAGCCCTACCGCTATCTAGATTATGTTGGAAGATTATTTTTAGAACCACAGCAAGGCCTTGGCATTTCCAAATCATACTGACAGTGTCAGGTATCTGTTTCTGAGATGGTTAACTCAAAGATGCGGCCAACTGGATCCCAGTTTTACTTTTCTGTACTCTAAAGCAATTAACTTGAACATGTTAACAGGCAACCGAGGTAATTAACCCTGAAGTGTACATGAGCAATGATGTACTGAGTAACAAGAAGAATCCTGTTGCCACCACACCACCTCCCACCATACACACCCATTTCAAGGGAGGAAGAGGCCCGTCATGACATCCCATGTCTCCTTACTTCAGAAAAACGATACGCAGTCCATGAAATCAGACTGAGCATAAACTGAGACAAGTTCAGGAATATACCTAGAAGCTGCCTGCTTTACCATTTTCCTATCTTTGATGCTACACTACTCACTTTTATTTTTGTTCCTACTTTTATAAGTAATATAAACACAGCATGAAAATATTTATAATGAAGAGGAAAAAAAATTGCCCAAGGTCCCAGCACCTCAACCTAAACGTTGTTACCGGTACAGATTATTTCTTTTATTTCTCTGTGCATTTGTGTTTTTACAAAGTCATGAAATATTGACATATATATAATGTCAGATCCTACATTTCACTTTCTCATAAGCACTTTCTCCATAGTATAGACAGACTGTGGTGTAGACTTCATAAAAACATCCCAATGACTGTGTAATAGTCTGTGGCAGGAGTGTATCAAGATTCACTTACCCATTCTCTACTTATTAAGACATTTAAATTGCTTTCAATTTTGTGCTAGTCTAAATAATGTTACAAAAACATCTTTAAGACATAGCCTTTTTCAATATTTTGGATTGTTTTCCTAATGACAGAATCCCACAAGTGAAATTAATGGGTCAAGGTGCAGGAATGTTTTTTAGACAATCCACTAAAGAAATAAAAGCAGCAAAACACCAAAGCCCCACGAAATCTCGCCTTCATTTAATGAAGAGTTCTCCTCTCCCATTTTTCCACCAGGGTAGAGCAGGACTCCTGGGAGGGAAAGAAGCCAAGAGAAGCACTGTAGTATCCCAGCGACTTGCGAAATGGCAGAGTGGAATGTGGGCTCCCCTGTGAATCCAGCTTGCATGCACTTGCCCCAAATTGCCACCCGGCCAAGAAGCTAATTAGTAAAAGCATCAGGTGGGTGAGAACAGGTTCATGGCCTGTAATGGCTTATATCATGTTTCATTTTTGCCCTTGGAAAGATCTGACAGTCAGCTTGAAGACATTCAGTTCTGGTGACCCAGCCTGCTACATTCTGAGAATTAAATCTGTTAGTTTTCAGATACCAATCTTCCCTCTATTTTAAAGGGTATCTTTCTGTATAGAACTAAGCATACATGACCAATGAGCCTGTGTGTGTACCTCTATTTTCGGCCACAGTTAAGGTGGCACATTTAAGGTCAGCTCTGTTTAATATTATATGAGTTAAGTGGCACCGGTCTGAAATGGTCAACGTGTTATAGACAAAGGTTTATTTGCAGACTCAACCGTAAGAGTCATTCAGTGCTGAACAGAGAAGGCAACAGGCTTAGCAAGCGCAGACACCACAAGGCACTTCTTTCCTGGGCTGCTTAGTCAGAGCTCTCATAAGAGGCCAGGTCCACTTGCCACCTTGCCCTTCAGGTTTTTCTCGAAGCCTCCTCCATCTTGCCTCTGCCCCCAACTCTGCTCAATATGGAAAATTAATTCTCTCTCCTTGATGGTGCCCTGGACTTTGTACACAGCTCAACTGCAGAACAGTCACACACACACCATGTAGTTTCCACAAACATTTATTGAGTGTTTGCAGTAGCCATGCACTGTCTAGGCCCTAGGGTGGATGGAAAAAAAAAAAGAAGAAAGAAAGAAACCAGAGATCAGTCCTCAAGAAGCTCCCAGTCAAGCAGAGGGGGGCCCAATCCAGCCAGAAGCTCTGGCAAAGCAGAGGACCCGGCCAAAAACTCTGCGCCCACCCCCCCAGCAAAGCTTCCCAGAGGAAAAGACCAAGGTGCTGAATAGGAGACATCTGATAACCAACTTGATGTTGAGGAAGTTGGAAAGGGAGGAGCCGAAGATAGGATGAGATAGATCTTCTGGAGACATTAGCATTCAGATAACAGGTAAGGTCAAAGAGTGGGTTAGAACAGGCATGGCAGGAGGCGGAACAGGAAGGATGAAACTAAGGAGGGACCTCCGAAAGAAACCATCATTCAAGGGTCAGATACTTTGTATTTGTGGTAGTGAGAGGGAAATTTCTTTATTTACCCCAGTGCTTTGTACCCCCCCACACCCATGCCTTCAATCTAGAATACATGCTCCAGGGACAGAAGTCTGCAGTTACAATGCAGAGAGGGAGACAGAGCCAGAGAAAGAAAGAGAAAGAGAGAGAGAGAAGTTAAATTTTGTCTTCTAAGCTTCTAAATACCAAGGCAGAAATCACTCTGCTAGGTTAAGCAAGAAATGGAAGATCTTAGAGATCACGGGTTGGGTGCGTGATTTCCCTCTGTATCCTTCCCAACAGCTACAATGTTAACTGGTACACAAAATACCCAGAAGAACAGCGTATTGCCTATTGAGTAAATCACAACTTTCCAAAGACTTTGCTGGAGGCAACAGCAAGAGAAGACAAGGGATGAAAGACATAGAATAGCAAGAACAATAATTCTGTTACCTTTAGTTTCTCAGCTTTTCTTCTAAGGAGACAAAACCTCTTTCACTTCCGTTATCTTATTTGTCCTTCTCAGCCGCTCTGTGAGGAAATAGAGGCAGATGTGATTGATTCTATTTTACAACTGGAGAAGCTTTAAGCCCAGAACAGATAGCTAATGATAACTCATTTGACCAAAGTTTCACCGTAGCATACTTGTGGGGCCAGGATCAGAACCCGGGTCTGGTGACCTCCTCCCCTCTGCAGAGTTACTAGACAAAAATCCCTGTGGACTGGACTCCCCATTTTTTAAGGAGGACTGTTCACAAGAGAAACTCGTTAGGAAAGCGAAATTCTCTCAGGACTCTAACAGTATCTTGAGCAAGCCCGGGCACTGCACCCATAAGAAAAAATCTAAGACGTTTTCCTGTACCAACACTGGAACGGTGAGCTATAATTTGCAGTGGTGCTGCACTAAAATAATCAGGAGTTCCCTGTTCTGCTGCACCCCTTTCGAAGGGAGCCCCATCTGCCTTCGGTCTGGTTTTTGTGTCTGAGTGGGGCTCAGGTGCTGACTGCAGGTGTGGCATCCAGCAGGTGCATGGACGGGAGCCAGAGTTTCATATCTTCATACCAGAGGGCCTGAGTCACTCCCCAAAGGCAGCCCCTCCTCCTCACACTTACAAGCCCCGGGAACCTGTCTTGACCAAGTTGCCATTGCAAAACTAAATCTAGACTCTGCCTTCCGAGGAAGGCCTAGGGTAAAATCAGTGAAAAGTACAAATCTTATAACCCAGCCAACTGAAGCTACTGTAGGCATATGCCGCAGGCATAGCGTCAGGGGATAGGTGTACAGAACGACTGTTCCCCTGCTAGCTATGGAGAAAAGGAGGACTACAGCAGGCCCATGTTATGTATTTAGCTAAAGAGTACTTAATTCTATTGGAAACGGCCCTAAAACCTCACGCACAAGTATTCATTCCTCTAAAAAACACAGAGTACGGTAGAAGGTAGACACTAAGAATCCTGGACTCCAGTTACCATCAAGACCAGTCTCCTTCAGGCGGCCAAGAGACAACCACTTAGCCTAGTCACAAAAAGTACCAGGTCAAAAAAGTCATCACATTGCCCTCCTGGAAGCCCAACTGAGACCCTGGGGCAGACAGAATGCTCTTTGGGGATAAAGGGGGTCATCCAAATTTCCTTAGCGGCAAAAATTGTTTGCTTTTAAAGAAACAATTTGCCGGCCCCAAAGACACACAGACACAGACACACACACACACACAGAAGAGCAAAGAGAAATTAATTGCAGGGGGAAAAAAACACAAATGTTAACTTAATAAAATGGCTTATTGTCATTCACCATATTTCTCCAATTCATATGGAAAACTCAAATTAATAAGCTTTGGTTTACAGCTGGTGATCCCAAAAGTAAAACTGGTTACTAAACTAAAATGTTATCACTGTATATAAACAGAGTGAAACAAAAATCTGAACTGAAAACCTAAATGTAATAGAGAGGAAATTAAACTTCTTCAAAATAGGCTATCTAAATAATTTTCCCCATCTGTGATTTTTATCTTAGTTTGCTGTCACATGGAAAGAAATGCCATTAATTCAATGCAAATCCTGCCCCTTGAAAACAACCAAAATGAGTAAGTGATGTACTAATTAGCTTCCTAATGGGGAAGGTTTTAATTGAACTCTTCTGTAACAACCTTCATCAAAGTTTCCAGGGCAACTTCATAAAAGGATGTCAAACCTGGCCCATATTTTTATCCCCTTAAAAATAATTCTCAATGCACAGAAACACAGAAAGCTTATTTCTCTTCAATGCTGTTAACACTCAGGCCACTACATTTTCTGATGTCAGCAATCCCCTTCCCACAAATATTCCAAGTATGCACCACCGTCATTCTCCTTTCAATTATGTGGTTTCTCTGCTCCTTTACTGATTGAGTCCAGGCCTCTTGGATAATGAGAAGCATGTGCAGGGAAAATATGCTCTTAAAAAACACATACATCAGTTTCATCTGCATTTTGAAGGGGGGAGATCATTTGTCCATATCAAAAGGATCAAAATGAGATATATAAAGAAGAAAAAGATCGGCACCAATGCCTAAAGTTGGGGGGGGCAGTTATGGTCATCTGAAGCAACACCAGTAAGAATAAGGGAGACCCCCCAAAATCCACCCTTTCTAGCTTGGCCACATGTATATTTAATGTTATCTTAATGTTGCTTTGGGGGGTATTTGAGTTCTGACATACGCATGGAAATGAGCCACGAATTGTACAGCAAGCATAAATATTCCATCATTAATAAAAACCAGCTGTGTATAAAACACTACAATGGCTGGGTTTCAGTTACTGGCTATCATCAGTATGTGTCACAAGCAAATATTACTCAAAACTTTCTCCCTTAACACACACACACATTCACACACAAACACACGCAGAAATTTGTTGTACTCTTTTTAATCTTTTGGAAGTGCTCTGAAGAACTCGCTGATCTCTATGGCACATTTCAACTGATGTCTCTTTTCGAAGCGATTTTTCATCACCCTGGAAGAGGCCAGAGTCCTCTCACTAGAATTTCAGCTTACCACATAGAATGAAAATGTTTAATGATTAAGAGCCAAGAGGGTCAATAATACAAATGTTGGGATGATCAGTTATAGTCAGTAAGGCAATGGGGCACCAAAGGGTGTGACAGGTTTTAAGAGAGCAAAGCTCATTAAAAGTGAACACCTGCTCAGGACCTTATAATAAACGGGCTCTGCCATCATGCAAACACCTTTCATCCAATGACCTCGAAGCATGTGTCTAATATGAAGCATGCCTAAACACCTCTGTGAAGTATTAATATCCCTGCTTCCCAGAAGGGTAACTGAAGCTCAGAGCAGCTAATTCATTTACGCCTGGTCACATGGCAAGTCAAAGAGGGTTGGGCACAGAAAGCATAGATCCTGGCTTCAAGTCACACAGTCTAATGGTATTTCATGCAGTTGGGGCAATAATGAAAGTGACTTTACAAACGTCAAGGGCAGCCTATAGAGTTAAAAAAGAAAGGTAGATTTTCAAAAATTATCTTTGGAGGTACTAGGAAATATATCCATCTGCATTTTCCCCACGAATACATATCATTAAAAATGTACTTAATTTGGAGCTTTCTAAGGACTAAAAACCCATACTTCACTTTCCTATCCTGGTTAAAGAAATATAATCTAATTTACGATGAGCCACTGGTTTCCAGGAATGAATTCTCCAAAATGGAGATCATATGTGCAATATACCTTCTCTTTATCAAAGGAAAATTAAAGGACCGGTAACTGAGCTTCCACTGTATAGGGAAGGCCTCAAATGAAGAACCCATTACGTGTGGGTTATCCTGCCACACCTATATCTCTTTGTCTCAAATCATAAGTTCCCTTACTATTTTTTAGTCTAACTTCAACATATTATTTTCAAAAGCCATGAAACAAGAATTTGTGCCTTCCTGCTTTTCCTTTCTCATTGGGGAAATTTTATAGTCCACCCAAATTTGTACTCTCTTGATGGCACATCATGATACAGTGATTTAAGAATCCATTGCTAATGGTTTAGACAAAGTAAACAGTGGAATGTAGTTTTCTTTTTGCTTAAATAGAATGAGGGAGGGGTAACAGGAGGTCAAGGGAGTGGACTGAACAGCCTTGCTAGATACATGAACAACCCTAAATCACAGAAAGGGCGAGGGATTACTTACTAAATCTAGAGACTAATTAATATTAGTCTCTCTTGGCATTCAAGGAACAGACATACATGATTCTTCATGCGTACTTAGTCAGATTCTCACTTCATTTTTCCCCACAGGTTTAAAAAAAAGTTAAGTCTTAGGTGAGCACTTATTTAAAAGAAACTGTAAATTTCTGTGACCCCACCCCAACTATGTAAAATTCATGTTAAGTACAGAAACAAAGACTTGAAAGGAGCTAAGAAAAATGAAAGTGGATGATCTGTTAGGTCGATGGGATTCTTGATGAAGTTCTGGGCAGGATCCTAGCTTTTTAATTTGATATGTTGTTAAAACACAAAGCACAATGCATTTATATTGATATATCCTTTAAGAGATTTTTTTAAACATCCAGATGATTACATGATTGCATTTTCTAACAATTGTTGCACCTCATTCTAGTAGGAATCATTCACATTCACACCACAAGTAGAGGTGGAGGAAGGGAACCATAAACTTTTGAGAACTGGTTCTCAAAATCACCCTGTCCAAATTCTCACAATTTACAGAGGAGGGCCTGCCAAGGGTGGTAAACTAAGTTAGAGGTGGGCCTAGAGCCCACATCCCAATCTCCAAGAGGCTCACTAGGAAAGTTTATTGTAGATTCTTCTAATAAAAATAGCATTAGTTGCTGCTATTTGCCAGAAACAATCTTCTGGATCTTGGATTATTCAAATACAATAACTAGAATTAAACTGTTTGACCTATGTGGGGTAGACAGTCCCATCCTTAGACTTATCAAAATCTGCGAAGTCTGATTTATTTCCAGAAAGTCATACTAGCTCCCTTCTACAAGTGGTTGTAGGCTGGAGCTGAACGTGGCCAGCATTATTACAAGCCAGAATGATTTAGACAATTAACTCCACCCCATATAACAAAAAGATTTCAAAGGCCAAATAATTGCCTCACTTAATTCAAGCTATAGTCATTACAACAAAATTCTAATGTCTTCCTTTATGCAATAAATATGTTTGTGAGAAGTCCCAGTTATAGTAAATTGTATATATCAAGTCATAGCTCAAAAGCACAAACTAGGAAAGCTAGTTCTTTCAAAGAAACCTGTAGTGGATTCTTTTATAAAGCAAATGACCTCTTATTTTCCTTCCTTTTCCTTTTCTTTTAAGTTCAGATTTTGCGGTGTGTGTGTGGAAGGGGCAACTTCCCTCCTTTCTCTGGGTTAAAAGGGGTCAGGAGCCCACCGCGGAGGAGAGCAGTGCAGGATGCGCAGCCTGTTTTAATGCCCCCTTAGTTCCTGGGACCAAATTCTAACCTTTGACTTGGGGGTGGGACCCTAGATTTTGGACCAAAGTCCACAAAAGGCAGCAAGGAATGAAGAAGTAAGCAAGACTAAAGACAACACATCATAGAAAACCACCAACAAAAATTCCTGGGGACGGGAAATCAATGGAGCACAATTCTGAACAAATTGGTTTAGTCCCAAGCTAATTAACTTGTCAAGCAGATCTCCAAACCCACTGAATCCATGGGGGAAAGAGGTGATGTAATAGGAGACTGGGGAACATTTACCCATCCTAAAAGGCTCAGCCTGACCACATACACCTTTCTCCACCCCTTTCAGTGGGTTTTAGCCACACTTAATGGGTGCAAAGGACAGTTTCTTCCAGACAGTCCCTAAGAATAGACTGTTCTCATGCATTCCAAATGCTCAATCTCCATGGAGGAGGCTACCTGATCACAAGCATTTCCCAAGAGGGAATATATCCCCTACTTCTCCTCACTGGTAACATCCCCTCCATCCCAACAAAACAAAACAACTTCTAACCATCCTGAGAACTTAGGGGGACTTTTGGGGGAGAAAGGAAAAGAAACCTTAAGAGGGGAGTAGGAGAGTGTGAGAAACTCCTCTTGTCTCCAAATGGAAAAAGGGCCTTAAAAAGCTGGATCAAAGGAAGAAAGGGGGATGGGGGAGACAGTCTGCTTAATTACAAAGACACCCTTTTAAAGAAGGCACAGGCCCTGGGAGAGGGCTCTTAGGAGAGGCACAGAAGCAGATGTACCCACTTAGAATTCTGGCACTCAATGGGACCTCAAGGTCATAGCATCCATCCCTCTGTGTTCTGAATAGACTGTTCTTAAGGGCATTCTAGAAAGAGTCTCATTCGCTCTTTACAAAACTTTAGAAAAAGCAACTCCACAAAATGCCTTGGGTGTGCATCTAGTAATTCCTACTTCACAAACCAGAAATGAGCTGTCAATACCCAAATCCAAAATAGTATTGAATTTAAAATTTCCTTCTAAAATATTTTAAATAGGTAAGCAGATCCACAACTTTCACATAAAAGTTACTCTGCATACAAGCATGGTCAGAGGTTTACTGCATATCTAGACTATGAAGTTAGAAAAGGCACTTTCAATTTTAGAGAGCCACAGAGTTTTCCAAAGAAAGAAGTATCTTAAAACGAAGTATGATGTAGTGCCAGAAAGTGTCTGTAAATGACACCGGATAAACCCATACAGAATAACTGGAACCTGAGTTATCATCTGTAAATAGATGCAACTACTCTACAACCACCTGGCTATTAAAATGTCCCAGGCCAGTTATAAAATGTAGTTTGGTCAGGCCAGCTTTTCCCTCCCAGTTGATCTGAAAGATGATAGCCTTTAAAATTGTCACCCTGTGCCGTTCCTTCTCTCCCTTCATGCTTTCCTTTCCCGTTAAAATCAACCAGCACAACTATTTAAAAAAAATAAGTAAATAATTTGTTCCCAAATAAACCATGGGTTGCTGACAATTTAGTTACAGGTCTTTGAATACCACCACCCTTCTCATTTGGCCATGTTCGCCCAATTGGAGATAGGTGGGAAATGGGAGAAAATTTATCCTGCATCCAAAATGGTACTGCGAAGTATTCTTAGCTACTAAACAAGGGTGCTGAAAAGGTCTAACTGAGAAGGCTTCACAAAGGCTGGCCGGAGATACGGCTTTTCACAAAACCTAGTTCAAGGAGACTTAAATTACCTTAGCCCTCCATTATTGAAGATTATGGTGACTAATTATCTTCCTCTCTGAATAAAAGAGAGTCATATTTTAAAAAGTTTTAAATGCCTCCCAACTTCTAGTCCTAACGTGGGGGTGGGGAACAGAAGGAGATAGAACTACATCCAACACAACTCCACAATTCTTTCAAAAATACATGCTAGAGACTGAAAATGCTGTTTCTCACAAACGTCCGCTTTCCTCTCTCATTTAATTGTATATAGTCCCTTGCTGCAAATTATTATTATACTACTATTATTGGCAATTTATCGGGCTACAAAGGCTGTCACTCTCCGTCTCGCTTTTCCTTTTCTTTGTTTTTATGTATCGATAAATCCATCTTGCTGTTGAAGTACCAGTGTACAGGGACCCAGACTTGGGACCCTCAAGACACCTGCATGATCCTGAGAAACTCGTCACTTAACATCTATAAACCAGATACTGGGCAATTCCATCATCACCACCACATACATACATACATGCATACACACACACATACACACACACACACACACCGAAAGGAGTGTAAATTGTAGATTACTCCCAGACTTTTAGACTTCAAGAATTCACAGCCCCCGGGGGAGGGCAGTGTGAGCCCCCACCCCAACTCTAAGCATTCTGGAGGAACGCATCTAGCAATCTGAGATAAGCGCAGACATTCCTTCTGAGGTAAATGAAGACCTGAAGTTCCCTCATTCCTTTTGTGCTTAATTACCTAGAGACCCACAAGGATCCCAGGAGGCAAGGAAGTAAAAGTACCATTAAGTAGTGGTACCCACTAGCATCTCTGTAGGACGAGAAAGGAGCGCACACTCTTCAACCGATTTAAGTTGCTGCTCATCCCGGAAAACTCACGGCCAGCTGCAGAGAAAGTAGAACACACGGGCATCCCCACACGCATCTAGATCGACTCACTCACGCCGAGGGCACGATCAAGTTCATGCCACCATGGATTCCTGCCCCAGTTCCCCGCGAAAAGTAACCATGCTTCTCCTACCCCTGAAGGTACCGAAGACCAGGTGACGACTCTCTGTTCGCTCAAGTGGCTTCAGTCCCGGGCCGGAGGCCAGGGATGGGCAGGGGGAAGCCCCAACTCCCGGCTGCTCGGCTCCTCGCCGCTCCGTCCGGGCTCTCCTTGGTGGCAGTGGACAGGCAGGATACCGGAACGGAGGGTGGAGCAGCGGATGGTCGGAGGCAAGACAGGCTGGAGGTGGGGGGTGGAGGGGGCGGTGAGAACTAAGAGAAGATGAGGCGAAAGAGAGCGGAGATGGAGGAATAAATCAGGGGGTCTACTAGCTTGGGCAGCCAGAAAGCTCCTCGGAAGGAAGGGGCGTGACTGCGATGAAGGCAGCTCCTGGGCAAAGGATGGGAGGTAGGGGAGGGGGGCGAATGGGTGGCTTTTCTTCTTGCGGTGAGCCGCTAGGACCGCCCCGGAGCAGGAGGGTGGACTAGAGAGTGGGGCGGAGTAGAGGGCGGAGAATGGAGGGAGGGAGCCGGCCTGGACCCAGGGACTGGGGGGGTGGGGGGGCGGAAGAGAGGCGGGGCCAGAGGGCGGGGAAGTTTCAAACAATTGAACGGCGGGGTCCAGCCACTCTGGCGAAAGTGGGGGGTTCCTAGCTCTTGTCCTTCCAGTAACGTGGCTTAACGCGCTCGCTGCAGTCCTGAGAGGCTACGCAAACACTGATTGGGAGGAAGGAAAGGGTTCCGCAAAGACTACAATAATAATCTACGACACCAGCGGAGCGGAGGCGCGTGGGAGAGCCCGTGCAGCTCCCCGCCCCACAGCGGGAGGAAGAAACACAAATAATAGAAATGCTGAAAAGCAGCTACTCGCAGAGCCTGCTCAAAATAATGCAGGAAGGAGCAGCGCTCCTTCGTCTTCCTTCCCCTCTTGCTTCCTATTACCAGCAGGCCCCCACCCAGGTTTCAGTTCTGCGCGACACCCTTCTTTCTTCCTCCGCTCCCCCTAGCCTCCCCCCTTCCCACCCCACCCCCGCGTCCCCGCCCCCCTTCCCTTTGGCGGGCCGCGCTGGGGACAGGGGGCCTGGGCGGAGCTCCGCGGAGTCTCCGCCTCTTGGGAGGGCAGGCCTGGACGGAGCAGGTCTCGAAGAGTAATCCCACCCACCAGTCTTTTGCTGCTACCTATTGGCGAATCCCAGCTCAGGATTCGCTCGCGATTGGTCACTTGCATCGTCGATCCGATCTTTTTGTCCCACCCGCCCTCAAAATTAATAAAACTGAACAAGAGACTATTGTCTAGCTCTCCGTTCTCCCCCAGCTACTGCTAAGAGAAAGAAGAGACGGTTGGTTTCTCAGTCTGAGAGAGTGCGACAAGTGTGTCGGCTGTCTCCTGTACACCTTTGTGGCACTGTCCGGCCCTCTGGGAATAGGTAACTTTTCATCCCCCTTAATTCGTTAGGCCAGGAGGGGTAAAAAGTACGTGAAGTGTCAATGTGGTGTTCACGTTTCCCGGCTGCCAAAAAAAAAAAAAAAGTGGTACCGCCTGAGAACACAGGGTTGAGAACAGCATCCTGGGACACTGAAAATCTACCATTTTACATCTGTGAAACAAAAGCACAAAGAAACCGTGTAAGGTTAGCAGAATAACATGGAATTTGGAACTAAAGGAAGAACTCATTTTGCGCTGTAGCACTTACCACCTAGTTGTGCGACTTTTGTTGAGTCACTTAACTTCTCTGAGCCTTGATCTATCTTTAAGTAAAGGCTGTAAGACATTCCCTTATATTAACTTAACGACACTGATATATGAAAATAAGATGAATTGTGTGTGAAAACTCTGTAAACCACAGAGCACTCCACACATGTATGTCTTTCTCCTTGCATATGTCCCATGTCCAGGAACCAAACATATTGCTCCTCTGTTTTAAGCATCTACATCCAAGGTGTGTAGGTTTTGTGGCTTTATTTTTAAAAGTCAACTCTTTTTCTACAGTTTTGAGGTTGGATATGAAGTCAGATCCCTGCAGTTAGAATAATAAATTACTCCCTTTCTAACCAGGGTGGGTGAGATTTCTCCTTTAAACAGTTCTGAAGTGGCGCCACAACCTACATCTATTGTGGCATTGGTACTGAAAGAGGAAATCATGCTGTGTATCTCCAAAGTGAACTTGAGAAAACAAACATGAGGGAATACTTACCATGGAAATCACCATTCTCCACAGATCCATATTTCCTAGAAAATGTTGCAAGGTGGAAATGAGTTTAATTGTAAAGGTCTTGGCAATGCAGAGCTATTATAATCAACTCATGCGAATAAAAAAGTGACATCCATTTCAAGCCCCCCAAAGGAAGCCTTCTGAGAGCCATGGGTCAAGGCATGCAAGAGGAAATGGGCTCAAAGGAAACACTATCTCACTGTGAACGGGGTTCCTGAATATAACGGAGTCCAGGAAGAGTAATAGGCTGGTGGCATGCTGTGGGGTAGCCTGGGTATGCAGGGTGCTCTGCTAGGGCTGCTCAAAGATTCAGAAGCAGGAACATGAGCAAAGTAGATTCTTGGTGTGATTGAGGTTATGGGTGAGGTGAAGGTATTTGGGTGATTTTTTCATGGGGAAAGTAAGATTTTGAGTGTTCAAAACATGGGCACCTGGCTTGTGAGGCAAGGGAAGATTATTTCAGCCTTATTTGGAGGGGTGGACAGCAGAGCTAGACTGGATAGGTATATGCTGCAGACTACTACCGATCACAATGGCAACAGGATACTTGTTAAAATGAACAATGCTGGTCAAATGGAAAAAGTAACGTGCACATGGTAAAATCAAAACTACACTGAAAGGAGTAAAAAGTTCCTCTTTGCCACTGTTCTCACAGTCCCTTTCTCCCCTTCTCTCTCTGCCTGTGTACAATCTTCAAAACATACTATTTACATATAGATGTTCCATTTTTGCCCCTTCTAAGTGGGATCATCAATCACAGCACACCTTGCATTTCTTTCCTCAGCAAGGTCTCTTACTACTCTTCCATCTCAGGATAACTTCCTTTAATTCATTCTTTTCCGTGATAGCTCAGTGTTCCATTGCACAAATGTGCCAAAATTCCTTTATGCACTCCCCTATTGAGAGGCCAAGGAGGCTAGTTTCCATCTTTTGCCATTACAGAAAACGCTGGGAAGCAAATCCTAGTAGCAAAGGCATGGTGGCTCTTTGTCGGCTGTCTGTCCCCAGCTTTGAAGTTGCCCTCAAAAGACTTTTCCAGCCTGTCTTCCCTACAGCTATGGGGCCCTTCATGCAATGGCAACCCCTAAAACACTTAAATCCTTTAATACCCCTCCTCAGATCCTGCCTGGGGCATTGCTGTTCTTCTCTAAATGTTGAATTTTGATGGAGTAGAGTGAGCAAGAGTTCTGAGTTTAATGGTGGATTCAGGCTGTGCGTGAGTCACTTCTTAGGCCTGTGGCAAACAAACAACAGGTTTTTTGGTACCTGGGCTTGGCCCAGGTCTTCAAGCGTCTTAGGTGTTCCTTTTCTCCCGCCACGCAAGACTTCCTTTTGTTTTTACCCTGAAAACCCTTGAGTTTGTTTAAACTGGGCTTGAATTTAGAGTTATGCTTTGCCAGCTCTACTTAAAAGGAAGGGGGAGGGGGAGGCCAACATCAACAAACATTGATCAAGCTGCTATTATGGACAGGACTGAAAAAACAAAGAGGGATGAGACTTGGCTCCTGCCTTCAAGGGTATATACAGAAAAAGACAACTAACAAGCGTATGCTAAGTGCTAAATGAATGGGACTGACAGTAAAAGCTGTGGAAGTTGAGAGCAGGGAGCGAAAACTAGTTCCATAGAGTGAGTTTATACAGCAAAGTATGCCACACACATTTAACTAATCCCCAGAGCATCCCTGTGTCTTCATAGCCTGACTATAAAATATGGAGAGGCCTCTGGGGGATACCAGGAGAATTAACCACTAACTGTAAAACACCTGTGTAAAGACACTGGGTTGCCTAAGTACATTAAGACCCTCTGTATATTAATAATGGATATAATGATCATTTGAAGCTTATAAGTAAAGAGCCTCTACACCAAACCACCTGTCCTGTTTGGCCTTTTTTTTCTCTAATAAAATGCAACTCCTCCTTTAACATGCAATAAAAATCTGTGTCTATGCTTTTTTTTAAAAGGCAACTTAAAAAATCAGTTTCTCCCTTAGAAAAACATTATGCTAAGTGAAAGAAGCCAGACACAAAGGGACAAATGTCTGATTCCACTTATATGAGGTGCCTAGAATGCACAAATTCATGGAGACAGAAAGTAGCATAGTGGTGATCAGGGCCCTAGGGGAGAGTGGAATGGGGAATTACTGTTTAATGACCGTAGTTTCTGTTTGGGATGATGAAAAAGTTCTGGAAATAGACTGTGGTGATGGTTGAACAACATTTGGAATGTATTTAATGCCGTTGAATTTTATGCTTAAAAATGGCTAAAATTGTAAATTTTACTTTACATGCATTTTACTGCAATAAAAAAATTTTTTTAAGGTAACAACCCTCGGGCTAGGTGTCAGGACACAAGACTGATGATGGAGGCCACCTTCTTCTTGGCAGCAAAGGGGGCATGTAGAGAGGGGAGCTTGGTTAACACCATGGGAAATGCAGGCCCAGTGTGTCCAAGACTTCTGAAAGAGAAACCGAAAGTGAAATGTTTTAATGTAAAATTTCCTGGTTTTTAATTTTGGCAATTGAGAAATGTTCTAATTTTTAAAAATCTGCCCTTTTCATGCAATATTTTGCCCAGCATATCGGAAAAGTAGGAAGGAGAATGTGGCTTGTAATCTATTTCTCAACCCCGGCTAGGTTCTTCTAGAGGAAAAGACCACAAAACCAGAGTGCTTTGTATTGAGTGGCATTCTCCTCCACCCACCAAGTCAACTGGGAGTGTGAACCGAGCACATCTTCCTCTAATTGCCTGGTGAACAACTAAATCATTTAAATGCGTCTAGAAACAAAAGCAGAGGGAAGCACGTACACCAGGGAAAATAAATCCTAAGGATTTATGGCTCCGCATAACTCTCCCCCCCTCCTCCAAAAAAGCACCCTACAAAATACATCAGCCAAACAATGAAATGTAGCCTTCTTGAGGACATCTTCTAAACTCACTTCTATTTATGCACAGGCAGAAGCCAGCTGATCAGAATATAGCGGCTTTATCTGAATGGGAAAGGAACAAAGGGACACATATGCAATACAAACTCTTCTTTTTGGATCCCTCCTCCCCCTTCTCCACCCTTTGCAAGCGTATAAACACACACGCACACGTGCGCACGCGTGCACATGCACACAAACGGTCCAGACACAGGAAGTTTGAAGCCTGATCCATGTGTGGAAAACAGCAATGTGGGAATTCAGGAAACAACCACCACGACTGCGCTCCAAGGCCAAGACCTGCTCCAGCATCTGGGAGCAAAGTTGCTCCTGGGATACTTGTGGGCCCCAGCATTCTGGAAGTAAATCGGCTGTAGAAAAATAAAGTTGCCTGCAAGACTATTCCCCAAGCACTTCCTAGGGTCCTGTTTGAGTAACCCGGTTTCGCCTCTTTATGATTTATGCAGGGCTTCACTTCAGCTTAACTAAATACCATATCTCCTTCAGCAGCTTGAGTTTCTGGAAAGGCCCTGGCTGTCCATACTTCTCAGTAGGTTTTGTTTGCAAAGCGCTAAGTTAGCTGGAGCAAGAGGGAGATGGCAAGACCTAGGAACACATATCGAAGTCTGCACTCCAAAAGGTAGGTGGTGGGATGAGAGAAAAAATATGATTATTCAATGATAAAAAACAAATCAGTGAAAGCAAGTCAGAGGGAAATCAAATTCCTGAGCCAGTAAGCTCTTCAACTGTATAGAGTTTGCAGGATTTAGAGGAAGTCCGTCCTCTGACATTACCCTTTGCAAATAAACTCTTGATTGATTCGGCTCTCTGTCTGTTTCTGTAGTTGCCAGAGAGTCTGAGAGCTGTTACCCCAGTTGGAGGAGAAGAAGCCTGGAACAAGAGTGGAGATTTATCTTCCCTGGCACACTGCCCCACTTCAGGAACTATAGGAAGAAGGTAGGTCAACGCCATTCCGTGTGATTTAAGGCAGGCCCACCCTGCCCTCCCCAATCAGCCTTCCTTCTCAGTCTGCCATGGTCCTGTGAGATTCACACAGGAAAGACCCTTGTTAAAGTGCAAATATGTAACCAGGGAAGGGTTAAATATTAAGCCGTCTTTGGTGTGCTCTGATGGAAAGGGTATAGACTTTTTGGAGTCACTAGAGCCTGGATTCCGGTCGCAGCTCTGGTGCTTACCAATGAGGTAAATAGCTTAACCACTCTGGGCCATGGTTCCCTCATGTGTAAACAGGGGATAATAATTCTTCCCCCACGAGGAGTTGCTGTGAGAATTAAATGAAATAACACATTTAGGGTTATCTATCATGATGCCTGGCATTTGTAGCTAGTTAACACAGTTTATTTCCTCATGCCCCTCCATTCAATTTTAGGGAATCCCAGGGGGTAGGACAACAGGTTTGCTTAGTGGCCTGCAGGATTTAAGGCCCTCATAATCTCTCTTCTCTAGGAGCCCTGCTCAGAAGTGCAGTGTGGTACTAAGTATATGGGCTGTAACACCAAAGGGACCTAGTGTCATCGTCTTTGTTCTGTTGCTCACTAGCTGTGTGACTTTGGGTACGTTTGGAGCCTGTTTCCTCATTTGTAAAGTAAGAGTAATAATAGCACCTATTTCAAAAGGTGGTGGTAAAGATCAAATATATAAATATTAATTGATATTGTTCATTACAATGGTTTATACAATGTGCTGACTAGTTTACTTTTTACACCAAGCAGTTTCTAATCTAAACCAGTGGATGGTTTTAGCAAGCGTGTTGAAAATCCTTAAACAATCACAGCTATGTGTTCCTGGCTTCCTGGTCTCAGCTAACTTGGGGGTGATGCTGGAGCAGCTATGGACATCTCAGTTCCAGGCTGTGGGACCTCCTCCCCCAAGATTTTCAGCATTTGGGCAGGATGTGAGCAAAAAGGAACTCCTGGGAGGGCCTGCAAGAGATCCAGGGATAATTGAACATTCTCACTGTGGAGTGTGGGCCTGGGACCCTCAGGCCTCCAGCTCTTTAGATCCTGCATTTTTTCCCTGTGCTAGAACTCTTCTTGTACATGTTATCCTTCCTGCCAAGGACACTATACGCACCTCCCTCCACTCTACTCTCTTCCCATCCTTCCCTTTGCTCACTGAATCTTATTCATCAGGCTTCAACTCAAATATCACTTCTTTAGGGAAATATTCCCTGAGCAGTCACCTCTATCCCTGTCTCCTATTTATCTTTAGATTTTATTTTAGTTTTTTTTTAAATTTCTTTGACAGAGAGGGACACAGTGAGAGAGGGAACACAAGCAGGGGGAGTGGGAAAGGGAGAAGCAGGCTTCCCCCCGAGCCAGGAGCCTGACATGGGGCTCGAGCCCAGAACCCTGGGATCATGACCTGAGCTGAAGGCAGACGGTTAACCACTGAGCCACCCAGGCGCCCCTTCTGTTTATCTTTAAACATTAGTGTGAATTAGGTATTCCCCGTGATAAACTGTATCAGAAGTGGTTTAAACATAAAAAAAGATATTTAAATTATTCAATAGGTGAACTCTTTAACTTTGTCGCCCAATTTAGAAAATTACTGGTCCAGAAAGAAGCTTCAGGCTTATTCTGTAGTTTTGTGTGCACCCTGGTGCTCTCTTGCCTACCCCTTTAGTGATGGTCATGGCCTGGCCCGAGTTAGTTGTTTTTTAGTATTCCTGCTCTAGGTGGGGACATTGAAGTAGATGATGTTTGGGGTTCCTTGCAAGTCTCCACTGATGACAGTGTTCAGAGTGCTGACAGGTTTTCTGAATGCTGGAGTGAGAAGCTTTTTCAGAAGTGCCATCCAGATTTTCCTTCCTCCCAGTGCCTTGATCTAGGTGTATAATGGGGAGTTTTGAAGAGCGCTGTGGAAATGTGGATGTGAACAGTTTCAGCAGAATGTGGTATGTGTATTTGGTGTCTAGCAAGTGAATGCTTCAAGATCAGAAGAAAGGCATGGCATGAGTGCTGGAGAGTAGCTGAATTAGAAAGGCATCAGTGACTTCGATGGCAAGAAGATGGTTCCAGATGACTTTATGGATGGTGTGACTTCCTATGCCCATCACAACCATAAACCAGGAATAGATTTTTACCAAAAGGCAGCCTAGTACAGTGGAAGAAACAAAGAGATTTTCATTCGGATAGAACTGGGTTAAGATCCCCACATTCAGTTGCTTATGTGACCTTAGATAAATGACAACCTCTGAAGTCTCAATTTTATAATCTGTTGGCTGTGTATTAGGATCCACTCTGTCTTCACCACTGTTCTAAGCACTTGGGATGCATTGGAAAACAAAACAGGCAAATGCCTACCCTTATGAAGATTGCATTTTTCAGGGATGTGGGAATGGTGGGTAGACCTTTAAATCTGTGAAGATTTAGAATGTTGTCTACACAGTCCTGGAATATTGTGAGTACTCAATAAATAGTAGCTATCATTATTATTATTATTATTAAATAAAGCAATCACCATCTGTGAAACCAGGTAATTTCTAAACAAGCTTAAATTGCTATACAAAGGATTGTCAAAAAGAAACAAAAAAACTCAGGTGAAGCCAAGTAATTTCTATCTAAGAGACAATAGATGGCTTGAACAAAGTACTTGAGGTTCTTGCAATATGGTAATAGCAGGAGGCTTGTGTGAGTTTTTCTGTCCTAAGTGGTAATGTTCTTCTACTATCACTTTCTCAGCAGCAGTTCCATTTGTGGCAAAATTTAGCCCAGGGTGGCCCTAAGCGGTAGGTTGAACCTCCATTTGGATAAACTTTCCTCTGTTACCTCCAGGCAATCAAAGAGCATAAATCTGGGATCATAACATTATCCTATGAGCTCTCCAGTCATACTCCTACCCAGGTGACATTAACCAAGCCAAAAAGTTTGGTGTTCCAGCCTTCCAGTCCCATAGTCTCCTTTCTAGAAGCATAATGTCAGAAGGGAGAAAAGAAGGGAATACTGCTCATAGGTTTTCATGGTTCATAGTTCCTAGCTTGATAAAAAAAAAATGCAGTTTTTACCTTATTATAGAACAAGAGAACCACGACTTACATTTCACAGTTTATGTAGTTCATTTCAGGAGGTGTCATGTTTCGTGTGCTATCACATTTCTGCTCCCCTCCTGTGCTGGAGTGGGACAGGCATTGGGTCAGGGTGTTAGGGAAGCATGGTGCATCTAGGACTTCCTCCTCCTTACCCTGGGCTTCAGGTCTGATCCTAGTTCCTCTTTCTATCAGATTACTTATCACATTGTTTTGTAGCTATTTATTCTCTGGATTCCCAACTACACTTTAAGTTCTCTTGAGGTCATGGACAGTGTCTTAATTCGCTGCTGTATCCCCAACATCTAGCATTTATAACCCTTTTCAATTCTCCCATCCTACTTTGTGTTTAAATCCAAGACCAAAGCTATTTTTCTCAGTATCTGTGACCAGCCGAGCAGGTAGTCATTGCTCTAGTGTATCCCTCTGCGCCAGGTGAAAACCCTGGAAAAGCCAATCTCTGCGGCTTTACCAGGTTACCCTCGACATTTTAAAAATACATCTCCCCATTTCCTTGGAATGCAGACTCTGGCTTCAGAACTGTTTCCATTTAAAAGCCTTTAAAGGGGCGCCTGGGTGGCTCAGTGAGTGGAGCCTCGGACTTGGTTTCAGGTCCGGTCATGATCTTAGGGTCCTGACACCCAGACCCACATCAGTCTCCGTGCTTCCTGGACAGTCTACTTGAGATTCTCTCTTTCCCTCTCCCCCAGCCCCCCCACCAAGCTCTTGTGCATGTGTGTATACACAGGCTCTCTTATTCTCTCCCTAACATAAATAAATAAATCTCTAAGAGCCTTTTCAATTCCCAGCCTTCAGAAAGCCTTACATTTCTGCACAACTATATCATCCTCACCTTCTTTGTTCATTTCTGTCCTAACCGCTCTAGCTCCCAAGTGGGTCACCTCTCCCAGGGATGTACTTCTTGGCCAGCCATTTCCCACCTTGATGTTTTCTCGCTAAGAACACAAGCAGTTGTGTAAACATGAGCATTGCATTTGGAATCTTGAGAGATTTGAGCGTGGCTCTGTTGCTTGAAGCTGTGCGAAATTGGACAGGGAGCTCAACTCTTCTGAGCCTCTGTTTCATTACCTTGTAAAACTTGGGAAAATAATCTCTGTCCCATTTTAGGATCACACTGGCCTGTGAGCTTCAGATCAAACAATGGTTGTGAAAACACCTTGGAAACTGAAATACACGGTTATTTTTAGGACACCTGTGGTAAGTACTGTTCCCACCCACACTAACCCTTCCTCCTCCCAATTAGGCGCTGAGCATTTATTCAGTCTCGAACACTCTAGCCCGGGGCAATAGCTGGGTGGGGGAAAGCATTGTTCTTCCTATCTTCCTGACAAGTTGATCTCAGCTTAAGACTTGTTGCCCTCAGGTCTTTTCAGTCAGCATTTGCGGGGGCGGAGGGGGGGGGGCTCCCTTGGTTTCTCAAAAGCGTATTTGTCAGGTGTGCTTTAGATACTCCGAAGTTTCTACCTTCTGGCCTGCTTTGTGCTCCCTAGTGGAAAGTGGTTCCTGTGGGGGATGGGGAAAGGGAACATTTCTAACCTCTTCCTCTCTTGCACCAGAACTCCCAGTGTCCCCAGACTCCAATTTTTCAGGCATAATTTCTTTACATCCATCAGGGTGTACCCGGTAAGGTATTTTAGACTGATCCCAGGCAGGTAAGTTACAGTTTGCAGAAATTTTACTTATTCCCAAAGTGCAATCTCAGCTGCTTGGTAATTAACAAAGCCCAGGACTTCCCCCTGCCTTTGTGGTCAAAAAACAGCCTCAGCATTTGCCTCTCCTTGACCCCAGCTTCCAGACTGCCTTTGGGTCTGTTCTGAAAGCTCCTGGGGGAGTTCCCCAGCTTTAATTTGGCCAGATGCTCAGTGTCCTGCTCAAATCACACTCACCAGTTTTTTTTTTCCATTTTGAATAGCTTTTGCACAGACCCTTAGATTCACCCAAACCTGCTCCCCTCCTCCAGCTAGCACTCTGTGCACAGAGTACTTGCTCTATTTGCTGGCAAAGGATCCCTGATTAGAGTGTCTTGGTTTTAGTCTGTCCCTCATTCAAAAATCCTCTTCATATTTACTGGAGAGGGTTTCCATTGCCGATATTTCCACTGCTGATTCTTCAGTTAATCTTACTATAAGAAAATAATTTTTCAAGTTGAAATCTAATGGAAATTTACACATATGCCATCTTTTAGAGCAAAGGTGCACAAGCTGCTGCTACAATTTTTTTTTAAAAACATACTTAAAGGGTCGTTAAAAGAAACTAAGGAGAGGGGCGCCTGACTGGCTCAGTGGGTTAAGCCTCTGCCTTCGGCTCAGGTTATGATCCCAGGGTCCTGGGATCGAGCCCCGCATCGGTTTCTCTGCTCAGCGGAGAGCCTGCTTCCTCCTCTCTCTCTGACTGCCTCTCTGCCTACTTGCGATCTCTCTCTGTCAAATAAATAAATAAAAATCTTAAAAAAAAAAAAAAAAGAAAGAAACTAAGGAGAATGTGCCACCGAGACTCTGGGATTGCAGCTTGTAAAGCCTAAAACATTTACAATCAGGCCCTTTATAGAAAATGTTTGCTGACTCCCAGAGCTTCTCTTGACATCCAAAAACAATGCCGAGGAGTTTGACCGTATCACCTTCTCTCCCAAGGTTACAGGAGCTTTCTGACTTATTTATTGCCACATTTTATCATCTCATCTATCTCTTCCATTCAATTTCGAGTCTAGCCATGAAGAGTTTAAAGGGTTTCTGTTCTACCTTCTGAACTCACATTTCTTTTCTTTCACAAGGAATGAACTAACTTCCTTTGGTGAGATTGGTTTCTTGCTTGCCCCTCCTGCCTCTCCTTAATGTTCCTTTGGCTTTGGTGGACACTTTGGAAAGTGAGAGCTTCTTGCTCATTTTCACAGAGTCTTAAGAAAAATGCCGAGGTAATTTGAAGACGGAGCAGATGTTAAATAGGCAGACATTTTTCTGGAGGCCTAAAACCATGGAGACACTTAAAATCCCCCTGCAAATGAAGACTAACTCTGTTTCACCCACAAGGTGATTTATTTCCGTAGCTCTTTGGAAGAAGGCAGGATCAGTTTACTAGGGCTCAGCTTACTCAGCAGAAGGGCTAATCTCCTCTGTTAAAATGTATTTTCTGCTGAATTTAATCTACAGTCCTTGGTTTTCCTTGTGAACTACCTTCATAGTTAGAGGGTGGGCCACACCTAAAGAATGTTGCCAAACTCAAACAAAGAACATCAGCAGCTAGTCCTAAAACAAATACTTACTGAAAAACTATTACATACCTACCAGGTGACTGGTGCCATGTGGGGTACAAAGAAGTCTAAACTTGGTATTCAGCCTCCAAAACCTCCAGTGTAGCCAGAGAGACAAAATGCTAAAATAAGAATGCGAGGGGTTCTCTGACATGACTCAGATGAGTGAATAGCCTCAATTTTAAATGGCCTCTCCTTAATTGTCCCAGACCACACATATATTTGCCAAATTGTCATTTGATTCTGAATATATGGTTGCTGTGACCATGCTCATTGTAATAGAGAAGAGAGAGGAGAGAGCAGAATGAACTTTGATTGGCAAAGGAGGTACACAGTTATGTGTTAAATGAAGAGTCAATGTAGGTAGAGAAGTTAGTGGACGGTATTCCAAGGTCATGGAATAATAGCATTAGCAAGGGTTTGCAATCTGAAAATCTCTGGTTTGTTTTCAGTACAAGTGAGTAAACAGTCTGTGTAGAGGCTAGGAAAGGTTTAGTTCAGCTATGTGAGGTAGGACCAGAGTTTTGAGGAACTTGAATGCGAACTAGAACAATTGGAAATTGTTCTTTTGGAGGTTTGGGGGACTGATAAAAGTGGTGTTTTATGAACAGTAATCTTGTGGTGTACAGAATGGTTTGGAGGGTGTACCACTGGAGGCCAGGAAGACTTTACAAAGCATTAAGAACAAAGAAAGCCAAGAATGTACAACCTCATATTTATTCTATCCAGTTCTTCTTGATGCATAAATGCTATGTAGTGAGGGAAGCAAGACTGACAGGCCCCACGTTGGACTTTCTAGGGTCTCTTATCACTCTCCAAAGAATACCTTAACCACTGCATATGTCACACTTCACAACCAAAGTCCACACACCTATCCTAGGTCAAGAGCAGATAGAGAGCTGGGAGAGCTAAGGCCAGCTTGTGATCAAGACCATGAAAGCACTTCAAGGATACCTGGAAGTTTCTACCCCTTTAAAAATGTCTCACGCACCTGCTGTTGAAGATTCAGAAACCAAAGACTTATTATAACCTCACAGAACAATGAGGAAACATGTTCACTGATGACTTCAAAATCAATGCCACCTGCCACATCTCTTATACGATCAATGTATCAAACTGCCTCCTGAAATCCCCTGAATGCTACATAGGCATCTTAAAATGAACATGTATGAAACCAAACATATCTTCTGCCTCCATCTCTACCCATCATTTTTATCTGCCTCTTCCTTTATCCCTCATCTCCGTGAGTGATACCACTATCTACCTCATTGCCTAGTTAACCAGGCCAGAATCACAGGAGAGGTACAAAATTCAAAAAAATATGAAAGGGTACAGGACTCCTGTCCCAAAGGATTGATCCACTGCATACCAGTCCATCACTAGAGCTATATTTCTTTTGGTTTTGAGAGCTTTTCGATCTGTAAGGTAGGCCCCTTTAAGAATAATACACTTCTGTGAGGGGTCACACCTCAAGCTGACCCCTTGCTAACAGTTATTACCTTAGTAGGCAAAATTACCACAACGAAAGCAAGAAGGTGGCAAGGACACAAGTCAGGGCACCTTACTGGGAGTAGGCAGGGGGGAGAAGCTGGAACATTACGGAAAATGGGGTCTCTATGCATGAATAACGGAGTAAAATAAAGACAAATACTGTCTACTTCATCAAATTGCCAAGGGCTTACCATGGGGGCACCAGGGTTCAAGAGGTAAGGCCTGGACTCTGTTACTGAGGTTGACATTTAATTGGCCTTAGATATGCACTCTCCCCTCCCCACACCATAAACTCTGAGGTGAAGTCCTCATATAGACACATAAAATGAACTGTGTATTTTATTAAATTTTAGGAATGAAACAGTGCCACATTGTGGTCCCTGCATAGTGTTTCTTAAAATGTGTGAAGAGCTCCTCATTTTAAAGCATGAGAAATGTCATTGGGAAGATGGATACAGCAGGAAAGATATAGGCAGGAAACAAAATGAAAGGTATCCTAGAACCTTCCCTACTCTTCTCTCATGGCCACCCCAAGGAGAGGGAGTTGTGTGAGTAACTGTGTCCCTTGATAAATGGAATACTCTGAAATGTCGGGAGAAACCCGATCTTTAGAGTACATAAGTACTCCACATACATGAGCAAATAAAACAAAAAACACATGTTTGCCAGGTTACAGGTTAGGGAAAGGCATCTTTGGGGCCCTGAAAATAGCCTAATCCTTCACAGAAACCTGAAATCTGCTTTTATTTATTTTCTTAAAGATTTTTCATTTATTTATTTGACAGGCAGAGATCACAAGCAGGCAGAAAGGCAGGCAGAGAGAGAAGGAGAAGCAGGCTCCCTGCTGAGCAGAGAGCCCGATGCAAGGCTCAATCCCAGGACCCTGGGATCATGACCTGAGCCGAAGGCAGAGGCTTTAACCTACTGATCAACACAGGTGCCCCTGAAGTCTGCTTTTAAAGAAAGAGTAGAACCCATCTTATTTTTGTATTTCCCTGGTGCCTAGCAGAGTGACTGGCACATGGTTCTTCTTCAGTAAATGTCTCAATGATGGCCAAATAACAGTGTGTATTAGTTTCCTAGGGCTGTCATAACAAAGTGCCACAAACTGAATGGCTTAGAAGAACAGAAATTTATTCTCTCACAGTTCTGGGGGCCAGAAGTCCAAAATCAAGTTGTTGACAGGGCCCTGCTCCCCCTGAAGGTGTGAGGGGAACCCCAGTCATCACTTGACTTCTGGCAGCATAATGACTCCAATCTCTGCCTCCGTCTTCTCATGACCGTCTTTCTTTCATGTGTCTCTATATCTCCACATAGTGGTTTCCTCTCTATGTGTCTGTCCCTTTTCCTCCTATAAGAATACCATTCTGGGGCACCTGGGTGGCTCAGTCAGTAAAACGTCCAACTCTTGATTTCAGGTGAGGTCATGATCTCAGGGTTGTGAGATGGAGCCTCATGTGGGGCTCTGAGCTCAGTGTGGAGTCTGCTTGTCTCTCTCCTTCTACTCCTACCCCCACTGGCTCCTTCTCTCAAATACATAAATAAAATAAAATCTTCAAGAACATAGGTCATATTGGATTAGGGTACACCCTAATGACCTTATCTTAACTTGATTACATCTGCAAAGACCCTATTTCTTTCTTTTTTCTTTTTCTTGTTTTTCTTTTAAAGATTTTTTTTTATTTATTTAAGTAATCTCTACACCCAATATGGAACTGGAACTCACAACCCCGAGATCAAGAGTCACATATGAGCCAGCCAGGTATCCCTGCAAAGACCCTATTTCTGATGGTGACATTCACAAGTACTGTAGGCTGGGATTTCAACATGTCTTTTTGGGGTCAGGGTTCAACTCACAACAGGGCCCAAATGAGCTCAGGTTCCTAATAGCATTTCCTGGTTATTAAGTTTGGAGAACATAATCTTTCTCCAAACCTAGCTCTAGGTTTGATCTCCATCATGATCAAGCTCTCATTCTCTCTCCCAAACATTCTTTTTCGGGGGAAATATATGTATAATTTTTTTTGAATGGCCATGCTTTTAATATCTTAATTTACTTGGAGAAATGGTATGCCCATCCCCATGGTGTTAGGTTTGCTTACTTTCTTTTTTAAAGTGCTCTTTGTTCAAATTCTTTCAGTGTTACAATATGTTTATTTTCTTAGTTTGCAAACATTGGAGGTGGGGAAAGGAGGGTTCTTGAGGAAGCAGGAAGGACTGAGATACTAATGAAGCAAATGGAAAATGTTTCAGTCCTACCCTTAGCTGTAGAGGACTTCATTGGCCCAACTGAAAAAGCTTGGATAAAAAATATCACTGTTGTTGAATGGACTGTGGTATGTCAGACAATATCCTTATACCTGGGAAATGTACGCTAAAGCATTAGGGGCAAAAGGTCATAATGCATACAACTTACCTTCAAATGATTCAGGAATATAGTGTGGACAGATAGATAAAAGAAAATAGGGTAAAAAACCAATAATATGTGAATCTGTGTAAATGGTGTAGAGATGTTCTTTTATTCTTGCAACTTGTCTAAGTTAGAAATTTTTTTAAAAGATTTTATTTATTTATTTGAGAGAGAGTATGTGTGAGAGAGAGAGCACAGGAGCAGTGGGGAGAGGTAGGAGGAGAGGGAGAAGCAGACTCCCTGCTGAGCAGGGAACCCAAAGTGGGAGGTGAGGCTTAATCCCAGCCAACATGGTACAACATGGTACAATCCCAGATACAACACGGTACATCCCAGAACCCCAGGATCATGACCTGAGCCAAAGGCAGGTGCTTTACTGACTGAGCCACCCGGGCACCCCGATTAGAAATTATTACCAAATAAAAAGCAATTTAAAAATGCATGGAACATTAATTGGGGAACTGGATGTCTTCCCTTTGTTAAAATATTTGCATTTTATGCTAAATAAACAAATAACATATTTTAGCATTATTATTCAAATATGCTAACATTTATTGAGTGCCTACTGTGTGCTAGGGATAGTTACACATGTTTTCTTATTTCTTAATTCCCCAAACACTTTGCTATTTATTACTAATCCTCTTTCATGGATGAAGAAGCCAAGGTCCACAGAGGCTCAGTGTTTAACTTAAAATCATGGGACAATTATGCAACAGAGCTAGGATATGAACTCAGCTCCTCTGGCCCCAGGTCTAGTGCTTTTTACACTACACCATAACTACCTCCAACTACAAATGGCCCATTTCAACTTTTCTGAACATAGAAATCTTTATTTTCAGCCTGACTTTCTATTCCAGTGGTCAGGAGGTCAGTTGGAGGGTTTTCTCCCTTCTCTGGCTCCACAGGGATTATAGCCTTGGACCCTGAGGAGCCAAAAAGGGAGGACCAGCCTAAAGAAACAATGTTTCTGTCCTTGTTTGATAAATGGAATTAGCATTCCCACACGAACAGGAAATGTTGAATTGTTAATAGCCTCCCTTGGGTTTATTATATACAGTATATCTACATGCCTTAGCTATACCCAGGAGGTATTCAAGATAAGCAGTCCCATCTGAAAGTGATGTTGTCCTGTTTTTTGTCAGTCTGTCTACTGACAAGAGTAGAGATTAAGCATACTGCTCAATTTTATAATATTACAACATAGCACAAACATATAAATTTAGTTACATGTTAATCGAAACATTTTTTATGATAGATTGGACATAAACCATCCAGCGTATTTATTGCATGTCTATAATGTACATAGCATTGGGCTAAGTACAGTGGGGGGTGTAAGGTAGATGAAGATTATGTCCCCAGGTCCTAAAAGCTAATTAGGAAAATGAGACATAAGAGCAGAGAATTTTAACCAATACAAGGAGATAGGGGCCAAACGTGGTAGAGGTGCCCAGGCGGTAGATAATCACTGTGGTCTGGATTCCTTAGGGAATGTCCCTTCTTGGATGGACTGGACCTTGAAGGATGAGTGAGATTTGGATAGGCAGAGAAGAGGTGTTCAGCAGATGGTCACGGAGGTGGGAAGGCATAGGTTTCATGAGTTTGAATTGAGTCAGATTATGAGGAGCCTTGATGTTGGTCAGTGCAGGCTGATTAAAGATTTTGAGCCAGTAAATTACATAATTAAAACAGTGTTGGTAGAAGTCCTGGCAGTAGTGAGTGGAATGGAATAAACATTGCTTCATACACAACCTTGGACGCACTTTAAAATCAACTGGAGGCTTTAGAAAACTACTGATACCATGGTCCTAACCCAGAGATTCTGACTTAATGGTGTGAGATGTAGCCTGGGCCTCAGGATTTTAAAAAGATCCCCAAGTATTACTAATATGCAGAAAAGCTTGAGAACCTCTGCGATAGAGGAAGGAGAGCTGTTAGTATGAGATACCTAGCATGAGAGATACCTAGCATGCCGAGGAGGCAATTATGATGCGAGCTTTAAACCGTGAGTCCTGGGACTGCTGGAGTGGGTGGCAAAGGGAATAGAGAGGAAGGTTTGGATATGTGTGACATGTCACAAGAACTGACTGAGCCTCTGGATAGGCTTAAGACAGAGAATGAGAGGGAAGATTTATAGATGCCTGCATGATTTCAGGGTTCAATGTCTTATTATTAATCGGAGGCAAAACCAGAGCTGGAGACCATCAGTAGAAATCATCGTCATGGCTGATAGTTGAAATCCTGAGACTGCGTGGTATCACCTAGGGAAAAGAATATAATAAGAAGAGAAGAAGGTTGAAGAGAAGGCCGACTTACTATGTTTTTGTTGTTTTTACCAATCAGGAGGTCCTATGCATGTTGATTAGCAAAGAAGATCAAGGTAAAATATCTACCAGGAAGGGTGCCTGGGTGCCTCAGTCTGTTAAGCGTCTGCCTTCGGCTCAGGTCGTGACCCTGGAGTCTTGGGATCCAGCCCACTTCTCCCTCCAACCCTCCTCCATCTCGTGCTCCCTCTTTCTCTCTCAAGTAAATAAATAAAATCTTTAAAAAAATATCCACCAGAAGCAGGAAGAGAAGAGATCCCCAGCATTGCATAGACAGCCTAAGAAGTAGAAGTCAAGGTCCCTCTCCTTCGATAGATTATAATCCAGTTATGTAGACAAGTCGTGGTGCTGGCTGTAGTAGTCAGTAGAGCTGTCCATGCTAAAAGTGACAGTGCTAAAAGTGTTCATAGGAAAGTTAGGAAAGGTGAGTTTGGACAATGACTGGGTATAAGATTTGTGTTGAAGCTAGAGGGAAGGATGAGAAGATGAATTCAGAAATAGAGAAAAGCAGAGGTAGAGAGGATAAGTTTACCCCTCTGAAAAAGCAGGGCCCAGACCCCTATCTTCTCTGTCACATTCCCTGAACACTTCAGCCCAATGCTTACTCCTCTCCTCCATAGGACCCACCCTTAATATATGGCTTCTGTTGAGCCCAGCCTTGCCCTAAGTCAGCAGACAAGAAGATCAGTACCCTTAATTTGCCTTAGCCTAAGATGTCCCCGGTGGAACATTTTAAAAAATATTGCATGTCTGTGTAGATGGTTCTTTAAGTGAGTATGAATCAGGTGGTTAAAACTGGACAAAATCAGGTGATTTTAGTACATCTCAGAAAGATCTGAGAGTCTTTCCTCAGGGTTCATTCACTGAAGTGTTTAATGAATGAATGTGTTCTACATGTTCCGAACCGTGTATCAAGATGAGATGTGGGAGGGTGGCGCAGACAACTCTAACTTCACAGGACAAGCTTGACTGTGCCTCTCAGAAGAATTTCAAGTTGCCAACCTCTGGTGTAGGCACAACCTGAGACACTCCACAGGTTACTGAATCAGCTCATTATTTGTTTAGTGCCCTACCATTTGTTTGACATTATGTAGACACAGGCTCTATTGAATGAGGAGAGTGTGTTCCCTGGTAGGGTCATAACTGGGCCTTGGGATTGCAGTCCAAACAACCTGTCACACATTTCAGTCACACATCGCAGCAATATAATTCTGTTGCTTTGGAAATAGTTAAAAGCTAGTTTTACAATAAGAAGACAAGCTCTTGAAAACAGGGAGGGGTGGGGTTGGGGTGTGATTGACAGACTGTCATTAGTATTTGACAGATATCCATGATTGTTTTTTCTAACAGGAAAATGGTGATTGTTAAAAGCAGTTTTAGATCCCTGCTTCTATTTTTTTTTTTAAGAAGAAAGAAAGCCTCTTTCTTCAACTTTTCTGTGTAGTGTCAGTAAATGAACTGTTTCCTCTCAAATCATGCATATTGCCTTGCAGCCTTCAACTGCATAGTAATATATCACAAACATTTGGATGTGGGAAGGAGAATGGCCAGAAATAACCATTTAGGTCATGTGGGCTTGCAAATGCATCTGTTTACGCACATAGGGTCCCTACAGAAGACTGTTTTATTTCAGGGAATATTTTACCCTGATGACAAACTGTAAGTCAATGAGTCATTTTCATGGCCTGACATTTTGCTGTCAAAGTGCTTGAAAGAGAGTGCGTCACTTTTGTAGGCCGCTGTGTCCTGAAGCAACATTGCAGTCATCTTGTATGATACTCATAGTGTCATACAAGATATATTGGATGGTAGACTTTTGTAAGATGGGGTTAAAATGGAAACTTGCATTTTTCGACTTTATTTCCATTACCTTGTTACGGAATATGATACTGGTTGCAATAATGTGTAATTCAAGAACTACAGAACAAAACTGGTATATAATCTAGTCATAATACCTGTAATGTGACCGTGAAATATAGCCATCATTGCTTTCTCCTAGTTAAAGCCCTCCATTTTCATGTATCTCTAGATTTCCCCTGATACGCTCATGGTACTTTCTAAAAGAATTCCGGAAGTCACCAAGTTAAGTTCCAAGGGTCTGTTTTTTTGAACTCAGAAACAATTTTCCCATATAAACAATGTTATAAATTATGGGCATACTCCCAAATGAGTTCACCCAAGGCTACTTAACCCATCATAAGCTTGAAGTAAAGTAGTGTGTACATCATATACAATAGCATTTCTCTGAAACACAGAGTTCAGCTCCAACGTGGAAAACTCAAACAAATTTCCCTTTCCTTCAGGGAGTCCCCTCCAGTGCTGCTCCCTACCCCAACTCTGAATCCTTTATTAGACAGTGGTTCCGAGCCTGGTGTGGTATCTTTAGAGGCAGAAAAGAAGGAAGTCAAGAACTTTTAGGCTTTTGAGGTTGGAGCCACTCTTTCTTTTCCATCACCAGGTATTGGTCTACCTGCTGCCCTGATGACACGGAGTCTCTTTAAGTACTGTGTTTTGGGATTTTTACTGATAGTAGTGCTGGAAACCAGGATAGAAATGAGCAGATCTGTGCTACCACTTCTATTTATTCACTCACTCAACAATGCATTAATCAATTCCTATGTAGCAAGCACTGAGCCCTAAACCCTGGGGATATAAACATGAATGAGCCCTTGAGGTCCTCCCAATCTAGTGACAGGCACAAATAAACAAACCATAGCAATGCTGCCTGCTACTGCAGTGATAGAGTGCCATATTAGGTAGAGTGCTGGCACAAAAGAGGTAGTGTTCTGCTTGCCCTGAGGGGGTGGGGGTGCATTGGAGCCCACACCAAACGTTGCCTTGAAGGGTGAGATGTTCGTCAGGCAAATAAGGGATTCTGAAAATGCATTTTATTTTATTTTATTTTAAAGATTTTACTTATTTATTTGAGAGAGAGAGGGAGATAGTGAGAGACAGCATGAGTGGGGGCCGAGGAGAGGGAGAAGCAGGCTCCTCACTGAGCAAGGAGCCTGAAGCAGGGCTCCATCCCAGGACCCTGGGATCAGGACCTGAGCCGAAGGCAAATGCTCAACTGACTGAGCCACCCAGGCACCCCTGAAAAGACATTTTAGGCAAAGACAAGAAGTCATGAAATACTACATTTGGAAAAATAAAAGCAGTTTGGTATGGTTTGACCAGAGATATGAAATAGGGCAGTGTTAGGAGATGAGGGCAGGTAGGGACTTTAGGCTAAGAGCTTTGCATGTCAGTCTGAAGTCTGTATTTTTTCTCATAGTGGTTAATAGGGAGGATTGTGATTAGACTGACTGTTCGAGTGGCAGTATGGAAAATTGGTTGGAAAAATTGATTAGACTGACTGTTCGAGTGGCAGTATGGAAAAATGGGAGACTAAAGGGAGGTCGAGATCTTTTAAGAAAGAGGAGAAGGAGAGGGAGAAACATTTTTGTTTGGTTATATTTTTAATTTTAAATTAAACAATTAAATTGTGGTGAAATGCAGCTAATACAAAATTTACTATCTTAACCATTTTTAAGTATACAGTGCAGTGACATTAAGTACACTTACGTTGTTATACAACTGTCAACACCATCCATCTCCAGAAATTTTTCATCTGCCCAAACTGAAACTCGCTACCATTAGTAACTTCCCATTCTCCCCTCCCCCACAGCCCCTAGCCACCACCATTCTACTTTCTTTCTCTATGAATCTTACTACTCTAGGTACCTCATATAAATGCGATCATACAGTACTTGTCTTTTGGTGACTAGCTTCTGTAGTTATTTTATTTTTTAAAAAATTTTATTTATTTATTTGTTAGAGAGATTGAGATCACAAGTAGGCAGAGAGGCAGGCAGAGAGAGGGGAGGAAGCAGGCTCCCCGCCGAGCAGAGAGCCCGATGCGGGGCTTGATCCCAGGACCCTGAGATCATGACCTGAGCAGAAGGCAGAGGCTTAACCCACTGAGCCACCCAGGCATGTAGTTATTTTAATTTTTTAAAATAAAAGTCACTCGTGTTTGTGCTTTAAAAAAAATTCCAAATGATATCAAAATGTGCACAAGTGAAAAATAAAAGCATTGAATGGAGGGTACAGATTTTGTTAAAGAGATTTTTTAAGGCCCATTTGGGAACTGACATTTGCTGAGTGAATGCCATATGACACTGTGTTGAGTGCTTTACATATGTAATTTACTTTAGCTCTTAAGACATATGTGATTTTATTTACTCATCGGAGTCAATCATTTAATCATCTGTAGTCGCCAGCGAGAAGGGTATGACAAAAACTAGGAAAACAGTCAAGGTTAATGCCATGACTGAGATGTGGAAAAGAGCTTCCATGCCGGTGAGAAAACTGCAATATACTCCCGGAAGCAAGAAAACCCAACCTTCAACACTAAACAGAGCAGAGCAAGTCAAGGGGGAAGGTATATAGCCCAGGTGGGCCTGGAGTTCATAGGACCTTCCTCAGACACACTGACTTGTGAGTATGAAAGATTTGTCAGACATACTGCCTGGTGGGGATGGCTTTCTTGTTGAGCTTTCTCTGGGTTGGCTTGAGAACTTTGAGATAGGCTGCCAGAAACTTCTTCTTTTTTAAGATTTTATTTATTTATTTGACAGAGATAACAAGTAGGTGGAGAGGCAGGCAGAGGAGAGAGGAAGGAAGCAGGCTCCCCACTGAGCAGAGAGCCCGATGTGGGGCTCAATCCCAGGACCCTGGGATCATGACCTGAGCCGAAGGCAGAGACTTTAACTCACTGAGCCACCCAGGCGCCCCTGCCAGAAACTTCTGACACTGCCTTTATACTCTAGTGTAGATACAGTGGTTGTACGTCATACATATTATTGCAATAGTAGTCTAGACTAGTATTCCTTAAGCTGTATTTCATGGAAACATACTAGCTTTCTGTAAGATGGTAGTATGTAGTCCTCAAAAAGAAACAAACAAGGGACGCCTGGGTGGCTCAGTGGGTTAAGCGGCAGCCTTCGGTTCAGGTCATGATCCCAGTGTCCTGGGATCGAGTCCCACATTGGGCTCCTTGCTCAGCAGGGAACCTGCTTCTCCCTCAGCCTCTGTCTGCCTCTCTGTCTGCCTGTGCTCGCTCGCTCTCTCCCTCTGTCCCTGACAAATAAATAAATAAAATCTTTAAAAAAAAAAAAAGAAACAAACAAACAAAACCCTGGTCAAAATACATTTGGAACACTGTTCATACTAGATGCTTCTCCTAAAGATTCATAGCATGTATGAGCTTATTAAAGCCTCTAAGATGTACCATAATGAATAATAAACCTGTTGAAAATTTAACCACTAGTTCCCATTTTGACCCCATGCAATTATTTTATTTTATTTTAATTTTTTTAAAGACTTTATTTATTTGACAGAGATCACAAGTAGGCAGAGAGGCAGGCAGAGAGAGAGAGAGAGGAGGAAGCAGGCTCCCCGCCGAGCAGAGATCCCGACGCGGGGCTCGATCCCAGGATCCTGGGATCATGACCTGAGCCGAAGGCAGAGGCTTTAACCCACTGAGCCACCCAGGTGTCCCTTATTTTTATTTTTAGTGTATCTTAATTTTTACTTTTCTCCCTAGAAACATCAATATATACGTGGTAGGACCCTAGCGTTCTATGGAGCCCAGAAGCACAGTGAGTAGGTAGCAACCATCTGGGAATTGACAAAGGCCTCCCTGAGGAAGCATCCCAGATATGTACGAATCAGAACTGGGCTTAGTAAGCGAGACGCCAAGGCAGTATCTTTAACTTCAAGTGTGATTAGACTATCGCCAACATGCCTGGGGTGACGATTTCTGCCAAGAGGTTTAAGTTATAAATCCATTAGTTCAAAGGTTTTAAAAACTGCTTACAAAGAGCAGGCCTAACCACATCCCATCCCCCCCTCCAGTTTTATAGCTATTATTGAGGCTTCAGTGCCTTCACTGTCCAGGATTGAGGACTGAAACCTCTTATCCATGACTTCTTAGGCTACAGTTTCTTTTGCCTAGGTTTCTGGAAGACATACAAATCGGTATGAATTTGGAAGGAAGGAGAAATCCATTTTCCAACTGAATATAGACAATGTTAATGCCAGATCGCTCTCCTCTATCTAACAATCCTGAAGTCTCCCAGACACTTATGAATATGATATTTCATTACGCACTTGAACAGCGTGGGCTTTCAGTCTGCTTTAGCAATAATGCAATGTACAGCAATAATACGATGTACTCTAATATCCTTGCTTGAGTGACTAGAACATCTCCTTCTGTAGGGATCTACTGGCATCATTAATTCTATGAAAACCTGCAGAAACGTCAAGCCAACCTTCGAAACATCAGATTTCTCATCCTATAAACGATAAAGATGCTAACTACCAAAGTCTACACCGTGCTTTAAACATCAAAAATAGATCACAAATTGCCTGGTCGTTCTAGATTTCATGGGATATCACCGGCATTCTGTGAAATGTAGCATAATGGTAAGAATGCACACCTTGGAGTCAGATCGCCTAGATTTAAATTCCAGCTCTGCAAATGAACATTTCTGGTATCTTTGTAAATTGTTTAAATTAGAGTCGCAATACCTATTAAATAGGGTTATCATCACGTATTGTATATATTGTACAGGCATAATGCCATGCCTGTAGTAATAGTAATAATAGAACCATGGACTGAATACCTAATATGTGCTCATTGTGCTAAATACTTTGTATGCATTATATAATTGAGTATATCTAACACTATTTTGTGCATGGACCTTCTTAATTTGATCATGGGTGTGTCACAACTTTGGAGTTATGATGCCATCCATTGTTTTGAAACTGGATTCTCTCAAAAATATGCGAAAATACATGCATCTTTGGGCAAACATCCTGCTCCCTATTTTTCTGTGACATTATATCTCCAATTATGGCCCAGATTCATCTCCTGATCTTTAGGGTTCATGTTTGACACCTTACTCATTACATTACACTTCTCTTCTTACATCATTTCCAGATTTTTGGGTAATGACTCCATTTTTATACCTATTAGAGCAAAATATGCAGGTTGGCTTCCAACCCTCACTGGACTTCTTATAAGATACATATCTTACAGATTACGTATCTATTGAGAATCCTCCATTCTACACCAAATGTGGCTTCACCTTTGTATCTTTCAATTCCAGCCATGCCCACTGTTATCTCAATTAGACATGACTGCCTGATAAAGATCCCAACAGCACAAATATTCTTCAGCTAGCAACATCCTAGAACAAATTCAGTTCCAATCTGTGTCAAACCCCTGGATAATATCTGAATAGAGGTCCAAGTCTGGACTTTCCTTGGAAAAATAGATTATAGGTTCTATGACCGTATGCTGGTTATATCTTGGTTTTTCTGTCCAGCATCCCCACTTCCTTTGGGGAAATGCTCCTTCTGTCCAATCTGGTGAGGCAGCTGCTAATCCTAATGCCCTATCTCACTGGTCATAGGGATGGGTTTCTGAACCAGGCCTCTCCAAACATAAAACTTCATTCCTCTAGCCACACTGATTGTTCTGTGTAGAGCATCTAACCAAGCTTAGCCAATTTGAGTCGTTTCTTGAAGTTTTCAATTTTGAGCTAGAGAAGGAGTCATCATCTTTGCCATAAGGAAAAACCCAACATATTAGAAGAGAATAAGGCCAACAGACAAAGAAAAGCAAAGGCAAAAGATGGACAGAGATATTCCTCATGGTATCACTTGAGTGTCTTGTCCAAATGTTTCAGATGTACCTTAGATGTCCCAGTTATAGGAGCCAATAATTTTCTTTTCTTTTCTTTTCAAGTGACTTCAGTTTGGGATTATGTCATTTGCAAATGTGCTTTGCCATAACTGCTATTGTCTATCTGGTTGCCTGGCTCTCTCCGTATTTCAGATATATTCCATGTTCCAGAAACTCCTCCTTTTGTGTAAAGAGGACCTTGCTCCATACCTGGCTCTTTGTGGCCCACTACCTAGCACTATCCAGCAGTATTAGAACTCCAACTTGTAATGGAGCAGACATTTTGGGAAGTAGCCATCCAGTCATGAAATTGGGTCTTCAGCATCAGGGTAGTGTGAAGTAAGAGCAGATAGGGTTTACAATGAAACAGTGAAGCCTCCTAATAGGGAACATACTACAATAAAGTGGGAATCCAGAGCTAGACATACTCAGAGCATGAAATAAGTTAAAGTTCAGAAGAATGTGATTTTTGGTTTTTGGTGTCCTCTAGTTATTCTAGTTCTGTCTAGTCAACTATTTACCTAGTTACTGCCAGCAATATCCATTGTTACTCAAATAAGAAATGAGACATTAGTATTAAGTAGAATGTATGTTTCTGATTCTCTTGGCTTATGTAGCTATTAGTTATCTTGTTACTAGTTAACTAATTATAAATTTTTTCTTTTTTCTCTAGTTTTCTGTAGTCCTATCTTACTGTTCTAACAAAAAATAAGAAGTTAGTTTTGGAAAGAATGAGTTTTTTAGCTTCTTGGTTACTCTGCCTATTCTAGTTATTTTCACTTAAGTGGTTGTGTAGTCAACACTAGTTACATCAACTTATCAATAGTTATTCAAGCAAGAAATGAGAATTTAGAGTTGCAAGTATCATTCTAAGCCTCTTGGCTTACTCAAGTTATTCATTATCTAGTTCTGAGTTAGCTAGTTACTAGTTAACTTTCTCCACCATTTTTCCCTGTTTTTTTATAGTTCAAAGAAATATAAGTTTAGATTTGAGAGGATTTTTTTTAAACTTTCTTGGCTTCCTCTAGTTGCCACTAGTTACACCTACTTATCAATAATTGTTTACCAAGCCTGTTTCCTTCTCTTAGGGACACAGCTGAACTCCCTTTCCCAGTTCTCCTTTGTCTAAGTGGGGCCATCTAGTTCTCTCCTCTTCTCTCTCTCGGAAGTGTTGTGTCTCTTCTGCACAGAGACAGGTAATGTGTTTTCTCCTGCACTCTTTCTTTCCTCTCCATAACGATCTTGAAACCATGTGTTCAAGGTGGTGGTATAATTATAAGATTGAAGGAGTCTAGGTCCCTAAATGACTGGCCAGAGTAGAGGCCCCTCCACCTCCTTCTGATCACATTGGACTTTGACTTGCATGAGCAAAACAAAACAAACAAACAAAAAAACCCAAAAAAACAAACAACAACAACAAAAACCTTAACAGAGTTAAACCACTGATATCTTGAGATTTGTTATAGCATGTAGCCTATCCTGACAGATATATCCCATCCTATCGTAGTAGTTATCATACTCTATTGTAAATTGCCTGTCTTATTTCTCCATCTCCTCCATTAGACTGTGAGTTCCTCAAGGGCAGGGCCAGTGTCTATTTATGCATCATTATATCCCTAGTAGTGCAGTGTTCAGCGCACAGTAAGTACAGTAATGGATATTATTGTTAAGAATAGAGTAAACAAATGTGTATGCGCTGACAGGGTTCCCCTTATTGTCTCACTGATAAGGACCACTCTTCATTAAAGAGGAGATGCTAATGCTTTACTAGTGGAGACCCAGTGCATGTTCCTTACGTTGCCATTGAAGGTAGGTAATGAGTTTGATCTAAGAGTTCAAAGGTTGAAAGATTAGTCAGTGGCTTACTCACAGTAGATTTAGAGATTCTTGGTCTACACAATTGAGTTACATTTTAAGTTGCTTATAAGCAGCCAACAGAATTTTTCTAAAAGGCTGAATTTCTCTTATGGAGTCCATAGATGTCAGTATAACATAAAAGAAATGTACTGAAAACTGGCTTCATGGAATATACATAACAAGGATATTTTGAAATTCATATATATGAGGGTCTATGAAATGGCAATTTGATTAGTCATTCTGGATAAAAATCCAACCAAACAAACACAATCAGCTAAACTAGTATTTGGCAATACACAACGAAAAATAAATCTGGTTTTTTGAGTTTTTACTTTCCCAGGTTGAGCGATCATATATAGAAATGAGCCTAGTGTTTTTTAAGTGAGTGTTTATAATCATCAAGCAAATTTAACTAAAATCTCATCAATCTCTGGCACATGTTTTGAAATGCGACAGGAATTTTCTAAGCTGGGAGGAAAAAGAAACTTGCAGTGTTAGGGGGAAACATTTTTTGAGTCTTAGAAAAGGTCACTGAAAAGATTCTGAGAAAATTGTGGAACAGTCAGGCCATGCTACTTCCTGAATCGGTTGGTCCAGTTGAAAAGGAAAATGAGTCCAATTAAACAAACAAACAAACAAACAAAAAACCCAAAACAAAAAAACCAAAACAACAACAATTAAAAAAAAAACAACCAACCAACCAACCAAACAAACAAACGAAATTGGGGGTTATTTCAAGGTCTACTTCATGCCAAATCACCATTTTGCTTTTATTTATCAACTCTCCTTTTGGCTTTGTTCGATGCAACCGGAGTATGTGCGGTATTCTGGAGGGCTACTGGGCACTCTGATATAATTCAATGCACTGGGTGTACTTGTTTTTACTATCTCCACATATCCTTAGAACAGATCCTCTAAGGAAGGTGCAGCGTGATGGGGAGCTATTTTGCTGCTACTAAAAGACAATGAAGAGAAGGTTGCAATTTTCCAAATGAAAGTTTTTAGTTATAATTGCATCCATGGCACATTTCTTAATCCACTTACACAGAAGACACTGCCAATTACTTCTGAGAGTCAAAAAGGGACAATTAAGTCCATATTCGTACACTAATAGCGTTGCATTATTTAAACCTGTTTTTCTTTTTCAACTATGAAAATGAGAATTGAGCAGTGGCAATGGAAACATATAAAAGCAGTAATTAGCTTCTTCAAAGTGCAGCTTTCCACATAAACACATTTCCGCCAGCAGCCTTAGTAGCTGTTTTTCAACAATAAAATTCAGTGAATAAACTTCATTTTCTCCCAAGAAGTGGCCTTTAGAAGGCAGAATATTGAGTTACCTAAAAACATCTCTAAGGAAAAGAAAGTTTGCTACAAATGTTGCAAAGTTCCCATTTCTTATTTTTGAAAGTCTGCCTTCATAAAATATACTAGAACCTCCATTTATTTTTTTTTTCCCTTTTGGAAAAAAAAATTCAGCAGGGAGGGAAGCTGAAGGTTTTGTCATGTTCTCGTTAATTGGTATTTGTTGTTAAACTCCAGAGAGGTTGGGGAACACGGCTATTTTAGGTCTTGGAAATTAATCCCAATAGATCTCGTGGAATATCTGTCTTGAGATGTGTCTGTCACCGTAAACATTCAACAGGCTAATGTATGACATTTGTCAGGTGGGCTGGCTGATGGTTAGTAAAACTCAAGCCATAAGGAAATTACTCCCTTACTTCCTAGAACGGTAGATTTTCATTTACCAAGTTTATCAGGAATTAAGTACAAAATCCAAACGAATCCACTCCTTAATCAGGGTGTTTTGTGGGGCTTAGGTTATAGTGCACATTGATTATTTGGCACATAATGTTGAGCATTTGCTCATTATTGAACATTAGCGATCACATTTGCATCATGTCAGTTTCACTGAGCAGCCTGCATGTCTGCTGCTCCTGCATGTTTAACACACTGAAAACACTAATGGAAATAAAGATGAGCATGCCACACACTGCCGTGAAATTTTCCTCTGAATCAGGACTCCTAGGGGACAGAATCATGAGTTCTTCAGATACCTCTGTTCCTCTTTTATCTAGCACAAAAGGCAACTGATTCTTATGCATACCAACTCACAGGGCAACCTTGGGTAAGTCACTTAACCTTTTTGTGCCTGAATTTCTTCATCTGTCAAGCGCCTGTCCTGCTGAGCACCTGTCCCACAGGGCTGGTGTTTGAGTATCAAAGGAGGTAATGGTTGTAAAAGGGCTTTGTAAGTTCTGAAGTGCTGTCCAAGTGCAGTTTTTTAGTAATAATAATGATGATGATGATGATGATAGTAGTATGGTAAGAAATGGTTGTGGCTTTGGTTTCTGCAGCTGCCTTTTTGCCTTAGAGAAGCTAGTCATTTGCCCTCTTGCCCTTTAAAAAAAAACCAGAAATTCTGAATCAATCTATCTGCCTACTCTGTGTTTATGAGATTGTTCTAGGGCGAATTGCCGGTTAGCAAATTGTACAAGCTGCAACTCTGTTTCAAACCAGAAATGAGCTGGAAGCTATGCTCTGCGGCATTTGAAGTCTAGTAAAAGTTATTTCTATACACGACAGGATAAAATGATCAGAGCAGAACAACACAAAGATGATCTTGTTGATAGTGCCTTAGAAGCAGGACAACTAAACAAAGAAACAATCACGTTTTGAACCTAATAAGTAGTGCAAGTGAATGAAAAAGGGTTATTTGCCAGTTTTGCTTTTCCCCATGAAATAATCCTAGATCCCTCATCAATTCCATAGTGAAATCCAGACTTTGTGTAGAAATTCTTTTAATCAATGAGAGAATGAAAAATACGTAAAATAGCATATGAAAAGGCTTTGTAAGCCGGGAAATCTCAACGTTATTGTTAGGTCTGCATGAAAATATTCCTTTGGAAAGCCCATCTCACTGCTGATAAAAATGCTATGATTTCCCAGGTGCCAGGTGAGCCTGCTGCCTTCAGAAATGTGTCTGTCCACTAGTTGACTGCATTTGAATGTTCCTTTTAGCTGGAGCTTCATTCCAGTACTTTAAGGATTTTATTCTCCTAATTTTTCTTCTCAGTGTATTGCAAGTGCTTGTGTGTCCTTAGAAAACGGTATGTGTTGTTTACAATTGAAAGTCAAACAAAATTAGACAACCTCGTGACAGACGAAGAGAAGTAACCCTTTAGGTTAGTCTTCGGGGACAAAGAGAAGGGTTCTCAAATCCTTTTGTGAGAGCAGGGGTGGATCATGAAAAAGCATTCCAGAACAGAGAGCCTGAGGTTATTTGGAGCCCCCATGGAAGGGGGAAAAGTTGGAGGCTAAAGGGGCCTCACCTACTTCAGCATTTTTCCCTTGTAGGCATAGTCGAAAGAGACATTTTATGACTGCAGTGACCTTGAAAAGAGAGGATTGCCCAATCTCACACACCTGTTACAGTGGCAATCTTTAGTAGTTGGCTTCTATCTGGCATCTGGACAGCTTAAAAAGAATTTTAATCAAGAAGAGGTTTATGAAGTAACATTGCTTGGTCTCGCTCTTCTCTGAAGCCCTTTTGATATCAAGCTAAAGGTTGTTCAGTCAATCAGTTGCTTATCAGGCCTATCTTAATTATACCTTGGAAATCAGTATGCGAGTTAAATTGTCGTTAAGCTGTTACTCTACCATCTTAGAAAATGTGTGCCTTGTCTGTTCATTTCTGAAAGGAGATTTTCTTCATCTTGAGAGTCACAGCTGGAGCATGACTAAAACCTAAAACCGGCCAGGAAACCTCCTGCTGTGTGCAGTTTCCCTAGCTTGCAGCATAATTATGCAAATCCATCTTTGACATTAGAGAAAGGCCAATGACAATGTCAGGCAAATGTTATCCAATTTTCACTTAGCCCCATTTTAGGTATTCACAGAGCTGATGCTCAAGTGCTAAAATATGAATATCCTCTAAATGTCTAAGGGGGTTGCTGTTTGGTTCCTGGTAGTGGAGTGGTTCAATTAAAGGAAGAAACTTTGGCCTCTCCACTTCTGTCTTCTCTACCAGTGCTGGTGCTTTCGGTTCACTGGCGATTCTTCTAACACTGCTAGGTGGTGGTGTCCAGGACACTGACCACTGTGAACTGTGCTACTCTGGAATTTGGTTATGTTTTGTTTGTTTGTTTGTTCTTATGTAGCCCTTCCCAGCACAGTCATGCGGTCTCAGAATCATAAACATATGTCTTTCCAAACAGAATAAAATGGCACAGAAATCTCTCTTGTTGGTTATAGAGGCTACAAAAATAGATCTGTGGACATCACAAGCTGGCGACAGAGTATGATTTAGGATGGTGTCACCATTCTGCATGTGAGTTACCAGAAGCCCACCCCAAAGGACTTATCTACAGTCTTGAAGTAAATCAGTGGCATAGCAAGGAGGAAAACCCAGACTTTTTGATACCCAATCTAGCATTCATTCTACTGCATTACATTGTTCCCAGAGAGTGTTTGAGGATGAGGGTCCAGCCTTCCACTGAGGCAATATGGGCATCTTCTTAGGCCATGGAATTTGGGAAGTTTTCAAAACCTCTGGAGAGGACTTACTTCTACCACAGAATCCAAAGCCTTACTTCTACCACATCAGGGAGTGTGGAAGTTTGCCCAGCATCGATGATGACCATGAAGTGCAAATGACCCAGAGGATGATGTTTTTAAGAAGGCTGACTGCTGAAGAACTTCCCACATTCCGGAAAAAATCAGTTGGCTGTGAGAGACTCTGAGGACTTCACTGAGGTAGGTTTCTTTGACTGGGAAAGCTGGATTCCATGTCAGCTATGTCAGCCTTGATATCCAGGAAGTCTGGAAAATATGCACAGTCCATTAAGAAATGTGTGATGGGTTTTCAGGCTTTATCAAAGAGCGATTTGGGAGATAACCAGTGTAGATTACCAGAGTTTTAAAGGGTACAGGCCAGAGCATAAAAAGAGTGAAATAAGAGGGTTGGAAGGGGAAAATAAGACCAAGATAGAAGAGAGGATAATTGAACAAAAAAGAGATGTAAAAGCAAGAATTCAAAGAAAGGAGATGGGGATCTTAGTATCTATCATGGGCTTACAAACCATTTGCGCTCTTACCATTAAAATAGAAATAGCAAAGCCAGATTGGCTTGGCAGATTCTGTGAATATTACAGATGGGATATAGGATATCAAACACTGGCTATAGTCTAAAAGTAGAGCTGCTGCTGAACCAAGCCCTGATACTTGAGTTTAGAAACTGTATCTCTAAGTCTGAGGAAGAGCAAACAAAAACCAGAGTTGGAAGGGACAAATCTGGTATAAGAACCAATAAAGTGGAGCCAGGACACTTCTCTCCGGTGCAACTTACAGTGTTTTCTGTTGGTGGTAGAGCAAAGCCCAGTTAAGGAAGACACTCTATGTTCTTGCAGTTTTATTCCCAACATCTAGCATAGTGCCTGGCACATAGCAGGAGTTCAATAAATGTGAGTGAATGAATTAGTCATTCTTCTGAGTTGGACAATTGGTAATGGGGACAGAAAAAAGTCCAGAGGATCTGTAGAATGAGAAGAACATGGCAGAAAGGTGTGAGGGTAGATTTGAGGGCATATAACTTGGGGGGCCTGGACAGGTGCCTAAAAGATAGACTGAGTATAGTTTATTATTCTGCTGAAAGCAAAGTTTTTGTTTCATTTTATATAAAATGAGATGATGTCTCTTTTTTTTTTTTAAAGATTTTATTTATTTATTCGACAGAGATCACAAGTAGGCAGAAAGGCAGTCGGAGAGAGGAGGAAGCAGGCTCCCCGCTGAGCAGAGAGCCCGATGTGGGGCTTGATCCCAGGAACCTGAGATCATGACCTGAGCTGAAGGCAGAGGCTTTAATCCACTGAGCCACCCAGGCACCCCGAGATGATGTCTCTTTGTGAGCATACTTTGACGTTTTGAGTGTCAATGTAAATATGAATTATCATCATTGTGCTCCTTAACTGAGTCAAGATATGTTTGTTTGCCCTGGTCTATTTCTTTGGGGCCTTTGTGAGTACAGAATGGGTTTGGGATATACATAGATTGGATAAATCTCTATGTATTTCTCCTCCTCCCCATTTAAGAAGGACTAATGTGAAGACATTTCTTGTTAGGCTCATATATCACTACTTATATTGACATTAAAAGGGAGTCTTTAATGCCCTTATGATCAAAGGGTACAAGCAGAGTCACTGAGTTACCATGCCCAAGTGTTATTGGTCGTGAAAATTCAGAAGCACCATGTTCCGAAGAGTCTTTCACCCCCTCAGTTGTTTGTTGTTCTGTGTTTTCATGACATATTGCAGATTGACCTCAAATTCCAGTTCAGTTTAGGCTCATAGGAGCTACTTAACAAACATATAGTAAACAAATGGATTAATCAGTGAACTCAGAGGCATTATTTATATTGTGCAATAAGGGAGAATTCAAATGTCTCATTGGTACTCATTAAAATAAAGAAAATAGTATGGGGACCTTCTTTTCTCTAGTCAACTTCTTATAACCTCAGCTTCTGGGTCATGTCCTTGACATTCAGAAAAATGGACTGTGTGAAAATGAATCATTACAGAGCATTAATTTAAAAAAAAATCCAAATTCCCACTGCTTGGATTTTTGCTTATGGGTCCTTAGTACTTTAGTGTAATGTGTTTGGGTTTGAAGTTTGCCTTCCTCCCTTCCTTCTTCATTATTAACTTGGTCAAGTTATTTAATTTTTGGTGTCTCAGTTTCCTTTTCCATGAAATTGTGATAGTGATAGTCTGTTCTGTAAGGTTATGATGAAGTTTGTGTGATACTAAATGTATATCATTATATATACATAGAAAGTTCTCAGTAAGTGTTTTCTGTTATTATTTTTTTCATTATAATTATTTAAAAAGTTTTTTATTAGCAGATAGTGAGTACAGAAAGAGAAAAGGATCTCCGGCTTGAACCTGGGAGGAAACCCACCAACTGGAGTTAGAGAAGGAGCTAACAAAGCCAATAGAGGAGAGTTCAAGAAGTAGAACTAGAATATCTACATGTAACACAAGGGAGGAGAGATCTTTTACGAGGGATAGTCAACAGTTTCAAATACATCTGCGGAGGAAACAAGGGAGGTTAGGTTGAGAAGTCTCTTCATTTTTGTTCGATTGCTTCTTGATGGTGATCGAGTTTTTTCAATATTTACATTCATTTTCCCAGCATGGTGCCTGGCTTATGGTAGGTGGTCAATGTATATGTGTTAAATGAGTGGATGAAAAGGGCATTGGAAAGGGGGAACTTCCCTGGAGTTTTTTTTTTTTTAGTTTTTTTTTTATTTATTTGACAAACAGAGATCACAAGTAGGCAGAGAAGCAGGTAGAGAGAGAGAGAGAGAGGAGGAAGCAGGCTCCCTGCTGAGCAGAGAGCCTGATGTGGGGCTCGATCCCAGGACCCTGAGATCATGACCTGAGCCGAAGACAGAGGCTTAACCCACTGAGCCACCCAGGTGCCCCTTCCCTGGAGTTTTTATGAGAGAAATCAGATTGCAAAAGGTAAAGAGTAATCAGATGATGAGAAGATGGGAGGTGCCAAGTTGAGGAAATGGTTATGTCACAGGTGGGAGAATTAGGATGGTAACTGAAAGAAGTCACAGGGTAAATAAAGGACCTTTTTAAAAACAATGTGGAGGGGGTGGGGGACATGGGTGTGTTTTTAATGTACAGAGAAGAGAGCAGTAGAGAGGAAGAGATTGAAGAGGCCCCAGAAGAAGGGGTGAATGATGGAATAAGAAATAGGATGGGAGGAAGAGAGTACACGTGGAAGTCCTCATCCTCTGTGATTTAGCAAAGTAAGGTGTGACCAAGGTGAGGTTTGGGGATAGAAGGGAGGGACCATGAGAGATCTTGTGTCAGGTGGGCTTGGGGTTAGAGAGGATAGGTAGGGCAAGGGACTTGAACCAGAAAGATTGCGAATACCTCTTCAGGATGCTTTGTCTCTGATCTCTGGGGTGGAGGACTGGGCCCATTAGCATTAGCGTTTGACTAAGGGTTTCACGTATTCCTCGGATTCTGAAATTATTTCCAAAGAATATTTTGTGGTTTGTAAATTAATTTAAGTAATGAATACTAAAGCTGGGGGAAATATAGATAAATCTTTTAAGAACCAAGCAATGCTTTTATAAAATGGTGTAAAATCATGTAGGGGTCTAAGAATGTTCATTATTATCAACAGTCACTTTGGCAGAGCATAATTAATTTTATTTCATTTATTTCCCTCAACGCTAAGGCAGTAACATTTCTAAATCTTGGAGAAGAGATGCTTTAGTGTTTTCATGACATTAATTCACATGTATAAATTACTGGTTTATAGGCACACACCTTGCAAATGTCACTATCACATTTGTAGCCCTGTGGATTCCAGGGTTTGAATTTAATCCGCCTCTGTTCAACAGTTCTTTAGTAAGTTTTGTTTTCTTTTTGTGCTTTAATTTTTTGGCCTCATCATTTTTTTTCAGAAGAGAAGGATTCACTATATGTCTGCATGGGAGCAATTGGACTGAATCTGATCCAAAAGTTTCAAGTTGATTTGGTCTATTTTCCTTAGGGTTTGGGGATTCTTGTAACAGGAAGAAGCTGAGCAATAGAAATTGGCTACCGCTAAAAACTGCACAAAACATAGTCCCCAATTCCCCTAGCATACAAATAAATGGCACTAGGCTTCTAAAATACACAACATTCACCCTGCCCCAGAAGCACCACTTTATAATAAGCAAGAGTGTGTGTGTATGAGAGACCGAGTCTCTCAATATGGGGATGTCTCTGTTACAAGAGGTTGCTTAGAATTTCTAGGTGTTTTTTACTTCCACAGCTAGATTTCATCCTCAAGATCTCTTTCTATTTGCTTCAGTGAAGCAATTTTTGTGAGTTCTGTCATTTTAAATCTGGATCAAATTTAATACTTGGTGCTTCCTTCAATTCTGGGATAGCCTGTAGCTTTTATGTCGGTCAGTTTATAACAAAAGCTGATTTTTTCCCCCTTGCAGTTCTTCATGATTTTTCCCTTTCAGTCTGCTCTTTGGCAGCAAAAGAACTCTCTAGAAACTTCACTGGGTGGTTTAAAATCTGAATTTTGGTTGCTGAGAGTTTCAAGTTTTTTCACCTTTTGTTTTTGTAAAGCAAGATGTTTTGATTTTTGAGAACTTATTCAACAACCATTGGGCTTATTTTTCATGGATTTTAAATTACCATTTAGGGGCACCTGGGTGGCTCAGTTGGTTAAGCATCTGCCATTGGCTCAGGTCATGATCCCAGGGCCCAGGATGGAGCCCTGCATGGGGCTCTCTGCTCAGCGGGGAGCCTGCTTCTCCTTTTCCCTTTGCCTGCAGCTCTGCCTGCTTGTGCACTCGCTCTCTCTCTCTGTGTCAAATAAATAAATAAATATATAATCTTAAAAAAACAATTCATTGCCGTTTACTATCTCTGTCCTTTGTGTTTAGTACATTTGGGATGGATACTATTATTATAACACTTTGGGTATGAGTTCCTGAGGTTCAGATGCTACCATAGTTTATTAAATCTTAAAAAATACAATTTTAACTTTCAAACATATAGATGCAAAGGCTGCATTCAGAGAGCTATTTTTTTGCCCGCAGTAAGTTTGAAAACTGATCGAGTTTCCTTCTTCATTTGGGCCAATAGATAGCTTAAAACAAAATCTGAAGTCCACTTTCAGCAACTTCATAGGCCCATACATGTACATTTCTGGTGGCTGATTTCCCCCCAGTTTTCACTCTTTTTAGTTTGCCCTGTTTCTTTAAACTGTTTGTGTTTGCTTCTTTTTATATATGCTTATGACTTCAAGTCCTTGGCAGAAGGAGGTGGGTGATAAGTAGATACATATAAATAGTGTCTGTAGCATGGGCTTCCAATAACCTCTCAGTTTTCTGGAAGACACTTTGGGAAATTTGTTATCACCTCCTAAACCAGCACTTCTAAGGATATAAATGTTTATCTGGTCACTTCCTAAGAGGTTCCTGTTCTATTCTCTTACCGTAACAAGTGCTAGCAAGTCTGTGGAGGAGCCAAATACACAAGCCACTACATGTATTTGGGGAAGCTTCCAGCTCCATCAACTGCTATTATTTTATTCCTAAAGGGTCAATAACTTTGGAGAATTGGGCCTTTGGAACAGAGCTGCGGCAAGTGCCTTAACAAATTAGGGCCATGCCATCTATGCTGCTATGCCATCTATGCCGCTGCTTAGTACTGCTGTAAAGTATTGTAATTTAAGAAATATCTTGCTGTCAACTCTGAATATGCTCCAACTTCTGTCTTTTGTTACCTTGAAGCATAAATGCTTACCTGAAGTAGGGTAATGTGAGATTATGTGATACTGCTAGGACATTTAAAAAATGGATTTTAAAAGGCAAAGTCCAAGAATGGCCCTTCCTTTTTGAGCCTGCATTCTATAAACTAGAGTCAGCAAGCACAATTTTAATTGAATCTTCCAGAGCCAGCACAGAGCTTGGTATATTTGAAATGACCTATAGATCTTGGGGTCAGGTGCTATCTGTGCTCTGTTGACTCAGTTGATCAGAACTCTGCATATTTTGAGCAGGATTAATATTGGTAAACGCCCTTTTGATTTAGGAGACTTAGCATACTATTTCACCATCTAAAAGCTTTTTCTGGGCCATTAAAATGTCAAATTGAATCCAGTCAAGAGTTACCATGTTCTCCATATACAAGGTGATTCTGCAGAATATTATTGAAGAACTCATCAAGCAATATTGAGTCTGATGGTGCTACTCAGGGTTGTAAGCACTGAGAGCTGTTCATGAGGATTTTGGTATTTACATTTCTGAACTAAGGGTGGAGTACTTTGACAATTTTATAAAGTAGGTTGATGTCCGATGAAGTTAGTAAGATGAGAAATATTAAAATGGCACATGTTTGTGACCTACAAATGGCCAAGAACACCTAATGAGCCTGCCTAGCATTTAAAAAGTCTCTTTCAAGGTAAAATGGAATATCTTGGTACATTCTACTTCACAACACTTATCTAGCACCAGGATACCATTCCTTCCCCATAACACACACACATCATACAAAAACATTGCCTTGCTTTCTAGAAGAGGAAAATTTAGTAGCTTCTGAAGGGAACAACCTGAGTTTCTATTTAGCTGGAAGTTGAGATTTGAGATGTTATTTAGGCCCAAGTCGGGGAGTAGGCTGATGGGGCAACAAGTGGTTAACCTGACCACAGCTGATAAAGAGTGGGTGCTGGGTGTCAACATAGCTGAACTTTCTGCTGGAGATAGGGTGAGACTCTTGTGATCTATCTTGTTTTTGCTTGTCCTTCTGAACTCCCTTGTCCTTTCTTAAAACTGAAGAAATTTGGCATATAACATTGTGTAAATTGAAGGTGTACAACCTGTTACTTTTTTTTATTATAAACATATAATGTATTATTTGCTATAGGGGTAGAAGTCTGTGAATCCTCAGGCTTACACATTTCACAGCATTCATCATAGCACATAACCTCCTTAATGTCCATAACCCAGCTACCCTGTCCCTACCCACCACCCCCCAGCAACCCTCAGTTTGTTTCGTGAGATTAAGAGTCTCTTACGGTTTGTTGCCTTCCCTGGTCCGATCTTGTTTCATTTTTTCCCTCCCTTCCCCCCACAACCCCCTGCCCTGTCTCTTAAATTCCTCATATCAGAGAGATCATATGATAGTTGTGATTCTCTGACTGACTTACTTTGCTTAGCATAATATCCTCTAGTTCCATCCACATCATTGCAAATGGCAAGATTTTGTGTTTTTTGATGACTCTATAGTATTCCATATGTATAAATGTATATACATATATACATACATGTATATATGTATACATGTATATGTATACACACACACACACACACACACACACCACATCTTCTTTATCCATCCTTCTGTTGATGGACATCTGGGTTCTTTCCATAGTTTGGCTATTGTGGACATTGCTGCTATAAACATTCAGTTGCATGTGCCCCTTCAGATCACTACATTTGTATCTTTAAGGTAAATACTCAGTAGTGTGATTGCTGGGTCGTAGGGTAACTCTATTTTCTATGTTTTGAGGAACCTCCATACTGTTTTCCAGAGTGGCTGCACCAGCTTGTATTCCCACCAACAGTGTAGGACGGTTCCCCTTTCTCTGCATCCTTGCCAACATCTGCCGTTTCCTGGCTTGTTAATTTTAGCCATTCTGACTGGTGTAAGGTGGTATCTCACTGTGGTTTTGATTTGTATTTCCCTGATGCAGAGTGATATGGAGCACTTTTTCATGTTTCTGTTGGCCATTTGGATGTCTTCTTTGCAGAAATTTCTGTTCATGTCTTCTGCCCATTTTTTTTTAAGATTTTATTTATTTATTTGTCAGAGAGAGTGAGCACAGGCAGACAGAGTGGCAGGCAGAGGCAGAGGGAGAAGCAGGCTCCCTGCTGAGCAGGGAGCCCAGTGTGGGACTCGATCCCAGGACGCTGGGATCATGACCTGAGCTGAAGGCAGCCGCTTAACCAACTGAGCCACCCAGGCATCCCATCTTCTGCCCATTTCTTGATTGGATTATTCTTTGGGTGTGAGTTTAATAAGTTCTTTATAGATTTTGGATACTAGCCCTTTATCTGATATGTCATTTGCGAATATCTTCTCCCATTCTGTCGGTTTTCTTTTGGTTTTGTTGACTGTTTCCTTTGCTGTGCAAAAGCTTTTGATCTTGATGAAGTCCCTAGTTCATTTTTGCCCTTGCTTCCCTTGCCTTTGGCAATGTTTCTAGGAAGAAGTTGCTGCGGCTGAGGTTGAAGAGGTTGCTGCCTGTGTTCTCCTCAAGGATTTTGATGGATTCCTGTCTCACATCGAGGTCTTTCATCCATTTTGAGTCTGTTTTTGTGTGTGGTATAAGGAAATGGTCTAGTTTCATTCTCCTGCATGTGGCTGTCCAGTTTTCCCAACACCATTTGTTGAAGGCCCTGTCTTTTTTCCATTGGACATTCTTTTCTGCTTTGTCAAAGATTAGTTGACCATAGAGTTGAGGGTCCTTTTCTGGGCTCTCTGTTCTGTTGCATTGATCTATGTGTCTGTTTTTGTGCCAGTACCATGCTGTCTTGATGATGACAGCTTTGTAATAGAGCTTGAAGTCTGGAATTGTGATGCCACCAACTTTGGTTTTCTTTTTCAACATTCCTCTGGCTATTCGGGGTCTTTTCTGGTTCCATAATAATTTTAGGATTATTTGTTCCATTTCTTTGAAAAAATGGATGGCATTTTGATAGGGATTGCATTAAATGTGTAGATTGCTTTAGATAACATAGACATTTTCACAATATTTGTTCTTCCAATCCATGAGCATGGAACGTTTTTCCATTTCTTTGTGTCTTCCCCAATTTCTTTCATGAGTACTTTACAGTTTTCTGAGTACGGATTCTTTGCCTCTTTGGTTAAGTTTATCTTATGGTTTGGGTGCAATTGTAAATGGGACCAACTCCTTAATTTCTCTTTATTCTGTCTTGCTGTTGGTATATAGAAATGCATACGATTTCTGTGCATTGATTTTATATCCTGACACTTTACTGAATTCCTGTATGAGTTCTGGCAGTTTTGGACTGGAGTTTTTTGGGTTTTCCATGTAAAGTATCATATCATCTGCAAAGAATGAGAGTTTGACTTCTTTACTGATGTGGATGCCTTTTATTTCTTTTTGTTGTCTGATTGCTGAGGCTAGGACTTCTAGTACTATATAGAATAGCGGTGGTGATAGTGTACACCCCTGCAGTGTTCCTAACCTTAGGGAAAAAGCTCTCAGTTTCTGGGGTCTTTGTCTGGTTTTGGGATTAAGGTAATGCTGACCTCATAAAATGAGTTTGGAAGTTTTCCTTCCTTTTCTATTTTTTGGGACAGTTTCAGGAGAATAGGTATTAATTCTTCTTTAAATGTTTGGTAGAATTCCCCTGGGAAACCATCTGGCCCTGGGCTCTTGTTTGCTGGGAAATTTTTGATGACTGCTTCAATCTCCTTACTGGCTATGGGTCTGTTTAGGATTTCTGTTTCTTCCTGGTTCAGTTTTGGTAGTTTATATGTCTCTAGGAATGCATCCATTTCTTCCAGATTGTCAAACTTGCAGGTATATAGTATATACTTATACTATATACTATACTATACTGTATATACTGTATATATATAGTATATAGTATATACTTTCTACCCCTCTCTCTCTTTCTGCTTCTACTGAGATCCCAATTATTCCAATATTGTTTCGCCTTTAGTATCACTTGTGTCTTGAATTCTCCCCTCATGGTCCAGTAGTTGTTTGTCTCTCTTTTGCTCAGTTTCTTTATTCTCCATCATTTGGTCTTCTATATCACTAATTCTCTCCTCTGCCTCATTTATTCTAGCAGTAAGAGCCTCCATTTTTTTAATTGCACCTCATTAATAGCTTTTTAAAATTTCAACTTGGTTAGATTTTAGTTTTTTATTGCTCCAGGAAAAGATTCTTTAATATCTTCCATGCTTTTTTCGAGCCCATCTAGCACCTTGATAATTGTCATTCTGAATTCTAGTTCTCACGTATTAGTAATGTCCATATTGATTAGGCCCCTCGCTGTTGGTCCTGCCTTTTGTTCATTTTTTTTTTTTGTGGTGAGTTTTTCTGCCTTGTCATTTTATCCAGATAGGAATAGATGAATGAGAGAACAGAATACTAAAAGGGTAGCAATGACCCTAGAAACATATACACTAACCAAATCAGAAGAGACCTGAAACCAGGGAGAGAAGGAAGGGGGGAAAAAAGAAAAAAAAACATATATATGAATGACTGGTGAATAGAACAAAGCCACACACTTGATTTTGAGTGCATTTCGGTCTTTTAGAAGAAACTACTTCCAGAAATTTTAAAGAAAGAAAAACATATTTATACAAAAATAAGGGTTAACACAATGAAGGGATGGAATATGACTGTAAAGATGAAAATTAAAAAAAAGATTCTAAAAAAGGAATTGATAAGAAGTCGTTTGGAAAAAGAAAAAACAAGAAGAAAGAATGTGATCACGCTGGAGACTAACAAAGCCATGAGCTAGATTTAGAGTATATTTTGATCTATTAGAAGAAATTGTATCCCAAAAGTTTGAAGAAAAAACAAACCATATGTATACAAAAAATGAGGTTAAATACAGTGAAGGGATAAAATAGGACTATAACCATGAAAATTAAAAAAGATTTTTAAAAAGGTATTGATAAGATAAAATAGTTTTAAAAAGTTAAAATGAGAAAGAGGAAAAACTAAAAAAAATAGAATAAGAAAAAAATAAAATTAAAAAAAATTTAACTTTGAAAGCCTAAAGGATCATGGGGAAAAAGCCATGAAATCTATGTGTTGCTTTCCCCTAGCTCTGGAGTTCTGCAGTTCTCATTGATTGGTGAACTTGGTCTTGCCTGGATGTTCTAGCTGATCTTCTGGGGGAGGGGTCTGTTGCAGTGATTCTGAAATGTCTTTGCTTGAGGCGGAATTGCACCACCTTTGCCAGGGGCCAGGGTATGTAATCTACTTGGTTTTGGTCTTGGGAGCTTTTGTTCCCTGAACACTTTGCATAAGTTCTTTAGGATGGGAATGAAAATGGCAGCCTCCCAATCTCTGGCTGGTAGGAGCTGAGAGCTCAGAAGCCCCCTCCTCAGTGTGCCCTCAGAGAAAAGCAGTCAATCTCTCCCATCGCCGTGGTCTCTGGCTGCAGTCTGTGCCCACCCGGCCTATTAATGAGCGTTTCTTTCTCTGGCATATGGCCCCATTTGGAGTCTCCAAACCCAGTAGATTCCTGCAGTGCAGTGCTGTGCTGCTCCTCCTGGATGTGGAAGGTGAGTCTCCCTGGATCTGGTGCTTGTTGGGTCCCTGCCTGAAGAGCAGTGGCCCAACTGTGCCACAGAGCACAGTTTAAGATAATCCCGAGCTGAGCCCACTCCTCAGCTCCCTCTCTGTAGCCGGTTTCTCCACTCTGATACCTGGCAGTTCTGCCACACTCAGACACCCTTGGTCTTTTTGTGACCCTGTGGGTTCTGAGACCATACTCTCCCCGCGAGGCCTCACTCCCCTCCCCCTGGAGCGACATGCCTCAATGGAGCAGACTTCTAATATTTCTGATTTTGTGCTCTAGTGTTCTGTCACTTGCCAGGAGCAAGCCCCTCCCCCCAGAGTCTATCTTCCTGAATGTTGCCTCAGATTCACTTCTCCACATGTTCTATTTTCCAGAAAGTGGTCAATTTTCTGTTCCTAGAATTGCTGCTCTTCTTCTCTTTTCTGTTGGGTTAGTAGTTGTTCAGAATGGTTTGATAACTATCTAGCTGAACTCCTGGGACCTGATATTTAGGTCTCCTACTCCTCTGCCATCTTGCTCCTCCCCCGACTACGTTACTTTGATAAATTTATATATCCTAATATGTTTCCATCATAGTGATATTTATCACATCACATAATTATAGTGAAATTTTGTTGTCTATAACCATTACACTTTGCATTAGTGCTCTATGGCTTATTTAGGACTCATTGCTGGTTCATATCCTTAAACAGCATCAGTATTATCCCCCTGTGCTCCCTCTGCCCTGGCAACCACCATTATACTCTGTTTTCTTTTTTTTTTTCAGGTTTGACTTTTTTTTTTTTTTTAGATTTCACATATAAGTGATATTATACAATACTTGTCTCTCTCTGTCTTACTTATATCACATAGCGTAATGTGAATAAGGTCCATCCATGTTGTGACAAATGGCACAGTATCCTCCTTTCTGATGGCTGAATAATATTCCATTATGTATATTACATCTTTTTTCTGATCCATCCATTAATGGGCATGCAACTATCTGATAAAAAATGGTCCAAAGTGCTAAAGACACATTTTTCCAAAAAGGACATCAAACTGTTTAACAGATACATGAAAAGACGATCAAAATCGCTAATCATCATGGAAATACAAATCAAAATCACAGTGAGATACCACCTCACACCTATTACAGTCATCAAGAAGACAAGGGACAATAGGTGCTGGAGAGGATGTGGTGAAAAGGAAACCTTTAGACACTGTTGGTGGGAATGTAAATTGGCCAACGACTATGCAAAAAAATAGAATGATTCATCAAAAAATTTCAAATAAAATGCTATACAATCCAGAAATTCCACTTCTGGGTATACACCCAAAGGAAATGAAAACAGGATTTTGAAGAGATATCTGACCTCCTTTACTCTTAACTTATAAATAGCAATATAACTCTGATTTCCTGTGTCCCTGACACTTTCACCTCTGAAAAACCATGACTTGACATCCTAGTCTCCATGTTTAAAACCAGCCATGATACAATGTTTTCACCCCAACCCTAATGCCTGACCTGTTTCCCGATAGTTTCACTTCTCTTCTTGATCCTTGACCACTTCTAAACTCAGATAAGCCCAGCCACTGTTATTCAGAGGGAAGGGCCTGTGTCCTAAACACTTTACGAAACATGTTTAAAGTAAAAAAAAAATCTATCTATCTATCTATATAGATATATATCTTTTGTGCATGGCATCATGCTGCTAAGAGAGATACTGAAAATATTTAACAATAAGAACACAATGAATACCAACAGTGAAGGTGAGTCTGCAAGTCCTGAAAACTTTTAAGGCTGTAATTGTGCATATCAGTTGAATATCAGCCTTGGCCATAACATTTCTACCAGATGAATACTAAAACATTTTACAAGCATAAAGCCAGACTTCAATTAATTAATCATCCAATTAATTGTTTACTGTAAAACTACTATGTGCCACAAACTGTGTAGAATACTGATTGTAATAAGACCTAGGAGCTAAAGGAATTTTATAAGCCATTCCTATAATTATACGAGGGTTAGACACTATGTTAAATTTCCTCTGAAATTTAGAAAATGAAGTACTCTGGGCTGATGGGAAACTCTGATCTTAATGACTTGGATAATCTAACAGTGATAAGCATTGGGTTTTCCTTTTTGTAAGATCAGTAGGGGAAGGATTTATGATGTTTTTTCTCCATTCTGGGACCCAAAAAGCTGTACAGGAAGAGTTAACTAAACCCTTCGGAGTATTGCCTAGGAAGGAGAGAGAATATCATCTACATCACCACAAGGAAAAGAAACTTTCAGATCACTTCTGGATTTTCATGTTTTTCTTAAATTAATGGGAGTTTATTTCAAATAGCCTTATTTTTAATTTCTTCAGCTGTTTTGATAGTTGGTGAGCAGCTGAAACTACAAACTGTAGACAAAACAGAAGGGAGGGAAGACATTCAAGGTGAGCACTGAGGAGAGTTTATAAGCTTGATGATCAAGAGTTATCCAGAAATCCTGTGTAGTGGGGGCGGGGGAATCTCCCACCAGGCTGGGGCCAATTATCCAGATGTTGTGGCTGGGCTGAATGATGTGGAAGGGTTTGCTCTGCAGGAAATGAGCTTGATAAATGTTCCTTTACTTCAACACGTGGCACACTGAGCCCATATATTCCTCTCAGGATTATATTTTTATAGCAAAGCCAAAAAGAGGTAGGAGTCCAATGCTTCTTTTTTTCAAATTAACATTTACTTTGGATGTCTTCTGAATAAGTGAAACAAGAGCTTAAATATCAGGCATTGGGAAACTCCTGTGAAAGAAATACCTCTAAGAACTTTCTGGGTGCCATGTGTTTTGAATATCTTAGAGAGCCTGAAGTTTTCTGGATGCTGATTTATCTTTAAACCATCTCAAAATCGAAGTTTAAAATGGCAGAGAAATAGTAAGATGCTCAACAAATGAAGCTGGCTGCATAAGTGGTTATGTAGATGGATCAAAAGGAATGCAGAAGTACGTGGGAGTGGGTAGGGATGGTGCAATATTTTTTTCGCTTGAAGAATCGCTTTGCTTTGTCTTGCTTATTGTTTCTTGAGGAATGAGAAAATTTGAGAACTTCTCCTTTTAACAAAACTTTCTGGCATAGCCAACAACATCCCTGAAGGTTCCATACATTTAGTGAAAGGAATCATCAATTGTTGATTGAAGGCAGAAGCAATTTCGATCCTTACTTTGTTTTCTCATAAAATTCTCTTCTCTCATAATTTCTCTTCCCCAGTGAAGAGGAAAAATAAATGAATTATTTTGTCTGATTTCCCTCCTGGGCAGGCACTGTATTTACTAAGAATAACCCAACGGAAGGCTTAGAGCAGTGGAGAAGGTATTACAAATTCTGCTGAATGTAAAAGGAAGATAACTTAATAACTGTCAAAGTCTCTTTAATGGCCTTGTTTATGCCTTCAAAAACTTATCCATGGAGGGAATTACACTTCTAGGAATAGCAGTGATTTTGGGAGTCATCTTCATAGTGTCCTTTATCATGAATAAAATGCCTCCTCAAAGGGGGACTTTTTTTTTAAGATTTTATTTATTTATATGACAGAGAGAGATCACAAGTAGCAGAGAGGCAGGCAGAGAGAGAGAGAGAAGCAGGTTCCCTGCTGAGCAGAAAGCCCGATGTGGGACTTGATCCCAGGACCCTGAGATCATGACCTGAGCCGAAGGCAGTGGCTTAACCTCAAAGGGGGACTTTATAAAAAAGATTTTAATTATTTACTTGAGAGACAGAGTGGGAGGGGGAGACGGAGGTGGAGACAATCTCAAGCAGACTCCCTGCTGAGTGTGGAGCCCAGATTCAGATTTGAATTCAGATTTGGGCTCAATTTCATGACCCTAAGACTATGACCTGAGATGAGACCAATTGTTGGATGGACACTTAACTGACTAAGCTACCCAGGTACCCCCAAAGAGGGAAATTTTTAAGTAAATATGGTAATCATGAATCTCTGTGCCAAGTGTGCCAAGAAAAATATCCTTTCAGACATTTCACCAAGAATAGTAAAATAAATTTAAACATATTTCATTTTTTTTGCTGGTACTTTTTAATATTGAAGGATAGTTAATATACAGTGTTATATCAGTTTCAGGTATACCACATAAGAATTCCACAATTCTATACATTTCTCAGTGTTCATCAAATAAACATATTTCATTTTTAAATAAAAACACATTAATACATTTGTTGTACTTTATGAATGATGCTAACTAGTTTACTTTAGTGATAGTACATCTAAATACCACATATTTGTTTAAAAAAAGGACTCTTCTGAAAAGAAATAAAAGTTATAACCCTTTGCTTCTTTCTAATTCAGATCATGTCTACATAATGTTAATCTTAATTAACAAATTACATGCTTTCGTCCTTGATAAAACTATCTGAGGAAACAGAGTATCCTCATTTACATACTCAAATTGTCATACCTCTTAGGAGTCACTGATTCCATCCAAATAGGTGTAGCATTCATAAAGTTCTTTTTAAAATTTTTTTATTTTTATTTTTTTAAAGTTCTTTTTTAAAAAAAGATTTTATTTATTTATTTGAGAGAGGGACAAAGAGAACACAAACAGGGGGAGCAGCAGAGGGAAAGGGAGAAGCAGACTCCCTGCTGAGCAGGGAGCCTGATATGGGACTGGACCCCAGGACCCTGGGATCATGACCTGAGCCAAAGGCAGTTGCTTAACCAATTGAGCCACCCAGGCACCCCACATCCACAGAGTTCTTATAATGACTGCACCTTGAGAGAGAACCTAGCTGTTCTTTGTTGAACAAGTATATAGTTGTGAAGTATTTTGGGACTTGTTTTTCAAGCTTCGGAAATCAAAGCGGATAAACTTTCTTGATTGTGAATCTTCAGGGAAGGGGTTCAACTTAATTTAATCATTTTTAAAGCACTGACTAAATTTCCAGTATTCTGCCAGTTACTGCATCTGGAAAGGGAGATAAATGAAGTAGCATGCTACCCTGTTTATTTAGAGCTGAGATATTTGGCACCTGCAAATGTCTAGAATATTTGCAAACTGAAGTAAATAAAAAAGCCTCCAAGCACAGCCATTCTTGTTCAAAATAGCTGAGAAGACGCAATGTGTTTGGCTAATCTTCCAAGCAGTATAAAGGACTGTTCTATTTGACTAGTGATGACGTCTATAGAAGTCAAGACTTGATAGTGACAAAAGTATTCCAATTTTCATAAAATGGAAACAAAAAAATGAAAATAAAGTTTATTCTCACCAAAATGTACCCAAGCTGGGGCAAAACTTGTAGTTATCCACTATTTTTGGATCAAAATGCTTAAAAGGCTGAAATAGTCAAAGACTTTAATTTTCCCAGGACTTCTCTTAAACTTTTGATATTCAAATCATTTTCTTCAATGTGTTTTTCTTGGTATCATCCTTGTTAGCTTCCCTTTTTTACTCTTCTTTTATTAACTGAACTTACTGTACCAGATCTTCAGTTGTCAGTGGTGTTGCATACGATCAGAGTACTTCTTCAGCATCACTGCATGAAATCCTAAATATTTTTCAGGGTTTGCAATTTCACTTTGAAATTGGTTTGCTTTGTATTGTCTGACAATTTTAGAAAATCTGACAGACAATGATCAATATAGGTTCATATTAGGTGGGAAGAGATGCTTGAGTAGACTAATTTTATAGGTGGTCAGTTCATTCATAAATAATTTTTATTATGATGACTCTTGCTTCTCCTCATATCCTCTCTTTTTTAAAGATTTTATTTATTTACTAGAGAGAGAGAGAGAGAGAGAGCATAAGGGAGAACACAAAGGGAGAGTGAGAGGGAGAAGCAGGCTCAACACTGAGCAGGGACTGAGCAGGGATGTGGGACTGGATCCCAAGATGCTGAGATCATGACCTGAGCTGAAGACAGATGGCTAACCAACTGAGCCACCCAGATGCCCCAAATTCAGAGCTCTTAAATGAGATTATTTAATGCAAAACTTTTCTGTACTATTTCATTATCAAAAAGAAAGTTCTTAGCTTTCAAACTGAAGCCTTGAGCATATACTTCTATTATATTAATGTTAAACATGAATGGCTTCTGTTTCCTATAAATGATTGTGAACTTCACAAGGGCAGGACATCTGGTAGCAAAACATAGAATATACCTAACATGACGGAAGAATACTCTTTGAGGTATACTCAGCCTAGAAGTTGCTCTTTTTCTTGTTAAAATTCAGGGTGCCTTATAATAGTGTCTCTCAAACTATGTCTTTTAGTATTCTTATTTTCTTTTTTTTTTTTTTAAGGGATGACATTTATTCCTTCTCCAAATGTTAAAGTAAAACCAGGTGGAAGAGAATGGTTTTAGCAGTTAGAAAAAAAAAAAAAGTACAAATCTGGGGTTTGGCCATTAAAAAGTTATTTACAACAATGGGAGGGGGAAAAAAAGACAACGAGATGTTGTTTCACATTATAGACCTCCCCCGCATACCCCAAAGCCTAATATTTGCTTACCAAGTCAAAAAAGAGACACAGTTGATTCACAAGCTGGAGGTTTGAACTTGAGTAAGACATTTATAAAAACCTTATTTTCTATGAGAAGTTAACAAAGCTTCCAAGAGAAAACATTTCCATGTTCAAAATTAATTTGGGAAAGGAATGTAAAAAGGTGTAGCTGCGATGGAAAATAGTATGGAGGGGGGCACCTGGGTGGCTCAGTGGGTTAAGCCTCTGCCTTCAGCTCAGGTCATGATCTCAGGGTCCTGGGATCGAGCCCCGCATCGGGCTCTCTGCTCAGCAGGGAGCCTGCTTCCCCTTCTCTCTCTGCCTGCTTCTCTGCCTACTTGTGATCTCTGTCGAATAAATAAATAAAAAATCTTAAAAAAAAAAAAGAAAAGAAAATAGTATGGAGGTTCCTCAGAAAATTAAAAAATGCAACTACCATATGATCCAGCAATCCCACTATTGGATGTTTATCCAAAATCAGAATCTCAAAGAGGTACCTGCACTCCAATGTTCATAGCAAGACTATTTCCAGTAGTCAAGATCCAGAAACTATCTAAATGTCCATCAGTGGACGAATGGATAAAAATGTGGTATATACATAAAATAAATTATTATTCAGTCTTTTTAAAAAAAAGGAAATCTTATAATATGCCACAACATGGATGAAACATGAGGGCATTCTGCTAAGTGAAATGAGCCAGTCATGAAAAGACGAAGACTGCATGATTCTACTTACATGAGGTATCTAGTCAATTTCCTTTGTAAAAAAGATTTTATTTTAAGTAATCTCTACACCCAGCATGGGGCTCAAACTTATAACCCTGAGATCAAGAGTTGCGTGCTCTACTGACTGAGCCAGCCAGGAGCTCTAAAGTAGTCATTTTCTTACAAACAGAAAATAGAACGGTAGTTGCCAGGGACTGAGGGGAAGAGGGGAAAGGGAATTGTTGCTCAGTGGGTGTAGAGTGTTAGTTTTGCAAGATGAAGAAGAGATCCATTGCACAATAATGTACATATAGTTAACACTACTGTACTCTACACTTAAAAACAGTTAGATGGTAAATTTTATTATTTTTTTTCACAATAAAAAAATTAATGTAGGAAATATCAGACGTTGAATCTTCCTCTTGTTATTTGCCTTGAATATTAGTGTATTGTTAGTGTTGAGCATCACTCCAGTAGGGAAACTTGTTTGCCTTTCTTTAACCCACTATTTCCCAAGCTCATTTGATAACAGATCTTTCTTTCATTGGTAGTGAGGAATTCATATTAACATTCTGGAGGACATTAGTAATGTGTGGACTAGCAGTTTGGAAAAAATGCTGCCCTACAGAGATCCTACCCCACCACAGCATAGAGTGAAGAAAGTATTTCCAGGCAGCTGTAATAAATTCAGTTTTGGAGATAAAAATATTTAACAGAGCACATGCTGGAAAACTCTAACCACTTTTAGTTCTTTGAACATTTATAAAAGTCATTGCAGTAGTAAATAAAAAGCAAGAGCTATAGAAATATATTTGATGAAACTGTGCTTAGTTCAATGATTCCCAAACCTGGCTGCATTTGCTAGGTCACTTTAAAAAAACACAGTTTAGGCTTCTCTACCCGGAAATTCTGATTTAATAGATTTGAAGATCAGCCATGTTTGGGAATCATGGCATTAGAAGTTTGAATTTTGAATAATTGCATAAAGAGAGATTGAGAATCATTTGAGATTTGCATATTTTCCCCTGATATAAGGAAATGAGGGCACAGATCACGGATGAAGAGAGGATAACAAAAGATAAAGATGACTTGGACTAGAACCAGAGCACACAGCCTTTTGGCTAAGGTTTTCATGAATTCCTAAGAAAGGACTGGAAGTAAGTCAACACCTAAATCCCTTTTAGTGATGCTTGAAATTATTTGTATATTGGTTTATACATATTCACGCTAAAGTTAACTGCTTAATAAATTGCACACATAGTTCATTACATAGGGTAGGTTTTTCAACCTGTAGGTCATGATTTAAGCATTTTATCTGTTATTATTGGTGTATTAAAACTGATGTTCTCCTTTGATAACTGTAATCAGGATTTCTTTTCCATGGAGTGGGCAGACAAACTAAAAGTTCTTCTTGTCCATTGGTACTATACCAAGACCTATTTCTGTCTGGGTTATACTCTCTACCTGTTAGACAAATACTGGAAAAGAAAGTCAAGGAATCAAGTTGTTAGGAAAAAGAACTTTAAGAAGAATAAAAATAAACATGAAAATATGAGGATGTAGCATACAAATAACCTTAGGCTAGAAACTTGTTAAATCAGCGTACGCTCAAACCCTATCACCACATCAGCAATTTGATAGGCTGTAGAAGAATATGGATCACAGCAACACAAATCAAATTAATAGAGTTGATTTCAGGAGCCACATGATCTTTTTTAAAAAATAAACTCAAATGGTGTGGCACCTGGCTGGCTTGGTCAGTAGAGCGTGTGACTCTTAATCTCAAGGTCGTGAGTTCAAGCCTCACGTGGGTGTGGAACCTACTTAAACATTTTTAAAAAGAATTTAAAACTGAAATGGTAGCCCCAGTCTGGAGATTTTGCATATTCAACATGGACTGAAAGGTGCTAGAACACCAAACCAATGATACCTGCCCCCTAGCTGAGGGACCTTAAAGTCCTAAGTGATTTTATTCCTCTATTCCAATGTTTTATCTCTGACCTTAAAAAAAGGTAAAATAAATGTGGGAATCAGATAGCCAATAAGTGCACTATCTGGAATGCCTGGGTTCAAATAAAAGCCCTGCCACTTACTGAATGACATCAAATAAGTTGCCTCTCTCAGTCTCTCTCCTCAACTGTAAAATGTGGGATTATGATTACACCTATCTCGTAGGGTTGTGAGTTTTATTTATCTTTTTTAAGATTTATTTATTATTTTTACAGAGAAAGAGAGCAGTGAGGAGGGGCAGAAGGAGAGGAGAGAGAAACCTAAACAGATTCAGAGCTCAACGCAGGGCTTGAGCTCACAACCCTGAGCTCAGGGCCTGAACTCAAAGCATGAGTCCGACACTTAACCAACTGCACTACCCAGGCACCTCTATTGTGAGTTTTAAATGAGATAATGTAGGTAAAACCCTCAGAATAGTACCTGGCCTGTGGAAAGCACTCAATAAATGGTAGCTGTAATCATTGTCAGTTGCCATCAGCAAGTTTCAAACTGTTTCCTGAACCAGGATTTTAGAGAGAGTAGGCAGTGTGGGATGGGGAGTGGAGTCAGGGGCTAGAAAATGATGGGGAACAAAATTTACTTGCTAGGGATTATATCTATCTCATGGCTTTCCAATTCAATCTTTTCTCCCCCCACAATTTGGATAAATCTCATTCCACATGATGTTTATTGTACTCCATCTATAAGTCTTTTTATATGATAAAATTAGCTTTCTTGACTCCATCGAGGAAGAAAATATCCTTGATGTGCTAATTCTAATTTTTATGCCAGTTATGACCCTTGATAAATTATTTCATTTCTTAGACCAGAGCACTTAATATGGTAACTGCAAAAGAGTACTGTTAAGGGTGTCAGAGCTCATTTTCCAGGAAATTGCTATCAGAAGAGAAGCCATCACTTAAGCCGAAAGAAAGCCTTTCTCTAGATTGGCATATTTCTTATCTCTGGGAAAAGTTGTGGAGGTGGGGTCTTGGGGCTTAATGCCTAGGCTGACAGGCAGAATTACGTACTTCTTAGGTGCTGAACTCTTTACTTTAATGTCATCTGTGATATTTGGATTTCTCAGGCTACCCAGAAATGTTCCTGACCCATGACTTTTAATTTGTTTGTTTTGTCACTCAAATGTACACTTGATATACTGTAGGTCACCAGGTCAAATCCCGTTAGATTTTGTTATGATTGTACAATTGGGGAGGTAAGGAATGGTCAAGGGAAGAGGCAAATCTTCCAAGACACAGCCTGAACTCTTCATCCTCTGCCTGCCACCTGCATTGGCTCCCACCACTCCCCATCCCATACATTCTTTTCCTTGTCCATTATCTGTCTAAAATGCTCCATGCTTTCTTGTCCCTGCTTCTGTTCTCATTTATTAATTCATTTCACAAACATGTATTGAGCACCTGCTATGTGTGATATACTACGCTCGAAATTGGAGTTATGACAGTGAATAGAACAAATGTTGTCCTGGCTTGAAATACTTTTTGTTCTTCCTATCTTTAAATATACCCACTATCCTTCAAGAACTGACTCCAAGTCTTCCTATTGTATGTACCTCTCTCTCATTAACTCAACCCTCAGGACCTCTTTTGCTTTCAACTAGTTCTTAATTGGTATGCCATTCATCTGACTCTCATCATATACTATATTTTCTAGTAGTTGTTAAAAATGCCTCTGGCCCCAGATGCGCCTGGGTGGCTCAGTCAGTTAAACATCCCACTCTTGATTTCGGCTCAGTTCATGATCTTTGTCGGGGGTGTGAGATTGAGCCCCTTGTCAGCTCTGCACTCAGTGGGGACTCTGCTTGAGATTCTCTTTCCCTTTCCCTCTGCTCCTCCCCTCAATCCTATGTGCTTTATCTCTCTCACTTTCTCTCTCTCTCTCTCTCAAATAAATAAATAAATCTCTTTTAAAAAATGCTTCTGACTGCAAATAATAAAATGCTTAATTAATAGCAGCAGCTGATCCATAGGGCTGTCAAAAAGGAGGTGGCTTCAGAACTGATCTGGCACCTTAACAATGTCACTAAGGAGCCAAGATGCTTTGATCCTCCCACTGCCTTCCTCAGTGAGCCAGTGAGGTCTTCCCTCATAGTTTGAAAATGGCTGCTGAAGTTCCAAATACCACATCATTACATTACAGAGTCCAAAACAGGATACAACGGTGGCACCAGAAGAGCCTCCTTCTTCCATGACTTTTTCAGAAGCCACAAACAATTTGCAGTCACTGGCAAAGGGGTGCAGAGTTTCCATTCCTGGCTTAAATCCTTATGATTCACCTAGTAGATTTGGACATATTGCTGTCAGAACAATATTAGGGATCCATTAGGAGAGAAAGAGTGAGAAATGACTGTTGGCTAGGAAACCAACCACATATGCCACTGTGTATATGATTTTGCTTTGTACCTTTAGTACATCTACAAATTTAGGTATAATAGTATCTGTCTTATAGGGCGCTCAATGAAATAGTGCTTCTAAAAATGCCCCACAAATAGTAGCACAAAAATGCCCCTCAAATGTTTCCTATATACATAGATTAGGCATGGCTCTAGAATTAGCAGACCTCCAACCATGCTCCTAGATTCTCATCTGTAGTCTGTCTCAGTTTATACAGATAAGTATATGAAGCTTTGCAATGTTGGTTCTGTGTATATGCAAAATAAATGATTGTCTATGATTGTAATACACGGAGTATTAAAAGAGACTCTCAAATGTAAAAATGCCTTCTTTGCGATAGCTGTGGCTCATGTCTCCTGTTATAATTTGATGATCCTTAGAAGGATAACACAGAGAAGTATTGATCACGTAGTAGTGTGTTAGTGTGAATTTTGTGATCAGATCTTTTTCAGTGATAACTCAGAGTAAGTTGAAGGATGAGGGATAAGTTTAGATACCACATACAGTATGATTAGCTCATTTTTCTTCATTCAGGTTCCAGAGCTCAGGATATAATAAATAAGTTCATACTAAGGTATAATATCTAACTCCAGTCTAATGTGTTAAATATCCTAATCATGCATATCCTTTCACAACTAGGTCAGACTCTGGAATCATACAGAGCTGAGCTTGAGTTCCATCTCTTACTCAGAGTGTGTTTGTGAACAGCTTACCTAGCCTCTCTGAGCTGTGTTATCCACCTGTAGACTAATTGAAAGTAGTAGCAATAACCTTATGAGTTCAGAGCATTAAATAAGACTATATAAAAGGGCTTAGTGCAGGTCTGGTACACAATGTTCACTAATAGTATTGTTATGTGCTAATATAAATCTTATCATCAGAATCATCTTATAGTTTAGAAATAGCAGGGAAGATGATTCTTACCTTGCCTTTGAAGAAATGGAAACATAAATTTTAACTCATTTGCCTTACATCTCATAAGAAGGTAGTGATAGAGCTGGGACTAGAATCCAGGACTTTAGCACAGAGCCAGAGATCCTTCTGCCTGGATTAAAGAGTCTCTCAAAGACCTCTGTGTTCTTCCTGACCAAAACTGATTCCAAATGACATAGCTAATTTGTGACAGCTATTTTGATAAAAACATAGGTTATTTTTATTTGTTTTTTTTAAAGTTTTAAAAAGATATTTATTTATTTGAGAGAAAGAGAGAATGGGCCAGGTGAAGAGCAAAGGGAGAGGGACAAGCAGACTTATGTGCTAAGTATAGAGCCTGAAGCATGGCTTGATCCCAGGACTTGGAGATCTTGACCTGAGCTGATATCAAGGTTCAGAGGCTTAACCAGCTAAGCAACCCAGATGCCCTGAATACTGTTTTTTTTTTCCCCTTAACTAATAAGCAATGTATGCTGCAAACACTTGTGGCACTTCTTCTATCCACCACTTCATTCTTCTTACCCAGTCTCAGGAGGTATCAAGCTCACACATGGAGATTATGAGTCAGAAGTGTGGCAAGATGGTCCATGGCAGGACATAACCATGTTGGTCTTGTTCACTACTATAGGCCTAGCACTTAGCATAGAGCCTATCACATGGTAGGTGCTCAATATATACTTGCAAAATAAATGAATTATTTGGAATTTAGAGCTGAAAATATAATGGTCAGAGTTTCCTTTTCCCTTTTTTTTCCAGTTTGTATAAAAATATCATGAACTTACCTGATTTTTACAGTTGGATCATTTGAACATGTGTCTTTCTAAAGACACTTAGAACATAAGAATGAACTAGCCATGTTGGGATTTTAAAAATTTTTCCAGATCTGGACTTTGGACAAGCATTCATTTCATACAGAATTTGACTTTAACTTTAACTTCTCTCAAACTGCTCATAATTCACTTTCTGCAGTGAAAAGGAGCAGCAAAGCTCAGTCCTTGGAGGCAAATTCAGCTAGGTCTTTCTAGCTTTTTGAGAAATGAAATGTTTAGACAGTGGTTTAACTTTTTTTCTTAGATCAGTCAGCACAGTTATAGTGCCTTGAAAAGTAAATGGATGAAGTAACCCTGAATTAGGAAAAGATGACAGTCTCTTTAACAATGGGTATTCTCTAGTCAAGACTGTCATTATTCTCAGTGCTTCCGGGTGGCTCAGTTGGTTGAGCGTCCAGCTCTTGGTTTTGGCTCAGGTCATGATCTCATGGGTTGTGAGATTGAGCCCCACATTGGGCTCCATGCTCAGGGGGAGTCCACTTGAGATTCTCTCCCTCTGCTCTTTCCCCACTCAAGCTCTCTTTATCAAATCAATAAATAAAAATCTTTTTGTTAAAGACTATTATTCTCTCCTGACACCTCTGTTGGGGTCTGATAGTGTTTCTGTTTTCTCCTCTAGCCTTCATCCCAGAAAAAAAGGCTTCTTCTCAGTCCTTTTAGACATCACACTAAATATAAGATTGCTCATTAATTAAGTCACTCCTCTGTCATTTTGTTCACTGAGTGTTTCCTTTCTGCCAGGCATTAGTAGGAATCCTCAAGAGTCAGAGAGGAGTGAGGCATAGTCCATGCCCTCAAGGAATTCACAACCTCATGGAGGTAGACAGACAAGCAAACAGATAAATTATAAAGCAACAGAGTTAAGTGCTATTACTGAGATATGAGCCAAATGCTGTAGAAACCCAAATGCTCTGTCTCCCAAGAGTATCTGATTTATCATCTTTATCTCTAACTCTGAAAGAGAATGCAAAGTCCTCATTAAATGACTTCAAGCCTCATAGAACAGGCTGGAGAGATATTTTTGGCAAAGGGTACCTTCCTGTTGTCCCTGAAATAACACGAAGAGGCCGCATACCCCATCTTGCTAAAAATAGTATGTCTTCCAGCAAATTAATAACACAGCATCTGGCGCAAAAGGAAGTACTCCCATCAGTTAGCTGGAAGAAAGACATGTCTTCTGCAAAGCATCTGAAGCAATTCTGGGGATGAAGGTAGCATGACACAGAGGGCTACACATTTTGGGGGACTGCCTGTAAAGCAGTTGTCACCTGGCATGGCAAGCTTAATGGAAAACTAGGCTACTGAGTGGCTAGAAAGTAAGAGAGTTTCTATGAGCACTCAGACATGAGAAGTCTTTGGGTCTTTAACCAGTCCAAACAGTCCCATTCAGATGTACTCTTTTCCCTTTTGCAAGGAGATTCTGCCACCCCACTCACTGCTCAACAGTGGGAAAGGCCCCTGAGATCAGGTCCTGTGTGTCTGGGTCTGAGAAGTTTTACATATGACTTGCCTAACAGTGGAAAACTTTTAGCAATGTTGCTTATTAACAAAATAACAAACAAAAAACAGAACAGTAAACAAAAAGTATCTCTTAATGGTGTATCATTTTGTCTTTCCTTAATGCTAAAATTAATGATGATACCGTTTCCTTGTGGATGTTGATGTCAGGTGTGGACACAATCTTTGCCAAATCATTAATCTCTTAGTAATAGTGTGAGGAAACAGTAGCATGCTATCCAGATTGGAATATCATTCATTTTAAGGTATATTTACAAGTGTGATGAAAATTTCAGGACATCTGGTGCTGTAGACTGAATGTTTGTGTCTCCTTCAAATTCAGATGTTGAAACCAAATTCCCAATGGCATTAAGAGGTGGGAACTTTGGGAGGTGATTAGGTCATGAGGGAAGAGCTCCCATGAATGGAATTATTACTCTTATCAAAGGGACTCTAGAGAGCTCCCTTGCCCTTTCCACCATGTGGGCACACAGCAAAAGGATGGCCATCTATGAACCGGAAAGAAGGCTTTCATCAAACACAGAACCTGTAGACACCCTGATCTTGGATTTCCTAGACTCCAGAACTGTGAGAAGCACATGTTGTTTAAACCACCTGACCTATGGCATTTTTGCTATAGCATCCCAAAAGGACTAAGACATGTGATTTCCAGTCCAGTGTGTAAAGAGCTTAGAAGTTGCCACTACATCTTAGCAAGTGAAATGTAGAATAAACTGAAAAATTATCAACTCTTCTTAGATCTGTCAGAGAAGTAGGGTCAAAGGGCAAACTGCTGCCCCCAAAATTGGAGAGACAGACAGGTGAATACAAATAATCATATCTTACCTCAGAGCAGAAGCCCGTAAGCAGAAACCTCTGCAAGAACTAGTGATGGGGTAGGAAACCCTGTATTATAATTGACAAATTTCAGGATTCTTAATGTAGACAAATCAGAGAGTTAAAAACTCCAGGAGGACCCAGTCATAGGGAGGGATCCTCGCTTTTGTGAATGTTTTCTCAAAGAGTTTGACCTGGTTTTAATAGTGAATATCAGAGAAAAATTCCCTCATGCTTTTGGCAGGGGGAGGAGAGAACTAACTATTTTGAAATAAGCCAGAACATTCTATTTTTCTTAATAAGGCCTTCCCTCAGGATAAATTATTTCACCAGAGCCTAAACTATTGGGTTTTGTTTTGTTTTTTTTGTTTTTTGTTTTTTTCTGAGACTAATCCACCACAAGGAAGGAAAATAATGCAATTCCTCTCTGGCCTTCCACATGGTAAAAGGGAAGGACCTAATTCTAGCCCTCTGAATCCATCCTGTGCCACCAAAGGGGTAAAATAAATGGAGAAACATTTGTGGAAGTTCACAGTCCAGAGGCCTAGGCTGACTAAAAACCAGAAATCTAATCACAGGGCTATAGTACACTTGCACTCCCCCTCCCCCACAACTTACCACTACATTACTAAAGGCCTATTTAGAGTAGCATCTTTTACCCAGTACATCATGTCCATTTATCAAGGAAAATGTCAAGGTAGCATAATAGGATGCAGATATGGCAGGGACAATGGACATGTTGGACTGGGAATTTAAAACAACTATGATTAATATGCTAAAGGCTCTAGTGGATAAAGTAGACAGCCTGCAAGAACAGGTGGTAATGTATGCAGAGAGATGAAATTTGAAGACAAAATAGAAAATAAATGCTAGAGATAAAAAACACAGTAACAGAAATGAAGAATGCCTTTGATAGGCACAGTAGTAGACTGGACATGGCTGAGGAATAAATCACTGAGCTTGAACATATCTTAATAGAAACCCCAAAAATGGAAAAGTAAAGAAAAAAATACTGGAAAAAAAAACAGCGCAGGATATCCAAGAACCATGGGACAACTACAAAAGATGTCTGTATGTGTAAAGTGAATACAAGAAAGAGAAGAAAGAAAGGAACCAAACAAATATTTGAAGCAATAATGACTGAAAATTGCACCAGATTAACCACAGACACCAAACCACAGATCCAAGGAACTCAAAGACCATCAAACAAGATAAATAACAGTGAAAACAACCAAAAAACTACACCTAAGCATATTATATTTGAACTGCAGAAAATCAAAGATAAAGAAAAAATCTTGAAAAAAGCCAGAGGAAGAAAAACACTGTATCTATAGAAGAACAAAGATAAGAATTTACACCTGACTTCTCAGAAGCAATAGAAATAGAGAGTGGAGTAAAATATTTAAAGTATTGAGAGAGAAAAAAAAAAACACAGTGTCCCCTGGGTGGCTCAGTTGGTTAAGCTTCTGACTCTTAATTTCAACTCAGGTCATGATCTCAGGGTCATGGGATTGAGCCTCACGTCAGACTCCATGCTCAGTGGAGAGTCTGCTTGAGATTCTCTCTCTCCTCCCACCACCTGTCCTTCCCCTGACTCAAATGGGGGCATGCATGCACTCTCTCTAAAAAAAATAAATAAATCTTTTAAAAAGAAAAAAACCCCACCAACTTAGAATGATGTATCCTGCAAAATGATTCTTCAAAAGTGATGGAAGACTCAATATTGCCGAGATGTGAGTTTTTCCAAACTTCATCAATAGATTTAATGCAATACTAATCAAAATCCCATTGAGTTATTTTATGGATATTTACAAACTGATTCTGAAGTTTATAGAGAAACAGAAATTCCAAAATAGCCAACAGAGTATTATAGTACAAAAACAAAGTTGGAAGACTGATACTATCTGATTTCAAGAGTTAATATAAAGTTACAGTAATCAAGAAAATGTGGTATTGGCAAAAGAATAAACAAAAATAGGAAAAGGGTAGAGAACCCAGAAATAGATTCACATGTATATAATCAACTGATCTTTGTTAACATTTTCTAAGTTTTAGATTTACAGAAAAATTGTGATGATAACACAGAGTTCCCATATGCTCAACACTCAGTTTCCCCTATTATTACTGTCTTACAACAATATGGTACATTTGTCACAATTAATTAAACTATATTGATACATTATAATTTACTCAGTCCAGATTTTAGTCAGATTACCTTTGTTTTTTTTTAATTGAATGTTCTTTTTAATTCCAGGATCTATGTAGGATACTTAATTATAATTAGTTGTCATATCTTATGCTCCTCCTGGCTGTGACATGTTCTTAGTCCTTTTGTTTTTGATGACTTTAAAAGTGTTAAAGAGTATTGGTTAGGCATTTTAGAGAATGCGCCTCTTTTCTGATTTGTCTGATGTTTTTCTCATGATTAGACTGAAGTTATGGGTTTTAGGGAAGAAGATCACAGAGGTAAAATGCCATTCTCGTCATGTTATCTCAGTAATATATAACATCAACATGATTTATCACTGTTGATGTTGACCTTGATTGCCTGGTTGAGGTAACTCAGGTTCCCCCTCCCCCACCCCCGTTTCCATACTGCAGTTTTTGGAAGGAAGTCATTGTGCATAGCCCATACCACCCTTAAAAAATGGGTAGTGCTACTCCATTTCCTTGGAAGTAGAATATTTACATAAAGTATTTGGTATTCTTATGCATGTGAGATTTGTTTCCTTTCCCCCATTCATTTATATCAGTATGGACTCATGAATTTGTATGTAATCTTTGGGTTATAATCCAACATAATGTTTTTATTCTGTTGCTCAAATTGTTCCAGCTTTGATCATTGGAAGCTCTTTCAGTAGTTTCCTATATCCCTCTGGCATTCCTGATCAGACTGTGTGTGGGGGGTGTGTGTGTGTGTGTGTTTGTGTGTGTGTTAGTACTTACTTTCTGGCACCAAAAGATGCTTTAATCTCACTTCTATATTTTCTGCCCGAGGTCTAAAATCAGTCATTTCCTTAAAGATCACTAATTATGGTATTAGAACCCAAGATCTGAGCACTGGGTGTATTCTCTGGTGTTATTTTATGACTCACTTTTCTCTTCCTACCCTTTAAAAAATATTTTTAAAAATATTTCTTTATTTATTTGAGAGAGAGAGAGAGGAAGCAGGGGGGAGGGGAAGAAGGGGTGGGAGAGAGAGTCCTAAGAGGACTCCATCCTAAGCACAGAGCCTGACATGGGACTTGATTGCACGAGTTCATGACCTGAGTCAAAATCAAGAGTCAGTCACTGAACTGACTGAGCCACCCAGCACCCCTAAAAAAAGGTTTCTTAACCTTTGCACTACTGACATTTTGAACCCCAAATCTTTTGTGTGTGTGTGTGTGTGTGTGTGTGTGTGTGTGTGTGTGTGTAGGGTTGTCCAGTGCATTGTAGGGTATTTAACTGCATTCCTAGCCCCTACCCACTAGATGCCAGTAGCACTCGCTCAGTTGTGACAATCAAACATGTCTCCAGACATTTCCAGATATCTCTGGGAGGCAAATAACCTCCATTTGAGAACCACTGCTCTACATGTACTTGTTTTTCAAGACCTCATATTCCTGGCTCTCTTCTTTTCTCTATTCTTCAGAAAGAATATTCATCGCTATTCTTGCTATTCTTAAGAAAACTCAGCCATTCTCTTTCTTTTCATTGCCACCTATAAACTAAAATCTTTCAAATATACATCTCTATCTCTGATTTCTTTCCTAGGGGCAGGGATTTATCTCCATTTGGATATCTTATACTCCTATAGGCACATCAACAAAACATGTTCAGTATATCCTATTGTTAGGAAAGAATCTATCTCATAGAGAACACCAAGGTATAACAAAACTCCAAAAGAGATGACTGAGCAAGCAAACATATTGGCTTGCCATAGTGCCATATGTGTCAAAAGAAGACAACTTCAGTTGGTTTTTCAGAGAAGGGTTTGGCAAACTATACCTCCTGGCAAAATCCAGCCTACCACCCGTTTTTATACATTAAAAATTATTTTTTACCCATATTTAAATGGGTAAATGGTTAATGGTTAAAAACAAGTCCAAAGAATAAAATTTTATAAAACATGAAAATGATATGATAGGCAACTTTCGATGCCCAAATGAAGATTTTTTTTGTAACACAACCATACTCCTTTGTTTCTGTGTTGTTAATGGCTGCTTACATAGAACAATGGTAGAATTGAGTAATTGCTATAGATGGCTTACAAAATTATAAATAAGTATTTATTATCTGGCCCTTTACAGGAAAAGTTTTCTGATATCTGAATCAGAACAAGATAGTTGCAGCACAGCATGCAGAAGTTGCATTCCCATGGTAGTGCTTATTGTCCTGCCCTAAGTCCCATGCGATGTCACACTGGGCCTACTTGGTGGTTATGCATGTGGTGACTTGCATTGCAGCCTGAGGAATGGGGGACTAAGGGCTCAGCACCTTTTGTAGCAAGCAGTAAACAAGCCAGACTCTCACTCCAGGGTGCAAGCAATTGTATGGTAGTGACATGGTTGTTAGACCTTGATCTACTTCATCATTTAAGTAACCAGCTACAGAGAAAGCTCAGGGACAGGGGATGGTTAGGACTTGTAGTACGACATACTGAGCAATGATCTGCAGGAGTGCTTGGGCCCACGGCAGACTGTCCTCTACTCCTGTCATTTTGCCTCCATTGCCACTCCTCCTAACCTTTGCTTCCTTCTCATTTTTGCTAATGGTATTACCATCCCCTTCATTGCCTGCTACTTTTGATTCTTCAGTCTTTCTGATATCTAATCACTTCCCAAGTCTGTTATATTTAAAGTCTTTCATATTAATCTCATTCTCCTCCATTGCCATCAGTTAGTCCAAGGCACCACCATCTGTCCCCTTGATTACTGCAATAGAGTCTTAGCTAATTTCCCATGTTCATCTTTGTGTACCTGTCATTCGTTCTCTATACGACAGTCACACGGATCATTCAATGAGCATATTTGACCATATAACACTCAAGCTAAAAGAATTAAAAGGGCTCATTGTTGGTTATGCTTGGATTGAAAGAAAGAGATATAGCCAAGAACCCCATCCTCTATTCCAATTATTTCCTCTAAGGTAGCAGTATCAGTAGTAACATCTCTTTAGTGAACATTTATTATGCACCAGGTACTATCGTAAGGGCCTCTTCAGCCAGAGCAGCCCCACCCCGGTTGAACTGCCATTTTGCTGTAAAGCTTAAGTTGACCTTGTCCCCCCCCCCAGGGGAACTTATTTAAAAGCCAGTACGGGAAACCAGTCCCAGGTAACAAAGTCCAAATACAAGGGTGGGTCAGGCCAGGTGGAGGTATTCAATCAGTGGGGATGCATACTGTCTCCTAGCTACCAAGGAGTATGGGCCCCGCCCTTTGGGCACCTTTTGGGCGCCAATTCTGAACTAGGTGATAGGCTGGTTCAAATGTCTACTAGGGTAAATTGTAATTCAATTGGTCGCCTAGCATCACTGTGGAGTTTCCTGTGTGTGTGTTACAATCTCATTGGCCACCTGTGTGTGGCCAGGCCCAACCACATGGCCTTTGCTCTATAAAAGTTAGTCTGGAAAGCAGGGAGGGGTCGTCCTCTGGGTAGGGGCGGCCCCGACCGGTCTGTTTGATGGTCTGTCTGATTCCTGATGCTTGGTGCAAAATAAAGCTTTGCTTGACCTTCGCTTTGTATCAGTCTCGCTCCTTTAATCACGGACCCATTATTGGGGTATCCAATTTTGGGGGGACCCAACACTATGCTACGTAATTTACATGTATATTGCCTCACTGAATACTTACAACCTTTAAGGTAGGTGTTATTATTTTATCTGTGCTATAGATGAGGAAACTGAGGGTAGAGAGTTCTGATGACACAGGCCAGAGTACGAAGCTGAGACTGGAGCAGGACCCTCTCTCCCTTCATTACACTCCCTCCGAAGAATGTGGGACAATAGAGTAGAAGAGGAGCCTGGGTTAGCATTGAGAATGAGAAAGGGCTTCTTTTGAAAAACTACATTTTTTACCAGGATCTTCCACTTAGTCTGAACAAAATACGCTATTAACCATTCAGTGCTTTCATTCTTTATTCTAATATTACAGTAGGTTTCAAAAAAGTGATGCCGCTTGGGTGGCATATGTTCAGCCTTAATTGAGGAACCTACCTAAGCTGGAGGTAAGAAGATCTGGGAAAAAAGAGAGAGAGAGAGAGACCTGTATTTTCAACCCAGCAATAGAAAGGAGAGCTTAAACAACTCTTAACTGCAGTTAGGTTTTAAGAGCTGGACAGTAAGGAGTACTTTATATGGAAATTCTCATTTGGGTCTACTTTTTTGACTTTTGGTGAATTCTGTTCTGTGAGATTTGTCTAAGTCAAGTACATTGGGAAATGGACATCCACTACATGGGCTGAGGTCTCCCCCCCACTCCCCACAGTAGTTCTCAAAATGTGATCCTGGGACCAGGAGGAGCAGCAGCATCTGGGAACTTCTTAGAAATGCAAATTCTTGGGCCCCAGCTTGAAAATCAGAAACTCTGGGTGTGGAACCCAGCCGCCTGTGTTTTAAGAAGTCCTCTGGTGACTTTGGTGCACATTATAGTTTGAGAACCACTGGTCTGAGCAATCTTTGGGGCAAGGTCCTATGTCTTCTCTCCCTGATGTGCTTATGAGGACAACTGTTTTGTATAAGTGAGTTGTTAATGGGTAATTTGTTGCATAATTTTGAGATACAGCAGTCCTCAGAAGGGAGTTTACTGTCTCAATTTCACAGCCCCGCTCTCAAGAAATTTGTAAATCATCCTCCTAGGACTGAGTAAGAAGACGATTAGGTGGTACAACACTGACACATGCGAAAATTCAAGAATCACTACTTCAAGTCTCTAGCTAACAATTCCAGTAGCTGCCCCCAAGTGGATGGTGTTAAATTAGCTTACAGGTCTGGTACAATAGTGAATCTACCCAGAAGAGGCCACCTTAAAACACACAAAAAGTAAGAATTTAGGTTCCTCTCCTTTTCTATAGAAATATGACTGGTTCTAAAATTACTGTGTAGGTATGAAAATAAATCAATTGCTGGGGGGGAGAAGCAAATTGCAGAAAATCTGTAGAGTATGTTCACATAAAAAAAAAAAACCAAACCTGTGTTTACATGTTTGCATATGCAAAGGAAAAGTCTTAGAGAATACACAACAGACACTTAACAGTGAGTACCTAGGGGGAGTGGGACAGAATGTGTCAGTCAGTTTCAAATTTCATGTTACACACTTTACTATTTTTGCATTTGTCACAATGAATATATATTATTACTAAAATATTTTTAAATAGGCCAGTTTTTTAAATTGAAAAAGTAATACCCACATGATAATTCAAATAGTTCGAAAGAGTAGGCAATGCTAATAAATGTTCTTAAGCTTTCAAACTTAAATATTTAAAACATGCTTATTTCTTTTATAAGCAACAATAGTTCATATGGAGAGAGAATGCTTCTAAATACCAAAATGCATTATGGAAATATATCCTAAGTTAGAATGGATAAAGATCTTGTACACAAGAGGAAATAAAGCAGGGTAAACATTTAGCACTCATTATATCAAACCTAGGTATAGAATATGTATGAAATAAAAAGAAATACTACCGCTACTTAGGCTGTCCTTTTTCACTATGTTCAACTGTTATTAATCAGCGAAATAAAGCTTGGTGTCTCTTTCTGCGTTCAAGAAAACGTTTACCATTCTCAGCTACAATGCTTCCAAGCACTGAAAAGGTCTGGCGCTCTCTATTTTCACAGCATCCTGCCAAGGGCCGGCAGTTTTCTTAAGCTACTACTTTAACTAACAATCCTCAAGCTAACAATGGTCAAATACCCAAGCTCTGCCTCCCTCTCCTGCAGGTTTCAAAAGCTGTTAACTGTCTTTTCTATCCTTTCTGGAAACAACTTACTTAGTGCTGCTAATTAGATTTGGAGAGCAGTGGCAGTTCTTTGCCTTCTTTTCTTTAATATTCACAGCAAAGAAGGCTTTCTGGTTCTCTCTTCTTTGTGTTTATTTTCCTCCTAAATGCCAAGCCTCTAATCAGAGAAAAGCTCCAGTGGAAACCAAGTTACCAGCTCATTGAATTGACTTCCCCTTCTTTTCGGTGAATGGCTCATATCCATAGAAATAGGGTTCATTACCATAATGCTTCAGGTTTAATATTTTGCAATCTGCTACAGACCTTAACTAGCCCTACTTTTAATTTGGGTTGCTTTTTAAAATATACTTTGACCTTTACCTTCAAAATGTTTAAAAAGACTTAAATACAGCAGGCCAGTTTTATTTGAAGACTAATGCAGTCCTCTCTTCTACCGCACATGTGCTAAATTTGGAACAATGGGGAGAAGAATGGTCTTTCAGTTCACAAGGAATAGCACATATTTTCCTTACAGGAATAGTAGATGTCCATCCTGAATTAACAGCTAACATCATATGCAGTGGCAAAATGCCCTCACGTATTCCTGTTAAAATCAGAAACTAGAAGAATGGCTGTCACCATTATGATTTATTTATTTTCTAACCAGAGTAATAAAGCAGGAAACAAGTAAGAGATAGCACTTCTGGAAATCAGGAGACACGATTAATACCAGCAAATGAGATGATTCCCTAACCCCAGAGAATCTAAATGAAGTGCATTTAGAATGAGCGTTTGAGTTTACCAGTTTCCCTAAAGATTTCAGTAATGAAATATAAAACACAGTGCAGAGTCCATTTCTCATAACATGTAAGCAGAAAAGATCTAGGCATAATCTCAAACGGTAACTGTGCTGGACTTAATGAAGAAAAACACAAAACTTTACAAGAAACACTTGAAAATTGGGAAGCATGGGTGGCTTAGTCAGTTAAGCATCTACCTTCAACTCAGGTCAGGGATTAAGTCCTGGGATTAAGTCCTGCATTGAGCAGGAACCTGTTTCTCCCTCTTCCTCTGCCTGCTGCTCCCCCTGGTTGTGCTCTTTCTCTCTGAATAATAAATAAATAAAATCTTAAGAAAACACGTGAAAATGGATGAGAGTACAAAAATTTTGTAGTTATAAAGTCCTCTCAAATTAATACATAGTTTTAATAAAATTTACAGTAAAGACACCAGAGATTATTTTTGTATCGGGATGAAGCTAACTCCATGCTAAAATATATATAGCCGAGAATAACAAGTATATTCTGCAAATGAAAGCTAATGAGGTAGACTTACCCTAACAAATCATAGAAACTGGTTCAAAAACTACCATAACTAAAACAGTACGGTACTTGTACATGGAGTTTTAAAAAACCAGCAAAGAAATGTAGCAGACCATAGAGGCCCCAGATCGTAAAACAGAGCTTAGTATGTTTCACCCCAAGTTCAGGTAGGTGCCATTTTGGACCTGTGTTAGTGTAGTGATAAAAGAATTTCTGTTGTGGCAACTGTTGCCTTCCTGCTGGGCTCCTGGATTATTTTGAAGGGAACACTGCCCAATCAGAGTCCTTGACAATATGTAAACTCCTAGGGAAAGCTACTGGGCATAGTTTTGGTGGACAGTTTTCATTTCTCTTTAAGTGAATATATATGCAACGAGGGTTGAAATGCTTATTTTGGCAGTTAGCCTTAAATATTTAGGAGGTTAGCGCTACCTCTGGATTTTCCTTTTGTAGGTCATTCACCATTCCTATTCTCTGATCTAAAGAATCTTTTAAAATGTAATTCAAGATTTTATTCCCTTGGAGTAGTTACCCACATTAGCACATCTGTTAATGCAACATCATAGTCATCTTTAAGAGCAAAGGAAACAAATAGATCCTAACTGCAGATCCTTTGCTTTAATCTAACTACAATGTATATGGGACCAAATTAAGTGCCTTAAAAATAATTTACAATATACACAATTATGTCTATATGAGAAAAAGCAGTTATTTTCAACCAATAAGCACTAAATAGAAGAGAAAGCATTTTTAAAATGATTTTATTTATTTGACAGAGAGAGAGAGAGAGAGAGAGACAGTGAGAGAGGGAGCACAAGCAGGGGGAACAAGAGAGGGAGAAGGAGGCTTCCCGTGGAGCAGGGAGCCCGATGTGGGGCTTGATTCCAGGACCCTGGGATCATGATCTGAGCCGAAGGCAAATGCTTAAGCCACTGAGCCACCCAGGTGCCCAAAGAGAAAGCATTCTTAAAAGCGTCGCATTATATTTCTTTTATATTAATTATCAAGAAATACTTGATGTTAAAAAAAAGAAATACTTGATGCTATCTAAAATTATATTTGCTTCTTTCTAAAACTTTCTACAGTTGCACTCAAGTTTATAATCATGGTTGAAATCAGGTCTTTATTTTATGCTGGTTAATTTAGTCTTATTTTCCATGTATAAAGAAAACTATAAATTTTGGCAACAAATTATCTGCGTATCATTTATTTAATGGAGAACTATTTATTGATTACCTACTAGCTGCCAGGTTCTGTATTAGATAATACATTGTTAGAGGCACCTGGCTGGCTTAGTCAGTAGAGCATGCAACTCTTGATCCAGGGTCGTGAGTTCAAGCCCCACACTGGGGTAAAGATTACTTAAATAAATAAATAAAAACTTAAAAAAAGAGATAAATACTGTTACAATAAAATAGATACATTCTGTGCCTCGTGAAACTTTCAGTCTGAGGGAGACAGACAACAGACATTTAAGTGGCCAAATAAATATATAATTTTGCAAATATTGATAAATTCTGTGAAAGAAACAGAGTACAAAAAGAGAGAAAATTGGGGGCGCCTGGGTGGCTCAGTCGTTGAGCATCTGCCTTTGGCTCAGGTCATGATCCCAGGGCTCTGGGATGGAGCCCCTCATCGGGCTCCCTGCTCAGCGGGAAGCCTGCTTCTCCCTCTCCCACTCCCTCTGCTGTGTTCCCTCTCTCGCTGTGTCTCTCTCTGCCAAATACATAAATAAAATCTTTAAAAAAGAGAGAGAGAGAAAATTGTTGGAATTACATAATTTAATTTGACTTTTAGCTTAAGTGTAAGGGAAGCCCTTCCTGTGAAGGCAATATTGAAGCTGAGATTTGAAGAATGGGGAGCCAGCCCTGGAGAGGGTGGGTAGACTAGTGTTCTGTGAGGAAGGAAAATCTCTATGAAGGTGTAAGGCATGCTGCAGAATTGAAAATTTCAGTGTGGCTAGAGCTTAAAGTGATAGTTGGACAGTAGTACAAGATGAGATGGGAATCGTAGGCAGGGACCAGAATATGCAGGGCTCTTAAAATATTTCTAATTTATTTTTAAATGCAAAGGAAAGCCATTATAGGGTCTTAACCAGAGGAATCATATGATCAGATTTACATTTTTTAGAGAGAGAGTACATGCTTGCAAGCTGGTAGGGAGACAGAAGGAGAGGGAGAGAATCTTAAGCAGGCTCTGCCTGGAGGCAGCGGTCATTCTCACAACCTTGAGATCATGACCTGAGCCAAAATCGAGAGTCAGACACTTAACTGACTGAGCCACCTTGGTACCCTCAGATTTACATGCTTTTAAATTAGCAATTTGACTTTAGTGTGGACAATGGATACAAGTGGAAAAGAATGGATATTGGGAGAAGTCAGCTAATAATTTCTAGCTGTTGAGAGGTGTGCAAACATAACCAAATTAGCCCTTGAAAGGCAAAACAATTTGATGTCAAACTACCATATTTTGTTGTACCCACACTACTCTCATCATGGTTCTCTTTAAGGAATTATGTTTATGTTTTGATAGGATTACACAAGCTAATAAACTGACAACATGCTTATTTATCTTTGCTTAGAAAATATGTTAAACATACTACTCTACTGAAAGGTGCGTTTCTTAACTAGCTTCTATTGTGAAAGCTAAGTTCACAAATTATTTATATTTAGGTTATGCATATTCATGAATAAGTAATGAGGGGTACCATCACTTTTTGACCAAAATATGCTGGATTCAGTTTTGTAGAGTGTATCCAAGGAAAGGATGAATCAAAGTGTTAAGAAGAAATTTCTGTGATACCCAACCACACTAACCAACTCTCTGGGTGGATTTTCTCCATAGGCCTCTTCTAGCAATCTAGCTATTTATGTGTTAACAAAACAGTCTGGGAATGAACAAATGTGTAGGTGACTTCTTATAAGTTCAGTAGAGTGACAAATGTGGTTATGAGTAAACATTAGTTTTATTAAGAATTGTTATATTTAATGAGTATGTAAAGAGTTTTGGCTTCATAAAATTGTGATCATGGTTCTGGATGATTGCTCCCTGGGGACACAGAGAAACCCAGTAACCTGGAATGTCCTAACCATCCATCCGTATAAGGGCGTGCCAGTGAGCTCTACTCTGCCAATGAAGAGAGGACATATGGAACTTAATGGGTATTTCCCACTAAGAGCACAGAGTTCTATCTAAAAGAAAGAGGTATATAGTCCCTGATAATTTGAAAGATCTACCATGACTAAAAACATTAAGAGAGGAATTCAGTGGGTGATGAATCTGTTTTAAAAGAAGTGAGCAGGAATGAGAGAGATGAGTCAGAAAACTGTAGTCAGAGAGATCACCAAAGAGATCTGTGAAAGAGGTAGCTGAAAGATCAACAATGGACAACCTGCAGCTTAACGAGAAATCTTTGAGACATAACATGAATTCCTGTTGCTTTGAAGAGCACCAAGAACTAGTATGGCCTGAGTGGAATAGGACTCGAGAGAGTTTGGGCATCTGCCAAGTGAAGTCTAGGATAAGCAAAGGTCAGAGGGGATAAGATGGAGGACTACTGTCCAGAAAGGAATGTGAAATAAGTTCTAAGAGAAAGTAAGGATCCCACCCATTGGAAAGTGGTGTCAACTCAAATCAACTCCAGATTGAAAGATAATAGGTTGTTCTAGCATATTCTTTTTTTTTTTCCTAGAAAGAGTAAGGCAAAGAAAATAAACATTTTGCTTTAAAACTGCACTAGCCAAACTGAGCTAAAGTGGACTTTCCATTAGAATAAAAAGCTTGCTCTGAGAGAGTATTTCTTGCTGTATTTCTGTTTTTGCTTTATTTTCCTTTATAAATGTTCTGGTTACAATGAGTAACCTTATCTTAACTGAATCCAAAGTTAAAGGACTTTCCAGACAAAAAGCAGGACAGATAATTAGAGAACTAGGCATCCAGCATGGACAGTAGAAGTAGCAGAAACCATCCAGAATGGAGTAGTACAGTGTGGGATAGATGGAAGTCGTAGAGCTAACAAAAATTCTCAGCTAGCCGTGGATGTGAATGTCTACCCTCCTGGGTCATTTGGTCACCTCATTTCACAAATCAAACAGACCTAAAGCAGAAATTCAATGCTGCCTCAAAAAATGAGAGGGAAAAAAAAAAAAGAACCTGGCACAGAAGAATCACAAACCTGTCTCAGGCTGCCTAGTATTAAATCCCAAACAAAGAAGTTCAGCTTCAAATGAAAAGTCATTTTTGTGGCTGTGAAACTCCTGACCACAGGCCGACTGAGGGCCATTCAGAAGGAACACACGAGAGTAGAGGGGAAGGCAAAATCAGTCCGATTGATTCTGTGTCTTAAGAGACCATGATTACAAGATCACGGCAAGGGGAAAAAAAAACCCAGCTTTGATCTATTGCTGCCTTTTATGAACAGAGTCTGAAATGAAATGATGAGATTGTTTTGGTCATTGAGATGCCCTAAGGCAAACCTATTCATTTTTTTTTTTCTCTTGGAAACAAAGGTACTTAAATGCAAGACTCTGGGGTTTGCTGTAAATAAAGGCTATAAACTTTATAGGGAGTCACATATTTTTACATAGTTCACAGCTTAGTGTGACCAAATATGCAATAAATATTTTGGTAACATTTTTTTGCAAAGACAATTAAGTTCCTAAAAAAAAAATCTATGTCATATGTACCGGAAAAAGGCAATGTTTCAGTTGGCATATTATGGATCCTTTCTGAAAATGCCACGGAATGCCACAGAATGTTAATCAGAAAAAAAGCAAACACAATTTGTTTTATGAGTGGGCTTGCATTGAGCTAGGTAACTGATTTTGCCAGGATATAAAAACAAACTGTATTAAATGTTTTAAGACTGACCCTAGTTGGTTTCTAACATTATGAACATGTCTTTGAAATAAACATCACTTACATTTATGTATAATCTATATTCCTAAATATTTCTTTACAATAAAGTTTTTCTGATTTGCTGAAGCTGCTCAGTGAATTAGAGATAACAATGTCAAATGCTTATTTGAGGAAACCAAGGAGGGCCACATGACATGAGGCAGGTGATGTAGTGATGCATACGCTTAGGAGAAAAATCTAGATTGACCACGGGAGACCTTGGGCTGGATAATATTCTGCTTGGGGATGTCATTATCCAAGGGTGTGGTCCAGAGTTCCGGAATTCCTTAAGAATGCCTTAGAGATGAACATGGTGGTTATGGAGAATCAGAGGGGAGTGAGTTCTAGATAGCCCCCTTAATCAAAATGGGTTTCTCTGACTTAAAATACTGATCTTCTGCATAGGATACAATTTGAAGCTAGGCTACCATGGGCAAAACAATAAAAAATAAAAAATAAAAAATAAATCACGGGATGAAATGTCTCTCCCATCAAGATCCCTTCAGGATTTCCCATATTTTGACATACTGGATTTCAGGTCTTTCTTTTGGACTGCAATCATTTGAATATTGGGACTATTCATTTCCCTTGAGGTGAGTGGAATATTTCCCCCCTAGCCCTTTGAGTCAGGAATGTGTTAGCCACTGGTGTGACAAATGGGTAGTTCAGGTGCATCTTGCTTGTTCACCATGTAGTGATTTAACTCCTGCCATCTTCTTTTCCACAATCATCTTTCCCTCTCCTTTCCTGTCACTGTGAGTGACACGCCAGCTGACAGTGTTATGAATAGGAAGGTTTGGGCAGAGTGACTGTCAGAAATATTTTTACCGCGTGAAAGGACATTTGTGGAATGTTATGGCATCGTTGCCTCCTGCCCCTCCGAGAATGTGGCATTGGATATTGGGCTCTTGCCACTGTCCCCAGCATACCAAAGTGAGTTCCTGGCCTCATTGTACATTGCAAAGTATTTACATAATATCCTCACCTCATATATCCAAATGTATTGATTTTCATGTTCTCCCTTAATGCCCTAATTTAGATTTTACACTTTGACTTAGATATGATTTAGCTGAAGTCCTCAGAACACTTCAGTAAATGTTATTACCAGAATTAGAACATGCCCCCTGAGTTGCAGTGAGATTTGTGCTAAAGTTCACAATGCAAATTTGATAGCTCTAAACATGAGATATGTACTTGCTGCGTTTACTGAAATCCCTCAGTCCCCTATCACTTTCCTTCGATTTCAAAGTTATGGAATTGTCCAGTATGTTTGCTCAGAATGACCTGATATGACTTAAGTGTTATTCTGGGCATGATTCTGTTGCCAATTATCTTGGTCTACATGTTTTAATGTGATTTGGGTTACCACTATAAATGACTTGATTGCATTCAATTCCTTTGTATGTACTATTGTAATAATATTATATTTCTTTTCAGACACTTCATTGTATCAGATTACAATATAACATCTTGATACAAGGCAGTTTTAAGTGGACTTGATCATCTCTCATTGCTTTAATTCTAAACATACAAGATTTTAAATTTGGAGCATGTTTTAGTGGCACATTCATTAACCTCTAACATTTCTTGGATCATGTTTATAATTATTTCAAGGCTTCCCTCACGCCAAGCCAGGACAACCACGTGATAATTTGAAAAACGTTTCTACTTTTTGGAGCTATTCATTTTTGGGGGAGGGTGGTGATTTATGGCTCACCATGACTATGTGATTAACCAGATATCAGAAAATATATTGTTTCAGACACAGATTTCCAGCTAGTTTTGTCCATCGGTGAATTAGGTGGCTGTGTCTATTGTGAGACTTGAGGATTCCTACTTTTAAAAAATATTTCTCGGGGCACCTGAGTGACTCAGTGGGTTAAGCCTCTGCCTTTGGCTCAGGTCACATTTCTTAGGGTCCTGGGATCAAGTCCCACACTGGACTCTCTGCTCAGTGGGGAGCCTGCTTTCCCCCCTTCTCTGCCTGCCTCTATGCCTACTTGTGATCTCTCTCTCTCTCTCTGTCTGCCAAATAAATAAATAAAATCTCTAAAAAACGATATTTCCTTCACTAGCTTATTTGAAATTATGTCTTTGGTTTCTATGAATGGTCCATTGAAATGAAAATAACTCTGGATGGGTAGTATATAAATCTGTCATCTGTCATTAGCATCTTAGCACAGATTTATTTAGCAGACCTCTGATAATTAGCTGGAAGGGACTGCCAAGATCAAGATTGGATATTGGTTACGGTGGATGGCACATTTTCAGGATTTGATATTGGTTTAGGTTGGGGAGAAGTCTGTTTACAGGAATAGTTAAGTTTTGGATAGGCAAGGGAAGCATGATGGCATCAGGCGTCTGAGTGCAGGCAGAGAAAAGAGAAGTAGCACATCTCAGAAAACAAACTGAGGATTGCTGGTGGGGAGGGGGGTGGAAGGGATGGGGTGGCTGGGTGATGGACACTGGGGAGAGTGTGTACTATGGAGAGTACTGTGAATTGCACAAGACTGATGAATCACACACTTGTACCCCCAAAACAAATAATATATTATATGTTAATTATTAAAAATGAATGCTTACACCAGCTTTACCAGATTGCTCCATTTTCCTGAAAGTCAGCCTTTACCTGTTGATTTCTAGATAAGGTTAGACTGCCTGGTTGCCATTCTGCCATCCATCCACCAGAGTAACTTTCAAGACTGCCTTGGGTGGGATGATCTGTACACAAGTGGTATAAATATAATTCTGACATCTTGCTCGGTTCACAACTTTCTTGGGTGTCTTCTTGTCATTTTGGGAAAAGCTTTCCTTAAAAAACTCCTTGTTGCCTTGCATTCTTAGTGCTTTATCCTTTAATCAAGACAACCCTGTTCAACCTTTTTTCCTACCAAATGTTCTTTAAAGTAGTTTATACCTGGTTTAACCACCGGTGGGAGGGAGCTTTGTACAGGTTCCACAGCTTCTTAGGGAAAGCCCTGAAACCTTTCTCAATACTATTTGCCACCCATTCTTCCTCTTTTGTGGTTTGCTCCTTTATTTTGATTTAACACAACCTCCAAGACCTTCCTGTGCAAGGCTATTTGAGAGAGAAAATATTCAGTGAGAACTTTTATGTCTGCAAATCTTTTTATTCTACCATCAAGTTTGGTGGGGTATAGAGTTCTAGTTTGCAAATAACTTTCCTTCAAACTTTTGAAAATATTGATTCATTGCTTTCTAGCTTCCGGTGTTGCTGTTGAGTCAACCCTTCCATTTTGATTACATGGTAGTCTAAAATTTCATTATGGTGGGTCCTTTGTGTTCTATTTTTATTTATTTATTTATTTATTAAAAGAAAAGATTTTATTTATTTATTTGACAGAGATCACAAGTAGGCAGAGAGGCAGGCAGGGAGAGAGGAGGAAGCAGACTCCCTGCTGAGCAGAGAGCCCGATGTGGGGCTCCAACCCAGGACCCTGGGATCATGACCTGAGCTGAAGGCAGAGGCTTTAACCCACTGAGCCACCCAGATGCCCCTATTTTTATTTATTATACTAAGTTCTAGGTAGGCCCTTTTAGTCAGGAAAGTAATGTCCTTCAGTTTTAGGAAAATTTCTTGCATTATTTCTTGGATAATTTCCTTTTTCTCCATTTCTCTGTTCTTTCTATAAACATTATTACCCAGATGTCAGACATCCTAGATTGATCCCCAAATTGTCTTTTCTCCTTATTCTCTTTTTATTCTAGTTTTCAGGAGGATTCCTCCAATGTATATCCCAATACTTCTATATTTTATCATTTTTAATTTCCAAAATTTTTTTCTTGTCCTCTGAATGTTATTTTTTATACCCAATCATTAATGAATTCCGTTTATTCTCATCTTTCTGAAAAAGAAGTCTTGTAAATATTTTCTTCTATTCCTTCATTTGTCTGTTTCCCACAAGCTCACTTTTTCTGTTTTATTGTTTTTATGATCTTTTTTTAAAGATTTTTTTTAAGTAATCTGTACACCCAACATGGGCTTAAAGTCACAACCTCAAGAATGAGCCAGCCAGGCACCTCTGCTTTATTGATTTTATCTCTCTTGCTGGATGGCCCATTTATATATAATAGTAAGAGACTAACGCTGATTAGAAGTTCTTTGTATATGAATAGGCACTGTGTTGTGTGGTACATTTCCCTTTAGGTTGAGAAGGCTGCAACTCAGCTTTTTCACTAGTCCAAAATGTCAGTACTTTTAGGTCTTTTCCGCCAGACAATTTAGTTTCCACAGAAAAGAATAGTTCAATTTCCTGTAAGGTGTTAATAAGTCTGGATGCGGGTGTTCTGGGATATATGAAAGGAGTGGGGACAGACGGAAGATGATGCTATTTAATATGCAGACTTTATAGCTTTCAGTGTGGCAACTCTCCCCAGTTCTTAGGCATGTAAACTTGTCCAGCAAGAAAAAATCCCCAGTCTTCTACATGAATTGTCAAAGAGAAATTACTCCATGGTATGCATGACTAAATATAGGAGGGGCTGCATACTCCTCATAGTAACTGTCCACCTTTCCATTTTCAGTCCTGCCCACACCCCTGCCTCTAGAGGTGCTTGGTGTTCCCAAATGCCATGTCTTTCTCTGGTTCTGCAGTGTGGATTGCCTTGCTTTCTTTGTTGTTATTGTTGGGTTCTCCCCAGTTTCAGGCTTAGGTTTCGGTATTATCTACTCTGGTAAATCAGTTACCACCTGTCCATCTGCTTTCCAGCTTCCAAAACTTGTGTTGACATTTCTCTTCTGCTGTCATCTCTTGTGTTCTCTTTGTCCTTTTGGGTTTTATGACTTTTAAAATTCTTTGCTGTCATTTTAGTGAGGTTTCAGGAATGAATGAAGATAAATGTCTTTGTTCAATCTGCCATGCTTACTTGGAGCTCTCTTTATTCATTTTCAATAGCTGTATGGTATTCTGTGGTACGTACGGACCAAGGAGTGATACAAAAAGTATTTAACATCTGGTAGAACATGAGTTCTTACCAATCAAAATGGGTACCAGTCATAGTGGTAAACCATGGTCTCAAAGCCTCCTGCTATGCAAATGTTAAATTTGTTAAAAATGTTAAATTTAATTGTTAGATTGTGTAGTGCTTCAAGGTGTCCTAGAGAAAGGGCCAAGATGGCCAGAGTGCTGGAGGGCTGTACTTGGTATGGGAGTCAAGGCAGAAATTATTAACAGGCTATTTAGGAATTATTTCAATATTTTACCAACCGGTTTATTTGCATTTGCTCATGCTGGCTAAATATCAACCAGGAATGGGCCATAAACTATTTAGTCAATCCTTTACTGATGCACATTTAGATTATTTCTCATCTTTGTTGAAATTTACAATATCTGCATGACAACCTTGAACATACTTCTTTCTGTAGCTTTGGGAGTATTCCTGTAGCATTGTTTTTTGCAGTAGTAGATTTCCTTCATCAGTCACCTTGAATAAAACCAATACTGATTTTATTTTGAGATAACCTATAATTCAAGTTAATTCAACCTATTCATGTTTAAAAGTAAGTTTTGAGGCTTCTATTCCAGGGACAAGGATTAGATAGACTTCTCCCTGTTCCTCCTGCTAAGAACAACTAATAGCTCTGCAAATTATATATAAAAAAGACAAGCATTACATCGTACTAAAAAGATCAATATGCCAGGGAGTTATAATGATCTTAAATGTGTACAAACCAAACAACATAACTTCAAATTACATGACACAATAGCTGACAGAGCTGAGAAGACATAGACAGATCCACAGTTTTAGTTCAGAAAGTCAAAACCCAAGTCTCAGCAACTAATAGAACTACATTTAGTAGTTTTCTAAATTTAGCTGATTTTCTGTTTAAGAAAATCATCAAAGGTATAGAAGATCTAAACAAAACAACCTCAAGTATCTAACTGACATATATAGAACACTTCACTCTAAAACAGCAGAGTGCACATTCTTTTCAAGCACTCATTGGATATTCACCATGATATGCAATATCCTGTGTTATAAAACAAATCTCAAGAAATGTTAAAGAATTTCAATTATAGAGTATGTTCTCTGACCACCACAAATCTGAATAAGAAATAAATAACAGAAAGGCAAGGGAAGATCATTCAACACTTGGAAATTAAATAGCACAAATATAAATAATTCATTAATCATAGAGGAAGTCTCCAGTGGAATTTAAAACAGATATAGAGCTGAACAAAAAGAAGGAAAAATTTCAAATTAATAATGTAGGCCCCTACCTCAAGAATCTAGAAGAGTAAAATAAACCTAAAGCAAGAAGAAAGAAATAGTAAAGATAAGAGCAGAAATCAACGAAATTGAAAATCGTTAAACAATAGAGAGAAATCAATGAAACTAAAAGCTGGTTCTTTGAAAATAATCGAAACGATAATCAAAACAATGGCTAAATCTCTAGCAAGGCTGACAAAAATAAAAAAGGACATATGCAAATCATCAATATCAGAAATGAGGTGAGGATATCAGTAAAGATCCCGTAGCCATTCAAAGGCCAATAAAAAAGTACTAGGAACAACTTTGTGTTCATAGATTTGACAGTTAGAAGATACACCCATTTCTTGAAAACTCACTAGCTATAAAATCTCAACTAAGATAAAACAGATAATCTAAACTGTCCTGTAACTATTAAATATATTAAATTCATGATTTAAAAAAAAAAGAACTCTTCAAAAGGAAAACTTCTGTTATGGTTTCACTGGAAAATTCTATTAAATATTTAAAGAATTCAGACTAATTTCACACTATCCTTACCAGAAAACAGGACAGAATGCTTCCCCATCTATGCTATGATGCTAACATTTGGCAAAGATATCACAAGAAAAGAAAATGAGAATAATAGAATAAAGGACAAAAACACATCATCCCAATAGACATAGAAAAAACTTTTGACAAAATTGAACACCTATTCACGATAAAAACTCTGAGAAAAATAGAATAGAGGGCAATTTCCTCAACTTGATGAAGAACATCTGCAAAATACTATAGCTAACATTATACTTAATGATGAAAGACTGAATGTTCTTGCCCTAAGCAGAAACAAAGCTAGGGTTTGTTTGGAACGATCTCATCATGCTTATTCAACATTGTTCTGGAAATTCTAGCCAGTGCAATAAGGAAGGCAAGGAAATAAAAGTTATTCAGACCAGAAAGGAAGAAATATAACTTTCCTTAGTTGAAGATGACATATTTGTCTATGTTGAAAATCTCAGAGTGTCAACAAAAGAAATCCTACAACTGGTGAGTTCAGCAAAGTCTCAGGATATAAGATGATAAATGTGCAAAATTAATTGTATTCCTATATACTAGCAACAGGCAAATGGAACCCAAAATTAAAAGTACAAAATTAAAATATTGAAATTAAAAGTTAAACTCACAATTGCTTAAAAAATGAAATACTTAGGGGGAAATCTTATAAAACATATACAGGACTTGTATGCTGAAAACTACAAGACACTGATGAAAGAAATCAGGTTCTAAATAAATAAAGACATTCTTTCTTCATGGATTGAAAGACTCAGTATACAAAGGTATCAATTCTTTCCAAATCAATATTCAACTTCAACTTAATCCTTTTCAAAATCCCTGCAAGGTTTTTATAGATATAGACAAGATTATTCAAAACTTTACATGGCAGAGTGCCTGGGTGGCTCAGTTGGTTAAGCGTCTGCCTTTGGTTCAGGTCATGATCTCAGGGCCCTGAAATCAAGCCCTGCATTATACTCCCTGCTCAGTGGGGAGCCTGCCTCTCCTCCTCCCCTCCCACTGCTTGTGCTCTCTCTTGCTATCTCTCAAACGAAGAAGTAAAATCTTTTAAAAAATTTGCATGGAGAGGCGCCTGGGTGGCTCAGTGGGTTAAGCCTCTGCCTTCAGCTCAGGTCATGATCTCAATGTCCTGAGATCGAGCCCTGCATGGGGCTCTCTGCTTGGCGGGGAGCCTGCTTCCTCCTCTCTCTCTGCCTGCCTCTCTGACTACTTGTGATCTCTCTCTCTCTGTCAAATAAATAAATAAAATCTTTAAAAAAAATTTGCATGGATAGTGATTTGAAGGGGCACATATACCCCAATGTTTATAGCTTCAATGTCCACAACAGCCAAAATATGAAAAGAGCCCAGATGTCCATCAACAGATGAATGGACTATTACTCAACCATCAAAAAGAATGAAATCTTACCATTTTGAACCATGTGGATGGAACTAGAGGGTATTATGCTAAGTGATATAAGTCAGTCAGAAAAAGACAAATACCGTATAATTTCACTCATTTGTGAAATTTAAGAAACAAAACAGAGTGACATGGGGAAGGGAAGGAAAAATAAAATAAGATGCAAATTGAGAGGGAGGCAAACCATACGAGACTCTGAACTCTAGGAAACAAACTGAGAATTACTAGAAGGAGGTAGGGGGATAGGGTAACTGGGGGATGGGCATGAAGGAGGGCACTTGATGGAATGAGCACTGGGTGTGATACACAACTGATGAATCACTAAACCCTATCCTTGAAGCTAATTTGAAAAATTACATGGAGAAGAACAGGATCTAGACTAACTTAATACATAAAAGAGAATAAAACAATCTTGGAAATAAAATAAAGTGAGAGGAATCAGTCTACCTAATTTCAAGACTTAAATAATTGAGATTAAAGCTGTGTAGTATTAGTGGAGGCATAAACACATAGATCAGCAGACAGAATAGAGAACCCAGAAATAGATCCACACAAATATTCCCACCTGATGTTTGACAAAAATGAGAAAGCAATTAAACAGAGAAAAGGGAACCATTTAAACTTATGGTATTGGAGAAACTGGACACCCAGAGGTCAAAAAAATAATGAACCTTGATCTAAGTCTGACACCTTATTAAAATTGATCATGGACTTACAGGTAAAGTTGTAAACTTTAAAGCTTCTTTAAAAAGTAAAGGAGAAAAATATTTGATTTCTATGGGTAGACTGGGTTCTTAGATTTGTCACCAAAAGCACAGTTCATAAAAGGGAATATTGATATTGATAAAGTGGACTTGATCAAAGTATAAAGCTTTTCTTTTACCAATTGTCCCGTTAAGAGTATGAAAACCAAAGCTGTATTCCATGAAGAAATATTTGCAAACCATATATTTGCAAAGGACTAGTACCTACAATACATATAGTACCTACAACTCACAAAATTCAACAGTAAAAACAAACAAACAAACAAACAAAAACAACAACTAGGAAGTGAGCAAAAAAACATGGAGACATTTTGTCAAAGAGGATGTACAGATGGCAAATAAACACGTGAAGAAAGTGTTCAACATCATTGGCCATTAGGGAAATGCAAGTAAAACCACAGTGAGCTATAATGACACACCTATCAGAATGTATTAAAACAAGTGACAACACCAAACGCTGGTAAGGGCATGGAGAAACTGGACCACACATACATTGATAATGGGAATGTAAAATGGTACAGATATTCTGGAAAATAGGTTAACAGTTTAAAAACAAACAAACATGCAACAACATGACTCAGCAGTTGCCCTCCTGGCACTTCTCCTAGAGAAATGAAAACTTACATTCATACAAAAACATGTATATGAATGTTGACAACAGCTTTATGTGTAATAGCCCCACTCTGGAAACAACAATCCTTTAATAGGCACAAGGTTGAGCAAACTGTGGTACGTTCGTACCATGGATACTTCTCAGTGGTAAAACTGAACTTTGATACACGGAACAACCTGCATTAATCTTCAGAAGATTATGCTGAATGAAGAAGCCAATTCTGAAAGGTTATATACCATGTGATTCCGTTTACAAATTTTCGAAATGACAAAATTGTGGAAATGGAGAAGGGAGGAATCGTTGCCAGTATTTAAGGAGGGAACTGGAGGAGAATGAAGTGGGTCTGGCTATTAAATGGCAACATGGAGGGACGCCTGGGTGGCTCAGTCTGTTAGCCATCTGCCTTCGGCTCAGGTCAGGATCCCTGGGTCCCCTGCTCAGCAGAGAGCTTGCTTCTCCCTCTCCCTCTGCCCCTTCCCCTTGTTCTCTCTCTCTCTCCTTCAAATAAATAAAATCTTTTAAAAATAAAATAAAATGGCAACATGGAGAATCCTTGGGGTGGTGGAACTATTCTGTATCTTGACTGTATCAACGGAATGGCAATATCCTTGTGATATCCTTGTGATAACTGTGGTTTTGCCAGATGCGACTCTCTGCACTGTTTCTTGCAACTGTTTGTGAATCTACAATTATCTCAAAATAGAAAGTTTAATTAAGAATTCCATCCCCCAAAGTAGATTTTTGTCTGTAGTAGGTAGGCAGTCTAAACTAATGCATTTTTATTTACTCAACTTCAAAAGAACAGTAACATTGCTCTCTTTGATGGGATTCAACAGTACCAACTGCTCCAAGTAAAGTTTAGAGTACCATAATTTAAATAATTTAGAATACCATAATTTAAAATATGAAACACTGGAACAAACCACCTCCAAAAAGAAGGATTTTGTTAAATAAACTAGGGTACATCATTTGATGAATAATTTACAACCATAACTAATTATATTTTCAAAAAATATTTTTATGCAATATGGATATTGATAATGATTTTGTTAACAAAAATTAAGTAATAATACTATATAATAAAACATGCTTGCAATTTGTAAAACCAAAATGTGAATAAAATTACTTAGGCATGATTGAAAAATTAGTTTTAAAAGTACTAAAATTCTGTCTTTTCCAAATGTTATGCAATAATAACGTAATAACGTATGACTTCTATAAATGATTTTAAAAAACCTATTTAAAAATTTTTAAAAGATTTTATTCATTTATTTGACAGACAGAAATCACAAGTAGGCAGAGAGGCAGGCAGAGAGAGGGGGAGAAGCAGGCTCCCTGCTGAGCAGAGAGCCCAATGCAGGGTTCGATCCCAGGACCATGGGATCATGACCTGAGCTGAAGGCAGAGGCTTTAACACACTGAGCCACCCAGGCGCTCCCCTATTTAAATTTTTTTAAATTTTATTTTATTTTTTCAGTGTTCCAAGATTCATTGTTTATACACCACACCCAGACCCATTTAAATTTAAAAAACTGTTTTTTAAAAAGAGTACTTCCAATTTAGGTTAAAAGTGATGAAGCCTTCTATATACCCAAAGCCTCCAAGAAATCAATCATGTAAAAAGTTATACTTTTCATGCTAACGGAACATAAACTGAATTCCTTGGCATTGTTGTTGAAATAAAAACAATGCAAAATTAAATTATAGCCATAGCCTGTTATGTCTTAGAATGAACAAAGTTCTAACAGTTATATATTTTAAATATATCAATTTCCGTGAAATACAAACAGAAGTAAAATCAGGCTCACTTTTCTCAATTACATGGCAGCACATTCATTCTAAAAGGAGGCAGCAAAGAACAAGTATGGTCTTTGAGCAAGAAGCCATGGCTTCTAGTTTCTGGGCCACAACCTATTAGCTGTCTGACTCAGGTCAATTATTTTTTCCTACCTCTCATTTTCTCTTCTGTAAAATGGAGAAAATAAGAATTTTGGAGAAAATAATTTCTCCTTTAAGCTTCTCATGTGGATCAGATTAAATGATGCACAGGAAAGCACTATGCAAATTGTTAAAAGCTATCTACACTGTTCTCTATGATTCCTATTTCAAAGAGGAAAAAAAGCACCTTTTGCATTGCTTAGTGAATCCCTGCATGCGTGTTACAAACTAGAAATCTGCAGTCGGACAGTACTCAGCTTGCAGAATGTTCTTTATGCTTCAAATGTATAAATATTTTATAGTGGTCTCTCCTTTCTTCCCATTAAAAAAAAAGTCCCTTTAAAATAATGCATCAGAGAGCTACTTGTGTGATGACATTGGTTTATGCAGACGCCACAACCTTCCCTCCTTTTTTATGAGGATCATTTCCAGTCTCACAGGCAGAATTGCATTTTTGAGAGTTTCCCAGGCTAGGTATGGCGTTCGTTTCACATCTGAGTTAATGCCCAGCGTAGAACCTTGCTCAAATCTGATTGATGGCTTCTCCAGTGGCCTTTCAGTCTGAAGAAAGAAAGGAGTTAAAACAACCACTATTACATTGTGTGTGTGTGTGTGTGTGTGTTTTACAGACCTATTGAATTGATTTGTGTTAAAATGCTCAGAAAGGACCTCAACTAGATCTAACCAAGGGTACAATTTTCGTAGGTTTGGATAGGTAATTATAAAACTCTTGCCAATATAAAAAATAGGAAGTAAAGGGGTTTGTAAAATTGTTCCAAAAATCAGCCGTTTCACATAATAGCTTCTGGTGCCCAGCTTTCTTTGGCAATGCAGTATTTATGTTTTTTGTTTCATTTTCTGTTTGGGGCTAAAATGGCCTGGTCTTCACCTTGATATAATGACAAATAAGGCATTTTACTCTCCAAGTGCCCCAGAGCAAACTCTGCCTACGGGACATACTATGAAATGCAGAAAGAGAATGACTCTATGGCAAGCACCAAACAGTGAGAAGATTACCTTCGTTCTGTGGCTCTGAAGTACGTTTCCTCATAGCCATCTTGTCATCCTGTGTACCAGTGCCCTCTTGTGAAAGATACTGTTATGGGTGCACACTTCGAACTATTTTCCCTATTTCAGAAAACAAAAGAAAATGTATATTAAGCAGTGATGGAAACATCTTCGGTCCAGCTCTTTATTTTTCTTCCTATTCCTTTTTAAAAAATTTATCTATTTTTTTTTTTATTTGAGAGAGAGAGAGAGAGAATAGTCTTTTTTTTATTTGGTTTTCCTTTCCATTTCTTCTCTTCACATACTCTCTCCTCCTTTGTGTTATGAAATATAAAGGAGCATGGAGTTGGTTAGGAAGGATTTGAAAAGTCTTTCCCAGCTGCCACCAAGAGTACAGAGATATTGGAAAATACAGAACCATTTGGGTCTTTAGACCTTTCTCAGATTGTTCTCCATGGCATGAAGTTATCCAGAGCTGAGAAGAAGCAGTATTATCTGGGGACTAAAATCAAGTTACTGTCTGTGTTTAGCTTCAAGGCTTATTAGAAGTTCCTGAGCCAGAAGTAAAGCTGTAAAGCTCTTCTCACAGCGTGATATTTTTCTTTCTTTCTTTTTTAAGATTTTATTTATTTATTTGACAGACAGATCACAAGTAGGCAGAGAGGCAGGCAGAAAGAGAGGAAGGGAAGCAGGCTCCCTGCTGAGCAGAGAGCCCAATGCGGGCTTGATCCCAGGATCCTGAGATAATGACCTGAGCTGAAGGCAGAAGCTATACCACTGAGCCACCAGGTGCCCGTGTGATATTTTCCTTAACTGAATGAGCCTTAGTTTCCTTGTCTGTAGAATGGGGAGTGATCCTACTAATACCAAATGAGTATTAATTATAGGAGAGAGGGTCCAAATTCTGGGAGGACCTTAATAGCCTTTAGTTTCAAGACAAGAAATGCAGACTTACACCACAAGTAGTCACTGGACTTTTTAGAAGCAGGTTAGTTTTAAGAAAACTGGTGTGATGCAACGGGTAGCAAGGATTGATATCAGGAGAGACTAAAGACAGGTGATGATTTGACATCCCCAAATTATGTATCATGGTAATAATTACTAACATTACTATATGCTGGGCACTGTGCTAATCCTTTTTTAATTTTTGGTCTTATTTCTTTTGATTTCTTCGGCCACTCTATGAAGTAGGTAGCATTTGTCATACCCATTTCATAGGTGAAGAAACTCAGGCACAGAGCAATTAAGAATTGACCTGAACTGTTACTTAGGAGGAGGTCACCACTGAAGAGCTGAGTAAGGTCATCAAAGAAGAGGCAGGATTTGATCCCAGACTGTGTGGCTCCAGAACCCTCATGCTTAAACACAGTGGTGTACAGTCTTTAATGTGTCAGTCAGGAACTCTCTTAAGTGCCATCCATGTTCACCCATTAGCAAAGAATAGTTGACAGTTTGGGGATTTTCTATGTAGAACAATTATTCAGTTGTCTTACATGATCTGAGTATTAAGTGTCTTGGATTTGTGATTTTTTTTCACAGACAACTGAAGCTTTATCCCCCCAAGCATTTTTTTTAAAGATTGTTTACAGTGGAAATCTTACTAAAATACACTGTAAACTTCACTGCCTTTATAAAGAGATTTTTCAACTATGATTGACTCAGGGTTTTTATACATGTCAATTCTTTTTTGTTTCTTTGTCAAGTTTTTATTTGAATTCCAGTTAGTTAACATGTAGTGTAATACTAATTTCAGGAGAAGAATTTAGTGATTCATCACTTACATACAACATCCAGCGCTCATCACAGTAAGAGCCTTCCTCAATACCTGTCATGAATTTAACCCATCCCCCTGCCCACCTCCTCTCTTCTGAAAACTAGAGAATGCATAAAAAAGAAATGTCAACTCTTTTACTTTGGAAACTAAACCTTTGGAAACTATTAAGTTTTGGAATAAGGTGTGAACCCATAGTGAGTGACTATCTTCAGATTCATTGGCTCTTTCTTTCTTTCTCCCTTCCTCTTTCCTCCCTCCCTCCCTTCCTTCCTTCCTTCCTCCTTCCTCTTTCTTTCTTTCTTTCTATTCCCCAGCTCGGTGATTTTTCTCAGTTTTGGTGACTGCCTATTTTCCCCTTTGGCTGGTAAGTCCCCGGACAACTAGGCAATGCTTCTTTTCTCTTTGTGATCTGCTGCCTCTGATCACGGATGCCAGTGGATCTGCTGCTTGTTACTCTTTTTGGTTTTTGCAGCATACATCCTTTTTTCCCTCTGCTTTTATCTCCTTCCATTGTTTTTCTCTGATCTCTCACTTTCCCTTCCTACCCTTCTCAGTTTTGCTGTAATGGAACTAGATATTGCCATGCAGGCTAATCCATCAGCCATTTCTTCTCCCTGGGCAAGGAATGGGGTGGGGGAGTTGTGTGAAATTGTACTCCTTTTCTCAGGCCAGTGCAATAATCATTAACAACAACACCTATAAACTGTACTTTTGCTTCTTTATTATTTTCATGATTTCTTCATTTGGAGGATTCTTGTTTGCTTTTAAAAGCTAAGATTATGAGACATCTGAATCTGGAAAACCTCAGCTCTATTTTATTTCTAGGGTAGAATGCTTAAATCATGCATTTAACTGAAAAATCTAAGTTGTATTACCTTTAAATTTAATTGTTTCAATAGAAGTATAATAGCGATGTGGCAGATGTATTTCAAATATTTGTAAGTTGAATAACCTAGTCCTTCAGCTACTTTCTGTTTTAAAATTATGTAAGTTCTGAAAAACTTATGTCCCCACAATAACCTGTACATGGTTGTTTATAGCAGCTTTATTCATAATGGCCAAAACTTAACAGCAGCCAAGATGTCTTTCAGTGGGGTGAATGGATAAACTGGTACCTCCAGACAATAGAATATCATTCAGTGCTAGAAACAAATGAGCTATAAAGCTATGAAAAGATAGGGAGAACTTTAAATGGATATTGCTGAGGGAAAGTAGCCAATCTGAAAAGGCTACATCGTGTATGACTCCAACTATATAACATTCTGGAAAAGGCAAAACTATGGATACAGTTAAAAGATCATTGGTTCCCAGGGGTTGGAGATGAAGAGGAGGGATGAATAGGTGAAACACAGGGGATTTATAGGGCGGTGAAAATATTCAGTATATCATTGTAATGGATACGTATCATTTATGCATTGTCCAAACCCACAGACTGTACAACACCAAGAGGGAACCCTAATGTAAAATATGAACTGTGAGTGATTATGATGTGTCAGTGTAGGTTCATCAATTGTAACAAATATATTGCTCTGGTTGGGGGAGGGTGTTGATATTCGAAGAAGGCTATGTATGTAAGGGGGCCGGGAGTATATGAGGAATTTTTGTATCTTCCCCTTAGTTTTGTTGTGAACCTAAAACTGCTTAAAACAATAAAGTCTGTTTATAAAATTGAGATATAATTGATATGTAACATTGTGTAAATTTAGAGTACAAAATGGGTTGACTTGATACATTTATATATTGTAATATGATTATCACCATAGTGTTAGCTAGTACGTCCATCATGTCACATAATTATTTCATTTTGTGGTGAGACTAAGATGTATTTTCTTAGCAACTTTGAATTTTATAATACAGTTATTGCTGACTATAATTACAAGGTTGTACATTAGATCTCCAGAACTTATTCATCATCTAACTGCAACTTTGTACCCTTTGGCCGACATCTCCCCAATTCCTTCACCCCCCAGTCCTTGGTAATTACCATTCTATGCTCTTTCTAGAAATTTGGATTTTTTTAGATTCCACAAGAAAGTGAGATCATTTTTCTTTGTCTTTCTCTTTCTCACTTATCTCAGTCAGCATAAAGCCCTCAGGGTCCATCCATATGGTCAAAATGGCAGGAATTCCTTCTTTCTCATGACTGAATAATATACCGTTGTATAATTATATCACATCTGTTTATCCATTCATACATTGATGGACACTTAGGTTGCTTGCATATCATGGTTATTGTGAATGAGGCTGCAATAAATATGAGAATGCAGATATCTTTTGGATTCCCTGTTTTCATTTCCTTTGGATATATACCTAGAAGTGGGATTGCTGGATCATGTGGTTGGTCTATTTTTAGCTTCACCAATTCCCATTTACATCAACAGTGTACAAGGATTTCCTTTTCTCCATCTCCTTGCCAACACTTGTATTTTTTATATTATATTTTATATTAATATTTTGGATATTAACCCTTTAGCAGATATATGGTTTGCAAATCTTTTCTCCTGTTCTATAGGTTATGTTTTCATTTTGTTGATTGTTTCTTTTGCTCTGCAGAAACTTTTTAGTTTGATGTTGTACCACTTGTCTATTTTTGCTTTTGTTGCTTGTATGTTTTGTATCATATCCAAAAAAACAGTTGCCAAGACCAATGTCAAGGAATTTTTTCCCTATGTTTTTTTTTCTAGGAGTTTTATGGTTTCAGGTCATATGTTAAAATCTTTGATTGATTTTGAGTTTTTACAAGTGGTGTAGATATAGGTCCAATTTAATTTCTTACTTGTGATTATCTAGTTGTCCCAACACCATTATTGAAGAGATTACCCTTTCTGCATTGAGTAGTCTTAGCCCCCTTGTCCAATATTAATTGACTGCATCTATAGATTCAATGTGGCTCCTATCAAAATTCCAATGGCATTTTTTTCACAAAAAGAAAAAAAAAGCTAAAATGTGTACCAAACCACAAAAGACCCAGAATATCCAAAGCAGTCCTGAGAAAGAAGAACAAAGCTGGCATTATCCTTCCTGGTTTCAGACTGTATTACAAAGCTCTAGTAATCAAAACAGTATGGTACTGGCATAAAAATACACATCAACCAACAAAACAGCATAGAGAGCCCCCAAATAAACTCCTGCATAAAGTCTTAATAAAAAATTATGTAAATTCATAATTATCAGATGATATTTTTTATTTTTTATTTTTTTTATTTTTTAAAGATTTTATTTATTCATTTGACAGACAGAGATCACAAGTAGGCAGAGAGGCAGGCAGAGGGAGAGAGGAGAAAACAGGCTCCCCGCTGAGCAGAGAGTCCGATGTGGGGCTCTATCCCAGGACTCTGGGATCATGACCTGAGCCGAAGGCAGAGGCTTTAACCCACTGAGCCACCCAGGTGCCCCAGATGATATTTTTTAAATTGTTAGTTACTCTAGATACTTAAAAAGTGCACCTCAAAACTCTCAACAGTTCTAGTGTTGTTGAATGTGCTCCAGTTAATGTTCACTGTAGTTGTTTAGAAAATATTTGAATCATACTCAAGATCTTTAAGGACCATTAACTTTTGAAGAGAGTTCTTTAGCACTCAGGATGTATTTGGGAAGTAGTAGGACTTCTTTTTAATAGTAAAACAACAAAATGAAACAATAACTCTAATTCTTTGAAACAGGCTTCTTTTCCATAAAGTAAAACTGCTTATATTTATAGATGCAAATACTTCCTAATAAAATCATCTCCCTTTAAAACTGTTTTCCAAATACTAAAATTTACAATCTTTTTTCCTAGATTAAAAAAAATACATATCTTTCTGAGGACCTCTCTACTTTTTGTTTAATTTCAAATTGATAAATGTTATCAAGGTTCATCTAAAATAAAGGTAGGAAAAATAGATGCTTCCTGTGCCTTAAACTTGTTTAGTAAACATAAGGCTGCCTTATCATTAATGGATTTTCTTCAGCACAATCATGCAAAATGGCCTATCACTGCTCTACTTAACAAGCTGTTTTCATTTATTTGAGAATCTTCAAATGAGAAAGGGGGTATATTCCAGTCTGTTTACATGGCTTGTAAATCAGGCAAGGAGACCAGAAGCAAATATTCTCCAATAGAAGAGTTTAACTTAATAGAAGGAACTCTTTTAAGTAAGGCGAACCTTCTGATTTATACATTCCATTGGAAAGGTGCCATTGCAACCAGTTTCTGGAACTCTTTTGCCTGAAGAATTACTAAGAAGGTAATAACTTTCCAAGAATGATTTCTTTAGGAAATTGGATCACTCTAGAAAAGTGGAAAATGTTATGAATAGCATGTGGAATGGCCCTGCAGAATTAAAACCTAAGACTCTATCCATTGTGCCTGGGCCAGCAGGGCAGTGGTGCTGGCCGCGTGTTACGTTACATGAAGGTCAGCGTTACGGGTCATGAGGGGTTAACCACAAAGTGCAAGGCAGAAGCATGGTTGGGTAGACACTGTCATTAACTGTGAATCTAGGTAGCCAGCTTACATGAGTCAGATGATTTTGTCCTTAATCCCAGCAACCCCCCTGTACTCCCCCGGTAGCATCTGTGACCTATACAGTGGCACTGGGGATTGAGGCTAAAAGGTCAACACAGAAAAAGTTCTCTGAGGCTTCATGGAATCTGAGACTATAGTTTCTCTACCAATTGCAATACAGATGGAAAATATGCTTAAATCTCAGATGACAATGTTGATGATTGGTTAATTATTAGTGAGCTTTGTGTTGAGAAGGATTCCCGGGCTCATCTGGAAGGACTGTTGAGATTAGATAGCAATGTGTGCCATAAACCCAGAAGTGGGTGCAAATTTGCCAAGTGATTGCCATTCCTGGACTGGGAGTTGCTGCTTTCTCTCAGACTCAGTTCCTGTCAGCTCAGTCTGATCTTGCCTGGCCAACTCCTTATGGATGTTCTCCCAGGTTCTCTCACCTTTGTAAGCTATGACCAGGGTAAATATTTCCTATCACTTTTAGGGTGCCTTGGAGGGGAATCTGGCCTTAGATACCAGTGTGCCTACTTTTCTACTTGCTGATGGGATCACCGCTTGTAAGTTAGATGGGAATGTGATCATATCGCACTTTTTTTCTGAGGCTCCCTGTATTGTGAGGCTGGTTTCTGACACCATGGTGCCACAGGCTACCATGAGCCAGGTGGATAGTCAGTCTCCACCTTCCTTTTATATTTATAAGCAGGCTTCACACCCAGCGTGGAGCCCAACATGGGGCCTGAACCCACGACCCTGAGATCAAGACCTGTGCAGAGACCAAGAGTCTGATGCCCAGCCAGGAACCCAAGTCAGACTCTACCTTTAACAGTTAGGTACTTTTAACTCCCCAGACTAGACAGATGACTTCGCTCATCTACTTGCTTGTGCATGCTCTGGAATGTTTTTTTCCCTAGCAGCAGGTATTGCTTAGAGTACAATCAAGATCTCTGGACACTCAAAAACTCTTATCTGTTCTGTCTGCCTTGTCCTATGCTATTGATTCTGCAGGATCTTTTAGGCCAGAACCATTGGCCCAGAGCTTTACCCGCGATTCTGTCAGTTGGAATTTTACCACATCAGGCTCTTTTCTATCTGCTCAAATTTTGACTTTTGATTTTCTTTCCTTAAGCATCGATATATATGCTCTCAAGTTCTCTATTTCCATGTCTACCTAGTTTCAGGCCCACTGCTCTCTATTGATAACTATAAATCCTTCACTTATGACTCATTGCCTCCTGCAACCTTTGACCTATTAGTTTTTTTTTAGACTGGATTTCACATCTTAGACAGACCTTCAGTTCCAGTTTCCCACCCTCACTCCATAATGTAATTTCCCAATGTTGACAGAAAACCCAGTCAGGTGAGTTAGAAGGTGGGAATGGGGTCAGGTGAATGACGGATGTGGCCTGTCCCATAGGATCAACACAGTGGCATATTCACAGGAAATTATGGTCTTTGGAAGCTAGTCTGGGGCATTTAGAATGCAGTAGCAAGGCTGCAGTCTCTAGCAGACTGAAAGTATCATACTTGAATTTGGACCACATGTTTCAAACATGCATCCAACCAGAAAAAAACAGAGGCATGGAACAGTGGAAATAGGCTTATAGGTTTGTATCTAGAGTGAATCAGTAATTCTTTAAAGTGTAGGGCTCTGTCCTATGGTGAAACCACTTTGCATCCATGCTTATGTGTTCAAGACATAATTGAAGAGCAAAAAGGGACTTTAGGAATCATGTAGCCCAAATCTTCTAATTTTACAGATGAAGAAACCAAAGCCTGGAGAGGTTAAGTGGCTTGTCCAAGGTCACATAGTTGGCTAGTGGTACAGCTACGACTAGAAAGAACCCAGGTCATCTTGCATGCATTCCTTCCCAGGCACTACTCTGTCTCTCTCTACAGTTGCATTGTTTTCTGATTATGAGTGACTCACCTCACTTCAAAGGGCAAAGAACTAATTTCCTTCTGATTGAAATGAGGCAGTCAGAGCATTTCACACAAGAAAATTGAAAAATGATATATGTGGCTTATTTCTTCGCTCCTTTCTGTTTTTGTTTCTGGATCAAGAGGCAAGGGAATCTGGAGAATAGTTGGAAGCAAGACAAGACAATCCAAATGCTGCATGGAGCAGAGGGCACATACATTAGAGAAAACAAACATCTGCTCATTGGTGGAGTGTAAACAGGCAATTGGATCTGTCTCTTTTAGTAGAGATGGACTAGTGTAGCTTCGGAAACTCTGTTTCCAAATTGCTCAGGGCCTAGAAGATGTGGATGTTGACACTAAAGGGAGTAGACCACTCCTTATTGAGTACCCTAACTTCGGTACTAAAGGAAAAGGGTAACTTGGAAGTGATCCGAGTCCATTTGGAGGATATGGCTCTTCTTTAACAGAGAGAGAATGAAGACTCCTGGTTTAATGGAACATTCCCTGTTTTATTGTAAAATTGTGCATCTGAGTTGTTTTCCTCAGGCTCACATGCAATCTGTCTGCCTATTACTAAACTGGACCTGCCTGCCTCTTTTGTTCATTCTGTTGTTTTTGTTGCTATTTGTTTATCCATTCATTCTTTGAGGATTTATAAGTGCTTACTAAATTCTAGGCACTATCCTAGATGTTAGAGATAGAATGTGAAGACAAGTCAAAATTCTTGCTTCGGGGAGGCTCTAGTTTAGAGTGGAGAGAGAGGGTGAGTAAAACAATACAGTCCGATAAAGGATGTGATGTACGGTATCCTCAAGGGACTGTGGAATAGCAGAGGCAAGTCTGCTACGGATCTGAGATAAACGAGAAAGACTTTCTGGAAAAGTCAGGCTTTGCTTGATCTTGAAGGAAATGTAGGAAGTAGGCAAAGGAAGAAACCAGGGAGAACAGAAGGTATCAGGCTTCTCAGCCTCCTTGCCTTTGTCTGTCTGGCCTGTAATTTGGGGGGCGGGGTAATGGAAGAAGTATTTGGAGAAGTAAACAAGGGCGAGGGCCTAGTGCACTGAAGATGGTTGAAAATCAGTGAAGGATACTGGGTTTTATGGCCCTGAAATAGTCTTAAACTTAACACTTTGTAGGGGGCAATGTGCTGTAGTGAAAAGATCATCATTTTAGAGTCAGACAGATCCACATTCAGTCATTTCTTTATTGTGGACATGGGGCAAGCTCCTTAACCGCTTTAAGTATGCTACTTTACCATTAAGAGTGAGGACGATTATTTCTGCTTCCTGTTTGTGTGAACAAGTTAACGGTATACGTGAAGTTATCAAGCACAGAACTAGTAAATAATCAGTTTTTGTTCATCTTATACTCTTCCTCCATTTCTTTCTTGCTTCCTTCCATTTGTCTTCTAACTAATCTTTTCTTCCTTCTCTCCCTCTGGAGATTTGCTGGGTTTACAGAAATTATGGGTGTCTTATGTGGCTTGATGTCCTTGTTTATTTAAAGGCTGACATTTAGAAAACATTTTGTGCAAGTTCTGTCCTCAAGGTAGTAAATGTACCAGAGCACAGCAATGTCCACAATTGATTGGATCTGCTTGTTGTTGCTGGGTGACATATTTAAATGAACCTGTCATAGATATGAAACATGAAACATTTTTGCAATTTGTAATCAGAACTTTACCTAACAAAATTATTGCAGCTGTGGTAGGATTGAATTCACTCTTTCACTCTCCCTCTTCCCAAATCTATCAAACTGTCAGCAGCCTGCCTTTTGGAAAAAACTAGACATTGTTTTGCTATATATTTTTTTCCAATGTTACCCTAAGCAATCCTTCTGCTTGTGCTATGAAGATATCTGAACATTTTTTTGGAGGTGTAATTGACCTACAACATTATATTAGTTTCGTACGTACAATGTAACAGTTCAACACTTGTATACACTGTGAAATGACCACCACATTAAATCTTGTCACCATCCATCACCATAAAAAGTTACAGAAAAATTTTTTCCTTGTGATGAGAACCTTCAAGATCCACTTTCCTAGCAACTGTTGCATATGTGCTACAATACCATTGGCTGTAATCACCATACTGCATACCACATTTCTAGGAGAACATTTTTCATATGTTTATAAGAAAATGTCATTTCCAATATAATGTGTTTGGGGGAAAAAACTCAAGAAGTCAAGGATCTTAATAGGCTTGAGGAGAGTGAGTGTCCATACTATTCTAAATTAGAGTGACTATTGGATCCTCACTGCTCCTGATGGGTTGGGTATGGAGTTCACATACATACATTCCTCCTGTTTTATGCTTGAGTCCCCTGTTTAGCTCTGCTGTCAATGAACTATGGAGCCTCCACTTTAGCAGGTTCAGTGATTGGATGGGACAGTCTCTATTGCTTAAGGCAGAATATTTCATCTTTGAACTTTTGCTATTTAGAAGGTGCTTCCTGAATTAAACTAAAGTGTCTTTTTATAGTCTTTGGTCCTAGATTTATGACTTACAGCCAAAAGGAATAGGCTTAATCACTTTTTTCACCTTAAGACTTCTCAAATGTTTGGAACCAAACTCAAGCTTGACAGAGTCTCTCTTCCACTACTCTTTCCTCTCAGCATAATGTTTCCATTTCAGTCAGTGGTTCCCTATAAGAACTGATTTCATCTTTCTCTATCATTCCTGTCAAGTGCATCTGAATGTATTTGTCCATTTGCTTCTTAAAGCGTACCACCCAGAATGCTGTGTGTACTCACAGTATGCTGCAGCCAATGCAGGACAGTCCTACTGTGCTTTTGGTGGCCATACCACAGTGTTCTTTCATATCAAACTTACTATTGACTAAAACTCTAAACTTTCTATTATATACAATCCATCACAATCAGTCCCTTCATGCTCTTAAAATTTTGGTTATGCTTTCTAATGTGTCTTCTGTCTTTTCCAGCTCTGCCATCTCCAACCATGGCAGATCAGCCTTTTTGTTCTTCATCTAAAAAATTGATAAAGTTGTACAACATCAAAGAACCAGCTCCCCAGAAAGAACCAACCCTGCTGATATAATGATTTCTGACTTCTATCCGTCTGAATTATGAAGGAATAAATTTATGCAAGAGAATAAATGTAAGGAAGGAAGGGAGAGAGAGAAAGAGAGAGAGAAAAGAAAGAAGGAAGAGATGAAGAAAGGAAGAAAAAAAGAAAGACAGAAAGAAAGAACAAATGAATGAACCAGGAAGTATTTTTATTGGAAATATGCTAGTATAGAAGTTCTTTATTTTATTTATTTTATTTGAAGGGGGAGGGGCAGAGGGAGAGGGAGAGAATCTCAAGCAGACTCTGAGCTCAGTGTAGAGACAGCGCAAGGTTCTATCTCATGACCCTGAGAGCATGACCTGAACCAAAAGCAAGTGTTGGACGCTCAACAAACTGAGCCACCGAGGTGCCCTTAGTAGTCCTGGGATTCATGAACCAATAGAAGCTTGATGAATTTTATGCAAATGTGTGCATATAGGTATTTTTTTCTGGGACAAAACTCCATAACTTTTATTATATACTTAAGGGTGTGCATGGTCCAAAGAAATTAAGAAATCATGTTCTAGAATGGCATAGAAATCAATACTCTGGCTGCACATTCATTCAATCAGTTAAAAAATCTATTTGAAAGGTTTCTAGCCAATGGTTCTCCATCTTGAACACATGAATGGCATAAAGGACCATGTTAAATGCTTTCATGTATGTATACTTTTTATTTCATGTATCTCTGATTTTCAAGGCTATTGGCCATGTCAGAGAATGAAATGAAGCTAATTTAAGCTAATCGCCACTTATATTTTTAGTTGCTCATGAAAAATTCTTTTAATGGTCTATTTTAGAATTTTTCCCATGACTCAAGTAGTCTATCATTTATTCAATACATAGTTATTTAGTTTTGTCTCTGTGTTGGGAACTATTCTAAACACTAGGGCTAAAAGAGTGAGAAAGACAAGTCTTTGCTTATTCGGAGCTTATTTACTAGGGAGGGAGTCAGACAATAAACAAACACACAAGATAATTTGAGGTAGTGGTGAATGCTCTGAATAAAATAAAAAATAAAATAAGGACATTGGATAAAAAGTTCCTGGAATGGGGTAAGGGCAGTAACTAGATGGGTCAGGGAAGTCTTCTATTAGAGAATATTTTAGCTTAGACCTAGGTGACAAGGATTTAGTTCATACATATATAGGGGAAGAATATTACAGGCAAAGATAACAACAATGCAAAGGCCCTGGGGCAGGAATGATCTTGGAGTGTTCAAGAAACAGAAAGATGATCAATTCGACTGAAGCATAGTGAACAGTGGGGCAATAATAAGTGATGGAATTTAAAAGGGAGGCAACAAGTCACGGCCATGGTAAAAAGTGTAGACTTTGTTCTAACTTCAGTGAGGGTTGTTGGATGACAATGATAAAGAGTATATACTTTGTTCTAAGTGCAGTGAAGGCTGTAGGAAGCCACAGGGTTTCATGGTCTGATCTATGTTATTCAAAGAATCTAACTGCTGTGTGTGGAGAATGAATTGTAAAGAAGCAAGAGTAGAATGGAGACAGTTTACCTGTATTTAATTGTGGAATCTGCCTTCTTTCTTATCTTTTTTTTGTGGGGGGGGAGAGTGGCAAAGGTAGAGGGAGGGAGAGAATCTTAAGCAGGCTCCATGCCCAGCATGGAGTGTGATGTGAAGTTCGATTTTATAACCCTGAGATCATGACCTGAGCCAAAATCAAGAGTCCAATGCTTAACCGACTGCCTTCTGTCTCATCTTAAAAAAAAAAGAGAGAAAAAAGAAAGGAATGCCTCTTAAGCAATCTTCCACAATTTCTTCTCTTCATGATTGCTCAAAGGTAATTAAGATAGGTTCACCAACTGTATACATTCATGGAATTAATTCATTAGCCACAGGAAATTGGGTGTGGATTTATACACCTTAAACCATTTGTCCCATGTGAAGAGGCAAAAGTCAGTCATTGAGTAACCCATGAAGAGCCAGTGGATGATCTGCTGCACCAAATAGTAGAAGGGTTGTAGGACAAAGATGGAAGCTAGGTTGTTTACAGTTGGGCTCTCCTGAATTAGTTTCACAACCTGTCTTTCCACAGTAAAAATGAGGAATTCCAACTGGAAGCAGACCCAGTGGTCATGAGTGTAGGGTATGCCAGAAGGCCAACAATAGCAATGAGAATCCCTGGGATAGTTCCTTATCTCCAAGGAACTTGAGTCATTTGAAGAAGTAATGGGCCACCCAGACATTGGTATTGTCATAGAAAGGAAGGAAGGAAGGAAGGAAGGACGAACGAACGAGCCAGGAAGTTTTTTTATTGAAAATATTCCAAATATTGGAAATATCTTGAGCCTACTATTCATATTGCCTTATGTTCACAAGCCATGGAGCAAAGGAAAGTGAAGTTAAAGAAAATGGAATATTCTGGGGTGCTTTGGTGGCTCAGTGAAGCATCAGACTCTTGATTTTGGCTCAGGTCATGATCTCCAGGTTGTGAGACAGAGCCTTGTGTTGGACTCCATGCTCTGTGTGGAGGCTGCTTAAGATTCTCTCTCTACCTGTCCCTCTGCCCCACCCTCACCCCACGCATACACATGTGCTCTCTGTCTCTCTCTCTTAGAAAGAAAGAAAGAAAGAAAGAAAGAAAGAAGAAAGAAAGAAAGAAAGAAAGAAAGAAAGAAAGAAAGAAAGAAAGAAAGAAAGGATAGGTGGAAAAATCTATATAAATAGAGGAAGGTGGAATAAATAAAGGAAGGTGGAAGAATCTATATCCCTGGTGGCCTAAAGCAGGGTTGATGCAGAAACGTGTCTCTTTCCATAGCACTCCTTTGCCTCAGAGCACAGAGAACACAGAAGCTAGGGAGTGGGAAGACATGGTATTCTTAGCTTCTACTGCTAGCCAAGTCTTCATCTGGAGCCAAAGGGGAAACTTTCACGAGAAGAGTAGAGGGCCCATGTTTCCCTTCTGGGATTCCCCCATGCATGTTGCCTTATCCCTCTCCCTCTAGCCAGGAATCTGTTGTGTTTTTCTTCTGCCAATGTACTATGATTGTATATGTGCCTCTACCACCACCCCCCATGGTGGGGAGTGGAGGGGTACAAGGCCCTCTCTGCTCTGCTTTTTCTACCTTGGAATTATGCCAGATAAAATAATTTCTCTTCGTTCAGCTTTTTTTTTTTTTTTAAGAAATGCCTTTAAAACACCAGAATGCTAGGGTTTTGTGCACGTGCTCACATGTGTATGTGTGTGTGTGTGTCTTATAATCTTTTCAACCACCTCCAGCTTAAGTTTTTTCTCTACAATCGTTGTTTTTTACACTTTTCAGCCTGAAAATAATTCTCTTTGACAGGGAAGACAAAAATGAAATAGGATTTAAAAGAGTCTACTTTCCTCATGTCATCCATCACCCTGGACAGCTCTCTGGTTTATTTAGGTATTCACTTCTATTTTTTTCTGCTACATCAGTATAATTTACAATGGTATCATTAGAATTGTCTTTTTGAGTTTCCTTAAAGCACATCTTGAATTCCAGTATCCCATTCTAGCTCTGCCATTTACTATCTCAGACAAAGTATTTAACCTTTCTGTGTCTGTTCATGCAACTGTAAAATGGAGACAATAGTATCTACGTCATAGAGTTGTTGTGAGGATTTAATGAATTAAACATGTAAAATGCAGGACACTTGGGTGGCTCAGTGGGTTGGGCATCTGCCTTCAGCTTGGGTCATGATCCTGGGGTCCTGGGATCGAGCCCCACATCCGGCTTCTTGCTCAGCAGGGAACCTGCTTCTTCCTCTGTCTGCTGCTCCCCCTGCTTGTGCACTCTCTCTCTTTCTCTCTCTGACAAGTGAATAAATAAAATCTTTTAAAAAAAATGTAAAGTGCTTTTAATAATGCCTGGCACATGGAAAATGCTCAATAAATGTTAGCTGCTATTATTACTGCTGGTGTTCTTATTATATCTGGGACATGAGCTTCAGGTTCCATAACTTCTTCATATTACTTCAGGTTACCAGCAGCCTTACAATGTCTGTTATTAGATTCAGTGTTAGATTCTCTTAGTTTCTCCTTTTTTAAAAAAGATTTTATTTATTTGAGAGAGAGAGTGGAAGTATGGGGAGGAACAGAGTGGGGAGGATGAGGGATAAGCAGACTGTGCTGAGCACAGAGCCTGATGTGGGTCTCAATTCCAGGACCCTGAAATCATGACCTGGGGCTGAAACCAAGAGTCTGATGCTTCACGGAATGAGCCACCCATGTGCCCCTCTTGACTCCCCCCCCTTTTTTTTCTGTGCACTTTTTCAACATCAATTCCCAGAGCAACATTTGGAGGTAAGTTATACTGACTTGAGTTTGAGTCCTGGCTCTGACATTTGCCAGTTCTGTAACTTTGGAATAATAGGGATTTCTTTAGCTGCTTCTTTAGTACAACAGGAATAATATAATCTTCCCTTGTTGGTGGGGGGTTGCAATATATGTAAAGCTAGTAAAGAGTATAACATATGATAAAAGCTCAGTAATTTCAAATCTGCTTCACTTTTCAGTGTTTTTTGCTTCGCCAAAGTTGTTGTACTATCTGTAGGGAAAAAGAGAATGCTTCTTGGAGTACGATGCTCAAAATGGGATCTCTTGTCCAGTCTGACCTTCTGGCCAGCTAGGCTGCCCTTCTGAAGTTTTCAACCTTGTACCCATTCCTTGGCAGTTCTTGGCCCTTTGCTGCCCTTGAATAGCCACTAGTTATGTTTAACTACTTGAAACTTGGTGATTTCTCATGGTAGTGCCATCTTGAGCTGAATTCCATGTATAATTTATATCATAATCAATGTAGTTTTCAGGAAACAAATCCATATGGAATGCAAACTTTTCCTAATGATGTCATTCAGTAGTACTGAATCTGATACTGTCAGTCTGATCTAGTTCTTCCCCTTGTTTTAGTTTGTCTTACATTAGCTTCTGTTTCCTCCTTGGTAAAGTGAGGATGATTACTGTACTTAACTCACAGGGTATTGGTGAAATTATTAAGATATTCAGTTACAGTGCTTCACACAGTGCCTGACTCACAGTAAGTACTCAATAAATGGTAGATACATAGACATAGGTACATAGGAATACATCATAACAGATGTCTGAATCATCATCATGGACCCGTGCTCAATTCCCAGTATCGCTGCTGATACCAGGGATCCCCATTTCTTCTGATTTTCATGGAAAATCTATTGCTCTTATATTCTCTCCATTCAAGGCCTTGCTTCCTTGTTACGTAACTGTCTTCATAACGGCATGTACTGAAAGAGTTAGTTATTTGCCTCTGCCGTGGGGGTGGGGTAAGTCCCCTTAACTCTACAAAGAGGAAACTGTATTATCCCCTTTCTACAGATGAGAAAAATTAAAACTCAGGGAGGAACAACTGATGTCATCGGCATACCTGTTGGATTCCAATCTCTCCTGATCAGCGGAGCTGAGCTTCTGTTTCAAGGCACCCAACTCCTACAGTCCAGCATCCTGGCTCCACATCCAGGTTATATTATCACAAAGCTCTGATGCTCTGCCTGGCTGTGGTCAGTTCTTGCTAGTCTCTTCCCACAAAGTATCAAATCCTGTCCCTTAGGCCCACCATTTACTGGTTCAAGAGGTCTGTTCAGAACGAATCACTAATGCCAGACTATGATGTTTCTACCTTCCTGGCTTCAAGTATCCCATGCTTGGAACTTCCTGTTGCTGCTATGCTCCGCAGGGGAAACTTGGTCTCCCCTGGCTGATATGGCTAGGTAGAACCAAGGATGAGGTACCACCCTGCCCTGGTGTTTGTTCCTCACACTCCCTTGGGCCGGTACTGTTATGATCCCATCAGGCTTTATGCTGGAACCCATGGGGAATGAGAAAAGAATACTTTCAGTCTGTGTGGATGAATCTTCTTCAGATAAAGGCCTTCCTTGAGCCTTTTAAATTTCACTATCCATTTCTCCACTTAGTAAGTCTGTTATGCACCCTGGAAAAGCATTATAGAACCTTCTTTAATTATTTGTCAATATGGAGAAATAAATCTGCCCAAACTAATAATAATTGTGCATGGTGCTCTTACTTGCAAAATTTGTCAATAAATAAACCAATATGTTAAAACTAGAGTCATTTCCTTTTAGACTTGAACCCATCTGGTTTGGGGGTGGGGGCTTAAAAAAACAAATGTTATGGCCGTTGTAATGATTAATCATATACCTTTTTATTTTTTTAAAGGTCTTCTTATAGGAGCAAATGTTATTGTTCTGTCCTGTAGTTTTGGACTTGGTGGTGAAAATGAGCTTACCTAATGTGAAAGATACCATCAAATGCTGACATGCCAGGAAGTCTCACTTTAGATATGAGCATTTAGAAATTGAAAAGAGTGCCAGTTTTGAGGGAGAAAAAATGAGACAGAAGATCAATAGTGAAGAAAGAGTGAAGCCATCTTTCCATCTTTGTATGAGATGGAATTAAAGTAACTTCTAACTCTAAGGATTTCTGCGATGTCTCTTGCTATGGCAACTAACACCATAGAATTTATATAGATGATGAAAGAAGAGAATAAACTTTTATGTTCTGATCTATTAAATTGATCTAGAGTTTATAGATATATATATCAAGGGATCAGGATAGTGAGGTTCTCAGCTTCTTGATGGGCTTTATTTATGGTTTGAAGTTTATTTTGGTACTGAAGAGAGCTTAAATTCAAAGAATGTTATTTTTTAAAAAATCTCTAAATCTTAACAGAGATAAATTGCCTTAGTTTTGTGAAACCCTACTCTCTGAGAGTCAGTAATTTATTGTGAAATGTTGGAACAAAGGTAATTAAAGGTATAGAAGTTAGTGATCAATCATTTAACAAGTGACCAAGTGCCTTTAATGTGCCCAGCAGCGTGCTTGCAATTGGGCTAAATACATTTTGCAGTTTGTTCAGGTGAAACAAAATTGTGGGAGATGTCCCTTTACATATCCTCTTAAGTATTCTTGGATAGGTGTGTCTTCAAACTTTCTCCTCTAAGTTAGACCTAAAGCGAGTGAATCAAGTCAAGTCTGAAAGTGAGCTAGAAGTTTGCTTAATTAAAAAAACACACAAAACATAAGGTTTGGTGTCATGACTTAAAAATTGTCAAGAAAGCCAGGGATAGGAAAAAATAATCAAGCCAGGGCTCAGATATCCTCCTAAGTCAGGAAAACCAAGTATCAAGTGATGCTAGAGAGAATGATGGGACTCAGTACACTGGCATGCCTTCCTTCCTTCCTAAGAAACCTTCTCTTCCCTGATATCTGACAGCACCTCACATGTAAGGCTAGACCTACTCCTGTTTCTTGAAACTGTTGGAGTGACCACCACTCAGTTTAAAACAGTTAACAGTGCTCAGCCACTGCTTTATTGCTTTGTTTCCCTCTGTGCTTTGCACATGGTAGACGCTCAGATATTTTTTTGATGGATGGAAGAGCTCATGTAATGGTTGTTGAGGAGAAAGAATTCAAGACTGGAGGTAAACTGCCTTGACTGTTACATTTACTCCCCCCTAGGAAAAAAAAAAAAACTCGATTGCATCTTTTGTGTTTCATGTTAGAAGTTGTATGTAGTTCATTTTAAACCACCCAAAGAGCCCAGAAAATACAAAGAACAAAGTATAAATCACCTGAAGTCCAGATATTTATGAGGCCCACGGTCTCTGCATTTGTCAGATGGGAATAATAATAGTACTTGAATCATGTGCTTGAGGCCGGGTTAAATAAGGCAGTGCTGGGTACAAATAAAGTGTTGGATAAATGTTAGTTACAATCTTCATTAGTATCATTGCCATCATCATCAGAATTAACAGTCAAAAAAGGATAGAAAGAACTAAAATTTAGTAGTAGAGATGTTTCAGCAGTAGAAAAAAAGTGAAGTTGTGCCTGTCCCTTTGAGATTTATAGGAAAGGAGAAAGAAGAACTATAGAAATAAACATGATATGTGAAGAGTAGATCAGGGAGAACATTTTAGGGGTATTTCACTTTAAGAAAATAGATCATTTCCTGACAGCAAGAATGTAGGGGGTAGTAGGGGGAATTGGGGTTTGGATGAGAGGAGAAGGTCTAGTCCCCAAGGTGCCATTCAGCAATAAATTGTATGAATCTGTGCCTTGTTGCTGTAGGGAATGAAACAAGAAAGTATATTTTCCCTTTCCCCAGCTTTCTCAACTATCTAGAACACTGAAGATAAATTAAGAGAGCCTTGAGTGAAAATTTCAACTTCTAAAAGAAAGAAAATGGTGTGTGGGGCAAATAGTACCGATAAACAAGTGGATGTCTGAACTATGGCTTAATTTAAAATTCTACCATAATGGCTTTTTACCGCAGCAATTAGAACAAAAATAAAGCTCGTAGTTTCAGATAAACAAAAGCTGAGTGTTGATGGGGCTCCTAAAGAAACAGAAGCTACTGATAAAAATGGAAGTTCAGCAAGCACTCTAGGGATGAAGGGCAGCCAGGGTAGTCAAAGTGATAGGCTGTTAACAGGCCTCTCAGAAGAGCATATTGCCAGGCAAAAGGAATTGCATATGGGCACCATTTCCAAGGATTAATGAGTGAGAGGAAGGATAAGTTATTTTTGATATTTTTGTTTATCTTGTTGAAGAAAGAAAAACTAGTGGCTGGCAAACACAAATCTTGAGAAGTTAATAAGTTAGATGTTGAGTCTCATGTTTGAAGATGAGGCTGGATAAACAGGGAGCTAGGAAAGAGCTTTTATTAATTCTAGCTTGGTCAGGGGCAAATCAATATATCTTCTGTGGGTATTTTACAGATACCTTAGGCTCGTACCTCAGTTGGCTGGCTTAGTGGGAGATAAGGGCATTTTGGTTAGCTGGACTTGTTATTGTTTTAAGTGTTATTAACTCATCTATGCAGCAAAGATTCCTGACATGGACACCCCTACAAGCATAATACTTCTCCAGTTTTATTCATGTGTGTGCAATTGTATTAGTGCAAGTCGAGATTATGCACTGTTAAGAAATAGTAGCGACCAAATGTTATTTTTTAAATAGTGAATGATATGGCACTCTCCTACACTGTCGAAACCGGACCCGTTGGTCTCCTTTCAGTTCCTTGAATGTATCATGATCTCTTATGCCTCAGAGCCTTCACATGTGCTAGCCCTTCTGCTGGGAATGCTCTGCCTCCCTCCCTTTTCCCTTTGCTTACCCGAGCTTCTACCTTTTAGGTGCCAGTCAAATGGCACTCCCTCAGGAAGTCTTCCCTCATCTAGATGGCCTTGTAGCATTCTGAACTTGCCTTTTATAGCACTAAATACGAGTGTAGTTCATTATTCTTTAGTTATTAGCTTGATTCCATCTTTCCTACTAGACTGGCTTGTGGGGATAATCATCATTCACCCCCTAACCTTCTGGGTTCTAACCAGTTGAACCTATACACAAAGAATGGAAAACAGTGGTCAATACCCCAGAGATACAGGGAAAATTGTTAGAGGGCACAGACTGGGCTTAATGCTAAAATGGCCTTTCTGTTCTCCAGCCCCTTGGTCCCTGGTGCTAATATGACCCATCTACCCACCCTGGTGAGAAGCAGAAAAAAGCAGAGCCTGTTGACACAGGCAAATCCAAAAGTCATGAGGGTGCTGCCTTTCTTACAGTTGAGGCAGACAATAGAAGAGACAAAGTAAATCCTCTTTCCTGCTTTTGGAGGCAAAGGGACCTCAGTCACTGGGATAACATGGCTCAGTGAGTGATTGAATCCAACCAATCAGATTAGTCATTCCTCCTCCTGTGGAAGAACTGAATGTCTTAGTAAAGAGAGAGGATAGTAAAAATAAGTATTAGGGCTGGGGTAGGGGAAGGAAGAAATATATCTATCTGCACTTCCATCAGACTATAGGCCAGGGATCTTGTCTGTTTTATTTACCCACTGTATCTACTGTGTGTTAAAGAGTAGTTGCAAAGTTTAAAAAAAATTAAAATATGTTCTTAGCATGGTATCTGGCACATTGGAGCATTCAATATAGATTTGTTGAATCATGAATCAGCCTTTACTGGATTACTGACTCATGGCTAAATGGTCAACCAACCTTTGCAAAAGACATGGTTATTTAGTGGAAAATGTGAGGCAGGAAATCTGGTTTGCTACTTGGTGTTTGACCTTGATCAAGACACTTAGGATCTCCCTTGAATCTCAATTTTTCTCATATGAAATATAAGGTGGTTGAACAAGCTTGATTGTCATTGGTCCTGCCTAGCTCTAGACTGTGATTCTAAAATGCAAAGTTCAAATGCCCTTTGCTTTAACTAAGCAGAAAAAAACCTCAGGGCAAAAAGTAAATTCTCTTTCTTAAGAGTTATATAGCTGAAAAGTTTCTTTTTTAAGATTTATTTATTTATTTGAGAGAGAGAGAGAGAGAGAAAGAGTCTAGGAAAGGGGTAGAGGGAAAGGAAGACAGAGAATCCCAAGCAAACCCCCCACTGAGCATGGAGCCCAACATGGGACTTGATCCCACAACCCTGAAATCATGACCTGAGCCCAAATCAAGAGCCAGTCGCTCAGGCAGCTGAGCCACCCAGGTGCCCCATGACTGAAAAGTTTTCTAAAATCAGTCAGAAATGGCAAGTTTTGAAGAGAAAAAAATAATAAGAAATATAAGAAGCTACAGGTGATTCTGAAAAGAACCCAAAACAAATGCAAAAACAATTTCTTTTTTTTTTTTTTAAGTAGGCTCTGAGCTCAGTGCAAAGTTCAACATGGGACCTGAACTCACAACCCTGAGATCAAGACCTGAGCTAAGATCAAGAGTTGGGTGCTTAACTGATTGAGCCACCCACATACCCTGCAAAAACAGTTTCTTAAAAAAGGGCAATTAGAAAGTGTTATTAAATGTAATTAGCAAAACAATTTAAATCTCAGGTTTTTGCCTTGCACAATTTAGTAACCAAAGATAAATCTCTGTCAATTATTTCCCCCACTTCAGTTAAACCACCGAGGTTAAAAGCAGTAAGCTCTAGAGTTATTAAAGGGTTACAGGCAAAGCTATTAGTTATGTGGCTTCTCTTTATTCAATCTGCAACCCAGGTTTACATTTAATATATGTGACTCATTAATTTCTGAATTAAGGTCCTTAATTAATATCTGGCATTTTTCCTTTTATCTGAAAGCTTTACACACAATTACAGAGAGTGTATATATTTAGAGTGTTTTCTTGACTTACCCTTAGTTACGAATAATGATTTTCCATTTTATAATTGTTGAGGCTTCTATTAGCTGAGATGTTAGTAGTCAGGCAGGACTTTCCTGAAGTTCTGAATTTATGATTATTCACAGAAAATTACTTTGTTTTTTAATTTTTTATTATTAAACATGTTCTTTTATAAGCCCAAATTAATGCTTTTAGCAAAATATTTCACAGATTCTACTATATTTCAGGAATAATGATAGACATGGAAAATACAAAAATGATTAAAACCATCTTTGGTTTTAAGGAGTTGGCAATCTAATGGAGGATAAAGTCATGCAAAAACATAATTCCACTAGAAATAAAAACATTAAGTTCTTGAAGTTGACACGTGTACAAGGTGCTATGGGAGTATAGAGAAAGGATTGAATAATTCTTTCCCAGGGAGCCATAGGGAAAATGCCATTTGAATGGGTATTAAATAATGCATAGGGATTGAGTACATTTCTAACAGAGAGAACAGCACATACAGAGGAAAGGAGCTAGTAAAAGGAATAATTTGTTCAGGAAATGTGAGAAGAATAGTTTCTTTGGTATGGAAATATTTACAACAAAATGACAGAAGATTGACATCTGTCATATAGAGCTTTTATAATTCAGTGAGAAAAGATGAACACCTCATTAGAAAAATGGAGAAATATTAATATAAAATATTTCTTGGACACTTAGTATATTTACAAAATAGTAACAATGATATACTCCCTGACATCGTGGAGCTTGCCATCTAGTGGGAGACACATGTAAGTAAATATAACAATTACAATTTAGTGTGTTGAGATTATAATCAGAACACAGAAGAGGCATCTAATTCATAGTTGGGGAGCCAGAGAAAGCTTCCTGAAGAAGTCAAACTTCTAAGTTTTAAAGGCAAAAATTGGGTAGTATATAGACAGATGCAGAAGTGGGCTGGGGGTGAAGGGGCAGATGAGTAGTCTAGTCAGAGCAAACAACATATGTGAAGACCTGGAGCTGAGAGAGAGCGTGGTATATTTGGGGTAAATGAAGGCACCTAAGTATGGCTGCAGCAGAGTACAAAGAGAGAAGTCAGATAATGTAAGTTTTGAAAACTATGTGCATAAGTTTGGGTTTTCTTTTTTTCTTAAAGATTTATTTATTTATTTGAGAGAGAGAGTATGTGTGAGTGGGTGGAGGGGCAGAGGGAGAGAATCTCTAGCAGAAGCCACGTTGAGGGCAGAGCCCGACATGGGGCTTGATCTCATGACCCAAGAGATCATGACCTGGATCAAAACAAAGTGTCTGACACACTCAGCTGACTGAGCCACCCAGGTGCCCCAGATGTCTGCATTTTCTTCCTTTTTTTTTCTTTAAAGATTTTTAAAATAATTTATTTGACAGAGAGAGAGAGGGAGAAAGCACACAAGCAGGGGGAGCGGCAGGCAGAGAGAGAGGGAGAAGCCTTCTCCCTGCTGAGCAGGGAGACCCATGTGGGGCTTCATCCCAGGACCCTGGGATCACAACCCAAACCAAAGGCAGACACCTAAACGACTGAGCCCACCCAGGTGCCCCAAGTTTGTGTTTTCTTAAGGAAGCCCTTGAAATGTTCTCAGTAGGAAGGCAATACTATGACAGATTTGGGCTTTAGCCAATCTGACTGACTATAGTATGGAGAATGGATTGGAGTGGGCAACATGTCCATTTAAGAGGCTTTTTCTGTAACCTAGTACAAAGATGATGGTGGAATGATAAGGAGGGCATCACTGGTAATAGAGAAAAGTGGATGAATTTGAAATTTATTTAGAAGGTAGAATTGGTAGAACTTAGTGATTGATATGATGTATCAGGAGTGGTGATAAAAAGAAGTAAGAACAGCTTTGGAAATTAAGATGATAAATAATGTTCAGGACATGTTGATTTGTAGGTGTCTAAAGGAAATGGAAATTTCTGGAATTTACTTTTATGAGTCTGGAACTCAGGTGGGAGGACTTGTGGAGTGGAGGTATGGGAATCATCAGTCCTGAGTTCATCCGGAGACAGTTGAGTATTGTAAGAAGATGAGAGGGATAAGACAGAACCCTGGGATAGAACTCTGCCACATAGAAAGGAAGAAAAATTCTCAAGATGAAAAGGAATGGTTGAGAGGGTAGGTAAGAGGAAGGCCAAGGTATTGTTGTGTTATGGAAACAAAGGGTGAATAGTAATAAAAAAAAAAGTAAATGGTTAGCTCTATCAAATGTTGCTAAGAGGGGTGTCTGCGTAGCTCAGTCAGTTAAGCATCTGACTCTTGATTTCAGCTCAGGTCATGATCTGAGGGTTGTGAGATCGAGTTCTACATTGGGGCTCCACATTCTGTTTATCCTAATTCCTCCCCCTACTTGTTCTCTCTCTCTCTCTATTGTAAATAAATAAATAAAACTTTTAAAAAATGTTGCTGAGAGGTTAAGATAGTAGCACTGAAGTGAGTCCTTTAGGTTTAGTAACAAGGAGGCTGACAGTGGTCTTGTGGAGAACAGTTTCAGTGGAGTATTGGGGGAGGCATCTAATGTGTTCGCCAGTGGGTGGGAAGTGAAATGATAACAGGAATCAGACAAAATAGCATTAACACATCACTCACATAACAAGAAATACAAAGGGTCAAGAAACATAAAGAAATTCTACCTCTTTAGTAAAAACAAAGACAAAAACAAAAAACCCCCACACAAAATAAAATGAGACACTATTTTTGGCCAGTCAAGTTGGCAAAGATAGAAAATTAATATACTGTCATTCACCACTTGGTTGAAATGTCACTTGATACAACTTTTGAAGGTCATTTGGCAACATCAGAAATTTTTAAAATGCGAATACATTTTCAGGTCACAATTCTGTTTCCTCCTTGGCATAGAGAAAGATACATGCTCCTCATCATGCCTTTTCGTTCTTGTGTTCTCTACTATCACCACATAATAGCTTTTTGGAGCTGAGAACGACAATAATTCCAAAGGGGGAAATTTTTCTTGTTCTGCATGTCTCTTGTTGTTACTGCTGGTGTTTTGTATGTTCATACTCGAGTGAATGGTTTATTTGGGGTGTGCTGGGATGCCAGGTGAGATTATTAGGAGTGTTATCTGCTAGAGGACATGCCACCTCAGGCTTTTTAAAATACAGAGTTAAGAGGGGCGCCTGCCTGGCTCATTTGGTAGAACATGCGACTCTTGATCATGAGTTCAAACCCCACATTGGGCGTGGAGCCTACTTAATTAAAAAGTAAAATTAAGGGGCGCCTGGGTGGTGCAGTCTTTTAAGCATCCGACTCTTGGTTTCGGCCTCAGGTCGTGATCTCAGGGTCACGATGTCAAGTCCCGGACCAAGCTCCATACTTAGCATGGAGTCTGCTTAAGATTCTCTCTCTCTCCCTCTGCACCCCCTTCCCCACACACACTCTCTCTCTCTCTCTCTCTCTCAAATAAATAAATAAATAAATAAATATTTTTTAAAAGGTAAAAATAAAAAAAAAGGAAAGAGTAATAATAGAGAAAGAAGGATAAAAGTCATGCAGAGAGCCAGGCCACCCAAATAATTTTCTGTCACAATTTCTAAAGGACTTGGGATGTGTTGCCTGGCAGCAGGAGCAATAAAGGAGAAAGGAAAGCGAAAAGTTCTTGAGGAATTTTTTCTTCCAATTATCCAAATCTCACATAAGGAAAGAGGTAAACTAGTTAGCAAGAGGTGTTTGTTGAATAAAAAATATAAATATAAATAAACAAAATCAAAATAAAGCCAAAGAGAAGCTCCATCAGGACAAGGGTTTATGTCTGTTTCACGACTTCATTGTTACCCCCTAAAGGAAAGCCTGGAAATAGTAGGTTAATAATGGTTGAAAGTAGAAAGAACATTGAATGGGAAATTTGATAAGCTACAAAACCAGAGGAGTGACGTGTGGATTGTTGACAGTTTGTTGAAGTTTATCTTTTTCATCGTTGCTCTTATTTAACAACAAACATGAAATCTGGAGGCATCTGACTGCGGTTGTTTCTTTGTTTTCTTCTTTCCTTCTTCCAGAATGAGAAAGCGTTAACTAGAAATCAAAACGGCTTTGCAGATAGATGGTGATTTTAAACTAATTTTGTCATCTGCTCTGTGGAGAGAGGAGAAGGGAGAACATTATCCAGACACGAAGCTTGTGTTAATATTAATTGGTGATTATTGCAATGTGCGCTGCAGCTTTTAGTTTTTCTAAAATGCAACCATCTGATTAGTTAGCTCCATTTGGAGGAGAGGCAGTCACAATTACAGAAATAGAAGAAATGAAAGTGTTTTCAATAAGTTGCGTAAGAATACAGCTTCTTAAGGGTTGTTTTTATTTTTTTTTTTCATAGCAAAATTGGATATAGGAACCCTTCAAGTGTACATGGAGGAAATTACAGTACTTTTTGATTATCTCTTGGCTCTCACCCTTTTCTCCTATACCTCATAATTCTATTTAAATAATAATAGTTTCCATACGAAAACTTTCACTGTTGTAAAGCCAACAAGACGGGGACTTGATGCAACGGTTAGCAATGCGGTTGTATGATTAACAACAAAAAGAAAAAAGCTATGCTGGCTTTTTGGACTCTATAGTTTAAACTGTTGACTCCTTGAAATGATTGATGGTTTGAATTTTCTTGATGCAAGACTCTCGTGGTTTTCCACCTATACCTTTGGCTTCTTTCCTTCTCTCTTGTGTGTAGATTCATCTTATACTACTACCTAGCCAGTTTTAGAATCTCTTCTCTTCTCACTCTGTGCTCTTTCTTTTGGAGATCTTATTTGAATTACCACCTTACTCCAATGACCTAAAATTTTATCTCTAACACAGGTTATTCTCTTCGAGCTACCTACATAATGTATCCTCTTATTCTAAAGGCAGTCAGACTCACCATGTTCAAAAATAAGATTAAAATTTATCTCTCCAAATAAGGGTCTCTACCAAACATGTCAAACCAAAGTCATCTCTGATACCTGTCTCCTCTCCTTTCCTTGCCCCATCCAATCTGTCACTAACTCTCTCCATTTCTTCTCTTACTATCTCTCAGCTCTGTTTCTCTTTGGCCCTACCACCAGTACTCTAGTGCAGTTTACACTCGCTCACCTTCAAAACCTTCTAAATTATCTTCCTGCATCCACCTTTGCCCCATTTCAATCTGTTTTCTGCAGTGCAGCCATTTCAAAATACAGATATGAACGTGTAATTCTCTGATCTTGAGAAAAGTTTAGAAGTTTTAACAAGACCTAGAAAGCTTTGAATGATCTGAACTGTTCTCACCCTCTTCAGTGTCCTCTCACCTTGCACTTGCTGCAGCTCTCTGTGCCCCAACTGCACTGGCCTTCCTTTAATGCCTGGTCTCTCTATGCTACATCCTGCCACAGGACCTTTGAACATGCTTTTGTCTTGGATAGGAATGCACTTGCTTCATTTTGTCTGGTCAGCTCACACTCATCATTCAGATCCAAACTTATTTTTCTTTAAGAAAGATATTTATGACTTCCTTGACTTGTCAGCTCTCCGTAGCTTACATTGTCCTATTCCACTGTGTGTCTCTTTATTATGCTTGTCACATGGGTGTGTGGCTGGTGAGGGTGGGAGCTCCCAGCTGCCCAGGGCAGTGGCAGGGTGGAAGGTGCTGTCATCTGGATGGGGGACAAGCTTTTGCTTTTCCTTTGTATCCTCACACATTGAATCCGGGAAGGAATTCCCTCAGCTTTAAGAAGCACCAGGCTGCTGCTTTTACTTAGATTCAACTCCATTTCATACTTACTGTTCCTTGACTATGTTCTATACTTTTCCAACTTGATGCTCACTCTGCAGGGTAGAGCCACCTCTTCCTTTTCCATCTGTAAAGATGCTACTTTCTCAATAATAATAATAATAATAATAATCAGAATGCTTTGCTAGTCGCTTACTTTGTGCAAGGTTACCTCTATTTTGCCACTCAATTCTTACAACAATCCTGTTTTGTACATTCTAGTATTAACTCCATTTTACAGATGAGGTAAGTGAGGCTCCCAGAGGCTAAGCAACAGCATCCACCACAAAGTGTGGAACTGTAGGAGCTAGAGTTTGTGCGGAGAAACCTGACAAAACTGGTTTCTCATGATATGTTCTACTTGGTGAAAAGACAATTCAGTCATAAAGGCTTTTTTGATGCACTCAACAAGAAGTGATCTCTTTTTGCAACTTTCTCTGCCTTGTGTGTATACTTCTTTTATGTGATTATCATATTCTGTGCTTTATTATGAATATGTGTATTCCCATGAAGCAGATAATAAGGTCTTTGAGGGCAAAGACTATATCTACTTACCGTGCTTTACCCTTGAAAGACTTTAGGATAGAAAGTTAGTCAACCTCTATTATGTAAGAAGGTTGAACCAATCAGTAGTTGCAAATTTTTTAAATAAAGATTTTATTTATTTATTTGAGAGAGAGAGCACGAGCAGGATAGGGGAGAGGGTGAGGGAGAAGCAGACTCCTGGCTGAACAGGGTGCCCGATGCAGGCTCCATCCCAGGAACCTGGAATCGTGACCTGAGCTGAAGAGGGTCATGACCTGAGCTGAAGGCAGACACTTAACCGACTGAGCCATCCAGGTGCCCCAGTAGTTGCAAATTCAAATGAGTATAGGGTTAAGAATGTAACAAATGACCGAGATGGTCCATTTGGCTGTGTTATACCGAAGAACACAGCCCTATCTGGAGGGAATAGCAGCTATTTGGTTCCTCTTGATTGTGATCACACTGAATTGTGTGTTGCCTTGTGTTGCCAGTTCTTTTGATTTTTCAAGAGAATTCAGAAATCTGGATTTTTATTTTTTCTTTTTCTTTTTTAAAAGATTTTATTTTTAAGTAATCTCCACACCCATCGTGGGGCTTGAACTCACAACCCCAAGATCAAGAGTCACATGTTTCACCAACTGAGCCAGCCAGGTGCCCTAGAAATCAGGATTTTCAGATAAATAAAGTGATATCTCCTGCTTTTTAAGTGTTGGGAAAATTAAAACATAGACTAGACTGATACGGGGTAGCTCATGGCCAATGACTGGTAGATAATGTTTCTGCTCTTCCTTCGAGCTCTTTTTTTTTTTTTTAAAGATTTTATTTATTTGACACAGAGAGAGAGAGCACAAGCAGGGGGAGCACCAGATAGAGGGAGAGAGAGAAGCGGGCTCCCAGCTAAGCAAGAAGCCAAACACGGGACTTGATTCCAGGACTCTGGGATGATGACCTGAGCCAAAGGCAGCCGCCTAACCAACTGAGATTCCCAGGCGTCCCTTCCTTCAAGCTCTTATTTTATACAATAATGATTCTATGTAAATGAATATTCTAATACTATCAAATTTCTTCTAAAAATCACTGCTATTGTGAGAAGTATCTTCTACAATGTTTGAGAGTAGGAAGAAATAGAGAGAAGAAATATCAAACCCCCAAGGTTTCACTAATGTTTTGGAAGAACATACATATATTTGATAGAACAGTATCTGAGTGCCCATTCTATAATTATCTGTGTGTGTATTTATAAGCATAGATGAGATATAATTTGCATATGTATCATTGAATATGCATATATTTATTTTATACACAGAATCTACAGATTTACATTACATTTTACATTTATGCAAATTTACACTTGAATTTACCAAATATGTAGATTCATGTCAGAGATTTTTGAAAAATTAAAAAAGGCTCAGATTCAATTTTAGCTGAAAAGGGTTGAAAACTGGACAGTGATCTCATCGCTTTGATAATCTAATTCCCTAAACTAGCCAGATCTTGGAAAATGAGCAGCTTAAACATGCTTGTGCCTGTGCTAGAATTTGAAATGACTGTTTAATCTGTTTTGGTCCTAACTTGTATAATAAGAATATTTTTGATAAGCTACATGTTGATGGGAATGAAAATGAACTAGATCAGTCACCTTCAGTACATGCAAACTAGAAACTCTTTTCAAGTTAAGCTCTATTGCAAGAGCTGAGTTTCTCAGGTCACCAGAGTCTTATACTGAAAAACAGTCTAGATCAACATCTAAAAATAGGTGTAAAGAGCCTATAGTGGACGTGGCCCAGCATGAAATACTGTGGGAATATTGAAGAAAGGTAACATGTCCAAGGAGTCGAAGTTTGGTCAGTCTTGGAAAGAATGTAAATATTTTAGGGATTTCCTTCCTGGATTGGCTTTAGAAATAGGCTAGACATTAATCTAGAAGATGCTCAGTTTCTTTCCAATTTGTTGATGCTTTATGTTACAATTTCTTTGGGGGAAAGAGTATTGTCTTAAAAGCACATAACTTCAAACTTCCTTCTTTTAGAGTTTCTTCTAGGGTGCAGGTTGCATTTTTAGCACAAAAGTAAATAGAGGTGGTTATATATTAACCAGAGGAATGACTACAGGAAGAGAACATAATATAATCCCCTTGACATTCTGTAGATTACAGAATGTTGGAGCTGGAAAGGACTTTAGCAGTTCCTTAGCAGTTGTCTTACCCTCTTGGGGAGTTAGATTAGATATCTCTAAGACCCTTCATAGCTCATGTGTCAAATGGGGCAGCTGAGGCCCAGGGTCAGAGTTTATATTTACTGAGGATCAATCTTTCAGGGGAAAGGGAGTTGACTCTTAAAATACCAAAATGAATTCATCTGAACCCATGTAAAATTTGCAACAATTTATGTGGCATTCCAAATAAATGGGGCAGAATTGGTCTAGTACTTGAGATCCTAGAAATAAAAATTTTCTAGCACATCTCTTTCTTTAATCATAAATTCTAACATATCTTGTGCATCTCTGTGGAAAGAAGCAAACCAGTTAAACAGAAGCGCCTAGCTCAGTGCTAAGTTCATTGCAGGCTTTCAACCCATATGTGTTCAGTGACCAGAGGCAGTGACGCTCACCATAGATTTCTATTTAGTTTTTCATGTTTCTAATCTAGATGTCTCACTACTGGCAGTGGAAGTAACTTTGTGATATTCAGAGTATATTTTATTTGACCTAAGGCTATAACTCTTCTTTGAGACATAAACTAATTGAACAATTCATTTTGGTATTTTTTTTATCATGAAACTGCTGCAAAAGGGATATTTGACTGCTATATAATTTTGTCAGATATATGAAGAGAAAAAGCAATTATTTGCCTGGATTTTATGTCCTATTAAAATTAAATAAATGCATAAAATACATAAATAAAACCTCATTGAATGTTGGAATGTCAGGGAAGAGAATGAAATTTGTGTCTATTATTCTCATTTGTTCAGCACAGCTGAGAATAGGAAACTGGTGCTATTAAGTTTTAATCTTTCTCCCTTCACATCAGAACACTCATATATATGATTTTTTAAAAATTCAGTGGGGAAACTGTATGTACTTCAATATAAATTGCTACAAATTGATAGTATTTCATATGAGACATTTAAAAATTATGAACTTTACTTTTATGTTCATCTTTCCCATAACTGCCAGGATAATCTCTTACCAATAGTATTTTCATTATATTCGTCTCTTGCTCAAAAACCTATAGAGAATGCCTATAGCTTTAGTGTTGTAAGTAGGAATTGTAGAGACAGAAATTCTGGGTCTGATTCTCTACTTTTTGCTTGCCGTGTGGCTTTGGGAATGCCATTTTTTTCCTCTGAGGCTCAGTTTCCTTATAAACAAAGTGGGGAAATATATTACAAATGATAATATTGTTGTGAGGGATACATGAGAAAATGTTTGAAGCTCTTCGCAGAGCACCTGGCCTGAGGTAAGCCCTGGTACATACTAGATATTCAGTAACTATTGATTTAATTAGCTGATAGATATCTAATGCTTAGAAGAAAACATGCAAATTTTTCACCCTACCCTGTAAGAACTGGCTCCCATATTTATCCCAGGCACCAACACTTTTAGTTTGTTATGGCTTAGTTAGGATAGGTCCCTTTGTTTTGGCCAGACTGATTTCCTTTCTGCCCTTATACACTACTCAGCTTCTCGGTCCCATGCTTGCACTGTTTTCATTACCCCACAGAAAGTGCCCTTCACTCTTCAATGCCACCGTATTTCAATTACTTTCGTAATCTTGCACGAAACTCACCTTTTCCAGGAAATTGCCTAATTAACCCCATCTGACTTAGGTCTCACCATTATTCTGGTTCATCTCAGCACTCACGTAATCAGTCTGTATAATCCTCTGCACCTGCAAGCATACAGTTTTGCCTTGTTCTTAATTCATTTTCTGCATATTTTGCTCCTTCTCCAGCCAGTTTCAAAGCTCTTCAGTGGCAATGAGGAATGCATCTCCTACTTTGTTTGCAACAACACCCTTTCCCATATTACCCTTGGCCTCTAGTTTCAAGAAAGTTGCAAATTTTGCTGAATAAATGAATCAGTGGTATTTCATGAAATTGCATTTTGCAGCTATGGAAAACCAAACATCAAGTGGATACAATTTCGTGCTTATGATCTAAAGCAGCCAACCAGGCGTTCTGACAATGAACAGATATTTGTGATTATTTTTATATTTTCTGCAATGAGGTTGAAAGAGCACACTTCATTATGTGACTGCAGGGACAGTGGTTAGCCTAGCATATGACATCACAAAATGTTCTACTGGTACAGAATGAGTGTACAATTTAAAATAATGATATAGCTGTGTGACCTTGGGCATGTCGATTAACCTTTCAGGTGCTTTGTTTCCCCATCTGTAAAATAAATGAGGGGTTAGGTTCTGTTATCTCTGTCTGCTCTCAGTTCTATCATTTTCAGGTTTTTAAATCATATACTATGGCCTCAGTTGGTAGTGTGGCAGTGTGTATATGATGTGAATGGTTACTAAGTGATATCTATCTCAATGGTCATCGACTGTTGCCCTTTGAGGGTGCCCAAGTATATATTGAATATATGTAGCTTTTGTCTTGGGCGGATGACATTTGTGATCTATTTCCTAAGAAACCACATGGTCCTAGGACTAAGATAAACAAGATTCAGTATTTTCTAGCAGGCTAAGAATGAAGAGGGAAAGAGAACGAGAAGAGGTTTTAATTCAAGAATAGACTGAGGCTTAGGGAAAACAGGGTCAGAATTTGCTTTACCAATAAGAAGTATCTTTCCCCATTCTCTTGCTCCCCTTCACTCACTACACCCCAGAGAACCACCTTCCCCAAGGAAGAATTTATCATCCACTAGAATTCAAAATATCATAAAAATTCCTATTTTTAAAAAGATTTTATTTATTTATTTGACAGAGAAAGATCACAAGTAGGCAGAGAGAGAGAGAGAGAGAGAGAGAGGAGGAAGCAGGCTCCCTGCCAAGCAGAGAGCCTGATGTGTGTGGGGCTCAACCCAGGGACCCCGAGATCATGACCTGAGCTGAAGGCAGAGGCTTAACCCACTGAGCCACCCAGGCACCCCAAATTCCTATTTTTAAGAACATAATCTTTTTTTAAACATGTAAAGGGGTGTCTGGGTGGCTCAGTGAGTTAAGTGTCTGCCTTTGGCTCATGTCATGATTCTGGAGTCCAGGGATTGAGTCCCACGTCTGGCTCTCTGCTCAGTGGGGAGCCTGCTTCTCCCTCTGTCCTTCCCCCTGCTCATATTCTCTCTCTCTCTCTTTCTCAAATAAATAAATACAATCTTTTTTAAAAAAGAGAAAGCATGTAAAAATTTTATTTACACAGGAAAGTAGAAGGACATGTAAATTTATCGCAATGAATATAAATCCCTTGCAAAACTGCCAGTGCCCTAGGTTAAGGAGATTAAAGAACCAGAAGAGAATTGTGAGGAATTTATTCCCCAACACCAACCCAGAACTAAAAGATAGGTTATATTGACCAGTCTAGTTTCATTAAAACATTTGTTTCTAATGACTGAGTGAAAATTACTTATTTGAAAACATTGTCTTTCAAACCATGCACTTTTTTTAAAAAACAAGAAGTCTATGAAATTACAAAATTATGTTTTTCCTGAAAATAGATATCATTTCAATGAGTAATGAGTAGACAGAGAATATATATGGTATAAGAGTAAACCTTCCATAATGAGAATCAGTTTTGGAGTTTTGTCATGTTACAATAACCTATCCTGGCTTCTCAGAGCTTGGCTGTTTATGCAGCACACCGAGCATCTAGTTCTTCAAGCTATGATATGAATGATCTAAATGGATTATATTTATGTATCCCTTATACATAAAATAACCACAGAGACATGTTGTTGTACCCACATGACTTGACAAATGGGGCCCAAAGGAAACTGAGAAGCAACCTGAGAAATTTGTCCAAGGGTGTTTTACAGCATCAAAGGGGCTACATAAGCCTTCTACCAAGACTGGAAAAAAAAGAACAAGTCACTGTGAGGTCAAGAGTATGTATAGTGAGAGCGAAGCTGGAAGGTAAAGGGTTGCTGGAAGCATAAGGGATAGAAGTCAGATAATAGGATATTGGAGTTAAGGATTTCTGATGCAGAGCAGTTCTGGTGATGGCAAGGTCTAGAGGGGCTTCCATGGCTGTGAGTGGGTAGAGAGAAGTGAAGGTCAATGTCACAGGTGTTGAGGTTAAGACTTATACATGTAGGGTGTTAGTGGACGGACTGTCCATAGGGATCTTTATTGACTGGATGAATAGTGAGCAGCTATTCTGTGGAAATGAGGAAAATGAGGAAATGAGGAAAATGAGGAAAACACAGTCCCTGACCTCAAAGACCTTCCATTTTAGTAGACAAGATAGACAATTTAAGCAAATCATACAATAAAATATAATGAATGTTACTTTTCAGAAACCGAAGAAATACATTTAGCCAAGGCGGGGTCAGTTCTCTGGTAGCTAATGATAAGGGAATTATCTTTAGGAAGCCTTCCCTTCCTCATTTTTCTATCATTTTTTGAAGTAAGAATAGGCTTTCAGTTATAGATGAAAATAAAATAGACTCAGAAATTCAATAATTTGTCTGCTGTCATAGAGCTAGTGAGTGGTAGAGCTAGGATTCAAAACTAGCTCTGTCATAGTTGTAGTTCTGCTATGGCTGTGTAAGTTGACTATAGCCCATCCTTCTGGCTGATCATGACAGAAAAATATGGAAAAATACAAAACCTGCTATTTGAGGACTCTAAAAAGTTAATAGAAGCAGTAAGGTTATGGAGTGAGGTCAAAACTTGGAGAAGTGACCCGCATGGGGGTGAGTTTCCATTTTTTCCCCTTGTGCTCCTTTGTGCCTAGAGTGGATCTCAGTCACGTAGTGGTGTTGGAAATAAAACTCTGATAGAGAGATCATGAACTTTCTGGCCAGAAGAACAAAGGATAGGAGCACCACAAATCTGGATAGTGTGGGAGGAATCACAGTAGGAGAGAGCTGGAGAAGAGGCCTCTTAATTGTGTATAAGTCTCAGCCAGACTCCTGAGCATGGGATGGGCCATAATTAGCCAAGCAAAGGCTTTGAGGATTGGAGTGAGATTAGAATCATCCACACAAGTCTCACATCAACCCTGAACAATACCTGCATAGTACAAATCCAAATAAGCAGAGCACCTTCTTAAAGAAAGAAAACAAGATTTAATTTTTGACAACTTTATTGAGGTATACTTTACATATGTACAATTTATCTGTTTTATGTTTAAAATTCAGTGATTTTTTTAATTGAAATCAAGGACCATTTCCATCACCCCAGTAAGATCTCTTGTTTCTGTTTACTGTTAAACTCTGTTCTCAACTCCAGCCCCTGAAAACCACTAATCTAATTTTTTTTTTGGTCTCTGTAGGTTTGTATTTTCTGGACATTTCATATAAATGGAATCATACAATATGTGGTCTTTTGCATCTGGCTATTTTCACTTAACATAATGTTTTTGATGTCCATCCATATTATAGCATGTATGCATATTTTGTTTCTTTTTTAAGGATGAAAATTATTCATTGTATGGTTATTCCACATTCAAAACTAAGATTTGACCTGCCACCCATGTAAGGCAAGACAGAATATATGGTCTAAACCTAACAGGGTGATTACCTGAGAAAACAAAACAAAACAAAAGTCAGTGTTCTCCAAAACCCCAGAAGTTTCAGGACCTTGAGTCTAAACAACTTAGTAGTCAAAATATCTGAGTGACTATGTATACTAGACGTATTAAGAGCCTGGAAAATATGGCCAATCCTCAAAGGAAAAGACAATCAGCAAATGCGAACCTTGAGAAAACTCAGATGTTGGAATTATCAGACAAAGTATTTAAAACATCAGTTATACCTCGGCTCCATGAGGTTAAGGAAAAAACACTTGAATGGATAGATATTCTCAGCACAGAAATAAAAAGTACATAAAAAAAGAACCATATGGAAAATTTAGAACTAAAAACTACAACATTTGAAATGAAAAAATTACCATCTGGACTCAATAGTAGACTAGAGATGACAGAGGATAGAACTAGTAACTAGAAAAATAGGTCAATAAAAGAAATACTGTATGATTTCATTTATGGTTTTTTTTTTTTTTAAAGATTTTACTTATGGGGCCCTGGGTGGCTCAGTCGGTTAAGTGTCTGCCTTCTGTGTAGGTCATGATCCTGGAGCCCCAGGATCCAGCATGGCATTGGTCTCCCTGTTCAGCAGGGAGTCTGCTTCTCCCTCTGTCCCTCACCCCACTCGTGCTCTCTCTCGCTCTCTCTCTCTCAAAAAAATAAATAAATAACATCTTAAAAAAAGTGGTAAAATACTAACACTAAACAGATTGCGAAAGTTAAGTGTATATATTGTAATTTCTACTGAAGTTATGAAAAATATAATTCAAGGGAAAACAGCAAACAAGCCAATATATTAATTGAAATAGAATAGTAAGAAAAATATCCAGCCAACTCAAAAGAAAGCAGGAAAGGGGTTAGAGAAGGGTAAAAACAGTGGGGACAAGCAGCAACAAATACTGTCATGGATCTAAGTCCAATCATGACAACAATTACATGGAGTGTTAAAACTCTAAACACAAATTAAAAGGCAGAAATTGAAATTAAATTATAAAAAACAAGACCCAATTACATGCTGTCTGTAAGAAATACACTTTAAATATAAAGGCATATATAGGCTAAAAGTAAAATGATGGAGCCATCTGACTGTGAGACAGCAGCAGGTGGAGCCACGTGATCCTGTGCTGGGGACCAGGCCGAGACCTGGCGATGGAGCCTTGCCAGGCCCTGCGCCCTTTGCTGTGCTTCTCACCCTGTGCTTTCAATGGAGGTACTGTATTGGTAATCGCTGGAGGAGATTTTTCAGTTGTTTCTTCTGACACTCTCGATTGAGCGAAGGGCTTTTAATTCGCACCTGGGATGGCCCCAGGTGTTACAAATTAGCAGACAAAACAGTCACTGGATGCAGCGGTTTTCATGGAGACTGTCTTACCTTGACCAAGATTACTGAAGCAAGACTACAGACATGTAAGCATTCTAATAACAAGACCATGACTACAGGGGCAGTAGCTGCAATGCTGTCCACAACCCTCCATTCAAGACACTTCTTTCTATATTATGTTTACAACATCATATCGGAACTGAATGAAGAAGGGAAAGGAGCTGTGTACGACTTTGACCTGGTCTGATTCTACCACTGAGACTCTTTCAAGGCTAGAGGCTCAGCAAATGCCATGCTACAGCCCCTGCTTGACCACCAAGTTGGTTTTAAGAGCAGGCAGAATGTGGACCATGTCCCACTGTCCTTGGACAGAGTCACGCATCTTGTGAAAGATGTCTTCATTTCTGTGGTGGAGCAGGATGGTTTTACTGGGGATGAACTCATATCTGCATCATGACTAAGGAGGGCAGAAGGGAGGGGACTGTTCCCCTGCGGAAGGATTGAGCTGTGTGTTGTTATCATTAATCACTTTAAAACTGGTTAGTTTTGGGGCGCCTGGGTGGCTCAGTGGGTTAAGCCTCTGCCTTCAGCTCAGGTCATGATCCCAGGGTCCTGGGACCAAGCCCCGCATCAGACTCTCTGCTCAGTGAAGAGCCTTCTTCTCCTCTCTCTCTGCCTGCCTCTCTGCCTACTTGTGATCTCTTTCTGTCAAATAAATAAATAAAATCTTAAAAAAAAACTGGTTAATTTTGTATCTTGGAACTATCCAACTCATTTCTTTTATTAAAAAGTAAAGCCTGAAGTAATAAAGAAAGTAAAATGATGAAAAAAATATACAGTGCAAATAATAATTGAAAAAAATGCTGTGGTGGCTATGTTAATATCAGACAAAGGAAACTTCAGAGCAATACCTAATACCAGGAATGAAGAAGGAACTAATTATGAAAGAATTAGTTCACCAAGACATAACAATCCTAAATGCATATGCAGCTAACAACAGATCTTCAAAAGACACCTGATAGAAAGTAATTTAAATGAAAGAGGAAATAAACAAATACACAAATGTATATGGTGACTTCTATACAGGTATTTCAGTAATTGATAGAAGAATTAGAACGGAGATGAATATAAATATAGAAAGCCTAAATGATACTGTCACCAGCTTGAATTAATTTTATCAAGTACACATGGGACATATTCTGGGCCATAAACAAACCTTAAAATCGTTAATGGAAGTCGTACAAAGTACTTTTGCTGACCATAACGATATTAAACTAGATAGTAATAACAGAGACAAAATAATATATGGAAAATCCTCTAATATTTGGAAAAAATTACTAAATAACCAGTGAATTATTGGTAAAGACCATGGGAAATTAGAACATACTTTAGCTGAAATCAAATGTAAATTGTAACATTTGTGAGACTCATCTCATGTAAGTTGTTCAAGGGAAGTGTGTGGCACTAAATGCATGTTTTAGAATAGAAAAAGGTTTCAAAGTGGGGGTCTAAGCATCCACCTTAAGAAACTAGTAAAGCAAATTAAATTCAAAGAAAACAGAAGGAAGGAAATGGTAAAGATAAGAGCAGAAATTAATGAAATTGAAAGCAAAAACAATTGAGAAAATCAATGAGACTAAAAGGTATATCCTTGAAAATTTTCAGTAAAACTGATAAATCTGTAGCAACACTAACAAAAAATTGAGTGAAGACAGATTGCCAAAATCAAGAACAAAAGAGAGAATATCACTACAGAACATACAGGCAGAAAAGGATATGAAGGGAATACTAAAGACAATTACATGCATGTAAATCTGAAAACTTAAATTGAACCAATTATTTTTTTCTCTATCTATTGATTTATTTATTTGTTCATTTATTTATTTTTAATTTAACTTTTTCATGTTGCAAGATTCATTGTTTATGCACACACCCAGTGCTCCATGCAACATGGGCCCTCCTTAATATCCACCACCAGGCTCACCCGTCCCCCCACCATCCCCTCCAAAAACCTCAATTTGTTTCTTAGAGTCCACAGTCTCTCATCATTCATCTCCCCCTCCTATTTTCCCCAATTCCCTTTCCGTTTCCTTCTCCTAATGTCCTTCATGCTATTCCTTATGCTCCACAAGTAAGTGAAACCATATGATAATTGACTTTCTCTGCTTGACTTATTTCACTCAGCATAATCTCCTCCAGTCCCATCCATGTTGATACAAAAGTTGGGTATTCATCCTTTCTGAACGTTGTGTAATATTCCATTGTATATATGGACCATATCTTCTTTATTCATTTGTCTGTCGAAGGGCATCTTGGCTCTTTCCACAGTTTGGTGATTGTGGACATTGCTGCTATGAACATTGGGGTACAGATAGCCCTTCTTTTCACTACATCTGTATCTTTGGAGTAAATACCCCGTAGTGCAAAAATGTTCATCATTATTAGCTTCAGGGAAATTCAACCAATTCTTAAAAGATACAAACTACTAAAGTACACTCAAGAGGAAATAAGAAACTAGATAGTCCTGTATCTATTAAAGAATTTGAATTCATAGTTAAATAAACTTCCAAAAAGAAGACTCTAGGTCCAGGTGGCTCCAATGGTGGACCTTGTCAATCATTTAAAGAAGGACTGATATTAAATCTATACCATCTCTTTCAATATCATCCTGATATCAAAATCAGAAAAAAAAACAAAGAAAATTAGAATCCCAGTATCCATCATGAATACAGTTGTGAAACCCTAAACAAAATATTAATAAGTAAAAATCAATAATATATGAAAATGATAATATATGAGAACCAAATGAAATTTATCTCCAGAATGTAAAGATGAGTTATTACTGAAAATCAACAAATTTAATTCACCATAATAATAGATTAAAGAAGAAAAAATCTGCAATCATATAAAAACAGGAAAAAAACTTTGATAAAATTCAACATTGGTTGGTGATTTTAAGAACTGTATATAAACAAGGAATCAGAGGGGACTTTATCCAACCTGATAAGGAGAATATGTTTTTTAAAAAAGACACCTAAAAACAAAACAAGAAAAAATCCCTTAGGTGATAACATATTTAATGGTGAAAGACTGAATACTTTTTACTTAAGATCAGGAATCAGGGAATAATGTCCACTTACCTCTTATGTAACTTCATACTTGATGTCCTCTTGAGTGAAATGAGGTGAGAAAAAGAAATAAAGTGTATACAAATTGGAAAAGAAGAAACCAATCTGTCTTTATCCATAGATGTCATGATATTCTAAATAGAAAATACCAAGGAATCTACAAACAAGGTTCATATACAAAAATCAGTTATTTTCCCAAATGCTGACAGTGAACAACTGGAGAACAAAATTTTTAAGTCCATGCCATTTATAATAGTGCACACAGCATGAAACTCTTATGCATAAATTTAACAAAATACACATATCTGTTTGCTGAAAATTAATGAGCATGGATAAAAAGACTCAAAATTGTTACATTTCATTTCTCTCCAAACCAATCTATAGATTCAATTCAATCACATAAAATCACAGCAGGATATTTGTAGATATAGAAAAGCTGGCTCAGAAATGTATATAGAAATGCAAAGGAACTTAAATAGACAAAACAACTTGGAAAAAGAAGAGTAAGTTGGAGGACTCACACAATCTGATTTCAAGATTTACTATAAAGCTACAGTAATCAAGACATGATGGTATTGGTGAAAGGATAAACACACAGATTATTGGTACAGAATCTAAAGTACAGAAATAGAGCCACAAAGATATAGATAATTTTTGTTACATCTACTTGATTTCTTTTTGTTCCTGCATTTTTTTAAAAGATTTTATTTATTTATTTGACAGAGATCACAAGTAGGCAGAGAAGCAGGCAGAGAGAGAGAGGAAGGGAAGCAGGCTCCCTGCTGAGAAAAGAGCCCGACATGGGGCTCGATCCCAGTACCCCGGGATCATGACCTGAGCCAAAGGGAGAGGCTTTAACCGACTGAGCCAGCCAGGCGCCCCTGTTGTTCCTGCATTTAAAAAAAATATATTTTTTTGTGGTAAAAATGTATAACATAAAATTTACCATCTTAACCATGTCTAAATGTATAGTTCAGTAGTGTTAGGTATATTCACATTTTTGTGAACTAATAATCTCCAGTACTTTTTCATCTTGCAAAACTGAAACTCTATACCCATTAAACAACAGCTGATTTTCTTCTCACTCCAGCCCCTGGAAACCACTCTCCTACTTTCTGTATCTATGAATCTGACTACTTTAGATACCTCATATAAGTGAAATCATACAGTATATGTCTTTTTGTGACTCCCTTATTTTAAGTCACATAATGTCCTCAAGATTCATCCATGTTGTTGCATGTATCAGGATTGCCTTTCTTTTGGCAAACTGAATTTTGACAAGGTTCCAAAGTCAATTAAATGGAAAAAAATAGTCTTTTCGAAAATCATGGCTGAAAAATTGAATAGTATGCAAAAAGAAAAAAAACAGTATATCCAGTGCCCACATCTTGGTTACTATTACTATTATTATATAATAGTTACTATTACTATTACTATTATCTTGGTTACTATTACCATTCTCCAGTGAAAGGAACCCTGGACTCTTGGAAAAATGGCTAACTGTAGGGGCAGGGAAGAAATATACAATATGAGCCTGGAACATTTTGTATTGCTTCAAAGTAAGGAAGCAAGCAAGCAACATCAAGAAAAACCCCTTGATGATGGGGAAATGTCAGAGACACAGGCTCTGACTGAGAGAGGTCCCAGTGGCCAAAGCTGGAATAATTTAAGCCAAAAAATAAATGAAATAATGTCATATTATAACCCAAATATGGAATAAATACCCATGACTCCACACTGTCATAAATGATGAACAATAAAGAGCAATAACCTACTGAGTTTTGAAATTTTTGAGTACCATTACTCAAAACAACATTGGTGGATTCAAAATAATTGTGACAAGTAAAATAAGCCAGACATCAAAGAGTATGTCCTTTATGATTCCATTTATATGAAATTCTAAAAAGGCAACCCAATCTATAGTGACAGAAAGTAGGTCAATAGTTGACTGTGAATGATGGTGGAAAGAAGGATGGAATGCTGCGTAAATATCCTTTTAGGGGGCCCTGGGTAGCTCAGTTGGTTAAGTGTCTGCTTTGGGATCAGGTCATGCTCCCAGGGTCCTGGGATTGAGCCCCATGTCAGGCTCCCTGCTTTGCAGAGGGTCAGCTTATCCCTCTCCTTCTGGCCCCTCCCACTCCTGTGCTCTCTCCCTCTCTCTCAAATAAATAAATACAATCTTTTAAAAATTATCTTTTTTTACGATGATTGAAATGTTTCTTATCTTAATTGTACTGTGTTTTCATAGCTGTATACATATGTCAAAACTAATCAAATTTTATACTTCAGCTATGTGCATTTTATTTTATTTCAGTTAGGTCTCAATAAAGTTTTAAAAATTGTGGGTTTGGCCCTCAGTCTGGAGCTCTTTTTATTACAGCACAGTTGCATCTCTGGGTTGACAATGGAACCTTTGAGCATGGCGGACAGAGAGAAACAATCAGTATTTATCAAGTGATCTGTTAAGAGTCTCCCAGGTCTTGAAACATAGTATTAGGTCAGACCTCAAATAATAGATTGGACTACATGAAATTGCTCTTTTTATAGGCTGAAAGTGGTTGTCAGAATATCATATGGTTCAATCTATAATAATTTATGTTTTTCCAGTGGGGGGTTGTGCATCGAAAGAGCGTAATATATGCATTGCATGTAGATTTAAATGCAAATTCAAAGAGTGGTAAAATGTGACATCTGTGAGTTGATTCAAGGAAGGATATTGGCTTCTCACTTTGGGTGCAAGTCATGAAGTCTCAATAGAGCATGTGAATTTTTTTTCTTAAAATGGAAATAGCTTCAGATAATGTAGAAAATTTAAAGAAGTAAAAATCACCCAAAGAAAATCACTGTTAATTTGGTGCAGATTCCTCAGGATTTTTTCCGTACACATGTAAACTCACATAGATTATAGCTTATTTTTTAAAGTGATACCATGCTATAGAACCGATTTGATATGAATTCAACACATGTATTTTTATTTTTTAATCTTAGCCTTTTTTTTAAAGATTTTATTTATTTATTTGACAGACAGAGATCACAAGTAGGCAGAAAGGCAGGCAGAGAGAGAGGAGGAAGCAGGCTCCCTGCTGAGCAGAGAGCCCGATGCGGGGCTTGATCCCAGGACTCTGGGATCATGACCTGAGCCTAAGGCAGAGGCTTAACCCACTGAGCCACCCAGGCGCCCCTTATCTTAGCCTTTAAAGGAAATATATGAAAGAATATTATTTTGCTTTTTAGCTTTCACATTGTTTTGTCATCATGTGGAGGAATTCTAATTACTGTTTTTTAAATCCCGTGTTGTTAACATTTTGGCAGTTTACAGTTGCACTAGTCTACAGAAGAGTCTAATGAATATTCTTATAGCTACATCCTTGTACACATACATAAATATTTCTGCAGAATAAATTGCTAGGAGGTGGTCAATGGGTAAACATTCTTGAGACTTTGGATATATAGCTGGCAGTTTGGTAAATCCTTCTTGCAACACTGTTTCTTGGGGATGCTATTAGTCTCTTGGTTTCCTTTTAACTCATTGGCTTTTCTTTTTAATCCACTTCCTTTTAATCTTTGGTTAATCCATTAACCATCCTGTCTCCTTTGCTGGATCCTCTTTCTCTTCATAGTATCCAAATGCTCAGTCCTTGGAGCTCTTCTTTATCTACAATGGCTTTCTACATGATTTCAGCTGGTCTCATGACTTCCAAATTCTATCTCCAGCTCTGACCTTTCCCTGAATTCCAGGCTATCCACTTAGATAGCTAATACACATTTGAAACTTAAATATTGTCTCAAATCAATGTTTTTATTCCTATTCCACCTCTCAGTCTGCTCTTCATTTATTATCCTTCCCACCCTCAGTAGCTTAAGCCAAAATATGAGAAATATCCTTGATTCTTCTCTTTCTCCCTTCATCCAAGTATAATCCATCAGAAAATTCATGCAGGTCTACCTTCAAAATATATCCCAAATCTGACAACCTCTCACCATCTCTGCCTCAACGATCCTAGTCCAAGACATCATTATATGTCAGCTGAACTGGCTCCTAAGTACTGTCCCCTTTGCCCCTCTATGATCTACTCTATGCACCATAGAATGAGTAATCCTTTAAAAATGCAAACAAGACTATGCCAGGGACCTTTCAAAATCCTCCGATGGCTGCCCAGTACACTTATGAAATTCAAGGTTTTCTGTTCCATATGCACTGGGCTCCTTGCCATCTCTTGAATGTCCCCTTTGTTCTTAGGGTCACCTTTGTTTTTTTACTTATTTCACTTCTTTTCCATTTAAGTGTTACCTATTGGGGAAGGACCTCCCTTTGACCACCCAATGTAAGATACCACCTCCTGCTATTCTTTTCCCCCTTATCCTGCTCAATCATTTTGTCATAACATTTCTCAGTACCTGACACAATATATATTCATTTGTTAATTAATTTATTTTGTCTCATAAGAATGTAAGCTCTACTAGGGGCATGGCCTTTTTAATTTTCTTGCTATATATATAGCAGACATTCACTGAATACATGAATTAATGAGGCCATTTTTCAGTAAGCTTGTAATAATTTCCATTTCTACCAGCAGCATCTGAGAGAATCTGTTTTCCCATACCCTTGCCAACAATGGATATTATGGATATTTTTCATCTTTGCTAATCTGTAGATTATACAACAATATATCATGCTGAGAAACTATGAAAAGATGGTCAGAATAGAGCTTTTTGTCTTTCCTAGGGGTATATAAGATAATGTGCATCTTATAGCTGATGACATCTGACTTGATGAAGCATGGCATTTGGACTGCCTGTCAATTTGCCTTGCATTGTACATACAGAATAATTAGAGAACATGGTTCCTGCCTTTGAAAATCTGAGAAACTAAGTGGTAAGTAAAATGTGCATTAATAATTTGAATAATATAGGACTAAATCAGGTAGAGATCATTATACAATCATTAGATTGATTAGTAGTTTTCTGGTTCTGTTTGGTGGGCCTGCACCAGGGGTCTTCAGACAGTGGGTGAGGAGTGGACAGTCCTGTGAGCTCATAGTCTAGTTTAAATGGAGCAGCTCTACTTTGACCTGTGTTACATTTTGGATTTCCTTGGTCTTCCCATTATTTCACTTGAAGAAAGAGTGCCATTGATTAGAAATAAACACAGATATTTGAAAACTATTGTTTCCAATGTTTAGAGAAGGGCCAAAAGGTTATGTTCTAGAATTGTAGAAGACTTGCATTGAATAGACAGAGGGAAATTAAAGAATATTTCTTTATACTTTTATAGTACTTTATACTCTTCCAAATGCTTTTATAAGTATTATCTCATTTAGGTTTTATCATATCCCTATGAGTTAGGCAAATCAGCTAGTAATATCCTCATTTTACAAGTGGAAAACAGGATTCTGTGAGTTGTTCAATATTATATGGCAGTTAATCTAATCTATGGAAGGGCCAGAATTCACAAATCAGAAATCTTGGTATTCTGATTCTAATAGAACAGCATTAGGAAAATGTAGACTCTTTCTTAAGTAAGAGATCCCAGTTAATTTCTAGGACATTGATTCTCTTACCACATTTTTATTTAACATTATTCCTCTGAACCATATTTACCTTAAGTTCAAATTTAATCCTCATATTACATTTTTTTCTATGCATAGGATTTCTAGCTCAGTTTTGTTCTCTCTAATGCCCTGAGAAAAGGGGAACGCAGTCCCATTGTAATATATGTGATTGGGTTGCTTTTTTTTTTCCCCAAAATATAGTCATTAGTAGAAGCTTCTAAGAGATTGCAAAAAAATGGCTTTTAATGTTCTTGTATTCCAGAATCATAGGGTCAATGATGAGGAGATTGGATATAGGTGACTGAATCTGGCAGCTTAACAATAATTGATGCGCCAGACATAATTACTCTGTGCCAGACACATTACCCAAATAATTCCATTTGACTCCCACAACCTTATTTGATTGATAGGTCATGAGCTGATTCCCCTCAGTACCACCATCCCCTTCTTCCCCAAAGACATTCCACATGAGATCAAACTTGAAGAAAAATTTTGTTGTTCTTGTTGTTTTTATAACTAGCATTCAGTTTTTTGGAGACATTTGTATTCTTTAATATTAAACTCTAGTTTTTGACTATTATTTAACCTTTAAAGTTAGACTTGAACAGCCAAGATTTAGAGATCCTTCATCCAACAAGTAAAATACTTCAAGAAATGATAAATTAACCTGTAGGGCGCAGTTTTTGATGGAGTGAGATAAAGATTAATCTATTTCAAAAGGCAAGTTCTTAAGGATGGAAAGAAGACATCAGACTTGTAGCTCAATCTTACTGGTGCAAGAGTGGACTCATTTAGAATAGGTGTAAAAAGCCTGGGACTTTTCAGGCCTCTCAGGAGGCTGTTTCCCTAGGACAACATGGAGTTAGATTTCACACAGGATCTGTCCAGATTTCTTCTTCATTCACCTATCCCCACAGCTGAGACTACTTTAACTTGCCTTGAATTCTGAGACCAGGGGCACCCGGCTGGCTCCATCCATAAAGCATGTGACTCTTGATCTCAGGGTTGTGAGTGCAAGCACCATATTGGGTGTGGAGCCTACTTAAAAAAACTTTTTTGAGGAGCACCTGAGTGGATCAATTGGTTGAATGCCCAACTCCCGATTTAGGCTCAAGTCATGATCTTGGGGTCTTGGGATCTGGGCCACATCAGGCTTCCCAGTTGGCGGGGGAGTCTGCTTATCTCCCTTTCCCTCTGCCCCTCCCTCCTGATCATGCTCTGTCTCTCTCAAATAAATAAATCTTTAAAAAATCTTTAAAAAAGTTCTGAGTCCGATTCCACTTTTACACTAGAGAAATGGAAGGAAAGTAATAACATCTACTGGGCACTTCCTTTGGGCCAGGCGCATTATCTGAATCATTTTGTTCAATTCTTCACAATGACATCAGTTATTGCCAACTCATAGCAGCTAAGACAATAAACTCAATGAATACTTGTTGATTGAGCAAACAGGCAACATAGTTCTTTATATTCCCATTTTATAATTGAAGAAATTGATACTCAGGTAGGTTAAATTTATAGCTCAAGCTTACACAGGTGGTAAATTTCTTGCCTTCCTTCTTCCCTTCCTCTTTTTCTTTCTTTAGTTTTAAAATGTTTTCAGAAGTTATACATGCTTGGCCTTAAAAACCTAAACTTTATAGAAGTATAAAGAGTTAAAGTCAAAGCCTCTTTCTCCACCTCCTCCCTGCTTTACTCTCCAGAGATACTCCCCATAAGTAATTTGGTATATCCATGTCCTTTCCATCGTATCAGGCAAATCTTAAATTGCTGCCCTGACTCTGGGTTGAACCTTATAATTCCTACATTCATATGACTGGGCTTTGTCATGATCTTTGGCTGCAAGCTCTCATCTTGTACCCCCGATTCTGCAACTGGCTGTTTTTATTATTGTAACCTCATGCTTTTGTTTCTGCCATGGTGAGCAAGAGTATATTGGCATTGTTTACGTTGTTTATAATAAAGGTATATTACTTCAGCTGAGTTTACCAAAATTAAAGGTTTTCTATTTAACTTGCCAGTAGACACTTGGGGGAATGTGACAGTTAAAATGTACTCTACAGCAACTGTTTTATGACTGTGGTAGCAATTGAAAGAGTAAGCATGACAGCAGTACGCACTAAAACTGATAAATGGATTGTAAAGAAAAGCAGTGCACAAAGAATGGGTAAGTGCTTGTCCCTGCTCTCTGGTGATAGAACCTCAGTCTTTCTGGAGGCAATCTGTGCTGCTGCAGAAAAGGTGAAACTATCTTAATAGATCTTTAGTTTATCATCACATTTCTTCTTTCATTGTGTCTTGCCGTTGTTTATCTTTAGTAAGGGATCTTTAGCAATTCCATTTCCAGCAATTTGTTCCCAAACTTGTTCTTTATTTGGCCCATCATACTGCTTCTTCAGTAAGTCCATTCCAAGAATCAGCTATCATTACTTTCTAACCACAATATTTCCTTCCTTATCCTTACCCCTTTAGAACTACTGACTTTTCTTCTTTTGCTCCCACCCCACAAATAACCTCCAGTCTATTTAGGTCTTCTAATGAATTTTTCATTCAGTGTTTTTTTGTTTTTAATTTCCTTGCCTACCCATTCTGGGACCCATGATCATCTACTTTAACGTATCTGTTCATTAACTCAAATAATCCTTTATTTCTTTGATCTTTTGTTAAGTCTACATAACCCAGTCTCAATTCTTGTTACTCTGTTCCTCTCATCTTACTCCTAGACCATAATATCTGAAGGAAGTCACAAAATCATGATGACAAATTTCAAAATAAATCTGGGCTCCTGAACTTCAGTTGGATTTTGTAGTTTAGTTGCTAGCTCTTTTACTGCTGCTTGACATTTTCTGATCATTTCCTATGGTAGATACCCAAATTTTAGACAAGCCCTAGTATCTCAGCTCTAAATATGGCTACTAGTTAATTCCTTGGGTAAGACTGAGGTCATTTGATATGGCTCCTTGACCTTTCTTCATTTCCTTCTAAGTAAATTTCTATTGCCAAACCGTCCTCTTCTAACCATCCAATATCTAATCATCTAACACCCTGTCTTTGTCCTATAAGAGACACTTTTTAAAAAAGATTTTATTTATTTATTTATTTGACAGACAGAGATCACAAGTAGGCAAAGAGGCAGGCAGAGAGAGTGGGGGAAGCAGGCTCCCCACTGAGCAGAGAGCCTGATGTGGGGCTCGATCCCAGGACTCTGGGATCATGACCTGAGCGGAGGGCAGAGGCTTTAACCCACTGAGCCACCCAGGCACCCCAAGAGACACTTTTTAAAAAGATTTGATTTATTTTAGAGACAGAGCATGCACAAGCAGGGAAAGAGAGAATCTCAAGCAGACTCCCAGCTGAGCACAGAGCCCAATGCGGGGCTTAGTCCCATGACCCCTAGATTGTGACTTAAGCTGAAACCAAGAATTGGATGCTTACCCGATTGCACCGCCCAGGCATCCCCAAGAGACTTTTTCAAGGCAGGTGCCTTTTGTTCTCATCCTTTCTGCACTTCTCTGGCATCTCATCCTCAACACACTCCTCTTGCTATATCACTAATCCCTTCTCTACAATGGCAATCTCTCTTCTCTTCCCATGAATAAGATCAACTTCCCCCAGAATCCTCCACAGTCTTCCTTGAAATTGGGTTTCTCCTAAAACTGCCATCTCATTTCCCTCCCACACCCTTTACTGCCAATACTTTTAAAAGAATAGGCTGCACTTGCAATTTTTCTTCCTTACTCCTTCTTTGTACTCCTTGAAATCTGGTTTCCATTCTCACAACTGTACAGAAATTCTTTCTCCAAAGTTCTGATGTTCTGATAATAGTTTCATATAATGACTTTCCCAATTGTCATCCTCTTAGCCTTACTCTAAGACTTATGACTTTCTAAGGCATATGTACTTAAGATGTAAGTACATATGTTGACTACCATATCCTTCTTAAAATTCTTTTTCCTTTATATGGAAGAACTTCTTTGTCATGGATTTTCTCCTACCTAGCTATAGGTGTCCTCCACATCAACTTCTGTTATATATTATAAACATTTGCATGGAAAATTGAAAGCATTTATTTATGCAAGACACAATGAAAATTGAAAGCCATTTATCTAAGTACAAAGACCTGTACTTAATTGCTTATGGGGATTTACTTACAATTGTCAAAACCTAGATTCAACCCAATAGATGAATCAATAAATTGTGGTACATTCATAAAATGGAAAACTACTCAGGAATAAAAAGAAACAAACTACTGATACACATAGCTTGGGTAATTCTCTCCCTTTTTAAAAAGATTTTATTTATTGATTTGAGAGGAAGAGAGTCAGACATATCAAGAAAGAAAACAAGCAGGAAGGAGAGAGAGAAGCAGGATCCCCGCTGAGCAGGGAGCCCATGTGGTGATCCATCCTAGGACCCTGGGATCCTGACCTGAACCAAAGGCAGACACTTAAATGGCTGAGCCACCCCAGTCCTACAACAAGGGTAATTCTCAAAAGTATTATGCTAAGGGAAAGAAGCCAGATACTAAAGACTGTATACTGTAAACTTCAATTTATATGACACTCAAGAAAAGGCAAAACTACAGTGACAGAAAACAGATTAGTGGTTGCCAGCTTAGTCTGAGGTTAAGGGAGGATATTGAGTACCAAGGGCCAAAAGGGAACACTCTGGAATGATGGAAATGTATATAATGATTTTAGTGGTGGTGGTTATATAACTGGATACATTTGTCATTGACATTTAAGAATTTTATTATATATAAATTATACCTCAATATAAAGTTGACAAAAAGTTAAAATATAAAACTCTAAAACTAGTGCAGTGATTTTCATATCTTCATATATTCCCCTCAAAGATCAATTGTTCTTTTTTTAATGATCATTTTCTTTTATAAAATATTTTATTATTTGCCTCAATATGTTATAAACTTATTTTTGGATCTACCACTGAATCCAATATTGTTAGTTACGTAGAATGTACTCTGCAAGTACTTGATTTGTTGATGCAGTTATTTTGAGGAGAAATTCACACTTGAGAAACAATGTAGTGTAATATTTAAAACATTTGTCATTAGAGAAACTTGAGTTCACATCATTGCTTTGCAACTTGGCTGTGTGGGTTTGGACTAATTTCTTCTATTTATGCTTCTCTTTTTTCTTCTGTAAAAGAGGGAAAAGACTAGTAATTATTTCAAAAGTTTATTGTAAGAATTAAAAGTGACAATGCTTGTAAATAATTGGCATAGAGAAAATAGCAAAGGCAAAAAGCACTGGACAGAATAAAATTTATTTTATCCTTTTAAAAGAGCTTATTCAGTGTCTAATTTTTGCATGTATAGTGGATTTATTCCTCATTAAAACTATAATCACCGTCCCCAAACAGTACTCCATAGTTATCTAGACAATCTTTGATGCTGGAAACAATTACCAATGTATTCTCTTTCTATCATACCTTACCATATTACCTATGTTTCTTTCTTATCTTTCTTCACTCCTTTGCCTTTATCCTCTATGATGTTTATTATTACTTTTTAGATATGGGATTTTAAGACAAGTCCTCAAGAAGCCATTTATTTTATTTCTATTACTTCGTTTGCAATTGAAGTGAATTGGTTGATGACTTGTTTAAGGGATAGATCATTTTCCAGGTGATTATTCTTTAAAGATGATAAGTAGTTCATAAAAATAACTAAGTAGACCATTAAACACTGAACAGTATTATTAATAAATTTTAGAGTGATAATGGACTAAAATTTAAATAAATCACAGAATTTTCTTTTTTTAGATTTTATTTATTTATTTGTCAGAGAGAGAGAGATAGAGTAAGAGAGCACAAGTTGGGGGAGCAGCAGGCAGAGGGAGAAGCAGACTCCCCACTCAGCAGAAAGCCTAATGCTAGATCTCAGGACGCTGGGGTCATGATCTGAGCCAAACACAGATGTTTAACCCACTGAGCCACCCAGGCATCCTAATAAATCACAGAATTTTCTAACTACAAGTCATGTAAGTAGTTATTCACTGCAAGTCCATCATTACTTGTTGAGAAAGCAGAGACCAAAAGGGATGGAATGACTTGCCTAAGGACATGAAGCTAATCAGCGACATAACTCCTAATTAAATCCGTTCTTAATCCAGTGGCTTTCCATCAAAACCAGTTGGCATCTATATAAACATGATTACTTACTTTAGTAAACTTCATCGCTAGAAAGTTTTATTGAACATAGCTTTTATTTTGCCTCAGAATTAGCAGAATACATTTATCAACTCACATTGAATCTCATAAAGTAAGAGTCAGATGTAATATAATTTCCCTAATAGTGCCATGATTCCTCTGCTCTCACCTTTCTCATTGATCAATATCAAAATATTCCTGCATCTTCTTATATCAGGCTGCCTTACTCTTCATCTCTCAAGACAACTGAGAATGAGTTTGTATCTGACTGAAGACTTAATTTCTGTCATTTGACCTATCTTGCAGCCTTCTACTGAAGCAATATTAAGAGCTCTCAGTTCTTTTGATTAGTTTGGTTCATGGGTCAGCAAACTATGGCCTATGGGCCAAATCTGGCTCATCACTTATTTTTGTAAATAGAGTCTCAATGGAACAAGGCCATGCCAATTTGTTTATGAATTGTTCATGGTTGTTTTCACATTACAATGGCAGAGTTGTATACTTGTGAAAGAGACCATAAGACCCACAAAACCTAAAACATTTACTCTTCGGCCCTTAAGAGAAAAAATTTGTAGAGTTCCCTGGTCTAGATTATGATCAACTTTTGGAGATGATCATGAGCTTTGGAAAAGAATGTGTATTCTCTTTTTAGAATATTTTTATTAGATATATACCTAATAATTCAAATGGATAAAATATATTTTAAAAATTTCTCCAGTATCATGTGTTTCTTTCTGCTTTCCTCTACCAAAGATCAAGTGATATGATACATCACTCTCTCACTGCAATTATGTTTTCTCAACTTCTTCTTGAATATAGAACAGATTTTGCTTATATGCATGTGTAGCGGTAGAGATACTATGCTATTTTATAATGGTTTGTTGGTGTTGCATCCTCTTCGTAAGTTACACATTTTAATAAAAACAAATTACCTTCTGTGTCAGATAAGCTCCTTTTCTTTGACTTCTACTTTGGTATTAATTAGTATTAGTATTATGATTCTCCTGATTTGTTCTGTTTTCATCTACATAATTGTTCATTCTTTTACCCAATGTTATTTTTAAATTTTTTATTAATTTTTTATTTTTTTAATATTTTTAAAAATTTTTTATAAACATATAATGTATTATTAGCCCCAGGGGTTACCCGATGTTTTTACTGTCCTTGGGAAGGAGACATATGAGCTGGTAATCCAGTACATCTAATATGTGTGATTCCCCTATATTTATCTTTTCCTCAACCAAAAGCAATGGCCTGGGTCTTGCAGTGTTGGATAAGACAGAGGAAGCCCCCTACAGCCAATTTTCCCCATTAATGACGACTAAAAATTGTGGACAAGACACAAATGTGACCAAGTGACATCTCTGAAAAGTAAAGAGTAGTAGTTAGATTGGGGAAAGAAGTAAAAACTTGAAGAATGACCAGGAAAGCTTTGAGTTTACTGTATTTTTGTTTTTTCCACATCGGGCTCTCTCCTTGGTGGGGAGCCTGCTTCCTCCTCTCTCTCTCTACCTGCCTCTCTGCCTACTTGTGATCTTTCTCTGCTGAATAAATAAATAAAATCTTTAAAAAAATAAAATAAAATGATAATGGCCAGTTTTTTTTCTTTGGAAAATTTCTTGATATTCCTAATGCCCATTTTCACAAGCTGGGATCCTAATCTTTTACCGACTAATGTTTAATGGGTCGCCCATTAAAAAAAAAAAGATTTCTGCAGTAAAATATGGTTAAGAAATATTGCATTAGATAATGTAAACATTTTAAAACAGATTACTATAGGACATTTTAGAACATTTTGATATATGAGTAAATATTCATTTGAAACCTTGAAGCTGGTGATAGCAGCACCTCCCAAACTTATTTGATTATGTGGCATGTTTTTAAGGTACACCTATTAACATCTCTCAGAACTACTAATCTGTAATACACTTTGGGAAATGTCATCCAAGCATTCGGAAGTCCATGAACGTAGTATATACATGATTTTCAAGCTTTGAATTGGAATGTGTAGGGGTAGGGACCAGTACCAGGCTAGGAAATTTAATTGGGCAGATGGATTAATCATGTGTGTAAAAGCATAGAAACTTGGTACACAGATCTGTACCTTGTCATCAGCAAAATATTTACAAATCCTCTCTTATTTCAAGTCAGTAGGACAATTTCCAAAGTTGGCAACCCTGTTCTTCTGTTTTTTAATTGTAATCTAACTCCAGATGTTCTTTCTTAGCCCAGCTTCTCTGGTATCTGTGATCATATTCTTTCTGATTAATTTCTTTAGCAAGGTTTTATTTAATATCTATTGCATATATTTTGCTGAAATAGGTATTTAAAAGCCTGAAAAAATGTACTAAACATGTTTCCTGTTCTTTTTTTAATTTAAATTTAATTAGCCAACATATAGTACATTATTAGTTTCAGCTGTAGTGTTCAATAATTCATCAGTTGCGTATAACACCCAGTGCTCGTCACATCATGTGTCCTCCTTACATGCGTCACCCAGTTACCCCAGCCCCCTACCCATTTCCCCTTCTGCAACCTTCAGTTTGTTTCCTATAATTAAGAGTCTCTCATGGTTTTTCTACCTCTCTAATGACTTTCCATTCAGTTTTCCCTCCCTTTCCCTATGATCCTCTGTGCTGTTTCTTATATTCCACATATGATAATTGTCTTCCTCTTATTGACTTATTTCACTCAGCATTATACCCTCCAGTTCCATTCATGTTGAAGTAAATGGTAGGTACTCATCTTTTCTGAGGCTGAGTAATATTCTACTGTATATGTGAACCACATCTTCTTTATCCATTCATCTGTTGATGGACATCTTGGCTCTTACCACAGTTTGGCTATTGTGGACTGCTGCTAATTGTGGACATTGCTGAACACTGGTGAGCAGGTGCCCATTTGGATCACTACCTTTATATCTTCAAGGTAAATACCTAGTAGTGCAATTGCTGGGTCGTAGGGTAGTTTTATTTTTAAAATTTTTAAAGCTTTTTTAATTTTCTTTTTATTTTTAACTTCTTAAGGGAACTCCATACTGTTTTCTTGAATGGCTACACCAGCTTGCATTCCCAACAGTGTAAGAGTGTTCCCCTTTCTCTGCATCTTCACCAACATTTGTTGTTTCCTGTCTTTTCTGTCTTTAATTTTAGCCATTCTAATTGGTGCGTGATGGTATTTCATTGTGGTTTTGATTTGTATTTCCCTGATACAAAGGGATGTGGAACATTTTTTCATGAGTCTATTGGTCATTTGTATGGTGTCTTTGGAGAAATATCTGTTCATGTCTTCTGCCACTTCTTGACTGGATTATTTGTTTTTTTGGGTGTTGAGTTTGATAATTTCTTTATAAAGCATGGATACTAACCCTTTATCAGATTTGTCATTTGCAAATATCTTCTCCCATTCTGTAGGTTGCCTTTTAGTTTTGTTGAGTATTGTCCTTTGCATGCAGAAGCTTTTTATCTTGATGAAGTCCAATAGTTCATTTTTACTATTGTTTCCCTTGCCTTTGGAGATGTATCTAGCAAGAAGTTGCAGTGGGTAAGGTCGAAGAGGTTGCTCCCTGAGTTCTCCTCTAGCATTTTGATGGATTCCTGTCTCACATTTAGGTCTTTCATACATTTTGAGTTTATATTTGTGTTTAATGCAAGAAAATAGTCCAGTTTCATTCTTCTGCATGTGGCTGTCCAATTTTTCCAACACCATTTATTGAAGAGACTGTCCTTTTTCCATTAGATATTCTTTCCTGCTTTGTCAAAGATTAGTTTACCGTAGAGTTGAGGATCTATTTCTGGGCTCTGCATTCTGCTCTGTTGATCTACGTGTCTGTTCTTATGCCAATACCATATTGTCCTGATGATTACAGCTTTGTAATATAGCTTAAGGTCTGACATTATGATGCCACCAGCTTGGTTTTCTTGTTCAACATTCCTTTAGCTATTTGGGTCTTCCTTGGGCCATATAAAGTTTAAGATTATTTGTTCCAGCTCCATGAAAAATGTCAGTGGTATTTTGGTAGGGATTACACTGACGTGTAGAATGCTCTGGGTAGCATAAGCATTTTAATATTTATTCTTCATGAGTATGAAATATTTTTCTACTTCTATGTGTCTTCTTCAAAATTTTCAGAAGTGTTCTGTAGTTTTTAGAGTACAGATCCTTTACCTCTTTGGTTATATTTATTTCTAGATATCTTATGGTTTTTGGTGCAGTTGTAAATGGGATTGATTCCTTAATTTCTCTTTTTTCTGTCTCAGTGTTGTTATCTAGAAATGCAACTGATTTCTGTGCATTGTTTTTATATCTTGCCACACTTCTGAATTCTTGTATGAGTTCTAACAATTTTGGGGTGGAATCCTTTGGGTTTTCCACAAAAAGTATCATGTCATCTGCGAAGAGTGAGATTTTGACTTCTTTGACAATTTGAATGCCTTTTATTTCTTTTTGTCTGGTTGTTGAGGCTAGTACTTCTAGTTCTATGTTGAACAAGAGTGGTGAGCATGGGCCTCCCTGTCATGTTCCTGAGCTTAGGTGAAAAGAACTCAGCTTTCCCCTCATTGAGAATGATATTTGCTGCAGGCTTTTCATAGATGGCTTTTATGATATTGAGGTATGTTCCCTCTATCCCTACACTATGGAGAGTTTTAATCGAGAAAGGATGCTGTATTTTGTTAAATGCTTTTTCTTCATTAATCAAGAGGATCATATGGTTCTTATACTTTCTTTTATTAATGTGATGTATCACATTGGTTAATTTGTGAATGTTGAACCACCCTTGCAGCCCAGGAATAAACCCCACTTGGTCATGGTGAATAATCCTTTTAATGTACTGTTGGATTCTATTGGCTAGTATCTTGGTGAGAATTTTGGCATCCATGTTCATCAGGGATATTTGTCTTTAATTCTCCTTTTAATAGGTTTCTTTGGTTTGGGGATCAAGGCAATGTTGGCCTCTTTCAACAAGTTTGGAAGTTTTCTGTCCCTCTCTATTTTTTGAAACAGCTTCAGAAGAATAGGTATTTGTTCTTCTTTAAATGTTTGGTAGAATTCCCCTGGGAAGCTATCTGGCCCTGGACTCTTGTTTGTTGGGAGATTTTCAATTACTACTTCAATTGCGTTGGAGGTTATAGGTTTGTTCAGGTTTTCTATTTCTTCCTGTATCAGTTTTGGTAATTTATGTGTCTGGGAATGCATCCATTTCTTCTAGATTGCCTAATTTGTTGGCATATAGTTTCTCATAATATGTTCTTAAAACTTATTTCCTTTGTGTTGGTTGTGATCTCTCCTCTTTCATTCATGATTTTATTAATTTGCGTCCTTTCTCTTTTCTTTTTGATTAGTCTGGCTAGAGTTTTATCGATCTTATTAATTCTTTCAAAGAACAATTTTCTAGTTTCATTGATCTGTTCTACTGTTCTTTTGGTTACTATTTTGTTGATTTCTGCTTTAATCTTAATCATTTCTCTTCTCCTGCTTGGTTTAAGCTTTATTTGCTATTCTTTCTACAGCTCCTCTAAGTGTAAAGTTAGCTTGTGAATTTGAGACTTTCCTAATTTTTGAGAGAGACTTGTATTGCTATGCACTTCCCTCTTAAGACCACCTTTAGCAAAGTATCCCACAAGTATCCCAAATGTTTTGAACAGTTGTATTTTCATTTTCATTAGTTTCCATGAATTTTTAAAATTCTTCTCTAATTTCCTGGTTGTCCCATTTGTTCTTCAGTAGGATGCTTTTTAACGTCCAAGTTTTAGAGTTCCCTCCAAATATCCTCTTGTGATTGAGTTCAAGTTTCAAAGCATTATTGTCTGAAAATATGCAGGGAATAATCCTGATTTTGGTATCAGTTCAGACCTGATTTGTGACCCAGTATGTGATCTATTCTAGAGAATGTTCCATGCACACTCGAGAATGTGTATTCTGTTGCTTTAGGATGGAATGTTCTGATTAAATCTGTGAAGTCCATGTGGTCCAGTGTCTCATTCAAAGCCCTTATTTCCTTATTTATCTTTTGCTTAAATGATCTGTCCATTGCTGTGAGTGGGATGTTGAAGTCCCTAACTATTATTGTATTATTATCAATGGGTTTCTTTAATTTGGTTATTAATTAGTCTATATAATTGGCTGCTTCCAAATTAGGAGCATAAATATTTATAATTGTTAGATCTTCATGTTGGATAGACCCTTTAAGTATGAAATAGTGTCTTTCTTCATCCCTTACTACAGTCTTTGGCTTAAAATCTAATTTTCTGATGAAGATTGCTACCCCAGCTTTCTTTTGAGGTCAACTGGTGAGATAAATGGTTCTCTACCCCCTCACTTTCAATCTGGAGGTTTCTTTAGGTCTAAAATGAGTCTCTTGTAGACAGAATATGAATGGATCTTGCTTTTTTATACAATCTGCTACCCTGTGTCTTTTGATTGGAACATTTAGCTCATTTATATTCAGAGTAACTCTTGAATGGTAGGAATTTAATGCCATTGTATTTCCTGTAAAGTCCCTGTTTCTGTAGATTATCTCTCTTTCTGGTCTGTGTTACTTTTGGCTTTCTCTTCTCTTATAGGATCCCCTTTAATATTTCTTACAGGGCTGGTTTAGTGATCACAAATTCTTCTAGTTTCTGTTGTCCTGGAAGCTCTTTATCTCTCCTTCCATTCTAATGACAGCCTTGCTGGATAAAGTATTCTTGGCTGTGTGTTTTTCTCATTTAATACCCTGAATATATCATGCCAGGTCTTTCTAGCCTGTCAGGTCTCTGTGGATCTGTCTGATACCAGTCTAATGTTTCTACCATTATAAGTTAAGGATCTCTTGCTTTGAACTTCTTTCAGGATTTTTTCTTTATCTCTGAATTTTTCAAGTTTCACAATTATATGTTGGGGTGTTGATCTATTTTTATTGATTTTAGGGGGCATTCTCTCTGCCTCTTGGTCTTGAATGCCTGTTTCCTTCCCCAGATTAGGGAAGTTCTCAGGCATGATTTGCTCTAATATACCTTCTGTCCCTCTCTTTCTTCTTCCTCTGGGACTCCAATAATTCTAATATTATTTCCCTTTATGGTATCATTGATTTCATGAAGCCTTCCCTCATGGTCCATTAGTTGTTTTTCCTCTCTTTTGCTCAGCTTCCTTCCTTTCAATCATCTTGTCTTCTATATTACTGACTCTCCCTTCTGCCTCACTTACCCTAACTGTTAGAGCATCCAATTTAGATTGCATTTCAGAACATTTTAAATTTCAACCTGATTAGATTTTATTTCTGAACTAAGAGATTCTCTAGTTTCTTTTATGCTTTTTTCAAGCCCAGTTAATAACTTTATAATTGTTATACTGAATTCCAGCACTGACATTTTACTTATATCTGTATGGATTAGATCTGTGGCAGAGAGTATTTCCTCTGGTTCTTTCTTTTGTTGTGAATTCCTCCTTCTAGTCTTTTTGCCCAGAGGAGAATGGATGAACGAGAGAACAAAATAAAAAAATATCAACCACAAACTAAGCAAAATACACACTAGACAAATCTGAAGAGGTCAGAAACCAAAAAAGAAAAGAAAGAGAAAAAAGGGAAAAAATGGAGAATATAATCTTTCAGGTGGACAAAACAGGGTGATCCACTTGGTCCTGGTGTATTTTGGTCTGTTTGTTAGAATACACTAAAGTAGAAAATTGTAAAGAAAGCAAAATCCATAACTATTCAAAAATAAAATTGAATACAATGAAAGGAAACCAAGAATGAAGAATATATCTATAAAATATAAATGTAAAAATGAAAGTTAAAAAAAAATTAAAAACAAAGAGTTGATAGGGGCGCCTGGGTGGCTCAGTGGGTTAAAGCCTCTGCCTTTAGCTCGGGTCATGATCCTAGGGTCCTGGGATCGAGCCCCGTATCGGGCTCTCTGCTCAGCAGGGAGCCTGCTTCCTCCTCTCTCTGTGCCTTCCTCTCTGCCTATTTGTGATTTCTGTCTGTCAAATAAATAAATAAAATCTTTAAAAAAAAATCCAACAACAACAACAACAACAAAAACCAAAGAGTGATAAAATAAGAAACTAGTTGAAAAGGAAGAAAAAAGAATAAAAGGAAAAGATAATGTAAAACTGAAAGATAAAAGAATCATGAGAAAAAAACACAAAACAACCCTTGGTTTCTATATACTATTTTCTTTTTTTAAAAAAAATGTTTATTTATTTATTTGACAGATGGAGATTACAAGGAGGCAGAGAGGCAGGCAGAGAGAGAGAGGAGGAAGCAGGCTCCCTGCCAAGAAGAGAGCCCGATGTGGGGCTTGATCCCAGGACCCTGGGATCATGACCTGAGCCAAAGGCAGAGGCTTTAACCCACTGAGCCACCCAGGTGCCCCTCTATATACTATTTTCCCCTAGAGCTGGAGTTTTGCATTTCTGTGTACTTGGTAAACTTGGTATTTCCCTGATGTTTCAACTGGCCATCTGGGGGAAGGGCTTGCTGTTCTGATTTTCAAGTGTCCTTGCCTGAATGGAGTTGCACCACCCTTCCAGGGGCCAGGCTCAGTGTAAGCTCTTCTGGGTTCTTCTATGTGGCTTCTGTTCCTTGAAGGCTTTCTGTGCCTCTTTAGAGGATGAAAATAAAAATGGTCATGTCCTGGTCCCCAGCCCTGGAGTTGAAACATCGTGGCCCCCTCTCTTCAGTAAACTCTCAGGGAAAAACAATCTTCACTTTTGTATCTGCCAAACTCTGCAGACTCCTGTAGTGCACACCTGTGCTCATCCTCCTGGGGGAAGGAGGAAGGTCACTGTGTCTCTGCCCTTTGCAGGGGTTCCACATGGAAAGCAGTTGCCTGGTTGTGTTGTGGTTCATGTTTTACAGCAAACTGATCCAAGAGCCCACTCCCAGGCTTGCTGACTATAGCCAGTTTCCCCGCTCCGGTGTTTGGGAACTGCCGGCACAGGCACTCCTGTACTTTAGCGACCCTGGGGATCCTGAAACCTCACTGTCCCACCTAGGATTCTGTCCCACTTCACCACCTGAACACCTTTCAGGAAGGGATCTAGCTCAATGGATCAGACTTCTAAAGGTTCCAGTTTGGGGCTCTGGTGCTGTATCACTTTCCAGCTTAAAGAGGCTCCCTCCCCCTGACATTTATCTCCCCATATATGATCTCAGATTCACTTCTCTGCAACTCCTACCTTGCAAAAAGTGGTCACTTTTGTATTTGCAAAGTTCCAACAATTTTTTCCGTACATCTCAGGTTGAATTCATAGGTGTTCAGAATGATTTGATAGTTATCTAGCTAAATTCAAGGGACCAGATCTAATGAGGTCCCTTACTCTTTCATTGTCGTGCTTTTCTCCCACATGTTTCTTGCTCTTGAAGAGCAAATTATCCCGTGTGTGAGACAAAACCCAATACTCTTGCAACCTTCTAGCTCATTGCAGATAATATAACCATTAAAGCCATGTCCTCCCCATTCGAATACGTACCATGTCAACTTTGTTCTCTGCCCTTTTGCTTGTGCTGTTCTCTTGCTCTAGAATGATCCTTTACTCCTATTTCTCCATCAATAATTGGCCTTCTTGTAAGGCTCAGCTGATGTTCCCATCTTTGCTCTGCAGCCTTTCCTCTGCTCCTCTGTTATCCTTTCTTTCATACTTAAGTTTATTGCTTATGTGTATTTATTTTGCTTTTTCAAATAGATTTTAAGTTCTTTAACTGGGAAATGTTTTATCTGTGTATTGTTTATGGTACCTAGCATGGTCCTGGACCCAGACAGAGTAGGGTTGATGTACAAAACATGTTTCTGTATTTTCATAGTATCTTATAGATGGGGTTGGGGTATGGGCTGGGAGGAAAAGAACAGTTTAAGCAGAACTATAGATGGTTAAAAACTACTAAGTTATAGTGACATGACCTTAATATTCAAATGTTTTAATTTAGTGACTAATTATATTTCCAGACAAACTAATACACTTGAAATGGTATTTTGGCATAGTTCAAATGGCTACAGGTAAAACCTTAGAAAGGATGTATTTATCATTTTTGTCCACATTCAAAAATATTCATAGGACATACCTTAAGCAATCAGTATATATTCTCAATCTGATGCCTGTGAAAATATTTTATGTGAGCACCAAGAACCACTTTTTCTCAGAATTATCACAGAAATTAAAACTAAACTTTTGGGCAAGATTAAAAAGACTACCTTGTCACCTTTTTTTCATTATGCTAATTTTCTACGTGAAATCAGCTCACTTTGTGATATGTAAAAGGACATACCAATATGAAATAAGTAAAATGAAAAATTAATGTACATGCAAAATAGAGTTCATGCAAGCCAATTTTAAATGATAAGTAAAATGAGCTGCATTGTCTACTTTGTAGAAGGATATAGGATACATTATTTTCATTACCAGCTGCTCTTGTAAACAACACAGTTTAGTTCAATTAGTGTGACTCATTCAAACAGGTCATTAAATCAATATTACAGGCAAACTGAACTGATTAATCAAAAAATTCTCTCATGCCTGAAAGTCACCACATTATGTAAATTCTGTTAGAGTAAAACCTTGATTGACCTGAATCTAACTAACCTGAACTTTCAATTAACAGGATTTTTTAAAACCTCCGCTTGAATTTTAAAAGAACAAGATAAATGACAAGACAATTTCATATCAAGTATAGTGTCAGTGTAGTTGATAATCATACGCTGTTCCAATGAGTAGGCCTATTCCTTGTGTTTTGAGGAACCCTGGGAAGAATTCTAGTTCCAGAAATAGCATCCTGTTAATAATGCCTGAACTTCTACCTTTGTTATTTATCTTCGAAGGAAAAAAATAGTGAAATACAACTAACTGTACTTGATAAGAGAATTACATAATTTTATTACTGGGTTACAACTTTCAATAGAGTTTCTTAGATATTTCCCAGCAGGAAAGTTCACTGAGATGCCCGTAACAGGTAAGTTTAGTTGGGGTAAGGGGAGGTTGAATACCAAGGACAGGATAGTGTCCAAGGAGGGCACACCTCACATGGCTCCCACATGAGTGACCCTGGTTATCTAGCAGGGAATTATAGGAAGAAGCATCCTTGGGGATAGGCAGTTAAAGGAAGGCTGGAAGATACCAAGTCAAAACTTAAGAGTTTTTCTGAGGTCAGCCTTACATTCTCTCCCAACATTTCAAAATAGTCTCACATTTTCTTTTCCTAGTGAGGTTTTGTGCACAATAACCATAAGGAAATTCTCCCAAGAGAAAACATGCACTCTTGGAGAGAACACAGCCATAGAGCCAAGCTGCACCTTAGTCATCAATTCTAAAGGTTTCTTTAGACAACAGCCTCCCTTTGAAGAGAATAAAATACCAAATAACATCAGTCATAGTGAAGTCCGAAAGGCTATCCATTCCAGCCAGCTCCACTTAATTTAGAAACAATTTCTCCATCTATGAAACTCTTATATTGGCCTTTAATTTTCATTACACCAATCTGAACTTTCACAGTACCATGTAGAGACTCCCTTGGACGTGGGGTGGGGCTTGTAAGGAAGTAAAATTTTGTTAGGCTGGAGATGCTAACTCTGCTTTTAACATGCTAGTACCTTAGATTCAAGGTAATAGTTTTCACAGAATCCAAGTTTTTTCTTTTTTTAAAAAATGAGGTATGAGTTCAAATGGGAAAAGTAAAAGAAGATACATCTATAGAATAAGCTGTAATTATAATCAGAAAAAAATCAGGGGAAAGACGAGTTATACAGGTCCTGCTTTGAATAACTGTTAATTAATTAATAATCATATACTTACTGAGCATTCATGATATACCAACAGCTATGCTAAATGGGTGATTTGTCTATGATCTTTTCGTGTACTTCTTCTTTGTTAGATATTCCCAGAATAAAAGGCCTTAGTTTCTAAAGTATTTAAGGTTTATTCTGAGGGTAGTAGTTGGTTTTAGAATAGGAATGGCATCCTGAGATGCACGCATTAGAACAGATTTCTCTTATGCAGGATAATAAATATTTTCAGATGGTATAAAGGATAACATGGGGGCACTGATCGGGTATGGAGGGAGGACAGCATGAAAGAGAGGGCAATTGGGGATGATGTCCAAGTATCTGGTTTGGTGAATGAGGTTCATGTTGATAATATTGGCCCTCTTGCTGCCCTTTCAAGTGTCCATTGTGTGCCACACACTGTGCTAGACACTGTTGTTGGTCTAGGGAGGATTCTGTGTTTCAGTGGAAAGCTAGGCCACGTTTGAAGCAGACCTTCAGGGTTATCTAATCCTGCTTGGACGGCAGTTATCTTGCAACCCTGTAGATTGGAGATAACTGATATTAATGCAAAATAATCATTGTTTATAGGCAATAATGCTTGTCTATACACAAGCAAATCTGTTTCTCTCAGGGCATCTCCTCCCCTGTGGAAAAAAGTTTTGCTTCCCCTTTATACATTCTGAAATGTCAGCATTCTTGATCTATAAATGTGCCTGTTCTTTGGATTCTGTTTTTAACTGGTTGTAACACTTTCCCAGTTTCTTCATTACTGAGTTAAATAAAATCTTTAACACATATTTATTTCTGTATTTGTGTGAATGTTGTGATTTTGCCCTTTTTCGGAGCATTTTAACGGTAGTGAATTTGACAGGCCTACCTTTGTCCTCACGGAACTTAAATCCTAGGGGGGTGGGCAAACAGATAACAAACCCAACCAGTAAGTATATATGTACAGTGAAGTAGGCATGGGTAGGTGCCGGGGAGGAAAATGGTATAAGGTGTGGGGGTGAGTGGGATGAGAAAGTCCTCTAGGGCCAAAGTCAAGGACATATCTTTGACTTTGGACTATATCAGGGGTACACAAAATTATGTGCCTATATAGACCACTATTATAATCCTGTAAGTTTTCCTCATACATGATACTGTCTCTTCCAGAAGGGAAGGAAGAGTTTATTGCCCCACCTGTCTTTTTGTTTACCTCTGCCCTTTTATCTTGCTGGGGGAGCTATTCCAAACTTATCCGCTCCTTTCTCATCAGTATCTTATCTTCATCTAATGGAAGCTGGTGGTTAACACTCAATGGACCTCAGTAGGCAGGGCCCAGTCAGTTCAGAGACAGCTTTCTGAAATAGATCTTAAAGTTAGGAAAATTGCAGTTTATACCAGAATTTTTTCAGAAAAGGTTGGGATCTCTCCCAGAACAACCAACCAATGGGAAAATATTTGTTGAATTTCTTCTATGTGAACGACATTATACTTGGCACCGTAAGGACTACAAAAAGAGAAAAGTACTTTAGAAAAAAATATTTTATCTAAATTTGACAGAAGTTCAAATAATTTGAAAACAGACCATTTGAATGATTTTACCGCCATTTCCATATTTAGAAGGATGTATGCAGCTGTTTCTTCCATGCCTGTATTTGGAGGGGTAAAGAAAAGCGTAATAGTTCTTTTTAAGCCTCCCTTTTCCCAATACCCTCCAATCCCTTTGGGCCATGGTTGAGAACCACTCCTGGAAGTAGTGCTTTTAAATATCTTTTTTTTATGTGTGTGAAAATTCAGTTACTTAATCATGGTTTCAGAGCTTCGTGTAATTGCTAAACTTGCCATCTGGATATTAGAGACAGAATTAATTAAAAAGCCATCAATTCTATTTCCAGTGTGTTCACAGGAAAATGATGGAAGGCAGTTTTCAGGAGGTATATATCAAACAGTGACTCATCCATGTGTTCCTTCACCGCTGGAATAATCCAGCACACACCTAGATGGGTGGAAGTACATGCTGTGGTTATAGGCTTGTTTTCACAGTGTCCTTGTGACCTTGTCACTGCTTCATTTACCCTCCACCGTTTAGTTCTATTTGGTGCTGTTGTTTGACTTTTCATCGGTGTTAACTTTGTCTCCCCAGCTACGTTCTAAGCTTCTGCAAGTTAGGGAGTAGTACCAGGCTAATAGGCATCGCTCCATTAATGTTTACAAACAGATGCCACATCTCTTATGCCCGTTAGTCCTTTATCTTGTGGAGTCAAAATGTTCTCCCTGCTGTTGGAGAGGTTGTAAAAATACCATACCAGAATTTATGGGCTCACAAGTAGACAAAGGGAAAGAAATAAATAGTTTAGGAGGAAAGGCAGGTCTAAGGTTTTGTAAAGCCCAATCACAATGCAAATGTGTGATCTGGTGGGGGTAATGCTTTACATCATTACTAGCGGTCAAGATCGTTGCTATATAAATTCACCAAATGAGTTTAATTAGAGCTCCTGAATGAGAACAATCACAGGAAGGAGAGGTCGGGAGGATGCTATGGGACATAAAATATGTTAAGGGGGTAGCAGAGAGAAGAGAGCCCCACTCTAGGAGGCTTGGACAGGCACTCAAAAAATATCATTAGCTCTGAGACTACGTAGGGTGGAGAAGTTGAATTAGGGGAGCAGAGGTGAGGGCAGAGGGAGAGAAAGAGAAAACAGAAAACCTCCTTCACAATTTTGTCAAAGGCTAGCCCTTTGGACATCCAAAGGTTATTTTTTTTTTCTGCAAACATCTTATCTCATCTTTAATAGTTTGTTTTAGGCTATACTGGAAATTCCCTTATCTGCTTGTTCCTTATCTGTTCTTGATTCCTTTGCGTTCTTTGACAACAGGGCTGAGGGCCGCTTGTGAGATCCCCTGCTTCCTGGAAACAGAATTCTTTGCAGTTACAGAAGACATTTGCTTTACCCTGCACGCTTGGCTGGGCTCCGGGGATTTACATAAAGCGATATTTGAATCAAAAACTGAGGCTCTCTCATGTTTTGGTGTCACGTACAGACTGAGTTGATGAGGGGGTTAACTTCTTTTCCTGCCAAGGTCATCAGGAAGAAAGCTGTCCCCTGAGACACTCTAACATTAACCTGAGAACTGAGGGACCTTTGAGCTATAAGGCTTTCACAGTCAAACTGCACTAAATCAGAAAAATTTAAAGAGCAAGGCCACTTGAAGGGAAAAGCTCAGATTCTACATTCTTTCAGAAATTCAACTTTGTTTCTTGAGGACTAGCACAAATCCTCATATACCTAGTCTGATTATAACAAGCCAGTGTTTTGAAGGCTAGTGCTGTTATCAGAAAGGCCACACACCAGGCTTTGGTGTGGAAAGACTTGTGTTTGAAACCTAGTCGCAGGATTGAAGAGCTGTGTGGCCTTGATCAAAGACACATAGCTGCTATTGCCTCATTTTTGTAATCTTTAAAATAGAGATACCAATGTCTGTCTCCCAGGGTTTTAAGAATTAGAAATAACAGAGGAAAAGTACTAGTGCAGTGGTCTCATAAACTAGGTTCCCAGCCAGTGTGATGTGGAGGGAGAATCCACGTTCTTTCCTCTGCCTGGGACATGGGCTAGTCGATTTATGGGAAATTCAACTTTGGGGGCAATTGGTCCTAATTAGTAACATTCATTTCTATGTAGACCACAAATATGCTAAAGAACTGTTAAATTGTTATTCTCTTAAGTTGATTAATTCTGTCTCTTGTTTACATCGACCAGAGGAAATTGTTTGATAGCCACTTAAATGTCAACATTGGTCTAGCCTGGCTAGGTCTGATCTAATGGGTTTGTGATACAGCCAGGTAAAGTTCTGGTTGTTTTTCCTTTATTTGAAATTTCATTGGTGGCATATTGTCCTTAAAATTGAAATAATTTTTATTTAGGCTTTCACTATCAGCAAGTGGCCTATGGGCACATTTTTTTTTTTTACTACTCAGATACATTTTATTTAAAAAAAATACACTGAGGAATCACTGACACATCCTTATGAAAACATATTCACGTGTAACTTACAACCACACTAAACCATATTTGAAAGGTTTTTCAAGGTCAACTTTGGCATGAGCTGACTTTATACCATTTACTCAGGAATTATTTTAGTCTTTGATTAAGGGGCATATGTTTGGTCTGTAATATAATTTTGTGAATGCTAAATCAAATTGTAATTTAATTAGGTTGCTTTAGTGGTTTGGGAGAAACGTTTAAGATATTTTTGGTTCCTTATTTGTTGCTGATTTTTTTCAAAACTTTAAGTGCAGTATAACGTACAGTGTTATGTTAGTTTCAGGTGTACATTATAATTATTCTATACATTACTCAGTGCTCATCACAATGTGGATTCAATCCCCATCACCTGTTTCCCCTGACCTCCCACCCACTTCCCCTCTGGTAACCATCAGTCTGTTCTCTATAGTTAAGAGTCTGTTTCTTGGTTTGTCTCTTTTTTTCTTTGTTCATTTGTTTTTTAAATTCCACATATGAGGGAAATCATATAGTATTTTTCATTCTCTGATTTCTTTCACTTAGCATTATACTCTCTAGCTCTATCCATGTCATTGCAAATGGCAAGATTTCATTCTTTTTGATGGCTGAGTAATATTCGTGTGTGTGTGTGTGTGTGTGTGTGTGTAACACTTGTTCCTTATTTATTCGTCTGTTGATGGACACGGGCTGCATTCATAGTTTAGCTATTGTATATAATGCTACAACAGATGTAGGGGTTTATGTATTCGTTTGAATTAGTGTTTTTGTATTTTGGGGGGATAAATACCCAGTAGTGCAAACACTGGATCATAGAGTAGCTCTATTTTTAGCTTTTTGAGGAATCTCCATACTCTCTTCCACAGCGACTGTACCAGTTTGCATTCCCACCAACGGTGAGAGAGGATTCCTTTTTCTCCACACCTCCATATCTCCAATCCTTGTTGATTCTTGTGTTTTCAACTTCAGTCATTCTGATGAGAGAGAGGTGGTATCTCATTGCATTTTGTTTGATTTGCCTTTCCCTGCTGATGAGTGATGTTGAGCATCTTTTCATTCAGCTGTTGGCCATCTGGATGTCTGCTTTGGAAAAATGTCAGTCAGAACATGTATGTACAAATGTCTCTTTGAGTCTCTGCTTTCATTTTTCTTGGGTATGTACCTAGGAATGGAATTGCTGGATCATATGGTCGTTCTGTGTTTAACTTTCTGAGGAACAACCAAACTACTTTCTGCAGTGATTGTATTGCTTTACATTCCCACCAACGATGCATGTGAGTTCCAGTTTCTCTACATCCTTGCCAAGGCTTATTTTCCACATATTTTTTATTAGAGCCATCCTAATGGATGTGAAGTGGTATCTCACTGTGGTTTTAATTTGCATTTCTCTAATGACTAATGATGTTGAGCATCTTTTCATTTGATTATTGGCCATTCGCGTATTCTCTGTAGAGAAATATCTATTCAAGTTCTTTGCCTATATTTGAATTGGGTGGTTTGGGTACATTTTTAATTGCTATTTTTGCTAAGCTCCAGTCTGCTCCAGCGACGGAGCAGAGTAAATTCTTCTCATCAAGAAAAATAAAACTAATTTAGAAAATCAGGGACAAAATTGTGAAGAGAAACCTACCACTAACTGTGGAGGATAAATCATGTTCCCTAAGTGAAGAGGAAGAGAGAGAAAGCAAATAGAACAAGAAAGCTGCAGGAAGATGGAGAGACCACAAGAAACACCATTCCTTCAATTAGCTGGGATAGCTAGGCAGGGTGGCTCTATCATGCTTGACTAAGTCAAGGGTAGGGTGCTAAACTACAAGATATTGAAGATAAAAAAAATCAGGAAAAGTAGTTAAGTGCAAGTGATAACAGATGTGAAGATTAGCATTCAAATGAAATATTATTACACGGTTGGGGCTTGGGGTGAGGTAGGTTGTGTGATGACTTTTGAGAAGCAGTGAACAAAATTATATTCTGGAATTCAGTTGGTTGACATTTGCTCTAAAGAATTATTTTAGGACTTAGTTATCATTTAAGTTTATATTATGCTTCCTTTTCTTTTTTTAAATTTAAGTTCAATTAGCCAACTCATAGTACCTCATTAGTTTCAGATGTAGTGTTCAATAATTTATCAGTTGCATATAATTGGGTGATGGGCATTAAGGAAGGCACTGAGTGATGAGCAGTCTGTGTTATATATAATATGCTTTTGATATGAACACGGTGCAAAGGGACGTTTGTCTTTTACCTCAAAACATCTTAGTTTATACCTTACAGCTCAAACCTTGGGGGCGGTGGCATACAACTGCCATCTGGTGTTGGCATGTTCTCATAGCAGCGTTATGTGTGTAGTATGTTAAAAAAAAAACTACTTGGGGACAGATTATGCAAACCAATATTGATGAAGTGATAGTAAGTTCCCCAGCCATCTAAATTAATAAGGTGTTATTGTTTTCAAAAAAGAGGTTAGGAAACAACCTTTGAGAATTCTTCCTTATGGAATTCAGAGTAATGCAGAAACCGTGCCTATTATTGGCAGAGGGGAATATTTTTTTTTACGTGGCTGTGGACAGTCTGTGAATTGTGAATGAACTTATTGTTTCAGTGATCTGGTTTACACTTGAATATGCTGTAAATGTACACAGCTGAGAAAGTGATTACGAAAGAAGTGCATTTGAGAGATGTTTTGTAAGCTCTAAATCTCTCATTTTAAAGGTTACAGTCCCATCAAAAAAATCAAGCATTTTTTTTCTATTGTTGTGTAGTTCAGTCTTTTTCTGCATCTCGTAAAAGTGCTTAATGCTTCCAGAATTCATTTGACTCAAAGAAATCAGTTTGATTCATCAGGCCCCATGATGCTTGCAGAGTTAAAAGACCTTCCCTTGAAAGTAGGTATCCTGATAGCACAGATGTAAGGGATTTGCTCTAGTCACCTGTAGTCAAGAAGGTTGGCAGGGACAGAACTTCCAGTCCCCTGTTGTCTTCTCTTAGGAGTCTAGCTGCAGAAACCTTGTCATTTTTGAGCTGCCCTTCAATTAGCTGATCAGGAGAAACAGGGATGGAAGTAGCCCGAGGGAAACCTCCGAGCTACCCAGTTGAACATTACAAGACTGGCTCTATCATCGTAGAAAAGCTGGAGTATTGCTTAATTATAAAGTGGAAAAATAACATTGGGGATGATTGGAGTTAGGAAGGAATGAGAATCTTAAATGCATTTCTTACTACTGTGGGCCTGGAGAAAGTTTGCTTAAGAAATTGTAACTTTATAAAGAATACCACTTCCCGGTGGAAAACAGTCTATTTTGTTGAGTAACAGTGGAAGTTGTAAATGACTTTTAGCTTTTTTCATAATTCCCTTTGTGAGCAATTAGCTGCCCACAGTGGGGAGTTACAGGCAAGGAAGCTGAGAGCGGCAGGAGAGGAATGTATCTGGTCATTCTCAGGAAACTGCATTGGGTATCTTCCCGATCCTTGTTCACCCCATCTTGAGTCATCAGGTCTTATTAAACCTCAGCTGCTACTTTACACATTTATCCTGATTCGGCCTAAAGCCTCTGACATCTTTAGTGTTAGCGCTGAGTAATGTGAGTAAATACACAACAGTCTTTGAAACCCAAGACTAATGTCTCTTTTGTTCTCCACCTTTCTTTCCATCTCTTTTCTTCTGTCTTTCTACTTACCTGAGGTGAATAGTTTGAAGATGGGGCTCCCGATGATTAGTAGTCAGGAGTCAAACGGACACCTTGCTGTTTCTAACTCTAGTGCCTCTTCACAGGAGTGTCTGGATGTCCTCTATTTTCTGTTTCTTATTTTTTTACGACATATTTATTTATTTGAAGGGGGCCGGCTGAGAGAGGGAGAATCTCCAGCAGACTCCCTGCTGAGCAGAGCCTGATGCGAGGCTCAATCCTAGGACCCCAAGATCATGACCTGAGTGGACACTTAACTGACAGAGCAACCCAGGCACCCATGTTTTCCATTTCTATAGCCACCACATAAGTGTAGGTCTTCTTGCAAAAATTGCAACAACTATGTGGTTTTTCTACCTTCTATTTCTGTCCCATCAAAATCAATTCTCTCAAACATTATTTTCTCTCACTCAAGTGTTTCAAATGTTTAGAGTTCATGTAATAGAGCAAATCCAGATTCATTGGTATGACCTTCAAAGCTGTCACTAAAAATTTCCATTGTGTACTCTCTTATTAGTTCCTGAGGTGGGCTCTGTGGCAAACAAGCAAAACACCTTTCATTGGCTTATATTACTGAGTTTTCATAATGACTTTATAATGCAGGTACTTTTATTCTTACTTCCACTTCACAGATGAGGAAACTGAGTTTTATAAACATTGATTACTTTGTCCATGGGTAATGAAATTAGTGATGAACCTGGGATTACAATCAGTACTGATTCCAGAATCAGTGGGGAATACCCAATAGGCAGTCTTTAGTGCCTTCTGCCCATGTTTGAAGCAGGGACATATTTTTCTTTTTAATTTGGTTTGATATTAAGAGGGGGTCATTATGGAAAAAAACTAGAACATTCTTAATCTTTATTATATTACTTTGCTTTCACTTTCCTCCTCTCATGCTTTTGGGACTTAGCTGGTCTCTTAGAAAAACTTGGTGAGAAAAATGATACATTATCTTTTTAAAACTTTGTGTTATGGAGAATTTAGAATGTATACAAAGTAGATAGAATAATATGACGAGTCCCTATGTACCCAATACCCAGGCCCAATAATAACCAATCTGTCAGGGGTGCTTGGGTGGCTCAGTCAGTTAAGTGTCTGCCTTCGGCTCAGGTCATGATCTCGGGTCCTGGGATCGAGCCCAGCTTCAGGCTCCCTGCTCAGAGGGGAGTCTGCTTCTCCCTTTCCTTTTTCCCCACCTACTCACTTTCTCTCTACCCCTCAAATGAATAAAAATCTTTAAAAAAATCCCATCATGCTTCATCCATACCTCCATTCACTATCCCTTCCCATCGTATATTTAAGCAAATGTCAGTCATCATATCATCTGTCAATATTTCAGTATGTATGTAAAAGAACAGGACTCTTTTTTAACATAATGACAATTATTTCATCTATAACAATAATAATTACCCTAATAATATCAACTAATCTGCCATTGTACAAATTTCCAATTGTCTCATGTTAAAATACTTTGCACACCATTTATGAATTAGGATCCAAACAAGGTCTACATGTTGTGATTGATTGCTCTATATTTTAAGTCTCTTTTAATCTGTTAGTTACCCCTCCATCTCTCTCTCTTTGCAATGTGTTGAAGAAACCAGGTCAGAGGTGCCTGGGTGGCTCAGTCGGTTAAGCGTCTGCCTTCACTTCTCTCTCTCAAATAAATAAATAAAATCTTTTAAAAAAAAAGTTTCTCTTGTAGAGTTTCCCAAGGTATGGATTTTGCTGATTGCATTCCCATGGTGTAGTATAACAAGTTCCTTTGTCCTCTGTATTTCCTATAAAATTGTAATTGTGGCTGGAGATTAGCCACAATTGGAGCTAGAGACTTGATTGGATCTAGAGGTTTGATTCTTTTTTCAAGACTTAATATATGGTATTGTCATATCCCATAGGAAGCATACAATGTCTGATTATCTCCATAAATACATTTATATTAATTTAGAATATCATATGTGTTTATCCATCATTTGATAAATAGTTCTATTTATTGGAGTTTAGCTTCATTTTTCTTTTATAAATTTCATCCATTATTGTGTAATACTTTTCAGTTTCAGGCTCTTTAAAGTGGAGTAAATACTTAAGGACTCTCGAAGTTAGCTGAGCAGAGTTCTAGATGTTTTTCCTTCTAATATCTTATAATTCTCTATCCTATGACTAATTATGCAGCAAATAAATTTCAACTTGTCTTTATTGATTCTTAACAAGGCATTCAACTTAATTTGCATAGAAGAATTTTCCCATCTGTATTTTATCTGTTGACAAATTAAACTAAGTTATGTAATTACAATGTAAGTAAACTGGAATACACAGGTTTGGGAACAAACACAACTGGATGTTTTATAAGCAGTTGAACTGGGGGGTGAAAAAATGTGTGGTTACCCATGCATTTCAGTATGTCTTGGTTATCAGTTGATAAGTTTTGTAATGGGAATACAGAGTTAAAGAGGCAAGTTAGTTAAATGGAAGCCTATTAAAAAACCTTCAAGCACACTGCTGTCCAAGAGAACTTTCTGTGATGGGGATGTTTTATGTCTGTGTTGTCCAATATGGTATCCACTACCCACATGTGGCTCTTGAGCACTTGAAATGTGGCCACTGTGATTGAAGGGAAGCTAGAGAACTGAACTTTTAATTTAAGTAATTCAATTAATTAACTTAAATTTAATAACCTTGAGCAATTTGGTTCTAGGACACAAATTTGCACTGCAGAAAACTGGCTCCAAAGTCTAACTCTAGAGCCAGCACTCTTAACCATAACACCATAGTTTTGTGGCTTGGTGTTTCTCAGGACTTTTTTTTCAAGGCACTAAATGCACATTCACATTTCTTTTATCTATCTATCATCTATCTACCTATAGTGATTTTCACATTATATGTGTGTGTGTGTGTATGTGTGTGTATACATACATATATATATATATATATATATATATATAAAGCAAATGACAAAGACCCAGTTTACCAGCCCAAGTTTAACACTACGTATTTAAACAGTTGTCAAAACTCACTAAGTTGCCAGCATTCATGCACAATTAGAAAGCATCCTCAATTTATATTAAATCAGAAATGTATTATCATTATGCATTAATCTTGCACTACTAAATACTGGAAAAAATGAAATTATTGTTGTGGAAGATTCATCCAGGCAATATGAACTACACAGCAAGTTAACACGACTTGTCTCACACTCCAAACACATTGAGAAAAATAGATCCATGCGGGTATTAATGCATGAAAGAGCCATAGCCACCTTGGACTATATTTAATAAAAAAAAAAGCAAGATGCACACAAAGATTTACAAGAATTTTAAAGACAAAATAAAATAGTCCTCTGAGGCTCCAACAATAAGTCAAGAGTCTGACAAATAGTGGCTAACATGAGTTGTGGTTATGAATACTTAAGATTAGGTACAGTAACACTGAAAGTCAAGTTCATTTGAAATCTTCAAAAAAGAAGTTCCTGCTAATCCTCAAATGGTACTTGTATAGTTAACTTCTGCATTAATTGGTTGCATTGAATTACTTGTTATCAAAGCATAGCAGCTGCCCCTTACCACTTATGGTTAAGGACTTTAACTGGCTGTCTTCAGCTTTGACTCTTTCTTGACCATTTTCAACATTATTCTCTTTGCAGTGAGTTTCCTGCCACTAACAATTTTAGTCAAAGCTGATACGGATTTGAAGCTGCCTGCCGAACTAGCCTAAAATGACATGGAAGAGAATGAAGTGAGGCTTCCATGACCTAGTGAACCTAAAGACATAAATTCTATATTGGAAAGAGCGAATTCCCTTCAAAATATGGAAATCCACTGAAGGCAGTGAAAAACAATTCTCTGCCTCAGCTTCTTTGGGGCACCTCTGTGAATCCCCAAAAAAGTCCACAAGTGGGTTTCAAAGAAGTTGAATAAAAATCGGTCTCGTCCACTCAATCAGTCAATCTGTGAAGGCATCATCTGAGTTATGCAAGGTGAAGCCCAACTCAAACGGACTGTCAAAATGACTTCCACTTCCACCACTTAATCCTTCTTCGCCATATTTGTCATAGAGCTCTCATTTTTTAGCATCTGAATAATACGTCATATACTTCAGCTACTTGTTTGAATTCTATCTCTCCTGCTTGTTTATTCTCATGATTTTTTACCTGGATGCCACTTCAGTGCCAGTTTCTGATAATGGCTTTTTTAAAAGATTTATTTATTTATTTATTTATTTGACACAGAGAGAGAGAGAGAGAGAGAGAGACCACAAGTAGGCAGAGAGGCAGGCAGAGAGAGAGAGAGGGGGAAGCAGGCTCCCCGCTGAGCAGACAGCCCAATTCGAGGCTCCATCCCAGGACCCTGAGATCATGACCTGAGCTGAAGGTAGACGCTTAACCCCCTGAGCCACCCAGGTGTCCCTGATAATGACTTGTTAATATTTTTGGCTAAGGCATGTCTGAGCATGCCCAGACCTTCAGAGTAGTCCATATGTTTTAACAGGCTGTTAGAAGGAGTCCTCATTTCTGGTTTTAAGGTCATCTCTGTGGGGCCCAGGACTGGGGAGCCTGCTAAGTGCAGCCCAAGTCTCCCTTCTGTTGCCTTTCGCACGTTGTGTGGGTTAACAGTGGCAGCCTGATGCTTCTCAGGATTTAGTCTTACATGAGCTATTGCCTTTGTGCATGATATTCCTTCTAGCGGAAAATTGTACCCTTAGAATCTTCTTAGCCTGGTGTGGTAACCAGTCTCCATGATAGTTTCGAAAAAAAACCACACCTCCCTGGTGTGGTTTATTAAGTGTGGGAACACACTTATGTGTTCCCTCCCACACCAGCTCACGTTTAACCAATAAATTGAGTTGACTGTGATAGTGCCTGACTTTGGAGGCTGTTATAAGAAGCCTTGGAGCCTCTGTCTTGATTGGTCAGGGCAGAAGTTCTTGGAGCCCTGAGCCACCTTGTAAGACTCTACCTACCCTGCCGGAGGGCTCTTATGGAGAAGCCCCGATACTTCATGGAAAAAAGGAAGGTTCTAGCAGAGAGAGACTAATCTTTAAAGCTGTCTCCTTCAAGGTGCCAGGCATGCGAGTGAAACCTCTTGCAGTCTACCAACCAGCCCAGCTGTTAAGTAAGTACCCAAATTCTGAGATAGGATATTTGTTGGAGTTTTAAAGATACTCTGTTACACAGCAATAGAGAGCTGCAACACCTGGCTAGTTTTTACTCTTCCTTCAAGGGTTAGTTTAGGCATCACCTGCAAAGATCGTCTGATTTGCACTTTTAATTTCCCTTTCCCGTTTGAGTTAGGTGTGATCCTCTTTGCCCCTGTGCCATATAACACTTCATTCTACATGTGTGGTTTTGTGCTATTTGTCTTCTAGACTGTGGTCTCTCTGAACTTATGACTTATTCTCCTTTAGGAGAAGACCTTATCCCAGTACTTGGTGCACAATGGCTATTCAAAATAAATGGACTAAATCACAGAATCTTAGGACTTGGGGAACTTTCAATGCCCTGGAAAACAACCCAGTTTGATCTACAAAGTGTTCGTCCATCCAGCCTCTGTGGGAAGCCCCTCACGTAATGAGAATTTACTAATTCCTGAGGTAGCTTACCCCATCTTTAAACAGCTCACACTGTTAGCATGTGCTTGTCAGCTTAACTCTTTTATTTGACAGAGAGATCACAAGTAAACAGAGAGGCAGAGAGAGAGAGATGGCCGGGGGTGGGAAGCAGGCTCCCTGCTGAACAGAGAACCCGATGGGAGACTCGAACCCTGGACCCGGAGATCATGACCTGAGCCGAAGGCAGAGGCTTAACCTACTGAGCCACCCAGGCGCCCTCAGCTTAACTCTTGCTTTTGATCACTTTTTCATTTCAGCTCCTCTTGGGAGTCCTGTACTTGCTAATATGTTCATTTGTGCTGACCTCTACGCTGTAAACTTTTTTTTTAAAAGCCTTTTTAATATTTGTGTTGTAGGTACCTAACTGTATTATAAGTTTAGAAATAAAATTGCTCTCTTAGATGTATTTTATTGTCCCTCACTGGATGCATTGCCTTCAGAGGTAACTCAATTTATGCTCTTCGCTGACAGACCAGTAGAATGTACCAGTTAAGAGTGTGGGTTCTGATGGCAGAAGTCTTGGGTTCAAATCCTGACACTGGCACGTATTAGTGATTATGTGAAATTAGACAAGTCACCTGATCTAAATAAGTTGTTCCTATCTGAAGAAAGGTAACTTCCTCATACATTTGTTGTGAAAATTAAATGATATTGTGCACATAAGCAGTGCTTAGCCACAACTTTACATATTAGATGCTTAGTAAGTAATAGTGATACAAAACTAATATGGCAACACAGTGCCAGCTGACCAAATTAAGTATTCTTTTTCATATTGAGCATTAGATAACCACCTCATTTTATTTTGTCTTCCTGAACTGTTTGTCTCACTTTTGCCTGGCTGCTTTCTCTCTAAAAGTTTACAATAGTGGCATTCAATATTTTAAGCCTTACCTGCTTTTTTGGTAGAAGATTCAAATTAGTAAATAACCATATCTATACACAAGATGATAGATGTTGTTGTCAAAACCTTAGATAGTCACAAGACCATTTGGAATCAAGGCCTGTGTCTCACTTGCAAGAGCAAAAAATGTAGACAAGTCCATGATCTAATTGCATTGGTAACGATGTCCATAAAGAATTGAGATGTTATTCTTTTGCTTTCAACCTAGCTGTGTGCCTCTTGTAGAACTCAGCTGCCCCTTATATAAAACAGGCAAAACATTTCTATTTACCTCTCAGGGTTTCTGTGAATATCAATGAGATGATGAGGTCCTTGAGGGCAGGTGTTGGGGAGGGGAATGCTTCCTCTCCACTCCTGGTATTTCTTTCCAGATGGAAGGATATCCATTAGTGTGACACACCTGGCCTCTATTCTCTACTCATTCTTTACTGAGGGTGGGAGAGGAGTAAATTTTTTGGTGATTTTGGTTGCAGAAATTAAGTGTCCATAGTGAAGCAGCTGCCTACAGGAAGCATATAGACTGTCCTGTTCTCCAGGGACAGTTTTTCCGGGTCCTAACCTGCTAAATGGTTAAGCCTATAATTGTGGGATTCACATTATGAAATCTCCTTGGCTCTAGAAGCATCAGATTCTTGAATATCTGTTTTAGGAGAAGTGAAGTGAATATTTTGGTATCTACCTAACTTACTACTATGTCCTACATAGGGCAATAGAGTTGGTTCAGAATTTAAGCAGGAAAGAGGTATTTTATTTATGGGGCTGCCTCAAAGACCTCCAAAAGCAAGGGGCTAGGTTTTAGTCCTTTTTTAGTCATTTTTATTGTTCTAGCACTTAGCACAGTGTCTGGCACATAGCAGGTCTAAATGCCTTAGGTCTGAACCCTTTGGAATAATATAAAGTGCTATGAAAATAAATTTTAATACTTACTATTAAGAAAAACCCACTGTGCTACCAGATTTGTATATTTCAAATCCAGGAGAAGCTTTTACCATGACATGCTTAATTCTCCAAGAAATTTATGTAACAATTGTCTTGCCATTTTGGCCTATTCTTTTTTTTAAAGATTTTATTTATTTATTTATTTGTCAGAGAGAGAGAGAGAGGGAGAACACAAGCAGGCAGAGCAGCCGGCAGAGGCAGAGAGAGAAGCAGACTCCTGGCTGAGCAAGGAGCCCGATGAGGGACTCTATCCCAGGATCTTGGGATCATAACCTGAACCGAAGGCATCCGCTTAACCAACTGAGCCACCCAGGCGTCCCCATTTTGGGCTATTCTAACAAAATATCATGGACCAGCTTTTTAGACAACATATTTTTTTTCCCCTCACAATTCTGGAAGCTGAATTCTGAGATCAGAAGCCAGCATGGTTGGGTGAGGAACTTCTTCTGGGTTGCAGATTTCTTGTATCTTCACATGGTGGAAGGGGTGAGCTAGCTTTCTGGGGCCTCTTTTTTAAAAGATTTTATTTATTTATTTGAGAGCGTAAGAGTAAGAGCAAGCTGGGGAGGGACAGAGGGAGAGGGAGAAGCAGATGCCCTGCTAAGCAGGGAGCCTGATGCAGGGTTCAATCCAGGACCCTGAGAGCATGACCTGAGCTGAAGGCAGATGCTTAACCCACTCAGCCACCCAGGCACCCCTGGGGTTCTTTTATAGGGGAATTACCCCCCTTCATGGAGGCTTGGCCCTCATGATTTAATTACCTCCCAAAGATCTCTCATCCTAATATCCTCAACTTGGGCGTTAAGTTAACAACATATGAATGTTTGGAATGAGAAGCACAAACATTCAGACCACAGCAATCATGCACTATGCCCCCCAAATTCTGTAACGTGGAATGAAGAGCTCAGTCTTTCTGCATATACTACAGATTAGAAAATTTAGGTACAAAGCAGTAGTACAATTTACTTGTGCTCTCATAACAAGTTCATGGTTATGTTTGCAGTAGAATAACAGCTTCAGAACTTTATTAGCTAGTCTGGGTTCTTGTTTTGAAATTTTATAGAATACACTGAGACCATATCTGTAAGCTTCCAAATCATTAAATGTAGATGCCAGACTTGTTTACAAGTCCATTTGTGAGATCTGAAATAGTTGAATATATTCTGGAATCTTTGGATCACAAAGCCATTGAGGCAGTTTGGATGGAGGAAGTAAGAGACTATCACAATAAAAAAGAAGTGTGAGGTTTTTGATTATTATCGGAAGAGTAATTACCAGCCAATTGCCACATTTATAGAGATAGCAACAGATGTGTGACAGCTGGGTTAATTGAATGTCTGGTGGGCCTTTTTCTATATAAGATAATTCCATGTGCATATTATGGGAAAGAAAGCAGGTGTGACCAGTCAACTGTCAAATGAGAATAAGTATCACCTGGAGAATGTACTGATCTACTAAACTTAATGTTTTATATTTCTTAGCTTACAAGATAATCTAGCAATTGATTTTTGAGGGTGTGGAGGTACATTTTACTCCCAGAAAGCACATATTAATATAAAAGTATATGGCAAAGAGTTTCCAATTTCTAGCCCTTATGTGAAGGCTTTGCAAAATGTACATTGAAGTGAAATTCTGAAGCTATACACCCGTCTCCACAGCACTATGTATATGGCCCTGAAGTCAGCAAGTTTGCTCCTCTTTCCACAGATGTGAACTGCCAGAATATTCACTAATTCTTGACACATTTAAGAAAGTACAGGACTGATGGGAGAGAAATCTGGTCACTGGCTATGTCACTCTAGAGACTTGGAACGTATTAGTCATTGATCTCTCTGAACGTCAGTCAATTCCATGTCTCCAGAATGAAATGATGGAATTCAATGATCTTTTAGTCCCATCTGTGGTTCTATCTCATTACGAGAAAAAAATGTAGTGTTTTAGCCATTTTTTTCTTTGTCAGAGACTTAAGACAACAAATTTTCAATTCCATTATCTTGTTAATTCCATTAACAAATAGGTCAGAAACATTCAATATTTGTTGATGGGCTGACTATCTTATGTAAACTGTTGAGGATGAAAAAATAGAAGAAAATGCCTAACTCCAGTCATGAGAGTCCTTTTTGTGCTTTCCAAATATGTATCATCTGTTCCAATGTAGGCCATTAGTTTGTGTAATTTCTACTAGCTGCAGAATAGAAGGCAGCTACAAGGATTTGTTTAAGTGTAGGTAGTTGCCACATACACATTTCCAGTAGAGTGGACCAGTAGTTCTAAAACTTCACCATAATCATCTAGAGAGTTCACAGGAGTTGCAAATTCTTATTGGTAAGACAGGTACCACACTTACAGAAAACTACCGTAGACCTTGAAGTTCCTGAATCCAGACTTAGAACTCTGTCAGTTATTAGCTCCACACTTAACTCCCCAGCCCTCTCATATGTCCTTGCCAACTATTAGACCTAACTTCTCTGTGTTCCTTGTCCCCCAATACAGGCTCCAGACCCACGAGCAAGGTGGTTGTCTATTTTGTTCTCCTCTCAGGTAAAGAAAGGCCTCTAAGTCAATGTTAGCTATCCAATTCCCTTACTGCACACTTGAAGTTATCCATTATGTCTCCTTCTCTCCTCCTGTCCTCTTTCCTGTCTAGGCAGGTCCATCATTGCCTCTGCCCCCAAATACAGTTACTTTGACCAAGAGATTCAGGGTTAAGTACTGTTTGAATTTATTTTCTTTACAACTCTTGTGGTTTCACATTCATGATAAAGAAGTCAGATGTATAACTTCCGTGTGCAAAATTCAGAGCCAATCCTATAATTCCATTACAATTGTCCCAGTTGCCCCATCCCAGAACACCCAGTATTTCTCTATTCCATCTATTGTGTGTGGTAGTCATGAAATTAAGGGGGAGTGCTCGGAGGAAGCTATATTTGGCTGGACTTTGAAAACAAGGGCAAGATATTTGCAGAGATGTGGAGAAAGGACATCTAGAAAAAAGCAATAGTGTAAGCAAATGCATAAGAGAGCAGAACATTGGTTCTCAAAGTTTAGTGTGCAAAAGAAGCACATGGGGAATGAGGCCTGGGTGTCTCAGTCAGTTGAGCATCTGGCTTTTGATTTTGGTTCAGGTCATGATATCAGGGTCCTAAGATCAAGCCCCACATCAGGCTTGGCACTCAGTGTGGTGTCTGCTTGTCCCACTTGCTCTGCTCCTCACCCCACTTGTGTTCTCTCTATCTCTAAAATAAATAAGATCTTTTTTTAAAAAACACATGGAGATTTTATTTAAAATGC